>NC_057795.1:157510212-158159745 GCF_018294505.1 Triticum aestivum | reverse complement strand
GCTAGCCTCCAAATGCACAAACCAGGTTGGGGATCTGAATGTTTCTCGCATGAAAATGTCTAGAACCAACAATAATTATCATATTTGAATATATTTTCACATCAGATATACCTGTTATTGTAAATATTTATTCAGATTTTTATGTTGATAATAAAGTTAATATGCAGACTAAATAAAGACAGAATGAGAACATGGCGTGAGTAGCAGGATTGCTACGTTCATCACACGCAGACCGTTTACCAGTATCGCCAAGTCAACCTGACCCGGTGCACCGGGCGATTCCTTTAATGCGGTCGTTTTATCCACGTGGAGCCACCTCATTCGCGGGAGCCCCGCACATCTGGGCTCCCATTGGTCCACGTCACCCGCCTCCACGTCTCCCCGAAAAGGAGCTCCAGATCCCTTCCCCTTCTAGTTGTAGAAGCTCTTAACCCGCGAGGCGCGAGGGCCAGCCAGTGAGGAAGACGGCGACGGCGACGACGACGACGACGAAGACGAGGAGGAGGCAGGCAGTACCGCAGGGGCATACGCGTGGATTCGCGAGCCGCGGGAACCCCGACCGTGACTCCTAGCCGGTGGGTTGAGGGGGAGGTCGAGCGGGACGCGGCGAGGTGGGGATGGCGGCGCCGCGGAGGAGCGGGGCGCGGCTCGCGGCGTTCCTCGCGCTGCTGCTGTATCTCGCGGCGGTGATCGAGGGGTAATGCTCGGAACACTTGTTGATTCTCGCGTGGTTTCTTCTAGATCTTATTATTTTGCCCTCCCGATCCCACTCATACCGAATTTACGAGTGATTTTTTCCCTGACGAAACGGATTTAGGATCTGTGCGTTCGACTTCAGTCTGCTCCAAATGTTGGGTTGGCATTTGGGCTCGGCTAAAATCCGTGTTGTTTTTGTTGGTGTGGATCAGGAAGAGCTTCTACGACGTGCTGCAAGTCCCCAAGGGCGCGTCGGAGGATCAGATCAAGAGGTCGTACCGCAAGCTCGCGCTCAAGTACCACCCCGACAAGAACCCCGACAACGAGGAGGCCACCAAGCGATTCGCCGAGATCAATAATGGTACTAGCCTGTGTTAGGAGTAAAAGGAGTGAAATTCCACTCGCTGAGCTTGAATAATTCGACTTCAGGGGATCTATGTTTGAATGTGTTGCTATCATGCAGCGTATGAGGTCTTGACGGATCAGGAGAAGAGGAAGATCTATGACCGGTATGGTGAGGAGGGGCTGAAGCAGTTCCAAGGCGGGAGAGGAGGAGGTGGTGGTGGGATGAACATGCAGGACATCTTCAGCAGGTCAGGATTTTTTTTTTTAAATGTTGCCTAGCATCTGTCATTTTAGTAGCATCAATCTCAAGTATGCCGTGTAGACAGTGTGTGTGACCTATTTTGAGCTATTACAGTTTTACTATTATGTAATAATTTGCTATCTATGCAAGTTTAGGGATGTCAAAATACATAGGAAAAAACTTTCAACTTAGTAGAAGGTAGAAACAATCTGTCACTAGGCTATATGTGTACATGCTTGCTAGTGAAATATGAACTAAACATGTTCCAGTCGCCCTTAGATTGCTATACATATCAAGATAGATATTACACCACATGGATCTTTTGTTTACAGATATAGGAACTGTCAAAATTTTAGTTGTTCATCAATTGATAGGGAATAAGGTAATTCATATGACCGTGTTGAGTACATGAAGATTGGCATGCACCGAAGTAGTGAAATAACACCTCCTGTTTGAGTTGAAATATTCCCTGAGCTGCCCATTCAAGTATTGTTACATCACAAAGCATGTGGTTCCCATTCTGTAGGGTCTGGCAGTGTGAACCATTGATATATCAAACATTTCTAATACTTTTATCGAGTGTTGAAAAATGCATATGGTTCCCATTCTGTATGGTCTGGCAGTGTCAACTATAGGTATATCAAACATTTCTAATACTTGTATTGAGTGTTGACAAATACACCAGTTTCGTGTTTGTTGTTGATCCAAGAGATCATGGGTAATAATTTTAGAAAGTTCAGGATATATTTGTGGAATTATTTTTCTTTTTCAGCACATGAGCTTGTGCTGTTAAAATCAATTGTCCAAAGGATCAACAACAGTGTAACTATAACCAACTAAAACTTCATATGTGCATGCATCACTTGTGAAGTCATGGTATACACAAATGAGGAGGGCTTGTGCCGAAGCACATAATTGAAGGAAAATGGGCAAGGGCCGGGCCGTCACCCCCCAGGTGGCGCGCCGTATCTTGATCCGGATACGGTGGCAAGTGAGCGAGGATCGGGTCGTCGCATCCTTAGTGGCGCGCTACATCGGCGCCCGGATGTAGTGGAAAATGAGCAAGGGTCTTCGCATTTGACTCGACGAGTGCGAAGGGTAAGGAAGCTAGCCGAGCCTAGGAGGATTCGCTTAGGTAGCTGGAACGTAGGGTCTCTGACAGGGAAGCTTCGGGAGCTAGTTGATGCAGCGGTGAGGAGAGGTGTTGATATCCTTTGCGTCCAAGAAACCAAATGGAGAGGACAGAAGGCGAAGGAGGTGGAGGATACCGGCTTCAAGCTATGGTACACGGGGACGGCTGCAAACAGAAATGGCGTAGGCATCTTGATCAACAAGAGCCTCAAGTATGGAGTGGTAGACGTCAAGAGACGTGGGGATCGGATTATCCTGGTCAAGCTGGTAGTTGAGGACTTGGTTCTCAATGTTATCAGCGCGTATGCCCCGCAAGTAGGCCACAATGAGAACACCAAGAGGAGTTCTGGGAAGGCCTGGAAGACATGGTTAGGAGTGTACCGATTGGTGAGAAGCTCTTCATAGGAGGAGACCTCAATGGCCACGTGGGTACATCTAACACAGGTTTTGAAGGGGCGCATGGGGGCTTTGGCTATGGCATCAGGAATCAAGAAGGAGACGATGTCTTAAGCTTTGCTCTAGCCTACAACATGATTGTAGCCAACACCCTCTTTAGAAAGAGAGAATCACATCTGGTGACTTTTAGTAGTGGCCAACACTCTAGCCAGATTGATTTCATCCTCTCGAGAAGGGAACATAGGCGTGCGTGCCTAGACTGTAAGGTGATACCTGGAGAGAGTGTTGTACCCCAGCATAAGCTGGTGGTTGCTGACTTCCGCTTTCGGATTCGTGTCCAGCGGGATAAGCGGGCTAAAGTCGCTAGAACGAAGTGGTGGAAGCTCAAGGGGGAGGTAGCTCAGGCGTTCAAGGAGAGGGTCATTAAGGAGGGCCCTTGGGAGGAAGGAGGGGATGCGGACAATGTGTGGATGAAGATGGCGACTTGCATTCGTAAGGTGGCCTCAGAGGAGTTTGGAGTGTCCAGGGGAAGGAGAAGCGAAGATAAGGATACCTGGTGGTGGAATGATGATGTCCAGAAGGCGATTAAAGAGAAGAAAGATTTCTTTAGACGCCTATACCTGGATAGGAGTGCACACAACATAGAGAAGTACAAGATGGCGAAGAAGGCCGCAAAGCGAGCTGTTGGTGAAGCAAGGGGTCGGGCGTATGAGGACCTCTACCAACGGTTAGGCACGAAGGAAGGCGAAAGGGACATCTATAAGATGGCCAAGATCCGAGAGAGGAAGACGAGGGATATTGGCCAAGTCAAATGCATCAAGGACGGAGCAGGCCAACTCTTGGTGAAGGACGAGGAGATTAAGCATAGATGGCGGGAGTACTTCGACAAGCTGTTCAATGGGGAGAATGAAAGCTCTACCATTGAACTGGACGACTCTTTTGATGAGACCAGCATGCGTTTTGTGCGTCGAATCCAGGAGTCTGAGGTCAAGGAGGCTTTAAAAAGGATGAAGGGAGGCAAGGCGATGGGCCCGGATTGTATCCCCATTGAGGTGTGGAAAGGTCTCGGGGACATAGCGATAGTATGGCTAACCAGGCTTTTCAATCTCATTTTTCGGGCAAACAAGATGCCAGAAGAATGGAGACGGAGTATATTAGTACCAATCTTCAAGAACAAGGGGGATGTTCAGAGTTGTACTAATTATCGTGGAATTAAGCTGATGAGCCATACAATGAAGCTATGGGAGAGAGTCATTGAGCACCGCTTAAGAAGAATGACAAGCGTGACCAAAAACCAGTTTGGTTTCATGCCTGGGAGGTCGACCATGGAAGCCATTTTCTTGGTACGACAGCTTATGGAGAGATATAGGGAGCAAAAGAAGGACTTGCATATGGTGTTCATTGACTTGGAGAAGGCCTATGATAAGATACCGCGGAATGTCATGTGGTGGGCCTTGGAGAAACACAAAGTCCCAGCAAAGTACATTACCCTCATCAAGGACATGTACGATAATGTTGTGACAAGTGTTCGAACAAGTGATGTCGACACTGATGACTTCTCGATTAAGATAGGACTGCATCAGGGGTCAGCTTTGAGCCCTTATCTTTTTGCATTGGTGATGGATGAGGTCACAAGGGATATACAAGGAGATATCCCATGGTGTATGCTCTTTGCGGATGATGTGGTGCTAGTTGACGATAGTCGGGCGGGGGTAAATAGGAAGTTAGAGTTATGGAGACAAACCTTGGAATCGAAAGGGTTTAGGCTTAGTAGGACTAAAACCGAGTACATGATGTGCGGTTTCAGTACTACTAGGTGTGAGGAGGAGGAGGTTAGCCTTGATGGTCAGGTGGTACCTCGGAAGGACACCTTTCGGTATTTGGGGTCAATGCTGCAGGAGGATGGGGGTATTGATGAAGATGTGAACCATCGGATCAAAGCTGGATGGATGAAGTGGCGCCAAGCTTCTGGCATTCTCTGTGACAAGAGAGTGCCACAAAAGCTAAAAGGCAAGTTCTACAGGACGGCGGTTCGACCCGCAATGTTGTATGGCGCTGAGTGTTGGCCGACTAAAAGGCGACATGTTCAACAGTTAGGTGTGGCGGAGATGCGTATGTTGAGATGGATGTGTGGCCACACGAGGAAGGATCGAGTCCGGAATGATGATATACGAGATAGAGTTGGGGTAGCACCAATTGAAGAGAAGCTTGTCCAACATCGTCTGAGATGGTTTGGGCATATCCAGCGCAGGCCTCCAGAAGCTCCAGTGCATAGCGGATGGCTAAAGCGTGCGGAGAATGTCAAGAGAGGGCGGGGTAGACCGAATTTGACATGGGAGGAGTCCGTTAAGAGAGACCTGAAGGATTGGGGTATCACCGAAGAGCTAGCTATGGACAGGGGTGCATGGAAGCTTGCTATCCATGTGCCAGAGCCATGAGTTGGTTGCGAGATCTTATGGGTTTCACCTCTAGCCTACCCCAACTTGCTTGGGACTAAAGGCTTTGTTGTTGTTGTTGTTGTTGTTGTATTTCTCTGATGTTGCCATTTTCCAAAGCTGTTAAAATAATTCAGTAGTAACTTGGATGGAAACAATGCAATACTAATCATCCAGCTTTAGTGATCGTTTGCTCTTCTTTCGCAAACTTTTCCAGCTTTTTCGGAGGAGGTGGTGGTGGTATGGAAGAGGAGGAAGAACAGATCGTAAAAGGTGATGATGTGATTGTTGAACTGGATGCTTCACTAGAGGACCTGTACATGGGTGGTTCATTAAAGGTAACCAATTTGCATGGCTGGTGAACTGAAAATATATTGCTAAGTTGCGTATTCCAAATTAACACATAGATACTAGACAAATGCTGCACCTAGTTAGTAGATAACCTGATCGTTATATTTGGTGGCACGATGTGAGTTTTCATGAAGTAGGCTGTCTGCACTATGAATGCTTAATTGTGAGTAGCACAAAGTTTACTTTGCTATTTTTGTGGACATGATAGGTTTGGAGAGAAAAAAACATCATAAAACCAGCACCAGGAAAGAGACGATGCAACTGCAGGAATGAAGTTTACCACCGTCAAATTGGTCCTGGAATGTATCAACAAATGACCGAGCAGGTATTTTCCTAATTTACATGTGGCTGATATGATTTAACATACTGAAAACTACACGTTCCATGCACTAATTCCGTGATCAAATTAAGTTTTCTTCTTAATCATCTCATCTTTAGGTCTGCGACCAGTGTCCAAATGTGAAGTATGTACGAGAAGGTGATTTTTTAACTGTTGATATTGAGAAGGGTATGCAAGATGGACAGGTATGAAGCAGATGCCATATTTTATGTCCAGTACTTAACCTTGGGTCAATTGAAAATATATCTGCTGTAACTGATCACTTAGTTGCATATGGTTACTCAAGACTTGAGAACGTGAATTCTTTAGGCAAACTTGCTGGTTTATTTCTTGCCAGTTACACTATAGAATTAGCAAAGAAGAAACCTCCAGATAAGATGCCACTACAATGTGTTTGTATTGATTAATCCTCATGAATAGCTACTTAAAGGGTCATCATCAGAGTATTATTTGTCTATTTTGGAAATGTTGTGCCTGAACCATTTGTTTGAACCGAATATTTGTACATTTGCCACTTTCGAGACTGTGATTACATCCGATTTCCTGCACAAGGTTGCTATGACAATGGTAACAAGTTACCACATGGTCAAGAGACGATTAGATAGAATTTCTTAAGTTGACAAGTTGTTTATCATGATGCAATCATGCAATGGATCCATTGTGATATGCTCCACTTTTCTGCTTAGATGTTTGACTTAGCAGTGTGATTTGATATTTCAGGAAGTTTCATTCTTCGAGGAAGGAGAGCCTAAGATTGATGGAGAACCTGGAGACTTGAAGGTTTGGTTTCCCTCCTTTCCTTGGTTGGATGCAATTAGCATGGGAAATAACTGTGTGACTAATTTCATCCTGAAAAAATGATTTCATGAGCAGTTCAGGATTCGGACAGCACCACATGACCGCTTCAGAAGAGAAGGCAATGACCTGCATGCAACAGTTACAATCTCCCTGGTACTGCCTGTCTGCCCTCTCTCTTGTGCCCATTGCAATTACTCCCTTCGTCCCGTAATATAAGAGCGGTTATATTATACATTTAGAGTAGTTAGTGCGGAGAAAATTAGTGCAGCTTGTACCTTAGTTGGAAAGTATCTTAATTGTTACTCCCTCCGTCCGAAAATACTTGTCATCAAAATGGACAAAAATGGATGTATATAGAACTAAAATACATCTAGATACATCCCCTTTTATTCATTTTGATGACAAGTATTTCCGGACGGAGGGAGTACGTATGTAAGAACCAAAGAAGTTATATGGCTGGACGAGTTTGATGCTATCACATCTCTGTAAATTGGGCACTCATTACTCCAGTTATAACCCCCTTGCTACACCCTATATCAAACAGTGAACTCTCCAACTGATTATTGCACATTCCCATTCCAAAGTGATCACTCTAACATTTAGGTTCCATTTTGTCCTATTTTCTTACCGTGTTCAGTATGGACCTTGCTGTTATTTAGTTACTTCTAGATTACTTCCTGTGTGCATTTGTCATCCTCTGAATCCTACTTCGCTTAATCCACCAAATTTCTCTTCTTACCGTGTTCAGTATGGACCTTGCTGTTCTACATCTCTCATGATTTGATTACCTTTTGCTGCTACAGCTCCAAGCTCTGGTTGGATTTGAGAAGAACCTCAAGCATCTTGACAACCACCTTGTCCAAATCGGCTCCCAGGTAAGTCACCAAATGCTCAACAGTACACCATTCATTTTGCATCTTGTAGGCTGACTGCATCTAATCTACTCTGCTCCATTACAAATTGTTAGGGTGTCACTAAGCCCAAGGAGGTAAGGAAATTCAAAGGAGAGGGCATGCCATTGCACCAAAGCAACAAGAAAGGTGATCTGTATGTGACGTTCGAGGTGTTGTTCCCAAAAACCCTGACGGACGACCAGAAGGCCAAGCTGAAGGAGGTTCTTGCATAAGAACTGCCCATTTTTCACTTGTGCTGCAGCTAGTTGTTTGAGGTGTACCTCAAGGAAATTTTCCAAGTAGCTTGCATAGGAAGAAGCACCAATGGTGTTGCCTTTCTGGTGGGTGTATGTGATTTTCCGTTGGTAATATTAGCAGCTCATTTTTTCAGCTCCTTTTCTGTTTTGATGCTCTTTAACAGATCTGTAGTATTAGAAAGTCGAAATGAACTTGCACCAGAATATTTGTACTCCTGGAATACAGTGTCTATATAGAATTGTAGCTTATACTCACCAACTTATTTGCTGATTTTACAACGCTGTTGGCGGTCTTTAATGTGTACTGATTAGTGCAGTAAATGATGTGCTTATCTTAAGAGCTGCACTGAATGGTTGCTGTGAGAGATCGGGCCATGTAAATACGAAATTTGCACCATGTGGTCATTGCAAAATGAAAATCCAACTGCATTTTCTGGTAAATACATTGCTGCGGCATTTTCTGGTATCTTTGAAGGAAAAGTTGCAGAAGCATTACAACATCTCATAATAATCCACAAATGCCCATTCATTGAACAAAGCGTTGAAACTTTGGCATGACATATGCAATAGAAAAAACAGAAAACCACAACAACAACAAAAAACACGTTTGCAACATAAAAACAACCCCTTGCAACACAATGCCCATGTGTATGCAACAAGCAACATATGCAGACAGAACGTCGAAAGTGGCTACACAACATTAAGGAACCCAAATTTGCTAACCTCTCACGGTGGCATCCCCTTGACCCACCATCTTAACTCTGGGCACACGAACATTTTGAGCTCCAACTCGTCCATGGCGGAAATCCGTTGAGGAAGAGCAGAGGGAGGGACTATGGAAGAAGAGGTCTAGGAAGAGATATTGGTGAATGGGAACACGCTCTGGTCATGGTAGGGGCGCCTCAAGAAGGTACGTGCCAAGCAAATATTCCGGACGAGCAAATATATACCGGCAAATTGTTTCTGAAAGGGGAAACATTTACAATCGGCGCGCGATCTGTCTGGTGGACCCTCCACCTTATCTCCTTTCTTTGCTGGCCACTCGTTCTTCTTCATGTGAACGCGTCTTCTCCCTCCATCAGCCAACCTTTTGGCTGCAGTGCAGCCCGTGTCATCGTCGTCGTCATGCCAATGGAGTTGCTACCGGAGGCGTTGCTCAGGAAGCCGTGCCCGATCACGGCTGCAACGTGGAACTTCGCCGGTGTTGCATGGCCGCGACCATGATTTTTTCTGCCATTCATACAGGCGATGCTGCAAGCCCCAGCGCCACTCGTCGCAGTTGTCTTGACGACCATGCTTGCATACGCCCTCCACCTCTCCGTACGGGGCTCGGGAGTGTCGGAGCTGCAACCGGCCAGGCAAAACGCTGCAAGTGGCGGCGTGTTCTGCTACAACCGTGGTCGGCGATGCTGGAAGAGAAGACCACACCGGCACTTTTTCTCTGCAACCGCGTAGAGCAAAGTTGCAAGCTCTGTCACATTTTGCTACAACCGATAAATCCAGAGCTGGAACCAGCATGTGGTTTTGCTGCATCCTCTGATTTGTTTTCTGCGGCGACAATGGGGCCGTCCTCATTTGCTGCAACCGACAAGATAAAAGCTTCTACCGCCGAGCTTTTTTGCTACCACTACGACCGGCGGAAGTAGCGACCATGAGGTGGTGTGCAGCAAGCGATTTGTTTCGGGAAGAAGCCGGAGCTGGAAGCAGCTTTTGGTTTTGTTACAACCGACAAATCCAGAGTTGGAACCAACATGTGATTTTGATGCATTCTCTCGTTTGTTTTCTGCAGCGACAACAGGGATGTCCTCATTTGTTGCAACCGACAAGGCAAAAACTTCTAGCGCCGACCTTTTTTGCTGCCAAGGTGGAACCGCGCCCGACGATGGTGACCACGGCAAGCTTTGATAGGACCGACGCGGTAAGCTGCAACGACGACCGCGGGACATTGTGGGGCAGCTGCACGCGGCGGCCATGGATGCTAGGGGAGGCGAGCTCATGTGCTGGACTGGGGCAAGAGCACGGTGCGGCGAGGTCTCTCCGGAGACGCGAGCGCGCCGGTCTGCTACAAGCCGCAAGCTCCTTGCTGGAGTCGCGAGGCGCCAGTCTGCTGCAAGCCGCAAGGTCTCAGGAAAGGGACGACTCTAGCGGAACCAGATCCACCAGACTAAAATGCGTCAATCAGACGGTTGCTAAGCGTCCGGCAGAAAAATTAGGCCGGCCGGCCGGCGCCTACCACGCGCCATCGATCGATTCGCGAAACCGCCACGGCCCCAGCCCCACAAATCCACTCCGATTCCAGCCATGACTCCTGTAGGCCTTGTTCGGTTGAGGTGGTTTTTGAAGGGGAATAGCAGGGTTTGAGGGGGATTAGATCCCCTACGAGCCAAAATCCTCTCCAATCCACTCCAGCGAACAAGGCCGTATGGGATTTCTCGACTGGTCTTCCGAGTCGAGTTCGGCTCGTTTCCACCGCCATGACCCATGAGCTACATAAGCAGGCCCCTGTTCCGTTCTAGGAGCACAGCCTGCGACGTTTTCTCGCACTCAATCAAATTACTCACCAGCGTCCAAGTTTGTTCGCTGGTGTACCCGCAGCTAGAGTAGACATGGCCATGGCCACCGCCGTGAACGAGCACGTCCTGCTCAGCCATCCCGACAAGCTGGTCCTGCTCGCCGAGATCCCGGCCACAGACTCGTGCGGCTCGTCCTCGTCGCAGCCCGACGTCACGTTCCGGCTGGTCGTCGAGCAATGCAGCGACTACGGCGGCGGCCCCGCAGACGTCGACACGATGGAGGACGTGTCCTGCCGCGTGCCGCTCCGCGCCCTGGGCCGCCGGGCCGCCGCCGACCGGGCGTTCGCAGGTCTCGTGGCCAGGCTCGACAACCCGATGCTGCGCCCGGAGGTCACGACGGAGGCCAGGAGGGCGGCGGAGCGCGTCGGGGCGAGGCGCGGCGCGCTCGACGAGCTCGGCGGCATGGAGTTCCGCCTCCGCGTGGTGTTCGTCGACGATGACGCGTCCGAGGAGCAGGCAGCGTCGGACGACGACGACGACGACGAGAGCGGGAGCGACATGGAGTTCGGGGAATTCGACATGAGCGGCGCGCGGAGCCTGCATGGCCAGCGGGCCGTCGCCGCGTACGAGGAGGAGGACGACGACGAGGACGACTGCGGCGCCCAGTTCACGGTGCGCCAGTACCGCGGCGCCCGCGCGGGGGAGGGAGCGAACCTGCTGCTGTCGGGCTTTGAGGCTCGCTCGGACGGCCCCGAGCTGACCGAGCAGCACGAGCTGACGTCGCATGACATGCGCCGCCTCGTGCACTTGGCGCTGGAAGGGGGCGCGAGCATGGAGGACGACGAGGCCTACCAGCGAGCGCTGGCCGGCGGCACGGCCGTGTCCCGGGCGTCGCGCGCCGCCATGGTCGACCAGGCGCTGCAGTCCGCGAGCCAGCAGCAGCAGCGGTCCAAGTCACCGAACCCGATCTTTCCGATGCGTTCCGGATTCTGATGCCTGCCGGATTGCAACAAACTTTTGAGTCAATTACACTGATGGTGCTACAACTTGGCGCAAACGATCACTTTAGTGTTACAAGTTGTGGCATACATTAAAGTGGTGCAAAAACTTGGCTCAGATGTACAAATATGGTTGCTTATCACGTTTGTATACGAAATGTGCACTGACTAGACATGTGGACCCTGTTGTCAGTGGCTAGACTAAGGAGAAAGAGCGTGTGGCCCGATTTTCACAAAATAAACCTCGAAACTTTGATTTTGAAAAAAAGGTCCATGTAGACGTGGCATTCTTCACCTCAGTGACCAGTGGGTCCCGCCTGTTCAAATAAATGCCAAAAAAGTAGGTGCCGCCACGATTCGAACCCAAAAACCACTCGCAACATCATATACAGGCCAAACCACTCTGTCATCCATTTTCAACTGACCATTGTGTAATTCACATGATGAAGTACAAAAACTTTATAATTTTATATAATACAAATATTTCATAAACTACAACTAAAATTATTCTTTCAATTATACAGGCATTTTAATAATTTTATGCATATTTGTATAGTTACATGTTTGTATAATTAAAAATATTCATATTCTTACATTTAAATTTTTGATTTGAATATTCAATCATGTATATTATTTAAGTTAATACAGCTACACACATTTATAATTCATCATGTTAATTATATTATTATTAAAATATTTGTATTATCGAAATTTATAACACAGAAATATCCATATTAATTAGATGTTTTTAATACAATACGCGGTTGTATATTTACAAATCATCGTTTGTTTGTATAATATTTATAACACATAATTTTTTGAATATAAGTTTTTTTACTTACGTTTTACAAATATGTTAAAAAAAATAGTTGGTGCAAATAGGCCGCAATATTTGCAGCCCATTTAAGCTCCACCTGCGTACCGAAGGTATATATACGCTGTTAATCATAGTTGAAGCTATAAAACATATGGCATAGTGATTAGATACACGTGTTTTGTTGAACATGGTCGCAGGTTCGAAACCTGGGCGCTCCACCGCTTTTTATTTTGTAAAAAAAACAATATTCCAAGTTTTTTTTAAAAAAACTCCACCATTTTTTATTTTGTAAAAAAACAATATTCCAAGGGTTTTCTTTAAAAAAAACAGGCCACATGCCGCTTTTCCTTGGTCTAGTCGCTGACAACGGGGTCCACACGCCTAGTCAGCACAGATTCCGTATACAAACGGGATAATCACCGTATTTGGACGTCCGAGTCAAGTTTTTGCACCACTTCAATGTACGTCACAACTTCTAGCACCAAAGTGATCGTTTACGCCAAGTTGTGGCACCATCAGTGAAATTGACTCCCTTTTTACGAGTCTTTTGGTTGGAAATCCCGACTTCTTTTGGGGAAGTTGGAAATTGGAATACTCTTGTGTGTAATGGCTCGTGAAACCTAGCTCGATCACATTGTAACAGTATGGCTCTATGAGTAATGACGTTTTTTTAAGAGAGAGAGTTGATTACTGATGTTCTACACATTGATGCCCAATTATTTTCTTTATTTATACAGGGGAAAAAGCAGCTGCTTCTTACTCCCTCCGTTCATTAATAGTATAAGATGTTCTAATTTTTTTTAAATCAAATGTACTTAGGCACATTTTAGTGTGTTTGTTCACTCAATTCAGCCTGTATGTAGTTTATATTAAAATATCCAAAATATCTTATAAGTATTTGTGAGCGAAGGAAGTACCAATTACCATATCTTACGTATAGAAACAATATTACATTTATATTGCATCAGCAGTTGAAAATGTGCATCTTTTCTATCGGACATACTTACAAAATTATTACAATAGACCCGCAATAAAAGACTGAGGTAAGCTATCGGAGAACGAAGCTACAAGAGTGAGAGGTGCCGTACACACTACAATAGCATATGCAAGGAAACGAATAAAAAATGACAAGATACACAAGCGGTCCTAACCTGTTTTGAACAGGTTTCTGGCATGAGAATTATCTATACCAAAAGTAAACTGATACCAATTAATATTGAATGGGAGGAGTTCCAGGAATTCACCAGCCTGCTAGGCCGTAGTGGTGGAAGCTTTCCCATCAAGTATTTAGGGACCCCCCTCCACCATGACAACATGAGGAGGGAGGATATACAACCACTAATTGACAAAATTATGAAGTGGACTGCTAGATGGAGAGAAAAGCTCCTTCCTTGTAAAGGCAAGCTAATTCTGATCCAAGGCTGCTTGGCCAGCATTCCAATCTATTTGTTAGCCTTTTTCAAATTCCCTAAGTGGGCTATAGATTTGATTAATTCCCAGATGGCGCACAGTCTTTGGAATGATTTTGAAGGACATTGGAAACTTTAGCTAACGGGAAACTAGTTTGTATGAAGAAGGAATTTGGACAGCTTGACATTCCTAACCTTGAGGAAGTCAATCTCTGTTTGGATATGAAGGGGAAATCAAACCTTGGTGATGGTGTCCTGGATTAGGGGGTGCTAACCTAGTCGGCCCATAGTCCTCGGGCTGGGCCCGTAGGCCCTCATTCTCATTCGGGTGGACTCCGAAAGCTACACACCTGGACGTGATCAAGACTGCATCTACTGAAGACATGACGTATACTCCAAGACATCTCCTGCTGCCTCCATGCGCATCCCTGGATACCAATCATGTAACCCTAGATGCCCTACCTGGCGTGTATATAAGCCAGAGGGTTTAGCCTGTAGAGGGGATCCAATCACAATTAAGTTCACCTAGCCCTAGGGTTGGATCTTCCCTTACGATCTCGAGGTAGATCAAGCTCGTACCCGATATATCATCATCAATATAATCAAAGCAGGATGCAGGTATTACCTCTTTGAGAGGGCCTGAACCTGGGTAAACACATGTCTCCTCCGTCCATGTTACCACGAATCCGAGATCCACAGCTCGGGACCCCCTGCCCCGAGGTCTTCCGATTTAATACCGACACTGGTGCTTTCATTGAGAGGTTCAATGTGAGATCAACAAAAACATCGATGGCTTATCTGCAAATTAACAGCAGCACCGGCTACGGGGACATCTTCGTCCCTGGCAACTTTCCGTATTCGACAGCATGGTCCTTTGCGGCAACTCTGTGGGCCATCTGGCTTCCGTCAAGAGTTATGCCATGGATCAAATTGTGACCTTCGGAGGCTTGGAATACACCGCGATTCCTGCGGTGAGTTCATCCTTTCGGACTGGACACTGTGGGTGTCAAAACCGGCGGATCTCGGGTAGGGGGTCCCGAACTGTGCGTCTAAGACTAATGGTAACAGGAGGCAGGGGACACGATGTTTTACCCAGGTTCTGGCCCTCTCGATGGAGGTAATACCCTACTTCCTGCTTGATTGATCTTGATGATATGAGTATTACAAGTGTTGATCTACCACGAGATCGTAAAGGCTAAACCCTAGAAGCTAGCCTATGATTATGATTGTTGTTGTCCTACGGACTAAACCCTTCGGTTTATATAGACACCGGAGGGGGCTAGGGTTACACAGAGTCGGTTACAGAGAAGGAGATCTACATATCCGAATTGCCAAGCTTGCCTTCCACGCAAAGGAGAGTCCCATCCGGACATGGGACGAAGTCTTCAATCTTGTATCTTCATAGTCCAACAATCCGGCCAAAGTATATAGTTCGGCTGTCCGAGGACCCCTTAATCCAGGACTCCCTCAGTAGCCCCTGAACCAGGCTTCCATGACGATGAGTCCGACGTGCAGATTGTCTTCAGCATTGCAAGGCAGGTTCCTTCTCCGAATACTCCATAGAAGATTTTGAACACGAGAATCATGTCCGGCTCTACAAGACAAATTCCACATACCACTGTAGAGAGTACATTATTCCACAAATCTAATATGCTGACAGCTTTTCATAACGTGACATCACACCGCGGTCCAGTCATTATTCGAACTGTTTCTCACAACCAGCCACTACACACGCTGCGAGGCGGTTTTATTGGCACGTCTTGTCGAAGCAGAGATTGTGTCCCCCTTATCACGGGATTCTCATGAATACAGGTGTGGGTAACCCAACCGTGTTTGTTTAATATGACTCCTCAATTTTAGGCAAGTCCCAAACGGTCACGCGGGGGACGCTTGATATTCGTCCTCTTTATAAGGGGGGCCAAGGCCTTTCCTTTTCTTCCCACGCTCGATCCTTCCCCTCCCGTACCTCGAGTTCCAACACCCAAGGCTCAAGCTAAAGCACTTCGTGTTGGGGAACGTAGTAATTTCAAAAAAAAATCCTACGCACATGGAAGATCATGGTGATGTATAGCAACGAGAGGGGAGAGTGTTGTCCACGTACCCTCGTAGACCGAAAGCGGAAGCGTTAGAACAACGCGGTTGATGTAGTCGTATGTCTTCACGGCCCGACCGATCAAGCACCAAAACTACGGCACTTCCGAGTTCTAGCACACATTCAGCTCGATGACGTTCCCCGTACTCTGATCCAGCAGAATGTCGGGGAAGAGTTTCGTCAATTGTTGTGTCTATAGGGTGCCCCCTCCCCCGTATATAAAGGAGTGGAGGAGGGGGCCGGCCAAGGGGGGTGGCGCGCCCTAGGGGGGAGTCCAATCCCCACCGGGAGTACGACTCCCCCTTTTCCTATTAGGAGAGGGAGAGGGAAGGAAGAGGAGGGGGGAGGAAGGAAAGGGGGGGCCGGCCCCCCTCCCAATTCGGATTGGGCTTAGGGGGGGGGGCGCCCCCTCCTTTGCTCCTTGCCCCTCCTTTCCACTAAGGCCCAATAAGGCCCATATACCTCCCGGGGGGTTCCAATAACCTCCCGGAGCTCCGGTATTGTCCCAATCCCACCCGGAACCTTTCCGGTGTCCAAATATAGTCGTCCAATATATCAATCTTTATGTCTCGACCATTTCGAGACTCCTCATCAAGTCCGTGATCACATCCGGGACTCCGAACAACCTTCGGTACATCAAAACTCATAAGCTCATAATAAAACTGTCAACGAAGCCTTAAGCGTGCGGACCCTACGGGTTCGAGAACTATGTAGACATGACCGAGACTTGTTTCCAGTCAATAACCAATAGCGGAACCTGGATGCTCATATTGGCTCCTACATATTCTACGAAGATCTTTATCGGTCAAACCGCATAACAACATACGTTGTTCCCTTTGTCATCGGTATGTTACTTGCCCGAAATTCGATCGACGGTATCCAATACCTAGTTCAATCTCGTTACCGGCAAGTCTCTTTACTCGTTACGTAATGCATCATTCCATAACTAACTCATTAGCTACATTGCTTGCAAGGCTTGTAGTGATGTGCATTGCCGAGAGGGCCCAGAGATACCTCTCCGACAATCGGAGTGACAAAACCTAATCTCGAAATACGCCAACTCAACATGTACCTTTGGAGACACCTGTAGAGCTCCTTTATAATCACCCAGTCACGTTGTGACGTTTGGTAGCACACAAAGTGTTCCTCCGGTAAACGGGAGTTGCATAATCTCATAGTTGTAGGAACATGTATAAGTCATGAAGAAAGCAATAGCAACATACTAAACGATCAAGTGCTAAGCTAAGGGAATGGGTCATGTCAATCACATCATTCTCCGAATGATGTGATCCCGTTAATCAAATGACAACTGATGTCTATGGTTAGGAAACATAACCATCTTTGATTAATGAGCTAGTCAAGTAGAGGCATACTAGTGACATTAAGTTTGTCTATGTATTCACACATGTATTATGTTTCTGGTTAATACAATTCTAGCATGAATAATAAACATTTATCATGATATGAGGAAATAAATAATAACTTTATTATTGCCTCTAGGGCATATTTCCTTCAGTCTCCCACTTGCACTAGAGCCAATAATCTGGACTACACAGTAATGATTCTAACACCCATGGAGTCTTGGTGCTGATCATGTTTTGCTCGTGGAAGAGGCTTAGTCAATGGGTCTGCAACATTCAAATCCGTATGTATCTTGCATATCTCTATGTCTCCCACCTGGACTTGGTCCCAGATGGAATTGAAGCGTCTCTTGATGTGCTTGGTCCTCTTGTGAAATCTGGATTCCTTTGCCAAGGCAATTGCACCAGTACTGTCACAGAAGATCTTCATTGGTCCCGATTCACTAAATATGACACCTAGATCAGAAATGAACTCCTTCATCCAGACTCCTTCATTTGCTGCTTCCGAAGCAGCTATGTACTCCGCTTCGCATGTAGATCCCGCCACGACGCTTTGTTTAGAACTGCACCAACTAACAGCTCCACGGTTCAATATAAACACGTATCCGGTTTGCGATTTAGAATCATCCGGATCAGTGTCAAAGCTTGCATCGACGTAACCATTTACAACTAGCTCTTTGTCACCTCCATAAACGAGAAACATATCCTTAGTCCTTTTCAGGTATTTCAGGATATTCTTGACCGTTGTCCAGTGATCCACTCCTGGATTACTTTGGTACCTCCCTGCCAAACTTATTGCTAAGCATACGTCAGGTCTGGTACATAGCATTGCATACATGATAGAGCCTATGGCTGAAGCATAGGGAACATCCTTCATTTTCTCTCTATCTTCTGCTATGGTCGGGCATTGAGTCTGACTCAACTTCACACCTTGTAATACAGGCAAGAACCCTTTCTTTGCCTGATCCATTTTGAACTTTTTTTCAAAACTTTATCAAGGTATGTGCTTTGTGAAAGTCCAATTAAGCATCTTGATATATCTCTATAGATCTTGATGCCTAATATGTAAGCAGCTTCACCGAGGTCTTCCATCGAAAAACTTTTATTCAAGTATCCCTTTATGCTATCCAGAAATTCTATATCATTTCCAATTAATAATATGTCATCTACATATAATATCAGAAATGCTACATAGCTCCCACTCACTTTCTTGCAAATACAGGCTTCTCCAAAAGTCTGTATAAAACCATATGCTTTGATCACACTATCAAAGCGTTTGTTCCAACTCCGAGAGGCTTGCACCAGTCCATTGATGGATCGCTGGAGCTTGCACACTTTGTTAGCACCTTTTGGATCGACAAAACCTTCTGGTTGCATCATATACAACTCTTCTTCCAGAAATCCATTCAGGAATGCAGTTTTGACATCCATTTGCCATATTTCATAATCATAAAATGCGGCAATTGCTAACATGATTCGGACAGACTTAAACATCGCTACGGGTGAGAAAGTCTCATCATAGTCAACCCCTTGAACTTGTCAAAAACCTTTCGCAACAAGTCGAGCTTTGTAGACAGTTAGATTACCATGAGTGTCACTCTTCTTCTTGAAGATCCATTTATTTTTGATGGCTTGCCGATCATCGGGCAAGTCAACCAAAGTCCATACTTTGTTCTCATACATGGATCCCATCTCAGATTTCATGGCCTCAAGCCATTTTGCAGAATCTGGGCTCATCATCGCTTCCTCATAGTTCGTAGGTTCGTCATGGTCTAGTAACATGACTTCCAGAATAGGATTACCGTAACACTCTTGTGCGGATCTTACTCTGGTTGACCTACGAGGTTCGGTAGTAACTTGATCTGAAGTTTCATGATCATTATCATTAGCTTTCTCACTGATTGGTGTAGTTGTCACAGGAACCGGTTCTTGTGATGAACTACTTTCCAATAAGGGAGTAGGTAAAGTTACCTCATCAAGTTCTACTTTCCTCCCACTCACTTCTTTCGAGAGAATCTCCTTCTCTAGAAAGGATCCGAATTTAGCAACAAAAATCTTGCCCTCAAATCTGTGATAGAAGGTGTACCCAATAGTCTCTTTTGGGTATCCTATGAAGACATATTTCTCCAATTTGGGTTCGAGCTTATCTGGTTGAAGTTTCTTCACATAAGCATCGCAGCCCCAAACTTTAAGAAACGACAACTTTGGTTTCTTGCCAAACCACAGTTCATAAGGCGTCGTCTCAACGGATTTTGATGGTGCCCTATTTAACGTGAATGCGGCCGTCTCTAAAGCATAACTCCAAAACGATAGCGGTAAATCAGTAAGAGACATCATAGGTCGCACCATATCTAGTAAAGTACGATTACGATGTTCGGACACACCATTTCGTTGTGGTGTTTCGGGTGGCGTGAGTTGCGAAACTATTCCGCATTGCTTCAAATGTAAACCAAACTCGTAACTCAAATATTCTCCTCCACGATCAGATCGTAGAAACTTTATTTTCTTGTTATGATGATTTTCCACTTCACTCTGTAATTCTTTGAACTTTTTGAATGTTTCAGACTTGTGTTTCATCAAGTAGATATACCCATATCTGCTCAAATCATCTGTGAAGGTGAGAAAATAACGATACCCGCCACGAGCCTCAATATTCATCGGACCACATACATCAGTATTTATGATTTCCAACAAATCAGTTGCTCGCTCCATAGTTCCGGAGAACGGTGTTTTAGTCATCTTGCCCATGAGGCATGGTTCACAAGTACCAAGTGATTCATAATCAAGTGATTCCAGAAGTCCATCAGTATGGAGTTTCTTCATGCGCTTTACACCAATATGACCTAAACGGCAGTGCCACAAATAAGTTGCACTATCATTATCAACTCTGCATCTTTTGGCTTCAACATTATGAATATGTGTATCACTACTATCGAGATTTAATAAAAATAGACCACTCTTCAAGGGTGCATGACCATAAAAGATATTACTCATATAAATAGAACAACCATTATTCTCAGATTTAAATGAATAACCGTCTCGCATCAAACAAGATCCAGATATAATGTTCATGCTTAACGCTAGCACCAAATAACAATTATTCAGGTCTAAAACTAATCCCGAAGGTAGATGTAGAGGTAGCGTGCCAACTGCGATCACATCGACTTTGGAACCATTTCCCACGCGCATCGTCACCTCGTCCTTAGCCAATCTTCGCTTAATCCGTAGTCCCTGTTTCGAGTTGCAAATATTAGCAACAGAACCAGTATCCGATACCCAGGTGCTACTGCGAGCATTAGTAAGGTACACATCAATAACATGTATATCACATATACCTTTGTTCACCTTGCCATCCTTATCCACCAAATACTTGGGGCAGTTCCGCTTCCAGTGTCCAGTCTGCTTGAAGTAGAAGCACTCGGTCTCAGGCTTAGGTCCAGATTTGGGTTTCTTCTCTTGAGCAGCAACTTGCTTGCTGTTCTTCTTGAAGTTCCCCTTCTTCTTCCCTTTACCCCTTTTCTTGAAACTGGTGGTCTTATTGACCATCAACACTTGATGCTCCTTCTTGATTTCTACCTCCGCAGCCTTTAGCATTGCGAAGAGCTCGGGAATAGTCTTGTCCATCCCTTGCATATTATAGTTCATCATGAAGCTCTTGTAGCTTGGTGGCAGTGATTGAAGAATTCTGTCAATGACACTATCATCAGGAAGATTAACTCCCAGTTGAATCAAGTGATTATTGTACCCAGACATTTTGAGTATATGTTCACTGACAGAACTATTCTCCTCCATCTTACAGCTATAGAACTTATTGGAGACTTCATATCTCTCAATCCGGTCATTTGCTTGAAATATTAACTTCAACTCCTGGAACATCTCATATGCTCCATGAAGTTCAAAATGTCGTTGAAGACCCGGTTCTAAACCGTAAAGCATGGCAAACTGAACTATCGAGTAGTCATCAGCTTTGCTCTGCCAGACATTCTTAACGTCGTCAGTTGCATCTGTAGCAGGCCTGGCACCCAGCGGTTCTTCCAGGACGTAATTCTTCTGTGCAGCAATGAGGATAATCCTCAAGTTACAGACCCAGTCCGTGTAATTGCTACCATCATCTTTCAACTTAGCTTTCTCAAGGAACACATTAAAATTCAATGGAACAATAGCACAAGCCATCTATCTACAACAAACATAGACAAGCAAAATACTATCAGGTACTAAGTTCATGATAAATTTAAGTTCAATTAATCATATTACTAAAGAACTCCCACTTAGACATACATCTCTCTAGTCATCTAAGTGATCACGTGATCCAAATCAACTAAACCATGTCCGATCATCACGTGAGATGGAGTAGTTTCAATGGTGAACATCACTATGTTGATCATATCTACTATATGATTCACGTTCGACCTTTCAGTCTACGTGTTCCGAGGCCATATCTGTATATGCTAGGCTCATCAAGTTTAACCTGAGTATTCCGCGTGTGCAACTATTTTGCACCTGTTGTATTTGAACGTAGAGCCTATCACACCCGATCATCACGTGGTGTCTCAGCACGAAGAACTTTCGCAACGGTGCATACTCAGGGAGAACACTTCTTGATAATTAGTGAGAGATCATCTTAAAATGCCACCATCAATCAAAGCAAGATAAGATGCATAAAGGATAAACATAAAATGCAATCAATATAAGTGATATGATATGGCCATCATCATCTTGTGCTTGTGATCTCCATCTCCGAAGCACCGTCATGATCACCATCGTCACTGGCGCGACAGCTTGATCTCCATCGTAGCATTGTTGTCGTTACGCCATCTATTGCTTCTACGATTATTGCTACCGTTTAGTGATAAAGTAAAGCAATTACAGGGCATTTGCATTTCATACAATAAAGCGACAACCATATGGCTCCTGCCAGTTGCCGATAACTCGGTTACAAAACATGATCATCTCATACAATAAAATATAGCATCACGTCTTGACCATATCACATCACAACATGCCCTGCAAAAACAAGTTAGACGTCCTCTACTTTGTTGTTGCAAATTTTACGTGGCTGCTACGGGCTGAGCAAGAACCGTTCTTACCTACGCATCAAAACCACAACGATAGTTCGTCAAGTTAGTGTTGTTTTAACCTTCGCAAGGACCGGGAGTAGCCACACTCGGTTCAACTAAAGTTAGAGAAACAGACACCCGCTAGTCACCTGTGTGCAAAGCACGGTGGTAAAACCAATCTCGCGTAAGCGTACGCGTAATGTCGGTCCGGGCCGCTTCATCCAACAATACCGCTGAACCAAAGTATGACATGCTGGTAAGCAGTATGACTTGTATCGCCCACAACTCACTTGTGTTCTACTCGTGCATTTAACATCTAGGCATAAAACCTGGCTCGGATGCCACTGTTGGGGAACGTAGTAATTTCAAAAAAATTCCTACGCATACGCAAGATCATGGTGATGTATAGCGATGAGAGGGGAGAGTGTTGTCCACGTACCCTCGTAGACCGAAAGCGGAAGCGTTAGAACAACGCGGTTGATG
Organism: Triticum aestivum; assembly: GCF_018294505.1. NCBI lineage: Eukaryota > Viridiplantae > Streptophyta > Magnoliopsida > Poales > Poaceae > Triticum > Triticum aestivum. The sequence goes on along the minus strand of NC_057795.1, from coordinate 158,137,132 downwards.
TAGTCGTACGTCTTCACGGCCCGACTGATCAAGCACCGAAACTACGGCACCTCCGAGTTCTAGCACACGTTTAGCTCGATGACGTTCCCCGTACTCCGATCCAGCAGAATGTTGGGGAAGAGTCTCGTCAGCACGATGGTGTGGTGACGATCTTGATGTTCTACCGTCGCAGGGCTTCTCCTAAGCACGGCTACAATATTATCGAGGACTTTGGTGGAGGGGGGCACCACACACGGCTAAGAGATCAAGAGATCAATTGTTGTGTCTATGGGGTGCCCCCCTCCCTCGTATATAAAGGAGTGGAGGAGGGAGCCGACCAAAGGGGGTGGCACGCCCTAGGGGGGAGTCCAATCCCCACTGGGAGTAGGACTCCCCCTTTTCCTATTAGGAGAGGGAGAGGGAAGGAAGGGGACGGAGGGAGGAAGGAAAGGGGGGGCCGGCCCCCCTCCCAATTCAGATTGGGCTTGGGGGGTGCCCCCTCCTTTGCTCCTCTCCCCTCCTTTCCACTAAGGCCCAATAAGGCCCATATACCTCCCGGGGGGTTCCGATAACCACCCGGAGCTCCGATATTGTCCCAATCTCACCCGGAACCTTTCCGGTGTCCAAATATAGTCGTCCAATATATCAATCTTTATGTCTCGACCATTTCGAGACTCCTCGTCAAGTCCGTGATCACATCCGGGACTCCGAACAACCTTCGGTACATCAAAAATCATAAACTCATAATAAAACTGTCAACAAAACCTTAAGTGTGCGGACCCTACGGGTTCGAGAACTACGTAGACATGACCGAGACTCGTTTCCGGTCAATAACCAATAGCGGAACCTGGATGCTCATATTGGCTCCTACATATTCTACAAAGATCTTTATCGGTCAAACCGCATAACAACATACGTTGTTCCCTTTGTCATCGGTATGTTACTTGCCCGAGATTCGATCATCGGTATCCAATACCTAGTTCAATCTCGTTACCGGCAAGTTTCTTTACTTGTTACATAATGCATCATTCCGTAACTAACTCATTAGCTACATTGCTTGCAAGGCTTGTAGTGATGTGCATTACCGAGAGGGCCCAGAGATACCTCTTCGACAATCGGAGTGACAAAACCTAATCTCGAAATACACCAACTCAACTTGTACCTTTGGAGACACCTGTAGAGCTCCTTTATAGTCACCCAGTTACGTTGTGACGTTTGGTAGCACACAAAGTGTTCCTCCGGTAAACGGGAGTTGCATAATCTCATAGTTGTAGGAACATGTATAAGTCATGAAGAAAGCAATAGCAACATACTAAACGATCAAGTGCTAAGCTAAGGGAATGGGTCATGTCAATCACATCATTCTCCTAATGATGTGATCCCGTTAATCAAATGACAACTGATGTCTATGGTTAGGAAACATAACCATCTTTGATTAATGAGCTAGTCAAGTAGAGGCATACTAGTGACATTAAGTTTGTCTATGTATTCACACATGTATTATGTTTCTGGTTAATACAATTCTAGCATGAATAATAAACATTTATCATGATATGAGGAAATAAATAATAACTTTATTATTGCCTCTAGGGCATATTTCCTTCACTTTGGACCTTCGACCATGTACGGATCCAATCTTCAAGGCCGGTGGATGGCCTCCTCCGTCACAGAGGAGGACATCCAGAAGCTTAGGGAGGCCAGTTATCTCCCCGCCAAAATCCCACACAGGCTGCCTGCTCAAGGGCAGGTCATCCCCACTCCCGAACCCACCGAGAGTGTTGTATTTATTTCCCACTTCCTTCGAGGGCTAGGTTTTAGTCTCGATCCCTTCGTGAGGGGGCTTATGTTCTATTACGGGCTAGATTTCCATGATCTAGCTCTGGATTCCATCCTTCACATCTCGTCGTTTATCGTCGTGTGTGAAGCCTTTCTCCGCATTACCCCCCACTTCGGCCTGTGGCTCAAGACCTTCAATGTGAGACCGAGGGTGATTGACGGGCGTCACACGGAGTGCGGAGGTGCTATAATAAGCAAAGGCGCTGACGCCCCATGGCCAAAGGGTTCTTTCGCGGAAACATCTGATTTATGGCAGCAAAAGTGGTTTTACATCACAGCTCCCTGAGATACAAAGCGGGCGGCCGCTCCAGTGTTCCGCTCGGGCCTCCCGCTGCAACTGGCATCATTTGTCAACAAGGGGCTGGATTGGGGGCCGATTAACGACATGCTGACACTACAAAGCCGCATCCGAGACCTCCTTAAGAGGGATGTCAGTCTTGTCAAGATAATGCAAGTGATGCTGGTTCGTCGAGTCCCGCCCTGCCAGCGTCGTCCTCTCCGTATGTGGGAGTTCAACCCGAAAGGACCGTGAACCATTCAACAATTCTTTGGCATGATGCTCAAAGAGATGTATGAGTCATTTTTCAGATCATGAATAAAGTGTCCGGACACCACCGAGGACGTGGGTCTCAATTGCAACCGCCCGGATACTCAAGTAAGTAATTCCGCTACCGAACACACCATCCTTTATGTTTATTATAACATCATTCTGAAAAATTGCTACCTGCCAGGACTGGCTAAGGAAGGCGGAGAGGATTAGGTGTTCGGCCCCTCTTCCTGAAGGCTCGCCGGATCCTTTGTTGACCAGGATGCTTGAGCGCGCGCCGTATCAGGTGCCCTCAGGAGAGGACGAGGGGAGGAATAGAGAAGCCACAGGTGGGCCTCATATTTTAAACATCCAAATTGGGGGAGTAAGCGCCTCCACGAAGGGGGATAATCGGGGAGGGGACCTAAAATCCCCTCTCCTCAAGGTAAGAAAAGGGTCGCCTCCGAAGATTTGGAAACGGAGGCTTCTAAACAAGGGAAGAAAACCTCGCCAAGGGGCCCTGCCCCCGAGGGCGTTCTTGCGGCACAGCGCCCGCAAGGGGGCCAGCCCTCCACTGAGCCGTAAGTAAAAGAGTACTTTGGTAAATATACCCCGTTTTGTCTCTGAGGATAATGACCGAAACATATTTGTTGCAGTCCGGCTTGTAGTCCTTCTCCACAGAGTTCATTCTCGCAGGATCTTCCTCCGAAGATGATGGAGAGCGAGACGCCTCCCCCTGCCTCCCCGTCACATGGGGCGGACGACCCCGAGGTTTCGTCGCGGAGGATTTCTCCTAATCCACCAAGGCCAGAAGTTGACACTTCGGCTGCCCAGAGTCTGGAATATCCGGCTCCCAAAGAGAGCTTCAGGAGGAGTCCAGGATTGTCCAGCACACATCCGGACACACTAATGGGCCTTCTGGAGCGAGCGGCCATCTCAGAGACACATCGTGCCTGAATGGGTACGGTGGTTGAGAGGATTTCATCCGTGAAAAGCGATTTGAATGAAGCTTTTACAAGTCTGCTGAGAGGCTTTGAGGTACACAAAAAATGTATTTTTGATGGTACCGCGCATGCTAAGTGTGCTCTGTATAGATAGTAACCCCTGAGACTCTGGTTTCCATCAACGTGGCGAACAGAGGATCATAATCTCTGGTAATAAGCATGCTGCTTTATGTGCAGGTGGTTGAGGGTCTGGCTGCCGACCGATCTGCTGATTTTGCCGAACTAAAGCGGCAGCTTGACGTGGCCGATGCCGACATCGCGCTGGTTAACAAGCGGCTTGACGAGGCCCAGGGTATGTATATTCGGCTTGTCAGCAAATGTTTAAGAGGAGCATGATGCTAGTATCTATAACATACTATGACTGCAGATGGAGCTGCTGTCATGGAGACCCGTCAGGCGGAGCTTGCCCGAGCCAAGGAGCAAGCCCGAATAAGTGATGCGGCCGCTCTGAAGGCGGTCGAAGAGTTAAGAGCCGAACAGGCTGCTCATCGCCGGAGCGAAAAAAATATAGCCCAGATGGCTACCGAGCTAGAGGATGCCGCCAACCGCCGTGAGCTCCTCAAAAAGGAAAATCAAGCAAAAGCGGCTGACCTGAAGAAGGCCCTGGAGGCATCCAAGGAAACCTGCTCTGAAATGAGGGGGGTGAGGGAGGAGCTTCGTGAAGCCGGAGATATCGTGGCTGGGAAGCCCTATTTGTTGCGGATGAAATTCAGAGATCCAAAGTATGCCCCTCTGGATCAGTTGTGGAGTGCGGCGGACGCGTATGCGGACCTGGCAAAGAGTGCTGCTGATGCAACCAAGTTTTTCAAAGATCGAAAAGACCATAAGGCTGAGAGGTTATTCTGGTCGCAGTTCAGTGCCCCGACGCGTCTGCTGCCATTGAATGAAACAATGGCCGCATGGGCCAAACTCCACAGGTTGTCCGGGCTTGCTATGAGGTTTGTCGTGGATCATCTTTGGCCACGTGGACCAAGGACGGACATCTATTTTGGATTGGTGCAACAATTCCTTGGTGTTGTGTCACATATCGATGCTGTGAAGAGGTCGGCGTGCATAGAGGGTGCGCGGATGGCTCTTGCCTGTGTTAAAACATATTGGGCTAGGATGGAAACCACCGCTATTGCAACCCGGGGTGCGGCGGAAGGCCAGGACCCGGCCGAGCACTATTTTGAAGAAGTCTTAGAAGGCGCCTGTTTAATAGAGGCTCAGTGCTCGAAGAGTGCCATGTTCGAATGACATGTATCTTGATTGTAAAGACGATGCTATTTTGATTATAAAGGCTGTGTTTATACTTTTGCCCGAAAGTATTTTAATGCCTCCTGTGCGTCCGTTTATGTATGTATATAACCTGAAAGTTTGCCGTCGTCGTCTTCATCCCCCACGCATATAATGCGGGGGTGTTCGAGAAAACGCATAGTCACACTTGATCCAACGTCTTGGTCCTTAAAGGAGGTGATAGCGCGGCGAACCAGGCAATCAGACTATAGCTTTAACACTTTCACTTAGCCATAGGAGTTTGACGATGGGGCTACTATATATCCCCTGGTACTTTCGCGTTCATCCGGATATGATGCACGTATGTACGTGACCGGGAAACCGGTCCTTCGTTAATGCGGAGGAATCGCGAAGATTCTGCTGAGTCATCGAGTGGTTGACCAGTCTCGCGCTGTATCATGACAGTCAGTTTTTGGCTTTCTCTACTGAGGTGCTCATCTAGGTGAACCAAGGCACAATCGCAGTAGTTCTCCCGGTGCCGCCTTAGCCGATAGAGCGGAACGTAAGGTAGAAAAACACGGGAGCCAGGCAAACCCAACATTTGACCAAAGACATGATTTGGAGCTGATGCATATAAGGCCAAACTCACGATGCCGAACACTCCCTAAGGTATTCAGACTTTATAATGTGTACTGGGCTGAGTAACGCCCTTGATAATAAGCCCTGAGTTGTCAGGTATGAGCAATAGTCTGGCGTGACAAAAATGCCGAAAACGCCAGTATCCCTCCCTGTTGTATAAAGTTTCCGGAGGGGAAGAAGCAACAAGAGACATTAAAACGGTTTACCCAGGGTCTTAATCTAAAAAGAAACCTTTGAGCGGGGCCCTACTGCACGTCTGCGCCTTGATCTCTGTTGTGCCGTATCCTGGAAGGGTGTAGCATGATGATCATCTGTAAAAATAAAAAACCCAGGTGAAAGACTTCGTGCGAGGCGTTCGTTAATCTGAATGAACAATGACAATGCAATATGTTATTGCATTGATAGGGTCGAGCCAAACTATGGGCTCTTTTTGCAGGCAGCCCCTAACATCTTTTGTGGGGAATCCCAACTAGGCTGTTACATTGGGTGGAGCGCCGGACTCGTCTAGCCGTGTCCGTGGTCTTGACGACCGACCATTTATCCTGGTTGGAGAGACCGCTCAGTGTTCGGCTGCTAGATCCGCCACATATTCTTCCGCGCGTAAGGAACGCTCTGTATTTCCGCTAACTATGATGACGCCGCATGGACCGGGCATCTTAAGTTCAAGGTAGGCGTAATGCGGTACTGCATTGAAACGAGCAAAGGTTGTTCTTCCGAGTAGTGCGTGATAGCCGCTTCCGAATGGAGCGATGTCGAAGGTTAGTTCCTCGCTTCTGAAGTTGTCGGGGGGAACCGAATACAACCTCTAGTACTAGAGAGCCCGTACAGTGGGCCTCGACGTCTGGTATCACTCCTTTAAAGGTAGTGTTGCTTACGGTGGTTCTTGAAGGGTCTATCCCCATTTTGCGGACAGTGTCCTGATATATCAGGTTTAGACTACTGCCACCGTCCATAAGGACTCGTGTGAGGTGGTATCCGTCAATTATTGGGTCGAGCACCAAGGTAGCCGATCCTCCATGCCGGATACTAGTCGGATGGTCCCTGCGGTCAAAGGTGATCGGGTAGGCCGACCAGGGATTAAATTTGGGGGCGACGGGCTCCACAGCGTATACGTCTCGGAGTGCGCGTTTGCGCCTACTCTTTGGAATGTGAGTTGCGTAAATCATATTCACTGTTTTGACTTCTGGTGGGAATTTTTTCTGTCCTCCAGTGTTCGGCTGGCGAGGCTCATCCTCGTCTTCACTTGGCGTCTCCCTCCCCTTTTGTTCGGCATTCAGCTTGTCGGCCTGCTTGAAAACCCAACACTCTTTGTGGGTGTGGTTTGCAGGTTTTTCGCGGGTGCCGTGAATCTGACATAATTTGTCTAGAATCTTGTTTAGGCTCGATGGTCCATCTCTGCTGCCTTTAAATGGCTTCTTCCATTAACCGGGTCGAGAGCCCCTGAATCCGGCATTGACCGTCTTGTTCTCTGGGCTGTCATCATTGTTTTGACGCTTGTTTTTGTTGTAGCATGGCTTCCCGTTGCCATCCCTGACTTCGGATGTGCCTGGGTCGCTGGTGCCGCTACGGGCCAGCCAGCTGTCCTCGCCCACGCGAAAGTGGGTCATAAGGCTTGTTAAGGCTGCCATTGTCCTCGGCTTTTCTTGGTCGAGGTGTCTAGCAAGCCATTCGTCCCGGATACTGTGTTTGAAGGCCGCTAAGGCTTCGGCGTCCGGGCAATTGACTATTTGGTTCTTCTTAGTGAGAAATCTGTTCCAGAGTTTTCGGCTGACTCTCCGGGCTATTGAATTATGTGACTTAGGTCGTCTGTGTCCGGAGGTCGGACATAGGTCCCTTGAAAATTGGCCCTACAAGCATCCTCAAGTTCTTCCCAACTTCCAATTGAGTTTTCAGGAAGGCTTTTCAACCAGTGACGAGTTGGTCCTTTCAATTTGAGGGGTAGGTATTTAATGGCATGGAGATCGTCTCTGCGAGCCATGTGGATATGAACGATAAAGTCATCGATCTAGACTCCAGGGTCTGTAGTTCTGTCATATGCCTCTATATTCACGGGCTTGAATCCTTCCGGAAATTCATGGTCCAGCACCTCATCGGTGAAGCATAGGGGGTGTGCGGCACCCCTGTATTTGGACGTGTCCTGACATGCTATCGATGGTTGTTGTGTTCGGTTCTGATTCCTGGCTGGTGTTCGATCAATGTGATCGTTTAGGTAGCTCTGATCCTGTGCCGAAGCGCGCTTCCTAGATCCATAGATGGATCTGCCCATACCGGACTTTTTGTCCAAGAGCTCACGTAAATCGTGTGTTGACTTGTGTGCGGCATCATTAGTCGTCTTGTCACGGCCATGGGGTGGTCGGTCCGGCTCATCGGTCGTTTTCGACTGAATGGGCTCTATGGCCTCGTCGTCGAATTCGGGCAGCAGCTTGCGCTTTGGATAGCTCTTTGTGTGACGATCGCCGCCATATTTTTCTTCTGTGTCAAGCACTTTGTTCCACCTGCAGTTAAGTGTATCCTGCGCGGCCTTAAGCCTTTGCTTCTGCTTCTTTAGGCTCCTCGCGGTGGCGATAAGCCTTCTGTGGAGGCTCTCTTGTTCCAAGAGTTTTTCTGGGATGATGAGTGCATCATCGTCTGGGATGTTCTCCTCTCCGAAGACGGGTTGGTGAGTTTTATCCTCGGGATCAGCATCATCTGACGTCGGCTCCGGACTATGTTCATCGTCCCCTGGCTCATCCTGCTCCATCGCTGGGTCCATGGGGTCATCGTTTCCTTTGGAGTCAACCGGGGTATTATTATGTCTTGCGTTGTTGTCGCTGTTTTTACCGTGGCGGGATTTAGAGCGGCGTCTGCGGCGCCACTTTGGTGGCTTATCGAGGGGATTATCCTTCATTGCATCATCACCATCGCCTTCTTTTGGTGTGTCCACCATATATATATCATATGATGAGGTGGCAGTCCAGCGCCCAGTGGGCGGTGGTTCCTGTTCTTCTCCTACATCGTCGTCCATACCGTCGATGTCTTCGGAGTTGAAGTCAAGCTTGTCGGTTAAGTCATCGACAGTGGCTATTAAGTTGGTGGTGGGTGGGGAGCGAAGTTCTTCGTTGTCAGCTTCCCACTCGAGCTGGACATAGTTCGGCCAAGAATCTCCCGACAAGGAAAGAGATCTTAATGAGTTTAGCACATCACCCAAGGGCGAGTGCTAAAAAATGTCCGCGGCAGTGAACTCCATGACCGGTGCCCAATCAGATTCGATAGGCACGGATGCACGCGGTTCGGATCCTGTAGTCGGAGATGAGTCCGAGGGTCCGATGACACCACCCTCATAGGAGGTGGGATCAGTGTTTGGCTCTGACGTCGATGAGTGTGCGGCCTTCGTGACGGGGTCCATCCACCCGTCCTCGGAGGGCACGATCTGCTCCGGATTGATTCCCGGTGCCGCCGCAGGCGCGATTTCCCGAATACTGTCCAATGGCAGATCAAAGTCATGCCCGTCATGACCGTCCGACGCGCCTGACATGGGGTCGAATCCGTCGAAGATCAAGTCACCGCGATGTCGGCAGTATAGTTCAAGCTTCCAAACCTGACCTGATGGCCAGGGGCGTAGCTATCGATCTGCTCCAGATGGCCAAGCGAGTTGGCCCGCAGTACGAAGCCGCCAAATACGAAGATCTGTCCGGGGAGGAAAACTTCCCCTTGGACCGCATCATTGAAGATGATCGAAGGAGCCATCAAGCCTTACCATGACGACACAGTGGAACTCTCAATGAAAGCACCAATGTCGGTGTCAAAACCGGCGGATCTCGGGTAGGGGGTCCCGAACTGTGCGTCTAAGACTAATGGTAGCAGGAGGTAGGGAACACGATGTTTTACCTAGGTTCAGGCCCTCTCGATGGAGGTAATACCCTACTTCTTGCTTGATTGATCTTGAAGATATGAGTATTACAAGAGTTGATCTACCACGAGATCGTAAAGGCTAAACCCTAGAAGCTAGCCTATGATTATGATTGTTGTTGTCCTACGGACTAAACCCTCCGGTTTATATAGACACCAGAGGGGGCTAGGGTTACACAGAGTCGGTTACAGAGAAGGAGATCTACATATCCGAATTGCCAGCTTGCCTTCCACGCAAAGGAGAGTCCCATCCGGACACGGGACGAAGTCTTCAATCTTGTATCTTCATAGTCCAACAGTCTGGCCAAAGTATATAGTCCGGCTATCCGAGGACCCCTTAATCCAGGACTCCCTCAGACACTGCTACCTCTTGAGCTTAAGTTGGTTTTTCCCTTGAAGAGGAAAGGGTGATGTAGCAAAATAGAGTAAACATTTCCCTCAGTTTGAGAACCAAGGTATCAATCCAGTAGGAGACAATGCACAAGTCATCGAATACCTGCATAAACAATCAACAACTTGCACCCATTGCGATAAAGGGGTTGTCAATCCCTTCACGGTTACTTGCAAAAGTGAGATCTGATAGAGATAGATAAATGACAAAGTAAATATTTTTGGTATTTTTGGTTTATAGATCGGAAAGTAAAAGAATGCATAATAGTAGATCGAAAACTAGTATGATGGAAAAGAGACCCGGGGGCCATAGGTTTCACTAGTGGCTTCTCTCAAGAAAGCAAATAATACAGTGGGTGAACAAATTATTGCCGAGCAATTGATAGAAGAGCGCATAATTATGACGATATCTAAGGCAATGATCATGAACGTAGGCATCACGTCTGTGTCAAGTAGACCGAAACGATTCTGCGTCTACTACTATTACTCGACACATCGACCGACTCCTGCCTGCATCTAGAGTATTAAGTTCATGAATAACAGAGTAACGCATTAAGTAAGATGACATGATGCAGAGGAATTAACTGAAGCAATATGATGGAAACCCCATCTTTTTATCCTAGATGGCAACAATACAATACGTGCCTTGCTACCCCTACTGTCACTAGGAAAGGACACTGCAAGATTGAACCCAAAGCTAAGCACTTCTCCCATTGCAAGAAAAACCAATCTAGTAGGCCAAACTAAAGCAATAATTGAAGAGACTTGCAAAGATATCAAATCATGCATATAAGAATTCAGAGAAGACTCAAATAATATTCATAGATAATCTAATCACAAATCCACAATTCATCGGATCTCGGCAAACACACCACAAAATAATATTACATCAAATAGATCTCCAAGAACATCGAGGAGAACATGGTATTGAGAATCAAAGAGAGAGAAGAAGCCATCTAGCTACTAGCTATGGACCCGTAGGTCTGTGGTAAACTACTCACGCTTCATCAGAAGGGCAATGGTGTTGATGTAGAAGCCCTCCGTGATCGAATCCCCCTTCGGCAGGACGCCCGAAAAGGTCCCTAGATGGGATCTCACGGGTACAGAAGGTTGCGGCGGTGGAAAAGTGTTTTCGTGGCTCCCCCTGATGGTTTTGGGGTATAAGAGTATATATGGGTGAAAGAATTAGGTTAGGAGAGCTCCAAGGGGCCCACGAGGTAGGGGGCGTGCCCTACCCCCCTGGGCGCACCCTCCACCCTCGTGGCTGCCTCATTGCATCTTCGATTTCATCTCCAAGTCTCCTGGTTTGCTTCTAGTCCAAGAAAGATCATCGCGAAAGTTTCATTCTGTTTGGACTCCGTTTGGTATTCCTTTTCCGCGAAACTCTAAAACATGCAAAAAACAGAAATTGGCACTGGGCTCTAGGTTAATAGGTTAGTCCCAAAAATAATATAAAATAGCATATAAATGCATATAAAATATCCAAAACAGATAATATAATAGCATGGAACAATCAAAAATTATAGATACGTTGGAGACGTATTAGACACTAGGCCAGATCAAGGGCTTATCGGACATCGGGGGTTCGACCACGGAACTGATCTCTCTTAGGGACGTCAGACCAGGCCTCCTGGCTCCGCAAGGCCGTGTAGAGGAATCAATCCCCTCGCTTCAGACGACCTCGTCTTGGTGTCAAGCCCCGATGTTTGTCCGGACACGACTTCGGATATTACATCGGGCTAAGAACCGACTCCGGTACCAGATCTGAAATCAATTCTGGCCCCTCACAAGGCTGAGAATGTGTCAAACAACTCACCAATCGTACTTCAAGTCGGCCCGGATTGTACCCATGCCATGAACCCCGAGTAATTATCACACCTGAACGAGATGCTTGATCGCATCCAGAGCTTATCAATCTCGGATGGTCAGACCTTGGTTTATGACAAGATCGGACTTAAAGCCGATGATCGGGAAATTTATGTCCCATCCACCACCCACCTAGTCGCCATGATAGATGATTTAACCGACGTGTTAGACTACGAGGAAGCTACCGACATGGATGAAGATGTTGACGGCCCTACAGAAACCACTACGTCATTGGTCAACACCGCCAAGTGGACTGTGATACGTCTCCAACGTATCTATAATTTTTTATTGTTCCATGCTATTATATTATCTGTTTTGGATGTTTTATATGCATTAATATGCTATTTTATATTATTTTTGGGACTAACCTATTAACCTAGAGCCCAGTGCCAGTTCCTATTTTCCCTGTTTTTGAGTTTCGCAGAAAAGGAATACCAAACGTAGTCCAAACGGAATGAAACCTTCGCGATGATTTTTCTTGGACTAGAAGACAACCAGGAGACTTGGAGATGAAGTTGGAGGAGCCACAAGGCGGACACAAGGACGGAGGGCGCGCCCCACCCTTGTGGGCCCCCCATGACCCTCCTGTCCTAATTCTTTTGCCTATATATTCCCATATATCCTCAACCCACCAGAGGCATCCACGAAAACATTTTTCCGCCGTCGCAGCCTTCTGTACCCGTGAGATCCCATCTAGGGACCTTTTCCGGCACCCTGCCGGAGGGGGATCCGATCACGGAGGGCTTCTACATCAAGTCTATTGCCCTTCCGATGAAGCGTGAGTAGTTTACCACAGACCTACGGGTCCGTAGCTAGTAGCTAGATGGCTTATTCTCTCTCTTTTATTCTCAATACCATGTTCTCCTCAATGTTCTAGGAGATCTATTCGATGTAATAATTTTTGCGGTGTGTTTACCGAGATCCTATGAATTGTGGATTTATGATCAACTTATCCATGAATATTATTTGAATCTTATCTGAATTCTTATATGCATGATTTGATATCTTTGTAATTCTCTTCGAACTATCGGTTTGGTTTGGCTAACTAGATTGGTTTTTCTTGCAATGGGAGAAGTGCTTAGCTTTGGGTTCAATCTTGCGGTGTCCTTTCCCAGTGCCAGTAGGGGCAGTAAGGTATGTATTGTACTATTGCCATCGAGGATAAAAAGATAGAGTTTTCATCATATTGCTTGAATTAATTCCTCTAATCATGTCATCTTACTTAATGCGTTACTCCGTTCTTTATGAACTTAATACTCTAGATGCAAGCTAGATAGCGGTCGATGTGTGGAGTAATAGTAGTAGATGCAGAATCGTTTCGGTCTACTTGACATGGACGTGATGCCTATATTCATGATCATTGCCTTAGATATCGTCATAACTTTGCGCTTTTCTATCAATTGCTCAGCAGTAATTTGTTCACCCATCGTATTATTTACTATCTTGAGAGAAGCCTCTAGTGAAACCTATGGCCCCGGGGTCTATTTTCCATCATACAAGTTTCCGATCTACTATTTTTGCAATCTTTTACTTTCCAATCTATAAATAAAAAATACTAAAAATATTTAGTTTATCATTTATCTATCTCTATCAGATCTCACGTTTGCAAGTAACCGTGAAGGGATTGACAAGCCCTTTATCGCGTTGGGTGCAAGTTGTTTGATTGTTTGTGTAGGTATTCGGTGATTTGTGCATTGTCTCCTACTGGATTGATACCTTGGTTCTCAAACTGAGGGAAATAATTATCTCTACATTGCTGCATCACCCTTTCCTCTTCAAGGGAAAAACCAACACAAGCTCAAGAAGTAGCAGGAAGAATTTTTGGCCCCGTTGCCAGGGAGATCTACGCCAAGTCAAGATATACCAAGTACCCATCATAAATTCTCATCTCTTGCATTACATTATTCACCATTCTCCTCCTGTTTTCCTCTCCCCCACTTCTAAAACGATTTTCAAAAAGATTTGCCTTTTCTTCGCCCTTCTTCCGTTAGTCTTCTTCGTCCGCTTTTGGTTTGCTCGTTTGCTAGATTACTTTGTTGCCACCATGTCTAAAATTGGGGAAGTTATCGCTGAAAAAGATAGTAGTAACGATGGGGGAAACTTTGATGCTTTTGCTAATATTAATCCTCATGAAAAATCTACTATCTTGCACACTAAAAAACTTATCATAGGTAGCGGCAAATATTATTGGAAAAGGGGTTATTCAAGATTTATTTACTTGTGCCGGTGCATTACCAGTGTTAGGTGGATCTATTCTCCATAAAACTAGTAGTCTTGCGGATGCTATATCTTTGCTCGTAGCTGAACTTGAAAGGCAATTTGTTCATATGCATCCATCCATACAAAGGATTTTTCTAGAGTTTTCCAATGTTGAGCATTCTTCTATTAAGCACGCCGCCACTATATTTCTAGCACATGAATTTAGATTTATTATGAAAGAGGCTAGTGAAATTTTCACGCATTATAAAGTAGATGGTGGTCATCCTCCTATAGAAGGAATTCTCTTTAACCAAGAGGACATAATGCGTTTACGATCTCTAGATCATGTTGATTATAATGAAAATTTAAGAAAGAGGGTCCCTACCAATGTTTTAGTTGATAAGATTTCTGAGCTTAATGATAATTTGGCAATTCAAAACAACAGATTGGGTTTCTCTCTTGGACACAAACTCTTGATTTTTTTCAAAAGAACACTTACAATGATGAGTTAGTTATACAATATGAAGGGCTAAAGGAGGAACCAATTCCTCCCGAGCATGATCTTGGGGAGACTTATCCCATTAAATTTAGCCATTTTGCTTACTTCTGCTTACCACAAAGAAAACTTGCTGCTGAACGAAGAGAGTATGAGATAATTTTTCGAGATTTGCCTTATCATTATATGATTATACGTAGATATATTTGTGTTTTATGCCTAGCTAAGGGCGTTAAACAATAACGCTTGTTGTGAGGAAACCCAATTTTATTTTTGTTCTTTGCTTTTTGTTTCTGTTTTGATTTGAGTAATTCATCTAGCCTCTGGTTAGATGTGGTTTTGTGTTTTAGTTAGTGTTTGTGCCAAGTAAGACCTTTGGGATAGCTTACGGTGATAGTTGTTTTAATCTTGCTGAGAAACAGAAACTTTTGTGACTAGGAAAATAATTTTGACAATTCACCGAAGTGTAATTTTGATCTGATTCTTTTTTAACTAGATTGGTACACAAATTTCCCAGAATTTCCTAATTTTTCAGAATTTTTGGAGTTACAGAAGTATTCGAGAGTTACAGATTACTACAGACTGTTCTGTTTTTGACAGATTCTGTTTTCTTTGTGTTGTTTACTTATTTTGATGAATCTATGGGTAGTATGGGGGGGTGAGGGAGTCCAGGATTAGGGGGTCCTCGGACAGCCAGACTATATGCTTATGCCGGATTGTTGGACTATGAAGATACAAGATTGAAGACTTCGTCCCGTGTCCGGGTGGGACTCTCCTTTGCATGGAAGGCAAGCTTGGCAATTTGGATATGCAGATTTCCTTCTCTGTAACTGACTCTGTGTAACCCTAGCCCCCCTCCGGTGTCTATATAAACTGGAGGGTTTAGTCCGTAGGACAACAACAATCAGAATCATAGGCTAGCTTCTAGGGTTTAGCCTCTACGATCTCGTGGTAGATCAACTCTTGTAATACTCATATCATTAAGATCAATCAAGCAAGAAGTAGGGTATTACCTCCATAGAGAGGGCCCGAACCTGGGTAAACATCGTGCCCCTCGCCTCCTGTTACCATTAGCCTTAGACGCATAGTTCGGGACCCCCTACCCGAGATCCGCCGGTTTTGACACCGACATTGGTGCTTTCATTGAGAGTTCCACTGTGTCGTCACCATAAGGTTTGATGGCTCCTTCAATCGTCCACAACAACAAGGTCCAGGGTGAGGTTTTCCTCCCTGTACAGATCTTCGTATTCGGCGGCTTCACGCTGGGGGTCAATTCGCTTGGCCAGCTGGAGCAGATCGATAGCTATGCTCCTGGCCATCAGGTCAGGTTTGGAAGCCTGAATTACACTGCCGACATCCGCGGAGACTTGATCTTCGACGGATTCGAGCCCATGACAGGTGCGTCCCACAGTCATGATGAGCATGACTTAGATCTGCCATCGGACAGTGTTCAGGAGATCACACCTGCAGCTGCCCGGACATTAAATCCAGAGCAGATCATGCCATCCGAGGACGGGTGGATGGACCCCGCCACGGAGGCCGCACATGCAGCGGCGATAGAGCCGAACACAGATCTCACTTTCAAGGAGGTCTGTGTCATCGGACCCTCGGACTCGTCTCTGGCCATAGGTTCCGAACCGCGTACATTCGTGCCCATCTTGCCTAACTGGGCACCGATCATGGAGTTTAGCTCCGTGGATATCTTTCAGCACTCGCCCTTCAGCGACGTGCTAAACTCATTAAAATCTCTCTCCCTGTCAGGAGACTCTTGGCCGAACTATGTCCGGCTTCAGTGGGAAGCGGACGACGAAGGTTTTCGATGCCCACCCACCACCCACTTAATAGCCACTGTCGACGACTTAACCGACATGCTTGATTTCGACTCCAAAGACATCGACGGTATGGACGACGATGTCGGAGAAGAACAGGAACCACCGCCCACAGGGCGCTGGACTGCCACCTCATCATATGATATATATATGGTGGACACACCCAAATAAGACAATGGCGAGGGTCAAAAGGATGCAATGGAGGGTGATCCTCTTGAGAAGCAACCAAAGCACCGACGTTAGCGGCGCCGCTCTAAATCCCGCCATAGCAAAAACAGCGATACCGGCACAAGAGACAATAGCACTCTGGATGATGCCGAAGACGAAAACAATCCCGACCAGCCAAGCTTTGAGCAGGCCGGACGGGAGGGCGGGCAAGCTAGCCCTGATGAACAGGCAATGGATGAAGATTCGGAGGATGACAATTACATGTCCCTCTCCGAAGACGAGGTGAGCCTCGGCGACGAAGAATTTATCGTGCCTGAGGATCCCGTCGAGCAGGAGCGCTTCAAGCGCCGGCTTATAGCCACTACAAAGAGCCTGAAGAAAAAACAACAGCAGCTTCAAGCTGATCAAGATCTGCTCACTGACAGATGGACTAAGGTCCTGGCGGCCGAGGAATATGGACTCGACCATCCAACCAAAAGCTACCCGAGGCGCAGGTCGTTACCTCAATTCGAGGACGAGGCACTAGAGCCTACACTACCAGCGTAGGATGCGGCTGACCGACCACCTCGTGGCCGAGACAAAGCGGCATATCAGCCCGAACACCAGCCCGCACCCCGTCGCCAATCAAACATAAACACGAAGACCCGAGGCTACACGCATGACCTGCGAGACGAATTGGAAAACAAAGCAGGACAGTCAAGATCGATCTACGGATCACGGGGGCGCGCCCCAACGCGTGATGATGACCGTCATGCCGTATATACTAAATACAAATCCGGCCGGGCCGAATACAGCAGACCAGACTCATCTGAACTGCGTAGCTATGTAGCCCGACATAGAGGCGCCGCACACCCCCTATGCTTCACTGACAAAGTAATGGAGCATGAATTCCCAGAAGGGTTTAAGCCCGTAAACATCGAACCATATGATGGGACAATAGACTCCGCGGTATGGATCGAAGATTTCCTTCTCCACATTCACATGGCCCGCGATGATGATCTACACGCCATCAAGTACCTCCCGCTAAAGCTCAAGGGACCAGCTCGGCATTGGCTGAATAGTTTGCCGGCAAACTCCATTGGCAGTTGGGAGAGCCTGGAGGACGCATTCCTTGACAACTTCCAGGGCACTTATGTGCGACCACCGGATGCTGATGACTTAAGTCACATAACCCAACAGCCCGGAGAGTCAGCCAGGAAATTCTGGACTCGGTTCCGAACTAAAAAGAACCAAATTGTCGACTGCCCGGATGCCGAAGCCCTAGCGGCCTTTAAGCACAACATCTGTGACGAGTGGCTTGCCCGACACCTTGGCCAAGAGAAGCCGAAATCCATGGCAGCCCTTACGACACTCATGACCCGCTTCTGTGCGGGCGAGGACAGCTAGCTAGCTCATAGCTAGATCATCTCAAGCAAGCCTGGGACTTCTAAACCAAGAGATAACAACAGCAAGCCCCGATGCAGCAAACACAAACGTCAAAATAACGACGATAACGCTAAAGACACGACTGTCAATGCCGGATTCAGCGGCTCTAATACTAGTCAAAGGAAGAAACAATTCAAAAGAAATAGTCCGGGCACGTCCAGTTTGGACCGTATACTCGACCGTCCATGCCAAATTCATGGCACCCCAGGAACACCAGCCAATCATACCAACAGAGAATGCTGGGTCTTCAAACAAGCCGGCAGATCAGGTGCCGAAAACAAGGAGAAGGGGTCGCAAAGCGATGACGATGATGAGGAGCCCCGCCCATCAAACACAGGAGTGCAAAAGAAGTTTCCCCCGCAAATCAAAATGGTGAACATGGTAAACGCCACCCATATTCCCAAGCGGGAGTGGAGGCACACACTTAGGGATGTCGAGGCAACGGAGCCAGTCGCCCCAAAATATAACCTATGGTCGTCCGGCCCGATCACCTTTGACTGTACCGATCGTCCGGCCAATACCAGTTAGGGCAATTTAGCCGCACTAGTCCTTGACCCAATAATTGACGGATTCCACCTCACACGAGTCCTTATGGACGGAGGTAGCAGTCTGAACCTGCTGTATCAGGACACAGTGTGCAAGATGGGTATCGATCCTTCAATGATCAAACCCACTAAAACCACCTTTAAAGGTGTTATACCATGTGTGGAGGCCTGTTGTATAGGCTCCATCACTCTGGAGGTAGTATTTGGACCACCGGATAATTACCGCAACGAAGAGTTACTCTTTGACATCGTCCCTTTTCGCAGCAGCTATCATGCATTGCTCGGATGAACCGCGTTTGCTTGATTCAACGCGGTGCCACATTATGCCTACCTTAAGCTCAAGATGCCCGGTCCGCACGGCGTCATAACAGTTAATGGCAAGGCCGAACGCTCCCTCCGTGCCGAAGAGTACACCGCTGCCTTAACAGTAGAAGCACAGAGTGGCATCTTTCAATCGAACTTTCAGTCGACAGCCAAGCTTCCGGACACCATCAAAGGAGTCAGAACTACTTCGCGGCAGGATAGCCCAGCTCGTCAAAAGCTCAATTAAATACTCCGGCGGTAGACGGAGGCAAAGCTAGGATAGGCCACACAATGCGGCTTAACCGCTCCGTGGCACACAATTTTTTTTTTTGCATTTTATTTGCAGGTACACTTTTGTGTAGGCCATGACTGGCGACATGGTGACCAGACCCAAGAGGGGACGAATATACCAAGGAGGGAAGCAGCTCAAACGCGTAGGGGAATCCGTAGATATTCCCCTCGATGACCATCCGATTACAACCCGGATCCGCACACAACCTCCTCCGCCTGGTCTGAGCAGGTTCCGAAGTCATATTTCTTTTTATCACATTACTTGTACTTGTACGCATCGACGTATTATTCAATTACAACATGTGGCTTTATATGACGCTTACTTGTTGTTGTTTCTTATTGACACTCTTTGTCAAATGGCATCCGTACACTACGATGTGCCTTGATATGCTAGGGGCCTCGTTGTACCCATAATATGGCAATAAAGTCCGAATACCTTCACGGTCGTTCGGCACCCCGAACTAATAGCATTATATGCATCGGCTCCGAATCATGTCTTGGGTCAATAGTTGGGTTGCCCGGCTCCTGTGCTTGCTACCCTACATTCCGCTATATCGGCTAGGGTAGTAAAGGGAGAACTACTGCGATTGCGTCCCGGTTCTTCCGGATGAGCGCCTCAGTAGAGAAAGTCGAAAACTGACTGTCATGATACGGCAAGAGCTGATCAGCTGTTCGAGAGGTTACCAAATCTTTAAGGATTTCTTCCGCATTATGCACAACTAATGCAACATGCGATTGATTGGCTTTTTCCTTTTGATCAGGTGCTTATAGAGCCCCTAGTGCGGTCTTCCAGACACCAGGGGTTGCGCCTACCTTTCTTTTGTCAAACTCCTATGGCTAAGTGAGGGTGATAAAGCCTTATAGTCCGATTGCCTGGTTCGTTATGCTGAACACCTCCTTCAAGGACCCAAAACTGGGGTAAAGAGTGCTGAGGTTCATCCCGGACACCCCCGTACTTCCTACGTGGTGGCAGAAGCCGACGACTGGCCAACTCTCAGGATTAATATATAAAACGGCCGCACAAGTGGTAAAAATTTCCAAATAATAGGCATTATATCATTTAAATGACCTTGTTCAAACATTACATAGGACAACATGAATGTATTCATGGGAATATAATGTCCTTGGCACATTGCTCCGCTACAAGGCGGGATCCTTTCAGGACACTGTCATAATATAACTCGGGCTTGCGGTGCTCCTTCCCCGCAGGAGGTCCTTCGGTCATCAACTTTTTGGCATCCATCTTCGCCCAGTGCACCTTTGCACGGGCGAAGGTCATTCGTGCACCTTCCATACAGACCGACCGCTTGATGACTTCAAGTCAAGGGCAGGCACTTACAAGCCGCTTCACGAGCCCGAAGTAGCTACTGGGAATCGCCTCAGCAGGCCACAACCGGATGATTAAATCCTTCATGGTTAGTTTGGCCGCCCTATGCAGTTTGATAAGCTGCTTTAGTTGATCGGCAAAGGGCGCCGGATACTCTGGTGCTAGATACTGCGACTAGAAGAGCTTCTCCGTAGTGCTCCTCTCTTCGGCTTGGTAGAATTGTGCGGTGTCAGTTATGCTGCGCGGTAGTTCCACAAATACCCCTGGAGAAATCTAAATTCAAATTAGTAACGTAATTTTCTCCCTTCAAATATTCGCTTTGCATAGAAAAAGCCTTACCCGCTGCGATCTCCCTCGCCTCCTGGATTTCCTGCAGGGCACCTTGGACTTCACCCTGGGCATCGCGTGCGGCTTGACGAGCCTTGGTGAGTTCGGATTCTTTCTCCGTTAAACTCTGCTCCAAGGCCTCGCATTTCTTCACGGCCTCTTGGAGCTCTTGCTCAGCTTCAATAACCCTGGCCTCGTGCTTTTCATGAAGACCCTGCTCTACGGCTGCCTTCTTCTCTGCCTCGGCCACCGCCTTCTTAAGAGCTTTGATTTCGACCGTCGCTCCTAGAGCACATCATGAAAAAAATTCGTCATACTCAATTATTCATTCGCGCTGAATGCGAACAAGGTTTTTGCATACCTTGGTTATCCTCCAACTGCTTCTTCACTTGGCCGAGTTCTTCTTCGGCCCGCTCTAGACTCTGCTTTAGTCTGGAGACTTCTGCAGTATGAGAGGCGGTAGTTGCTACAGATGCCTTCTTATATATAAAAAGAACACAAAAGAGGGAGAGGTACCTCAAGGTAAGTCTCCTGCGAACATATATTTGATTCTCTGTTGGTTCTTTCTTTAGAACACCGAACAGTGTATCAAGGGCTACTATCTATACTATAACACTCTTCGAAACCTCTCAACATACCTCAAAGCCCGTTATAAGGCTGACGTAGGCTTCATTCAGCCCGCTTTCAGCAAACTAAATCTTCTCAATCACCGTACCCATAAGGGCACGGTGTTCTTCAACGATGGAGGTGCTCTTCAGCGCTGCTGATAAGGTATCCGGCACCTCTGGTTGGGCTAAGGTTGCCGGTGGAACGGGCGCACGCCCTTCTGTCAAGGGAGGTTGCCAGCCTGATTCCAGAGCCGTGTTGGTCTCCGGAACTTTGTCCGACTGGGGGCCGAATTCAAGATAGCCCCCGCCGTTGGTGTCCATGGGAGCTTGTTCCCCCGTGTGTCCGGCCGCCGAGGTTTGACCCTCCAGCGCCACCTTGGCGGTCTTCCCACCCCCTCCTTGGCCTGGATAACCTCTCGCCGTCGGGGGTGTCCCGCTATCCATAACATCCAACCCCAGTGAATCCTCTGATGAGGATTGTTCGGCGCGGGACCTAGCCGGACTGCAAAAAAGACATGACGCAATGCATTAGAACGCTGTATGATAGTGAGTCTGGATATACAAACGTGTCCGGGCTTTATATACTCACGATTTCACCAGGGGCTGGACCCTGGGATCCCACTCCGGGCTGCTGTCGGTGGCGGTGGCGGATTCCTCCGGAAGGGGAGTCTTACCCTACTTAGGTGACTCAGCCTCCAAATGTGTGGAGGTCGTCCATTTCTTCATCCCCCTTGCTGGGGGGGATCGACTTTCCTCCTCTTCCTCGTCCTCTCTGGAGGAAGAGCGGGCCTCAGAGTCTTCGAATATCGTGTCTGAAGTGCCTTGGCGACGAAGGCCGCCCCTGGTCTTTTTGGCCTCTTTCTCGGCTTTCTTCTTTGGCGCCTTATAAAGCGCCGGGACCAGCATCTTCGTCAGAAGTGGGCCGGCTGGTTCTTCTGGCAGTGGGGCCGGGCAGTAGATCCGCCCTGCCTTCTTCGTCCAGCCCTGGGAGAGTTGTGAAAAAACACATTAAGCATTTCCCTCGGATTATGTAGATAAAGTGTATGACTTGCCAACATACGAAGACTTATCGAACTCGCGGGTCGGGACAAAAGGTACCCGCGATCCTCAGTTGAATCCGGACATGATTTGCCGGACTTAAAGAGCACCTTCCAAATGTCTTTGTGCGATGATTCAAAAAACCCTGATAGGGTCTGTTGCTTGGCCGGGTCGAATTCCCATAAATTGCAAGCCCTGTGTTGACAAGGGAGAATCTGGCGAACTAACATCACCTGGACTACGTTGACAAGTTTGATATTCTTGTCTTCCATACCCTTGACGCGCGTCTGGAGCACCGACAACTCATCTGGCGAGGATCAGTTCAGGCCCTTCTTGGGCCAGGACGTAAGCCGCAATGGAGCTCCGGATCGGAATTCGGGAGCTGCAACCCATTTTGTGCCGCGTGGCCAAGTGACATAGAACCACTGTTGTTGCCACCCTTCGACGGAATCATTGAAGGTACCTGATGGCCATGTAACATTGGGCATCTTGCTCACCATGGCTCCTCCGCACTCCGCGTGCTCGCCGCTCACCACCTTGGGCTTCACATTGAAAATCTTCAGCCATAATCCGAAGTGTGGAGAGATGCGGAGGAAGGCCTCGCACACGACGATGAATGTCGAGATATTGAGGAAGGAATTGGGAGATAGATCGTGAAAGTCAATCCCATAGTAATACATAATGCCGTGAACAAATGGGTGGAGGGGAAACCCTAGCCCACGGATAAAGTGAGGGAGGAATACAACCTTCTCGTGGGGTTCCAGAGTAGGGACAGTCTGTCCCGCCGTCGGAAGGCGGTGGCTAATCTTCTTGGCCAGATACCCGGCCTCCCTAAGTTTCTTGATATCCTTCTCCTAAACGGTGGAGGCCATCCACTTGCCTCCAGCTCTGGATCCAGACATTTTCGGAGGTCCTTTGTGGGCGGAGAAGGCTAATGCTTGGGCACTAGAGCTTGAGCGAGAGAGAATGGATGAGCAGAGGAAGAAGAAGGCATGGGTGAAAAAGGGGAGTCCTTATCTCCTTATAAAGGCAGCAGGGATCCTGCGCCTCCCCACTTGCCCTGGAAACTCGCTTATTCCCCAAGCGCCGTGTTAATGGAGCGGTTGGGTTACCCACACACGTATTGATGAGAATCCCGTGATAAGGGGACACGATTTCTGCTTTGACAAGACGTGCCAATAAAACCGCCTCGCAAGATATGCAGTAGCAGGTTGAGAAAACCGGTTTGTATAATGACCGAGCCCTGGTGTGATGTCACGCTATGGGAAAGTTGTCAGCAGATTAGATTTGTGGAATATTGTGCTCTCTACGGTGGTATGTGGAACTTGTTTTGCAGAGCCGGACACGATTCTTGTGTTCAAGATCTTCTTTGGAGTATTCGGAGAAAGAACCCGCCTTGCAATGCCGAAGACAATCTGTGTGCCGGACTCGTCATCATTGAAGCCTAGTTCAGGGGCTACCGAGGGAGTCCAGGATTAGGGGGTCCTCGGACAGCCGGACTATATGCTTATGCCGGATTGTTGGACTATGAAGATACAAGATTGAAGACTTCGTCCCATGTCCGGGTGGGACTCTCCTTTGCGTGGAAGGCAAGCTTGGCAATTCGGATATGTAGATTTCCTTCTCTATAATCCTAGCCCCCTCCGATATCTATATAAACCGGAGGGTTTAGTCCGTAGGACAACAACAATCAGAATCGTAGGCTAGCTTCTAGGGTTTAGCCTCTACGATCTCATGGTAGATCAACTCTTGTAATGCTCATATCATCAAGATCAATCAAGCAGGAAGTAGGGTATTACCTCCATAGAGAGGGCCCGAACCTGGGTAAACATCGTGTCCCCCGCCTCCTATTACCATCAGCCTTAGACGCACAGTTTGGGACCCTCTACCCGAGATCCACCGGTTTTGACACTGACAGGGGGTATGAACCATGGACAAGTTGGAACATAATAGATATATTACACCAATATAAATAAAGAATGAGTTCACAACAGTACAATAAAGTGGTGATTTATTTTCTTATACTAACGGAGCTTATGAGATTTTCTGTTGAGTTTTGTGTTGTGAAGTTTCAAGTTTTGGGTAAGGATTTGATGGACTGTGGAATAAGGAGTGGCAAGAGCCTAAGGTTGGGGATGCCCAAAGAACCCCAAGGTAATATTCAAGTACACCCAAGAGCCTAATCTTGGGGATGCCCCGGAAGGCATCCCCTCTTTCGTCTTCGTCTATCA
Organism: Triticum aestivum; assembly: GCF_018294505.1. Classification (NCBI taxonomy): domain Eukaryota; kingdom Viridiplantae; phylum Streptophyta; class Magnoliopsida; order Poales; family Poaceae; genus Triticum; species Triticum aestivum. Next base: position 158,113,002 of record NC_057795.1, on the reverse strand, counting down.
GTAACTTTACTTGAGGCTATATTTTTATTCACCACATGATATGTGTTTTGTTTGGAGCGTCTTGTATGATTTGATTCTTCGATTTTTAGTTTTCCACAATCATCCTTGTTGTACACCCCTTTTGAGAGGGACACACATGAATGGTGATTTATTAGAATACTCTATGTGCTTCTCTTATATCTTTTGAGCTAGGCAATTTTGCTCTAGTACTTTACTTATATCTTTTTAGAGCACAGCGGTGGTTTTATTTTATAGAAATTGATGAACTCTCATGCTTCACTTATATTATTTTGAGATTCTTTAAACAGAATGGTAATTTGCTTTGGTTATAAATTTAGTCCTAATATAATAGGCATCCAAGAGGGATATAATAAAAACTTTCATATAAAGTGCATTAAATACTATGAGAAGTTTGATTCCTTATGATTGTTTTGAGATATGAAGATGGTGATATTAAAGTCATGCTAGTGAGTAATTGTGAATTTCAGAAATACTTGTGTTAAGGTTTGTGAGTCACATAGCATGCACGTATGGTGAACCGTTATGTGATGAAGTCGGAGCATGATTTTTTTTGGTTGTCTTCCTTATGAGTGGCGGTCGGAGACGAGCGATGCTCTTTTCCTACCAATATATCCCCCTAGGAGCATGCACGTAGTACTTCGTTTCGATAACTTGTTGATTTTTGCAATAAGTAAGTGAGTTCTTTATGACTAATGTTGAGTCCATGGATTATACGCACTCTCACCCTTCCACCATTGCTAGCCTCTCTAGTACCACACAACTTTCGCCAGTACCATACACCCACCATATACCTTCCTCAAAACAGCCACCATACCTACCTATTATGACATTTCCATAGCCATTCCGAGATACACTTCCATGAAACTTTCCACCGTTCCATTTATTATGACACGCTTCATCATTGTCATACTGCTTTGCATGATCATGTAGTTGACATCGTATTTGTGGTAAAGCCACCTTTCATAATTCTTTCATACATGTCACTCTTGATTTATTGCACATCCCTATACACCATCGGAGGCATTCATATAGAGTCATATTTTGTTCTAAGTATCGAGTTGTAATTCTTAAGTTGTAAGTAAATAAAAGTGTGATGATCTTCATTATTAGAGCATTGTCTCGTTAAGGAAAGGATGATGGAGACTATGATTCCCCCGCAAGTCGGGATGAGACTCCGGAAGAAAAATAAATAAAAAAGAGAAAGAAAAGAGGCCAAGAAAAATGAGAAAGGCCCAAATAAAAAAATGAGAGAAAAAGAGAGAAGGGGCAATGTTACTATCCTTTTTCCACACTTGTGATTCAAAGTGGCACCATGATCTTCATGATAGAGAGTCTCCTATGATGTCACTTCCATATACTAGTGGGAATTTTTCATTCTAGAACTTGGCTTGTATATTCCAAGGATGGGCTTCCTCAAATTGCCCTAGGTCTTCGTGAGTAAGCGAGTTAGATGCAACTCACTTAGTTTTCTTTTGATTTCATAAACTTATAGCTCTAGTGCATCCGTTGCATGGCAATCCCTACTCACTCACATTGATATTATTGATGGGCATCTCCATAGCCCGTTGATACGCCTAATTGATGTGAGACTATCTCCTTATTTTCGTCTTCTCCACAACCACCATATTCTATTCCACCTATAGTGCTATGTCCATGGCTCACGCTCATGTATTGCATGAAAGTTGAAAAAGTTTGAGAACATCAAAAGTATGATACAATTGCTTGGCTTGTCATCGGGGTTGTGCATGATTTAAATATTTTGCGTCATGAAGACGGAGCATAGCCAGACTATATGACTTTGTAGGGATAAGCTTTCTTTTGCCCTGTTATTTTGAGAAGACATAATTGCCTTGTTAGTATGCTTGAAGTACAATTGTTTTTATGTCAATATTAAACTTTTGTTTTGAATCTTATGGATCTGAACATTCATGCCACAATAAATAAAATTACATGGATAAATATGTTAGGTAGAATTCCACATCAAAATTTCTGATTTTATCATTTACCTACTCGAGGACGAGCAGGAAGTAAGCTTGGGGATGCTTGATACGTCTCCAACGTATCTATAATTTTTTTATTGTTCCATGCTATTATATTATCTGTTTTGCATGTTTTATATGCATTGATATGCTATTTTATCTTATTTTTGGGACTAACCTATTAACTTAGAGCCCAGTGCCAGTTCCTGTTTTCCCTTATTTTTGAGTTTCGCGGAAAAGGAATACCAAATGGAATGAAACCTTCACGAACATTTTTCTTGGACCAAGAGACAACCAGGAGACTTGGAGATGAAGTCGGAGGAGCCACGAGGTGGCCACAAGGACGGAAGGCGCGCCCCCACCCTTGTGCCCCCCCCCCCCGTGACCCTCCTGGCCTAATTCTTTCGCCTATATATTCCCATATATCCCCAAACCACTAGAGGCATCCACAAAAACACTTTTTCGCTGCTGCAACCTTCTGTACCCGTGAGATCCCATCTAGGGACATTTTCCGGCACCCAACCGGAGTGGGATTCAATCACGGAGGGCTTCTACATCAACTCTATTGCCCTTCTGATGAAGCGTGAGTAGTTTACCACAGACCTACGGGTCCATAGCTAGTAGCTAGATGGCTTCTTCTCTCTCTTTGATTCTCAATACCATGTTTTCCTTGATGTTCTAGGAGATCTATTCGATGTAATACTTTTTTGCGGTGTGTTTACCGAGATCCAATGAATTGTGGATTTATGATCAGCTTATCTATGAATATTATTTGAATCTTCTCTGAATTCTTATATGCGTGATTTGATATCTTTGTAATTCTCTTCGAACTATCGGTTTGGTTTGGCCAACTAGATTGGTTTTTCTTGCAATGGGAGAAGTGCTTAGATTTGGGTTCAATCTTGCGGTGTCATTTCCCAGTGACAGAAGGGGCAGCAAGGTACGTGTTGTATTGTTGCCATCAAGGATAAAAAGATGGGATTTTCATCATATTGCTTGAGTTAATTCCTCTACATCATTTCATCTTAATGTGTTAATACATTCTTTATGAACTTAATACTTTAGATGCATGCTAGATAGCGGTCGATGTGTGGAGTAATCGTAGTAGATGCAGAATCGTTTCGCTCTACTTGACACGGACGTGATGCCTATTGATGTTTTCTTGAACTACGTCGGTATTTCCCCAAAGAGGAAGGGATGATGCAACACAACAACGGTAGGTATTTCCCTCAGTGATGAGACCAAGGTTATCGAACCAGTAGGAGAACCACGCAACACCATGAAAACAACTCCTACACACAAAGAACAAATACTTGCAACCCGACGTAAGAGAGGGGTTGTCAATCCCTCACGGGTAAAAAGATAGATAAAATTGTAGTAGATTGGATAAATAGATCTCGCGGGAACGCGAGATAAAATAAATTACTAAAAATTGCAGCAAGGTATTTTTGTATTTTTGGTTTAATAGATCTGAAAATAAAAACAAATAAAAATAGATCGCGAAGGCAAATATGATAAAGAAGAGACCCAGGAGCCGTAGGTTTAACTAGTGGCTTCTCTCGAGAAAAATAGCAAACAGTGGAAAACAATTATTGTGGGGCAATTGATAGAACTTAAAATACTCATAACGATATCCAGGCAATGATTATTATATAGGCATCACGTCCAAGATTAGTAGACCGACTCCTGCCTGCATCTACTACTATTACTCCACACATCGACTGCTATCCAACATGCATCTAGTGTATTAAGTTCATGGAAAACGGAGTAATGCAATAAGAACGATGACATGATGTAGAAAAGATCTATTTATGTAGAAATAGACCCCGTCTTGTTATCCTTAATAGCAATGATACATGCATGTCGCTTCCCCTTCTGTCACTGGGATCAAGCACCATAAGATCGAACCCATCACAAAGCACCTCTTCCTATTGCAAGATAAATAGATCAATTTGGCCAAACAAAACCCATATTTTGGAGAAGAAATACGAGGCTATAAGCAATCATGTATATAAGAGATCAAAGAAGACTCAAATAACTCTCATGGATAAAAACATAGATCTAATCATAAACTCAAAGTTCATCGGATCTCATCTCATGGATAAAAACATAGATCTGGTACTTCTTCGGCCCATCTTGTGTCTTCTGGTCCATAAAAATCCACAAAAAGTTTTGCTGCGTTTGGACTCCGTTTGGTATTTATTTCCTGCGATGTAAAAACAAGCAGAAAACAGGAACTGGCACTGGGCACTATGTCAATAGGTTAGTACCAAAAATGATATAAAATGATTGTAAAACATCCAAGAATGATAACATAACAGCATGGAACAAACAAAAATTATAGATACGTTGGAGACATATCAGCATCCCCAAGCTTAATTCCTGCTCGTCCTCGAGTAGGTAAATGATAAAAACGGAATTTTTGATGTGGAATGCTGCCTAACATGTTCATCACATATTCTTTTCTTTGTATCACGGACATTTGGACTGGTTTTGACATGAAGACTTTAATACTCAAGCATATCCACAAGCCACCATGTTTCAAAATGTCAATGCTAAAGCAAGTTATCCCTAGCCCATTATGCTCAATCATTGATCCATTCATGAAACACACTCGAATACTAGCTATACCCAATGCTCAAGTACGATCATAGTGCCCCTTAGTTGGTGCTTTATAAGAGAAGATGGAGACTCAAGTAAAAATAAAAATTGCATAAAGTAAAAGAAAGGCCCTTCGCGGAGGGAAGTGTGGATTTGTAGAGGTGCCAGAGCTCAAAGCGAAAATTGAGAGATAAAAATATTTTGGGATGCATACTTTTCCCACCAACGAAAATGACTTAGAGTTCCCAACACTTTCCATGCTAGATACATCATAGGCGGTTCCCAAACAGAAAATAAAGTTTATTCCTTTTTTCACTATACTTTCACTTTCCATGGCTAACCGTATCCACGGGTGCCCTCCATACAAACACTTTCCAAGGAATTTATTATTTGATAACATAAAGTAAATTCATTTTTCATTTTGGGACTGGGCATCCCTAGTACCTTTGTCGTACTCTCGTGCAGTGGCAAGTGAATAAACACTCACTGTGAGAATAACACATCTAGCATGGAAAATATCAGCCACCCCTCACCGCCTCTCGAGCGGTACGAGCACAGAAAAGAGAAATTTATTTTGAAAATTAGAGATGGCACAAAAAAATTTGCTTAGAACGGCATGTAAATACCGCATATAGGTAGATATAGTGGACTCATATGGCAAAACTGGTTTAAAGGGATTTGGATGCACAAGCTGTGATCATACTTAGTGCAAATGAAGGCTAGGAAAAAGATTGAGAAGCGTCCAACCAAAAAATGAAAAAATCTCATAAGCGGGAATTAAGCATAACTAACACCGAATAATGCACCACAAGTAGGATGTAATTTCATTGCATAACTATTGACTTCCGTGCTTGCATAGGGAATCACAAACCTTAACACCAATATTCTTACTAAAGCATAATTACTCCTCAACATGACTCACATATCATATCGTCATATCTTGAAACCATTACTAAGAACCTAGTTTATTTTGTCCAATGATCTTCATGAAAGTTTTTATTATATCCTCCTTGGATATCTATCACTTTGGGACTAGTTTCATATGTTGCTTTTAATAAGCTCAAACAGATATAAGTGAAGAACATGAGCATAATATTTCTTTCTCTCAAAATAATCTAAGTCAACAAAGAGAGAATTTCTTAAAAAATTACTAACTCCCAAATAAATCTAAGTGAAGCATGAGAGCATTTCTTCAAAAATAACAAAGCACACCGTGCTCAAAAAGATATAAGTGAAGCACTAGAGCAATTCCATGGCTCTAAAATTTTAAGTGAATCATAGGAGCAAGCATATCATAATTGGCTCTCTCAAAAAGGTGTGTCCAGAAAGGATTCTAGACTTAAAACACAAATAAAAATAAGCAAAGACTCATATCATACAAGACGCTCCAAGCAAAACTCATAATATGTGATGAATAAAAATATATCTCCAAGTAAAATACTGATGGTTGTTAGAAGAAAGAGGGGATGCCACTCGGGGGCATCCCCAAGCTTAGTTGCTTGATACTTCTTGAATATTATCTTGGCGTGCCTCGGGCATCCCCAAGCTTAGCCTTTTGCTAATCCTTACTCCTTCATCCATCGTAATATCACCCAAAACTTGAAAACTTCAATCACACAAAACTCAACAAAACCTTCGTGAGATCCATTAGTACAAGAAAGCAAACCACTACTATAAGTACTATTGCAAACCCATTCATATTTTATTTTTGCATTATATCTACTGTATTCCAACTTTTATATGGCAAAAACTCTTCAAAGAAAACCATAGAATCATCAAAACAAGCACACAAAGCAAAGAAAATAGAATCTGTCAAAAACAGAACAGTCTGTAGCAATCTGAAAACTTCGAATACTTCTGTAACTCCAAAAATTCTGAACAATTAGGAAAACATGTAAAATTTGTATATTATTCTTATTGAAAAAGAATCAACTTAAAATCACTCTTATGTAAAAAACTGGAATTATTTTAGTTAGTGCAAAAGTTTCTGTTTTTCAGCAAGATCAATTCAACTCTCACCCAAATCATCCCGAAGGCCTTGCTTGGAAAAAACACTAATTTAGACCCAAAAAACACATATAATCAGGGAATAAATTGGGTATTTTATTGAAGACAGCAAGAAAACCAAAAAGCAAAAAGATACAAGGTGGGTTGCCTCCCAACGAGCGCTATCGTTTTACGCCCCTAGCTAGGCATAATGCGAAGGATCTAAGTGTTGTCATCTTTAGTTCTAGATCCTCATGATTGATTCATTAGGTGGCATAATTCTTGTTCTAGGGAAATGTTCCATACCCTTCCTTAGCGGAAATTTAAATTTAATATTGGCTTCTTTCATATCAATCACGACACCAATAGTACGTAAAAACGGTCTACCAAGTATAATTGGACAAGACAGATTGCAATCAATATCAAGAACAATAAAATCTATGGGCACGTAATTCCTATTTGCAAGAATAATAACATCATTAATTCTTCCCATAGGATTTTAAATAGTAGAATCTTCCAAGTACAATTTTAAAGAGCATTCTTCAACATCGGTAGGACCAAGCACATCACATAAAGATTTTGGAATTGTAGAAACACTAGAACCCAAGTCACATAAAGCAAAACACTCATAATTTTTAATCTTGACTGTGATGGTAGGTTCCCATTATTCATGTAATTTTCTAGGAATTGAAACTTCTAATTCCAACTTTTCTTCAAAAGCTTTCATCATAGCATCAACAATATGTTTAGTAAAAGCTTTATTTTGTTCATAAGCATGCGGTGAATTTATCATTGGTTGCAACAAAGAAATACAATCAACCAAAGAGCAACTATCATAATTAAAGTCCTTGTAATCCAAAAGAGTGGGCACATCACTAGTTAAAGTTTTGACCTCTACAGACCCACTTTTATCAATTTTCTCAACAAGATTTTCACACTCCGAATTATCCGGACACCTTCTAACTAAAGTTGACTCTTCTCCAGTCCCTTTATCATCAATTTTAATTTTACTAAACGAAGAATCAAGAGAATAAACACCAATCATTTTAAATCTTTATCACTTTTATGAAATCCATCACTAGAAAACGCTTTTTCTAAAAATTATCTTTTAGTTCTAAGCATAGAGGTTCTTTTCTTATTTTCATCCATAGAAACATAAAGAGATTTAGTTGATTCTTCAACCTTAGGCACAAAAATTTTGATCTTGAGAGTTTCTACATCATGAGAAATTCTATCAATACTTCTATACATATCATCAACTTTATTCAGCTTTTCTTCTATCTCAGCATTGAAAACTTTTGGAGTATTGATAAATTCTTTAATATTATTCTAAAGATCAGAGATGTTACTATTATTATTATTATAAGAAGGATTACCATATGAATTACCATAATTATTTACTAGGAAAAGGCCTAGGATTAAAATTACCTCTATAAGCATTGTTATTGAAATTGTTTCACGAGAAAAAATTCACATCTATGGCATCACTATTTTTCTCAATCAAAGTAGACAAAGGCACATCATTAAAATTAATAGGAGCACTTTTATTAGCAACCAACTTCATAAGAGCATCAACTTTTCACTCAAAGAATTTATTTCTTCTACTGAATTGACTTTTTTACTAGTAGGAGCTCTTTCGGTATGCCATTGTGAGTAATTTGCCATAATATTGTCTATCAATTTATTAGCTTCACCCAAATTAATTTGCATAAAAGTACCACCACAGCGGAATCTAAAAGATTACAAGAAAAAAAATTCAACCCCGCATAAATTTTTTGTATGATCATCCAAAGATTTAACCCATGAGTTGGGCAATTCCTTAGCATCAATTTCATCATTTCCCAAGATTGTGCAACATGCTCATGTTCAAGTTGCTTGAAATTCATGATCTAGGTTCTAAGGGAAAAAATTGCGGGCGGAAAATACTTAGTAATAAAAGCATCCTTGCACTTATTCCAAGAATCGATACTATTGTGAGGCAAAGAAGAAAACCAATTTTTTGCGCGATCTCGCAAAGAAAACTAAAATGATTTCAACCTCACAACATCATTGTCCACATCTTTTTTCTTTTCCATATCGCATAATCCCACGAATGTGTTAAGATGGGATGCGGCATCCTCATTACGAGTACCAGAAAATTAATCTTTCATAACAAGATTCAGCAAAGCAGTATTAATATCACAAGACTCCATATTAGTGGCGGGAGGAGCAATCTGGGTGCTAATAAAATCATCATTGTTGGTATTTGAGAAATCACACAACTTGGTGTTCTCTTGAGTCATGGTGACTACACAACAAGATTGCACTCAGAAACAGATATGACGAGAAAACGGCAAACGAAAAGAGGGCGAATAAACAGCAAATTTTTGTGAAGTGGGGGAGAGGAAAATGAGAGGCAAATGGCAAATAATGTAAATTGCAAGGAGATGAGATTTGTGAATAGGAACCTGGTTGATGTTGATGATGTCTTCCCGGCAACGGCGCTAGAAATTCATTTTGTTGTTTGCTTGAACTACATCGGTATTTTCCCCCAAAGTGGAAGGGATGATGCAGCATAGCAACGGTAGGTACTTTCCTCATTGATGAGACCAAGGTTATCGAACCAGTAGGAGAACCACGCAACACCACGTAAATAGCTCCTGAACACAAAGAACAAATACTTGCAACCCGATGTAAGAGAGGGGTTGTCAATCCCTCATGGGTAAAAAGGTACATAAAATTGTAGTAGATTGGATAAATTGATCTCACGGGGATGCGAGATAAAATAAATTACTAAAACTTGCAGCAAGGTATTTTTGTATTTTTGGTTTAATAGATCTGAAAATAAAGGCAAATAAAAATAGATCGTGAAGGAAAATATGATAAAGAAGAGACCCGGGGCCGTAGGTTTCACTAGTGGCTTCTCTCGAGAAAAATAGCAAATAGTGGAAAAACAATTACTGTTGGGCAATTGATAGAACTTCAAATACTCATGAAGATATCCAGGCAATGATTATTATATAGGCATCACGTGCAAGATTAGTAGACCGACTCCTGCCTGCATCTACTACTATTACTCCACACACCAACCGCTATCCAGCATGCCTATAGTGGAAAATGGAGTAATGCAATAAGAACAATGCAATGATGTAGACAAGATCTATTTATGTAGAAATAGACCCCATCTTGTTATCCTTAATAGCAACGATACACACGTGTCGTTTGCCCTTCTGTCACTGGGATCAAGCACCGTAAGATCGAACCCATCACAAAGCACCTCTTTCCATTGCAAGATAAATAGATCAAGTTGGCCAAACAAAACCCAAATATCGGAGAAGAAATATGAGGCTATAAGCAATCATGCATATAAGAGATCAAAGAAGACTCAAATAACTCTCATGGATAAAAACATAGATCTGATCATAAACTCAAAGTTCATCGGATCCGAAAAAACACACCGCAAGAAGAGTTACATCATATGGATCTCCAAGAGACCATTGTATTGAGAATCAAAAGAGAGAGGAATCCATCTAGCTACTAATTAACTCGGACATGTAGGTCTATAATGAACTACTCACGCATCATCGGAGAGGCGCCAATGGACATGATGAACCCCTCCATGATGGTGTTTAGATTGGATCTGGTGATTCTGGAACTTGCGGCGGCTGAAATTGATTTTCGTCGACTCCCCTAGGGTTTCTGGAATATTGTGATATGTATAGAGCAAAGAGGCGGTGCGGGAGGCCACCAAGGTGGGCATAACCCACTTGGGTGCGTCTGGGCCCCCAAGCGTGCCCTGGTGGGTTGTGCCCCCCTCGGGGCACCCCTCTAGTACTTCTTCGTCCCATCCTGTGTCTTCTGGTCCAGAAAAAAATCCACAAAAGGTTTTGCTGCGTTTGGACTCCATTTGGTTTGATTTCCTATGATGTAAAAAACAAGCAGAAAACAGCAACTGGCACTGGGCACTATGTCAATAGGTTAGTACCAAAAAATGATTGTAAAACATCCAAGAATGTGTTGACACCAGATTTTGGCACGGTCAAGAACTTAATTAAGATGGCCTCAAATGGAAAAGTGCTCAAAGTGAGAAAGTTCTGTATCGTCAAAAGGAGAAACTTTGATATTTGGGTCATAGCCATCCGATCGCATCTCTAAGGCCGAAGTTGTGTTTGAAGCACTGAGATTTTGTATTCAGAATACTATTCGGCTGATTACGCCCCCAAGATGGCCTCATATGAGAAAAGTTTCTACACATATTGTCTTCATCTCGTCAAAATGATCGATTTTGATATAAGAAACGTCTAAATCGGAGTTCATATGCAAAAGTTAGAGCCAAAACAGTGTTCTGCATAAATCTGCCCCGGAAGTTCCGGGCAAAACTTCCGGGGAGGTTCCGGGCTAAACCGAAAGTTTGCACGCGGAGCACCCCGAAAACTAGAATTTTAACACTATTTGCAGATTTGCGGGGCCAGTTTCGACATCAAGATGACCTAGGATGAAAAAGTGTTCAACTAACGAATTTTTCTACATTGCAAGGTCTACAACTTTGCTTTTTGGACCATCGCGATCCGAAGCCATATGTGACCTGAAGGAGCTGTGTAAGAGGGCAACTTGATGTAATTTTAGCCCGGAAGTTCCGGGCTGACCGGAAGTTCCGGCCCTCGTAGTCCGAGTTAGGTTATCTTTTGATGTTTTGGACGGGATTTGAGTCCTTTTCTTGTATGGAAAGTCCAGCCGCCTCATATATATGTAAGAGGTGACGGCCGATTGAATAACAACACACAATCGATCTACAATATATCACTTTTTACCTTTACCTTTATCTTATCCCTTGTTCTTCTTCTTCCTCGTTCTTCGTTCGTTCTTCTTCATTGCAAGGCGGCGAACCTCGAGGCCCTAGGGGCGGTTAGGCCGACCTAGGGAAGCTCATAGCCGCTGCGCGCCCTGACGGGGTCCCTCCCGGGCGTGTGGGGTTTCGGGTCTACAAAAGCGCCCGTCGGATTGTCTTGCGTACCGCGCTTCCGGCGGGTCTCCTTCGACGTGAGCTGCGATGCATCACCCCCGGCGTCGAGGGTACACCGTGACGTGTTCGTGTGCGAACACACTTTTTGGCGACTCCGCTGGGGACGAAGCTTTGAACGGTCTCCGGCCTGTTCTTGCTACAAAGAGATCGTCATCTAGGATTTGCAATCTACAAAGTTAATATGAACACCCAATTTCCCTTTGTAGATGCAAATAATTCATATGTTGTTGATAGGTCGCCTAATGAGCATAATGTATCGGCTAGCCCTAGTTTTATCAATCATGGATCTAATTATGTGCAAGGGCCGATGCAAAATAATCTTCATGCTTCAAATTCTAATGATTTTAGCAATGTACAACATATGTATCCAAACTCTCATGCATCGGCAACCCCACAAATCCATATGCCGATGAGGAACATGATGAGTTTGATTAATCAATTTGAAACACCCCAAGTTAGAATTTCCAGTGCCATACAAGAAAGTGTTTCACCTTTTTATTCATCGGCAACTAATTTGCAATATGTGAATCCAACCTCGCCGATGGATGGGAGAATTGGCCATGCTACTACTAGTTATTCGGCCAGTTACTCTCAACCGTCATATGCTACACCTCATGTTAGTAATTTTTCGGCATCATACACAACTGTAGATGCTCATAATTCGGCTTCACACCTTCCTGGTTATAGCCGAATAAATGTAAATTTTACAGGAGCGGTTGTGCCCAATATTGTAGAAGATGAGGTAGTGATGGCTGCATTGAAGAGTTTAGCCCAAAATAAGAGAATTAGCGCTCTTTGCCTTGAACAACATGAAAAGGGGCTATTTCCTGATTATGCCGCAATAAAAGCTAGAGTTTTACAAGAAGATGAATCTTTGCCAATTGATAAAATTGGCGAGCAAAAGTATGGTCTTACAACAATGCATATGCCTTCACCTAGTACTACATCATATTATACACCCCCTACACAATTGCAAAATTTCGGCAACACCCGTGTGTCATTGGCGAAAGAATCTAAAAGCATTGGGGGGCAATCATATCCGGAGTGGGCTGAAATTGAGAAAAAGCTTAAAGCTAATTTTGCCGCTCGCCGCCAGAAAAAAAATAGAAAAAGAATTGGCTCAGATAAAAGAAGCATTGGCAATTGGTAGTATCAATGAAAAGAAGGATGATTCGGAACATGAAAGTGCTTCAGTTGAAAAAGACGAATCAAGTAGTATATATTCTGAATTCATCAAATCCAACGAGGCAAGCATTATTGAGAAAGGGCATGGCAAGCATAGGAAAACAACCATGCTTGATTTTTCTGAAGTCAATGGAACCTACTTCCTGCCCTATGAGTTTCGTGCCGTAGAAATTGACAAGCCTCAAGCACAAGAGCAAGTAGCCGAACAAAGTTCGGCTGATAAGGATCTTCAAGGTAATGATGCACGGAATAAAGAAAAAGATGATGAAAAGGCACTGGAGAGTCATCTAAAGACAAAGCTAGATATTGTTCAAGTCACACCACCATCATGCTCTCCCAACGTATTTGAAGAGGTATGCATAGCGAGTAATTTACCTATTTTCAGATTTGGTCACAACTTCATTATTGAAGCATCTACAAGAAATATTCTCATAAGTAATTTTGAAAGACCAATGAAGAAGGGTAATTTACTTGTTAGCAATAAAATTGTTATGGAACATATCGGTCAACCCATTGCGCCATTTATAAAGACCGATAATGACTTATTGTTACAGCCAAAGCTTTCCCCGTTGCTTTATCTAAAGTTCATATCTAGTTGGGTAGCTTTGCTTATTTCGTACTTGGCTTGCACTTGGTCTCAACTGAGGCATGTATGTTCTAAATATCTTTGTTTCAGAAATTTAAAGCCAAGGTTAAATTCTATTGAGAAAACCGATGCTAATATAATATCTTATCCAAAGACATCGGAGATAGAGTGGAAAACACAATGCATAGCCGAATGGGGAGATTCCAAATCTGAACCATTCGTTGCTTATCTCCAAAGCCGTTCAAAAATAGCAAGATCGGCTAGAAAACAAGAAGTATACCTTCGATTCAAACATGTGTGATCAAATCTTTGATTTGTTGTTGAAAAATAATTACATTAGAATTCTTGATCACCATGTCAAGCCATCTATCCAAGGACGAATGTATTGTAAGTTGCATAATTCGTCCAAGCATAATTTTGAGGATTGCAATATGTTTCGTCAAATAGTCAAATCGGCCATTGATAAAGGACGATTGAAATTTGTTGAGACACCAAAAGATGATCAGTCTATTCCGATTGGTCCCGATGGTAGAAAGTTTTTGCATCGGCTGCTTCAAGTCGATCCATTGAGAGAGAAGGTAAAAACTGCAGGTGATGGGATTAAGCTTTCAAAAAAATAAGTTGTTGAAGTGCATAAGGAACATAATCTTGAGGGCGATAATTCCATCGAAGCTGCAATGGAGACGCCAAGGACTGGGGGGCAGCAAGAAAATCCAGTGATCGATGAAAGCAAACCAAAAGAAAACAAATGCCGAAATAAGCGCAAGTGTAAGAGATCAAAAATCACATTCGCTGAACTATTGGATAAATATCAAAAGAAGAGTGAAGAGAAGAATGCTTATCGGCCAAATCATGCAAAGAAACCAAGATCACCCCCAAGGCGCAAATATGAGGATTGGTATTGGCAGAGTGAGAATTTTTATGCAACATATTCATATCCTTATTTTGGGCCGCCAATGCCAATGTCGTGGATGCCTCCCTATGCTCATGTAGATCCATATCTATCATGGGACAGGTATGATACAAGGGCACATTCTCCATCTTGTTTTAGACCATCTCACCAATATTATGCAGCTCCGAGAAAAACAACATTTGAACAATCACATGTTAAAGACCGTTTCAATCATAAGGAATCGGTCCGGAGCTCAAGGAAGAAGAAAGAGGTAGTCAAGCAAGTTTACCACGTTAAAAGAGATGGTCGTAGAAGTGCTACTTCAGATTTGATCTCAAATGAAAAAGATCCAATGAAAGTATTGACATTGGCTACTACAGGCAATGAGATGAAGCAATCAATTGTTAAGAGTCAAAGTGCCAAATCTGAAGAAAAAAGAAGTTGAGAGTGCACAAGGTCAAAAAAGAATTACCATTGGTCAAAACAGAATCACAGCTGAGATGCCCACTCGGCTTATCATATTGGCAAAAGAAGAAATTACAAAAACTTAGTGCACAAGAACTTGAAGATAGGAACATGGCATGGGTTCCCAAAGGAAGTGCTCAAAATAAGAATTGTGTGCAAACTTCCATTACAATAAGTGCGGCAAATGTGTAGAATGAAAAGAGTGAAAACTATGAAGGACCAAGCCGAAGGTTTCAGCATCTTTGGTCTACACATTATCCATATTCTGCGACTATACCATTAACGTTTATGCCATGGAATTCATCATCAGGTATGATTGGTAACCCTCAATGGGCTTATTTTAATCCATGGATGCAATATAATTTCTTACATCATGAAAGGGTATTACCAAGTCAATATACATTTGGTTAGCTACAAGTTTGTTGCTGATCCAAAGGGCTGAAATACTTGATTTGATATTACGTTTGTTTGTTTCGGCTATATGTGCTTAGAACGAAGTTTACATGGTAATGGCCAATAATTTACCTATCGTCCTAAGAGTATGTCAATGCATGGCCGGTGTAGTATTCTAACATCGTCCTTAGTTTGAATGGAGAGCGAGACAATTACTGTGGAGATTAGGTTTTGATAGTTGAATTCATAACAATGGCCATGGTGTTGGTGTTGTTTATATATCTCCATATAGTGCTGTTCTGTGAAGTCTCATGCCTCTTAAAATATTTATTGCACAATAATCAAAGCCGAATATGCAATGTTTCGGTTTGGAACTTTTGCCATATGTGCTAAACATATTGAGGATTTTGGTGATTCGTTATGAGTACTGCAACAAATATCCAAGGGTTATCAATGTTTTGACGAATCACTTATAGTTTATCTTTTGGTATGACTAGATGCAAGATTTACCTTGGGTTGCTTTAAAATTGTTCATATATCTAGACATGACAATTTGAAAGAGTTGGCACAGCAAGCATCCGGCTACTATGTTAACCATGGTGTATTGTATTTCTATCAATAGCCGATGTTAGGTTTTGTCAACATAGGTAAGGCCGAACTGAAGCCCACCGCTTCGGCCACTAATGAAACTTTTATGCAGGCGAAGTAAGGATTGGAGGAAGTTCATTCTTGATTATCTGCAAAGTCCTAGTGAAAGGGTGAACAATGTGGTTCGGAAGATGGTTTTGATCTATGGAACCTTATCACCGGATTGTTATTGAAGTTGGGAAAGTTTCACCCAAGCTTGCATCAAAATATTCACACAAGCAATGGACGATATATAAATATCACCCTAAGAACATATAAATGGCCGATGGAGTGTTGACATCGTCCTTAGTAAAAGCATCATGCAAGTTATTTTTCGGCACACAAGTTTGCCGAAAAACAGGGGGGCATGTGTTGACACCAGATTTTGGCACGGTCAAGAACTTAATTAAGATGGCCTCAAATGGAAAAGTGCTCAAAGTGAGAAAGTTCCGTATCGTCAAAAGGAGAAACTTTGATATTTGGGTCATAGCCATCCGATCGCATCTCTAAGGCCGAAGTTGTGTTTGAAGCACTGAGATTTTGTATTAATACTATTCGGCTGATTACGCCCCCAAGATGGCCTCATATGAGAAAAGTTTCTACACATATTGTCTTCGTCTCGTCAAAACGATCGATTTTGATATAAGAAACGTGTAAATCGGAGTTCGTATGCAAAAGTTAGAGCCAAAACAGTGTTCTGCATAAATCTGCCCCGGAAGTTCCGGGCAAAACTTCCGGGGAGGTTCCGGGCTAAACCGAAAGTTTGCACGCGGAGCACCCCGAAAACTGGAATTTTAACACTATTTGCAGATTTGCGGGGCCAGTTTCAACATCAAGATGACCTAGGATGAAAAAGTGTTCAACTAACGAATTTTTCTACATTGCAAGGTCTACAACTTTGCTTTTTGGACCATCGTGATCCGAAGCCATATGCGACCTGAAGGAGCTGTGTAAGAGGGCAACTTGATGTAATTTTAGCCCGGAAGTTCCGGGCTGACCGGAAGTTCCGGCCCTCGTAGTCCGATTTAGGTTATCTTTTGATGTTTTGGACGGGATTTGAGTCCTTTTCTTGTACGGAAAGTCCAGCCGCCTCATATATATGTAAGAGGTGACGGCCGATTGAATAACAACACACAATCGATCTATCAATATATCACTTTTTATCTTTACCTTTATCTTCTCCCTTGTTCTTCTTCTTCCTCGTTCTTCGTTCGTTCTTCTTCATTGCAGGGCGGCGAACCTCGAGGCCCTAGGGGCGATCAGGACGACCTAGGGCAGCCCATAGCCGCCGCGCGCCCTGACAGGGTCCCTCCCGGGCGTGTGGGGTTTCGGGTCTACAAAAGCGCCTGTCGGATTTTCTTGCGTACCGCGCTTTCGGCGGGTCTCCTTCGACGTGAGCTACGGTGCATCACCCCGGTGTCGAGGGTACACGGTGACGTATTCGTGTGCGAACAGAATGATAATATAACAGCATGGAACAATCAAAAATTATAGATACGTGGGAGACGTATCACCTATATTCATGATCATTGCCTTGGATATTGTCATAACTTTGCGCTTTTCTATCAATTTCTCGGCAGTAATTTGTTCAGCCACCGTATTTTTGCTATCTTGAGAGAAGCCTCTAGTGAAACCTATGCCCCCTGGGTCTATTTTCCATCATACAACTTTTCGATCTACTATCATACAAGTTTCTGGTCTACTATTTTGCAATCTTTTACTTTTCGGTCTATAAATCAAAAACACCAAAAATATTTACTTTATCGTTTATCTATCTCTATCAGATCTCACTTTTGCAAGTAACTGTGAAGGGATTGACAACCCCTTTATCGCGTTGGGTGCAAGTTGTTTGATTGTTTGTGCATGTATTCGGTGATTTCTGCGTTATCTCCTACTAGATTGATACCTTGGTTCTCAAACTGAGGGAAATACTTATCTCTACTTTGTTGCATCACCCTTTCCTCTTCAAAGTAAAAACCAACACAAACTCAAGAAGTAGTAGACTGCAACATCCACTTACGATGTATATATGGTAGATACTCCCAAGAACTCGTCAATGTGTCGACGAAGGTGCAGGAAAGGTACCAACGGGGACCCTAGCAGGCACGACGCCGTCGCCACCCACAATGACGCCGCAACAGACGAAGCCGACAACCTGGGAGAGGATTTTCAAGCCTCCCCGGGGCGGCATGATAGTCCGACACCTCGGGCAAACCAGCAAATCACACCAAATAGAACTACTGGGTCTGAAAGCAGGCCAGAAAGATGACGGTGGTGGGCCAAAGTAAAACCCAACCTCGCAGCAAAGATGAGGATGAACCTCGGTGACCCAATAATGGAAGTCAGACATAGTATTTTCACGAGGAGAAAGACGTAAAAATAATTTACACTACCCACATCCCTAAAAAGGAGAGGAAACGAGCACTTCGGGAAATTTACGCTCTAGAGCATGTTGCCCCGAAGTTCAATCCATGGTCAGCTTACCCGATCACATTTGACAAACATGATGATCCAACCAGCATAAGACCTGGCGGATCGGCTGCTTTGGTCCTTGATCCAATCGTTGATGAATTCCATCTAACGCATGTCCTCATGGACGGAGGTAGCAGCCTCAATTCAATCTATGCGGATACTATAAGAAAGATGGGCATAGACTCATCTTGGAGCAAGCCCAGCACCACCACCTTGAAAGGTGTCATGCCGGGTGTCAAAGCTTGCTGCATGGGAATAGTGACACTGGAGGTAGTCTTTACCCGAGAACTTCATTAGCAAAGAGTTAATCATCGATATTGTCCCCTTTCAGAGCGGATACCATGTTCTGCTAGGGTGCATCATATGTGCTCACTTTAATGCAGTCCCGCATTACGCATACTTAAAGATGAAAATGTGGGGACCAAACGGTTTTATTACATTCAATGGTAACACTGAACGCTCCCCTCGAACAGAAGAGTAGACTGCGGCTTTTGCAACTGAGGTACATGGAATCGAGGACGCAGCCCGCGCAGCTAAATATATGCTCAGCTCATCAAAGCGCACACGAGCTGCACAGGCCAACCTCGGTCAGGCATTCGCTCACCCCAAATAGGGGCATGGGCTCCCCATTCGCCTCCCCTGGGAAGGGCATTACGTCCCTAGGGTGCATAACTTTGCACTAAAGATTCCATGGGCGATCGAGGAGCCAAAACAAAGGATACGTAGTTGTTGGCTCGGCCGAACAACGACGCACTTCGGACTTGCATACCAGCAGGGCACTGTAAAAGGCCCAAATAGGAGTGGCATGTCCACGTGGGTTAAACCATCCAAGCGGCAGTTGCACACCTCTTTAAAGGAGGACTCGACCGACGAACACTGAGGTCACAGACAACCCATCTAAACTTCACTATCAATGAAGACAAGTTGTTCAAAGCACAGAGACACAGACGTGTGACAGGGAAGGACTCTGGCTAATCAAACCGGCAACATGTCCCCCTATTTTTTTCTCCTTTTATGTTCCTTTTTTTCCATTGTATCCTTTATAAGTTTCTTTTGTCAAAGCTCGGCATGTACGGCTTGACCACATGAAATAAAGAAAGACCACCCCTTGAGGTCCTCAAGCAATTCCTTATATCTACTGCCTTTGAGCCGAAAGTATACTTTCATGATACACACTGTCATTTGCATCACCAGGGGCTTCACTTTTAATCTCATGCCCCAACCACAAGTCCGAAGTATCTACTCAGCGTCTCGGATGTTGCGTTATATGAATCAGTTTCGTACCTTGATAACCCACAAGTATAGGGGATCAATTGTAGCTTTTTCGATAAATAAGAGTGTCAAATCCAATGAGGAGCTAAAGGTAGAAACCCCTTCAAATTCTATAGACCACTGATACAACTCTACGCACACTTAACATTCACTTTACCTAGAACAAGTATAAAACTAGAAGTACTTTGTAGGTGTAAAGGGATAGGTTTGCAAGATAATAAAGAACATGTAAATAAAAGTTAGGGGTTGTTTAGATAAAGAAACACTTAAGTCAGTTTGAGTATAGAGCTTTTTGTAACACAAGAAAGTTATATGTCCCTAGACAATCGATAACTAGACCAGTAATCATTATTGCAATTTTATACTCCCTCCGTTCCTTGATATAAGGTGTATAGATTTTTGAGAAAAAATCCGAAATATAAGGTGCATTGCGTTGCACCACTCATTTGGATAATTTATTTTTGGAATTTGATTACATTTCCTTATATCAGGCAAGATCCTCTATTTACTCATGTCAATTAGTCAGGTGTAATCTCGACCAAAACTTGTGAAATTTCCCCTCCATGTGCGTTCTTTAATTTCCGTGCCAAAAACTATACACTCTATATTTAGGAATGGAGGGAGTATGACGGAGAGGCATGAGATAACATACTTTCCGTACTTGGATCATATGTACTTATGATTGGGACTCTAGCAAGCATCTGCAACTACCAAAGATCATTAAGGTAAAACCCAACAATAGCATTAAGTCAAGTCCTCTTTACTCCCATACAGAACAACCCCCTTACTTGGGTATAAGCTTTTGTCACTCTTGCCACACACTATAAGAGAAGCATGAACATATTGCAACACCATACAGCGGGAATCCCATACGCTTGCATGACACAGAGGGAACCATAGGATAGCACCAAAATAAAACATACAACTCAAAACAATCACAATCATCAATCAACCCATAGGACAAAACGAATCTACTCAAACATCATAGGATGGCAACACATCATTGGATAATAATATGTAGCATTAAGCACCATGTTTAAGTAGAGATCACAGCGGGGAGAAGAGGTGCTACACCGCTACATAGAGAAGGAGAGAGTTGGTGTTGACGGCGGCGAAGTTGTTGGTGTAGATCGTTCTCACGATGATTCCCTCGGTGGTGTTCCGGCGCCACCGAGAGAGGGGGGAGAGAGCACCCCTCCTTCTTCTTGCTTGGCCTCCCCCCTAGACGGGAGGAGGTTTTCCCCTCTAGAACATGGCCTCCATGGCACCCGGAGGGGCAAGAGCCCCTCCGAGATTGGATCTCTCTCTATTCTCTTTTATTTCGCCTTCCTGTTTTCTGGCCTTTCACCGTTTCTTAAATTCCCGGAGTTCAGTAACTCCGATTGCGCTGAAATTTTAACACGGTTTTCTCTCTCGATATAAGCTTCCTTGCGGCCAAAGAAGAGCCCTAACCGACTTACGGTATGCCCACTAGGCATCAACGCATGGCCTGTGGGGGGAGGTCATGGCCTGGTGTCTAGTGGAGCCTGTGGGCCTCCATTTGCTTTGATTTCACCTCCCAAAAATCACATATATTCCAAAATAATTCTCCGTAAAATTTAACGCGTTTGGACTTCGTTTGACATGGATATTCTGCGAAACAAAAAACATGCAACAAACAGGAACTGGCACTCGGCACTGGATGAATATTTAGTCCCAAAAATAATATAAACTGTTTCCAAAATTACATGAAAGTTGTAGAATATTGGCATGAAACAATCAAAAATTATAGATACGACAAAGACGTATCAGCATCCCCAAGCTCAATTCCTGCTCATCCCCGAGTACGTACATGACAAAAAAGATAATTTTTTATGTGGAATGCTACCTAGCATAATCTTGATCATGTAATCTAATCATGGCAAATATTAAGGCATGAGTGATTCAAAGCAATAGTCTATAATTTTACATAAAGACATCAATACTCAGGCATCCCAACAAACAATCATGTCTTTCAAAATATCAATGCTAAAGAAATTTATCCCTGCAAAATCATATAGCCTTGTCATGCTCCATCTTCTTAACACAAAGTATTTATCATGCACAACCTCGATGATAAGCCGATTAATTGGTTCATACTTTTTAACGCGCTTCAGATTTTTAAACCCCCACGCAATACAAGAGCGCAAGCCATGGATATAACACTATGGGTGGAATAGAATACAGTGCTAAAGATTAATATGGAGAAGAAAAAATAGTAACAAAGTCTCACATCAACGCGGCTAATCAATGAGCTATGGAAATGCCTATCAATTGATGTCAATGTGAGGAGTAGGGATTGCCATGCAACAGATGCACTAAGAGCTATAAGTGTATGAAAGCACAATATGAAAACTAAGTGGGTGTGCATCCAACTTGCTTCCTCAAGACCTCAGGAAATTGAGGAATCCCGTCATCAGAATATACAAGGTAAGTTCTATAATGAAAAATTCCCACTAGTATATGAAAATGACAACATAGGGGACTCTATAAATGAAAAACATGGTGCTATCGGAAGCACAAGTGTGGTAAAAGGATAGTAACATTGCCCCTTCTCTCGTTTTCTCTTATTTTCCCGTTTTTCTTTTTTTTTTCTTGGCTATTTTAGGCCTCTTTTTTCTTCTTCTTTTTTATTTCTGTCTGGAGTCTTAGCCCGACTTGTGGGGGAATCATGGTCTCCATCATCCATTCCTCAATGGGACAATGCTCTAATAGTGAATACAGATGATCATCACACTTACATTTACTTACAACTAAGAATATGACTCTATATGAATGCATGCTCTGGCAGTGTACCAGGATGTGCAATGATCTAGCATGGAAAATATATCAAAAAATGGACAAGCCATGAGAATAGCATGCTAGCTATCTTACGGTCATGCAAAGCAATATAAAATGAATGCTCAAGTCATGTATATGATGATGATGCTGGTGATGGAAGTTACATGCCAATATTTCTCGGAATGGCTATGCAAATGCCATAATAGGAGGTATGGTGGCTGTTTTGAGGAAGATATAATGAGGCTTATGTGTGATAGAGTGTATCATATCACGGGGTTTGGATGCACCGACGAAATTTGCACCAACTCTTGAGGTGAGAATGGGTAACGCACAGTACCGAAGAGGCTAGCAAATTGCGGAAAGGTAAGAGCGCGTATAATCCATTGACTCACATTAGTCATAAAGAACTCACATACTTATTGCGAAAGTTTATTAACCCTCGAAGAAAAGTACTACTAAGCATGCCCCTAGGGGGATAGATTGGTAGGAAAATACCATCACTCATCCCCGACCGCCACTCATAAGGAAGACAACCAATAATAAATGATGCTCCAACTTCTTAGCATAACGAGAGACTATACGTGCATGCTTCGGGAATCACAAACCTTAACACCAATATTCTTACTAAATCACAATCATTCACTAGTACCTCCCACATATTACCATCTCTATATCGCAAAACTATTGCAAGGAATCAAACATATCATATTTAGTGATCCACAAGTTTTATGTAGGATTTTATGACTAACCATGTGAATGATCAATTCCTGTTGGCTCTCTAAATAGATATTAGTGAAGCATGAGAGTTTAACTATTTCTACAAAATACTTGCCCACGCTCTAATAAGTATAAGTGAAGCTAAAGAGCATTCTACAAATAACGGTTTTCTATATATAGAGAAACAGGCATACAAACTTCAAATGATATAAGTGAAGCACATGAAGCATTCTATAAAGCCATACTCTAAAAATATAAGTGAAGTGTGTGAAGCATTCTATAAATCAACCAAGGACTATATCATACCAGCATGGTGCATTATATAAATAATAAATAAAAAGCACATGACGCTCCAAGAATTTACGCATATCATGTGGACAAAACAAAAACCAAGACATACCGATAATTGTTGAATAAAGATGGGATGCCTTCCAGGGCATCCCCAATCTTAGAAGCTTGAGTCTCCTTGAATATTTACTTGGCGTGCCATGGGAATCCCCAAGCTTGAGCTCTTACCTCTCATCATTCTTCTCATATCGATACCTCCTCGATCTTCGAACACTTCATCCACACAAAACTTAACAAAACCTTTGTGAGATCCGTTAGTATAATAAAGCAAATCACCACTTTAAGTACTGTTGCAAACCCATTCATATTTTATTTTTGCATTATACCTAATGTATTCTAACTTCACCATGCTTATACCACTCGATATAATCCATAGTTCCATCAAAACAAGCAAAACAATGCATCAAAAATGGAATCTGTCAAAAATAGAACAGTCTGTAGCAATCTAAATATTGACTATAGTTCTACAACTCTAAAAATCCTGAACAATTAGTACAAAATAAAAAATTTGCATAGCAGTACTGTGTAAAAAATTCAGAAATTTTGACGTTCCGGTAAAAAATGTAAATTCACGCACTACAATCAAAGTTTCTATTTTCGTACTGCACATACCAAACAAGCAATTTAAACATCCTAAAGGAAAATCTTGGCACATTATTTTTATAATACAATGGATTTGTAAAAATGGATAATTATTTTTGTTGAAAAGTTTTTGTAATTCAAGATTCAAAAAAATTCCATGGGCATGAACAAAGTTCAAGGAATTCCCCCACTTCAACGGTATTCGTCTTTCTCACTTTCACTTTTCCTTTTGAAAAGTTTTAGGTTCCCCTCTATTTTTTTTAAACTCTTTAAAATCACACAACATAATAAAATTACTCTATCAAACTTCTGGGTTGTCTCCCTAGTTGCACTTTATTTAAAGCCATTAAGCTAGGCATAAAGTGCTCAAGTAATCAATCCACCAGTATCCCAAGGTATATCAAAGCCAATTTTAATCATCAATGATTTGTAATTTAGTAGTGAGCACAAAGAAACATATATCATGCAATGACGAAGTCTAACCCTCTTCCTATGCATCGACATGTCATAAAAGAACAATTCATGCACATCAAGTAAAGGCCAATGATAGCATAAACAGTTTCTTGCAATTTTATCATGTTGAACATAGAGAGGTGGAGATGTAGTTTCTCTCTCATAATAATTGCAAGTAGGTGCATCAATCACATGCATATTATATTCATCAAAATCATTATGTGTAGTAGTAAAACGTAACCCATCAGTATAATCCTTAATAAGTGCAAACTTCTTCGATATAGTGTAGTTTGGAGAATTCAAAAACATAATTGGACTATCATGTGTGGGTGCAATAGAAACAATTTCATTCTTAACATAAGGAACTATAGCAAGTTCATCTCCGTAAGCATAATTCAAATTGGCATCATGGCCACAAGCATAGCAAGCATCAATTTCACCAAAAAGGGAAATTTCCAATGAATCAATGGGATCATAACATTCATCATAGCATTCATCCTTCGGTAAGCATGAAGGGATATTAAACAATGTATGAGTTGAAGAGTTACCCTCATTAGAAGGTGAGAACGGGTGATCAATCCGCTCTTCCTCCTTTTGTTCTTCACTCTCCTCATCATCTTTTTCATCTAATGAGCTCGCAGTTTCAGCAATTTCTTCTTCCATAGATTTTTGCAAAATATTAATATCTTCTTGGACAGCGTAGGCGTCCTTAATATATTGTTTAACATAAGCATTATAAGCATAGTTTTCATAGTAATATTTAAGTATGGCAAAATTTTCAAATTTGTAAAGAGTAACATCATACTTTTCAATCAAAGAAGCAATTTCATAGGCACCCTTAAAAGCAACAAATTCTTGAATTTTTTCAATATCATAGTAATTATAAACACCCTTGGCATACGAAGATACAATTCCATTGTCCTTAAAATCACATAGGGACGGGACGTGTTTTTTAGGGTCTTCAGAACAACTAGTAATATCATGTATTTCACATAAATTCAAAGCATAGCAATACAAATTATTAATATGATGCCATAAAAGTTTCCCTTTTTGCGATAAGCGTTGTCACACAAAGTAAGCATGCTCACTTAATGATTTTTCCTTCAACTAAGCTAGTTGGGTTTTCAGCACAAGCACATAGGGATCGAAGATGATCCAAGTACAAAGCTTCAGCAGTATGATAGATTTTGGGCGATTCTTCAACCACTGGGTTAGCAGGTACAACTATTTTTTTTTTGATATTTTTTGTTGCCTACCCATAACTAAAGATAGAAAACTAGAGCAAAAAATAAAATCTACTTAGTGATAAAGCAAACAAGCACACATGAGAATATCAACCCCACAATATTGCTCCCCGGCAACGGCGCCAGAAAAAGGTCTTGATAACCCACAAGTATAGGGGGTAAATTGTAGCTTTTTCGATAAATAAGTGTGTCGAACCCAACGAGGAGCTAAAGGTGGAATCAAAATTTCCTTAAAGTTCTATCAACCACCGATGCAACTCTACGCACACTTAACGTTCGCTTTACCTAGAACAAGTATAAAACTAGAAGTACTTTTTAGGTGTAAAGGGATTGGTTTGCAAGATAATAAAGATAACGTAAATAAAAGTTAGAGGCTCTTTAGATAAAGAAACAATTAAGTTAGTTTTAGTAGAGAGATTTTTGTTACGCAAGATAGTTATTTTTCCATAGACAATCGATAACTAGACCGGTAATCATTATTGCAATTTTATATGAGGGAGAGGGACGAGCTAACATACTTTCCGTACTTGGATCATATGCACTTAGGAACTCTAGAAAGCATCCGCAGCTACCAAAGATCATTAACGTATTGCAACACCCTACAAAAGTAATCCCACACGCTTGTGCGACACGGAGGGCACCATAGGACGGCACCAAAATAAAACATACAACTCAAACCAATCACGATCATCAATCAACCCATAGGACAAAACAAATCTACTCAAACATCATAGGATGGCAACACATCATTGCACAATAATATGTAGCATTAAGCACCATGTTTAAGTAGAGATTACAACAAGGAGAAGAGGTGTTACATTGCAGTATAGAGGGGGAGAGAGTTGGTGATGACGGCGGCGAAGTTGTTGGTGTAGATCATCGTCACGATGATTCCCTCGGCGGTGTGCCCGCGCCACCAAGAGAGAGGGGGGAGATAGCACCCCTCCTTCTTCTTGCTTGGACTCCCCCTAGATGGGAGGAGGTTTTCCCCTCTGGAGCATGGCCTCCATGGTACCCGGAGGGGCTCTCTCACCCCTCCGAGATTGGATCTCTCTCTCTATCTCTCTCTATCTCTCTCTCTCTCTCTCTCTCTCTCTCTCTCTCTCTCTATTCTCTTCTGTTCATGTTCCCGTTTTCTAGCCTTTTACCATTTCTTAAATTCCCGGAGATCCGTAGCTCAGATTATGCTGAAATTTTAACACGATTTTTCTCTCGATATAAGCTTCCTTGCGGCCAAACAAGAGGCCCAACCGACTTACGGTGTGCCCACTAGGCATCACCATGCGGCTTGGTGCCTAGTGGAGCCTATGGGCCTCTGTTTGCGTTGATTCCACCTCCCAAAATTACATATATTCCAAAATATATTGCTTGACGACAAAGTGAAAGTTATAAAACCACTACAGTTTGATTGCCTTGTTTCCATGTGCATGGACCGCCTTCGAAAACTGAGACATCGTCTAAGGGTCATTATTGCATATGAAACACCCTTTGTATAATGTACAAAGGGGTTGAAGCCGACGACTAGTCATTTTCAGTTCAACATGGTCACACAGGAGTCAACAAATAAAGCACACAATCATATGAAGGAATATAAAGCCACATTCATTTCAAACAGAATGAAGTTTTTTACATTCCACTACACCGGCATCCCTAAGTACTACCTAAAAATATGTAGTGTCCTTAGGACACTCGACCTCGGTGATCCAGGCTCCTTTCATCACCTCGGCAAGGTACTGCTCCATGGTATGGTTCTTCCCTTCGGGGGGCCTGCAGCCACGACCATCGCTTCAACGTGCGGATAGTGCGTCCTCATGCGGCTGTATGCCTATTGAGCACCCTCCAGGCACGCGGAGCTCTTCCAATGCGCCACTTGGGGGGCCGACCTACTGCAGCTAGGCAAGGAACCAGAAGAAGCTGGTCGGGAACACCTCTGTGGGCCAAAGGTTGACACAGAGGTCCTGAAGGCCAGTTTGGCCATGCAGAGGAGCTCCATCAGCTTCTTTGTCTAATGATTCAACAGCTCCAAATGCGATGATGCCTAGAATTGTTGCCAAAACACCCTCTCCATGGCATAGCCCTCCCATGCATCAAAGTGGCGGCCGACAAACAACACGCTCCTCGGGAGATCTGCGAAGGCCTCTACGGATTGCCACAACTGAGTGAACTCAACGAACCCCTTGCGGCCAACACCACATTGAAGTAAACAAGCGCAGCTTCTTGAGCTTTGTGCTCGCCCCCTTATCCTTGTTCTAAAGGTCGTCATGCTCCTGGTACACGCCCTTCAGGGTCTCCTCTACTTCCAGGACCCGCACCTGGTCCTTGCCCGTAGCCACCTTTTTGGCGTCCAGATCCTTCTTGGCCTTGGTGGCCGCAGCCTTCTTCTACTCGGCCTCCTCCCGAGCTTTTGCCAGCTCAACCTTGAGCGTCTCAAGCTCTGTCCTAGCAAATGTCATGAAAAACATAGATGCGTCAGCATTAACAATTCAAGCGCATTTCAAAGTAAATTTGATAACCTTGCAACTTTTTAAGCTTACCTTGGGATAGCTCGATCTGCTTTTGCATCAGATCGAGGTCCTCCTTGGGCCTCTTAAGCCTCTGGTTCATCTCCGCTATCTCCTTAGAAGCAGAGTTCGGAGTCGAGGTTGATACCTGCAATCATAAACTCACGCCTTAGTCCTTGTTTCCAACTTCGATCCCCTGGTCGGTCCTTTTTGAAGGTTGGCCAGAGCCTTGGGGGCTACTGAATCAACGCCTTGTAATATGCTTCAATCCCGAAACCAGTTTCTTAAAACTAGCTTTGGGCTCGGGGGCTACTTGTTTTCTGTGCTTTACAAGTGCTACGCTACGATATAAGCAAAAAGTCTTCAGAAAAAATCTGTTTCCACAGGCAATTCTAAGCATGGAGGTTGTTCGTAATACAAATACAAAGAAGCATACCTCGAAACTCTTGATGAGGCCTTTGAAAACCTCCTGCATTCCGGCCTCTACGGACCGGAAGCCGTGCAGCGCTGTGCCAATCATGGCGCGGTGCTCTTCTACGATGGAGGAGCCCGTTAGGGCAGCCTCTATCTCCTCATTCCATCCCGCGGCAGCCCACCCTGGGGCGGGATGCGAGGGCGGCATAGCCTCTGAACCCACCACCTAGGTGCTAGGAATGATGGATCCCGGATCCGACATTAGTGTAGGCTGGGCCACTGTCTGGCCCAGCCCTTCCTTGGGGACCACGGGGACTGCATCCCCTTGGCCCTGTTTTGTTGAGGTGTAAACCTCGACCATGATGACTGGTACCTCAGCCCCCGTTGTGTTTGTTGGCAAACGTAGCATGCAATTTAAAAAAATTCCTACGCTCATGCAAGATCTATCTAGGAGATGCATAGCAATGAGAGGGGGAGAGTGTGTCCACGTACCCTTGTAGACCAAAAGCAGAAGCGTTTGTTAATGCGGTTGATGTAGTCGAACTTCTTCTTGTTCCGACCGATCAAGCACCGAACGTATGGCACCTTCGAGTTCTACACATGTTCAGCTCGATGACATCCCTCAAACTCTTGATCTAGCAAAGTGTCGAGGGAGAATTGCGTCAACACGACGGCATGGTGACAGTGATGGTGAAGTGATCCGCGCAGGTCTTCGCCTAAGCACTACGTGAATATGACCGGAGGCGTAAACTGTGGAGGGAGGCGCCGCACACGGCTAGGAATCAATGATGTGTGTTCTAGCGGTGCCCCCCCCCCCACCTCATATATATAGGTTCGAGGGTAGAAGAGGTAGCCAAGGGGGCACCCCAAGTAGGAGGAATCCTACTTGGGCACCTCCCAATTCGGCCTCCCCCCTTCCATATTCATCCGGAGGGGAAAGGAGGAGGGAGGAGAGAAGGAAGGGGGAGGCCGAATCCCTCCCCTTCCTTTCTCCATTCTCCTCTTTCCTTCCCTCCTATTTCAGCCTAAATGGGGCGCACCAACCACCTAGGGGATGGTTTGTCCCCTTCTTGACCCATTAGGCCCACGTAGTTGCCGGGGGGATGCCCGGAACCCCTTCCGGTGACCCGATATGTACCCGGTACCCCTAAAACACTTCCGGCGTCCGAATATCATCGTCCTATATATGAATATTTACCTCTCGACCATTTCGAGACTCCTCGTCATGTCCGTGATCTCATTCGAGACTCCGAACAACATTCGGTCACCAAATCACATAACTCATATAATACAAAATCGTCATCGAACGTTAAGCGTGCGGACCCTACGGGTTCGAGAACTATGTAGACATGACCGAGACACCTCTCTGGTTAATAACCAATAGCGGAACCTAGATGCTCATATTGGCTCCCACATATTCTATGAAGATATTTATCGGTTGAACCGTTATGACAACATATGGTATTCCCTTTGTCATCGGTATGTTACTTGCCCGAGATTCGATCATCGGTTTCTTCATACCTAGTTCAATGTTGTTACCGGCAAGTCTCTTTACTCATTCTCCAATGCATCATCCTGCAACTAACTCATTAGTCACATTACTTGCAAGGCTTCTTATGGTGTGCATTGCCGAGAGGGCCCAGAGATACCTCTCTGATACTTAGAGTGACAAATCCTAATATCAATCTATGCCAACCCATCGAAACACCTTTGGAGATACCTGTAGAGCATCTTTATAATCACACAGTTACGTTGCGATGTTTGATAGCACACAAGGCAATCCTCCGGTATCCGGGAGTTGCATAATCTCATAGTCGGAGCAATATGTATTTGACAT
This sequence comes from Triticum aestivum, assembly GCF_018294505.1. Lineage (NCBI taxonomy): Eukaryota > Viridiplantae > Streptophyta > Magnoliopsida > Poales > Poaceae > Triticum > Triticum aestivum. Next base: position 158,082,626 of record NC_057795.1, on the reverse strand, counting down.
GAAGAAAGCAGTAGCAATAAAACTGAACGATCATTATGCTAAGCTAATGGATGGGTCTTGTCCATCACATCATTCTCCTAATGATGTGATCCCGTTCATCAAATGACAACACATGTCTATGGCTAGAAAACTTAACCATCTTTGATTAACGAGCTAGTCAAGTAGAGACATACTAGGGACATGGTGTTTTGTCTATGTATCCACACATGTATCAAGTTTCCGGTTAATACAATTATAGCATGAATAATACACATTTATCATGAATAAGGAAATATAAAATAACAACTTTATTATTGCCTCTAGGGCATATTTCCTTCAGTCTCCCCCTTGCACTAGAGTCAATAATCTAGTTCACATCGCCATGTGATTTAACACCAATAGATCACATCATTATGTGATTAACACCCATAGTTCACATCGCCATGTGACCAACACCGAAAGGGTTTACTAGAGTCAATAATCTAGTTCACATCAAAATGTGATGAACACCCAAAGAGTACTAAGGTGTGATCATGTTTTGCTTGTGAGAGAAGTTTAATCAACGGGTCTGCCACATTCAGATCCTTATGTATTTTGCAAATTTCTATGTCTACAATGCTCTGGACGGAGCTACTTTAGCTAATTGCTCCCACTTTCAATATGTATCCAGATTGAGACTCAGAGTCATTTGGATCAATTTCAAAGCTTGCATCAACGTAACCCTTTACAACAAACTCTTTGTCACCTCCATAACCGAGAAACATTTCCTTAGTCCTCTTTAGGTACCTAAGGATAATTTTGACCATTGTCCAGTGATCTACTCCTGGATCACTATCGTACCCCCTTGCCAAACTCATGGCAAGGTACACAATAGGTTTGGTTTACATCATGGCATACTTTATAGAACCTATGGTTGAGGCATAGGGAATGACTTTCATTCTCTCTCTCTATCTTCTGTCGTGGTCGGGTTTTGAGTCTTACTCAACTTCATACCTTACAACTCAGGCAAGAACTCCTTCTTTGACTAATCCATTTTGAACTCCTTCAAAAATTTATCAAGGTATGTACTCATCAAAGGATTTATCAAGCGTCTTGATCTATCTCTATAGATCTAGATGCCCAATATATAAGCAGCTTCACCGAGGTCTTTCTTTGAAAAACTTCTTTCAAACACTCCTTTATCCTTTCCAGAAAATTCTACATCATTTCCGATCAACAATATGTCATTCACATATACTTATCAGAAAGGTTGTAGTGCTCCACTCACTTTCTTGTAAATACAGGCTTCACCGCAAGTCTGTATAAAACTATATGCTTTGATCAACTCATCAAAGCGTATATTCCAACTCCGAGATGCTTGCACGAGTCCATAGATGGATCGCTGGGGCTTGCACATTTTGTTAGCACCTTTAGGATTGACAAAACCTTCTAGTTGTATCATATACAACTCTTCTTTAATAAATCCATTAAGGAATGCAGTTTTGATATCCATTTGCCAGATTTCATTAAATGCGGCAATTGCTAACATGATTCGAACAGACTTAAGCATCGATATGAGTGAGAAAATCTTATCGTAGTCAACACCTTGAACTTGTCGAAAACCTTTTGTGAAAATTCAAGCTTTGTAGATAGTAACACTACCATCAGCGTCCGTCTTCCTCTTGAAGATCCATTTATTTGTCAATGGCTTGTCGATCATCGGGCAAGTCCACCAAACTCCACACTTTGTTCTTATATATGGATCGTATATCAGATTTCATGGCCTCAAGCCATTTATCGGAATCTGGCCTCATCATAGCTTCTTCATAGTTCGTAGGTTCGTCATGGTCTAGTAACATGACTTCCAGAACAGGATTACCATACCACACTAGTGCGGAACGTGCTATGTTCGACCTACGAGGTCTAATAGTATCTTGATCTGAAGTTTCATGATCATCATCATTAACTTCCTCTCTAGTTGGTGTAGGCATCACGGGAACAGATTTCTCTGATGTGCTACTTTCCAAATTGAGAGAAGGTACAACTACCTCATCAAGTTCTACTTTCCTCCCACTCACTTCTTTCGAGAGAAACTCCTTCTCTAGAAATATTCCATTCTTGGTAACTAAAGATCTTGCCTTTGGATCTATGGCAGAAGGTGTACCCAATTGTTTCCTTAGGGTATCCTATGAAGATGCACTTCTCCGATTTGGGTTCGAGCTTATCAGGCTGAAGCCTTTTGACATAAGTGTCACAACCCCAAACTTTAAGAAACGACAGCTTAGGTTTCTTGACAAACCACAGTTCATATGGTGTCGTCTCAACAGATTTAGACGATGCCCTATTTAACATGAATGCAACTGTCTCTAAAGCATAACCCCAAAACGATAGTGGTAAATCGGTAAGAGACATCATAGATCGCACCATATCTAATAAAGTATGGTTACGACGTTCGAACACACCATTACACTGTGGTGTTCCAAGTGGCATGATTTGTGAAACTATTCCACATTGTTTTAAATGAAGGCCAAACTCGTAACTCAAATATTTGCCTCCGCGATCAGATCGTAGAGACTTTATTTTCTTATTACGATGATTTTCTACTTCACTTTGACATTCTTTGAACTTTTGAAATGTTTCAGACTTGTATTTCATCAAGTAGATATACCCATACCTACTCAAATCATCTATGAAGGTTAGAAAATAATGATAACAGCCACGTGCCTCAACACTTATCGGACCGCATACATCGGTAATGTATTATTTCCAATAAGTCATTAGCTCACTCCATTGTTCTGGAGAACGGAGTTTTAGTCATCTTGCCCATGAGGCATGGTTCGCAAGCATCAAATGATTCATAATCAAGTGATTCCAAAAGTCCATCCGCATGGAGTTCTTCATGCGCTTTACACCAGTATGATCAAAAATGGCAGTGCCACAAGTATGATACACTATCATTATCAACTTTGCATCTTTTGGCATCAATATAATGAATATGTGTACCACTACGATTGAGATTCAATAAACTATTTATATTGGGTGTATGACCATAGAAGGTTTTATTCATGTAAATAGAACAACAATTATTCTTTGACTTAAATGAATAACTGTATTGCAATAAACATGATCCAATCATATTCATGCTCAATGCAAACACCAAATAACATTGATTTTAGGTTCAACACTAATCCCGAAGGTAAAGGGAGTGTGCTATGGTGATCTTATAAACCTTGGAATCACTTCCAACACACATCGTCACCTCGCCTTAACTAGTATCTGTTCATTTTGCAACTCCTATTTCGAGTTACAAATCTTAGCCACTGAACCGGTATCAAATACGCAGGGGCTACTGTGAATACTAGTAAAGTACACATCAATAACATGTATATCAAATATACCTTTGGTCACTTTGCCATCCTTCTTATCTGCCAAGTTTTTGGGGCAGTTCTGCTTCCAGTGACCATTTCCTTTGCAGTAGAAGCACTCAATTTCAGGTTTGTGTCTAGCTTTGGGCTTCTTCACGGGAGTGGCAACTTGCTTGCCATTCTTCTTGAAGTTCCCTTTCTTTCCCTTGCCTTTTTTCTTGAAACTAGTGGTCTTGTTAACCATCAACACTTGATGCTATTTCTTGATTTCTACCTTCACCGATTTCAGCATCGCGAAGAGCTTGGGAATCATTTTCGTTATCCCTTGCATATTATAGTTCATCACGAAGTTCTAGTAACTTGGTGATAGTGACTAGAGAACTCTGTCAATCACTATCTTATCTAGAAGATTAACTCCCACTTGATTCAAGCGATTGTAGTACCCCAGACATTCTGAACACATGCTCACTTTCTTAGCTATTCTCCTCCATCTTGTAGGAAAAGTACTTGTCAGAGGTCTCATACCTCTTAACACGGGCATGAGTCTGAAATATCATTTTCAGCTCTTGGAACATCTCATATGTGATACGTCTTCGTCGTATCTACTTTTCCAAACACTTTTGCCCTTGTTTTGTACTCTAACTTGCATGATTTGAATGGAACTAACCTGGACTTACGTTGTTTTCAGCAGAACTGCCATGGTGTTATTTTTGTGCAGAAAGAAGTTCTCGGAATGACCTAAAAATCCACGGAGCAACTTTTTGGATTTAATAAAAAATATTGGCAAAAGAATCAACGTCAGGGGGCCCACACCCTGTCCATGAGGGTGGGCCCCCCCTAGGGCGCACCCCCCTGCCTCGTGGGCCCCCTGAAGCTCCACCGACCTCCACTCCAACTCCATATATTCACGTTAGGGGAGAAAAAAATCAGAGAGAAAGATTCATCGCATTTTACGATACGGAGCCGCCGCCAAGCCCTAATCTCTCTCGGGAGGGCTGATCTGGAGTCTGTTCGAGGCTCCGGAGATGGGGATTCGTCGTTGTCATCATCATCAACCATCCTCCATCACCAATTTCATGATGCTCACCGCCGTGCGTGAGTGATTCCATCGTAGGCTTGCTGGACGGTGATGGGTTGGATGAGATTTACCATGTAATTGAGTTAGTTTTGTTAGGGTTTGATCCCTAGTATCCACTATGTTCTAAGATTGATGTTGCTATGACTTTGCTATGCTTAATGCTTGTCACTAGGGCCCGAGTGCCATGATTTCATATCTGAACCTATTATTTTTTTCATGAATATATGTGAGTTCTTGATCCTATCTTGCAAGTCTATAGTCACCTATTATGTTTTATGATCCGTTAAACCTGAAGTGACAATAATCGGGATACTTACCGGTGATGACCGTAGTTTGAGGAGTTCATGTATTCACTAAGTGTTAATGCTTTGGTTCGGTACTCTATTAAAAGGAGGCCTTAATATCCCTTAGTTTCCAATAGGACCCCGCTGCCACGGGAGGGTAGGACAAAAGATGTCATGCAAGTTATTTTCCATAAGCACGCATGACTATATTTGGAATACATGCCTACATTACATTGATGAACTCGAGCTAGTTCTGCGTCACCCTATGTTATAACTATTACATGAGGAATCGCATCCGACATAATTATCCATCACTAATCCAATGCCTACAAGATTTTCACATATTGCTCTTTGCTTAGTTACTTTACTATTGCCACTATTACAATTACTACGAAACTGCTACTGTTACTTTTGCCACTATTACTGTTACTTCCATACTACTTTGCTACTAAACACTTTGCTGCAGATACTAAGTTATCCAGGTGTGGTTGAATTGACAACTCAACTGCTAATACTTGAGAATATTCTTTGGCTCCCCTTGTGTCAAATCAATAAATTTGGGTTGAATACTCTACCCTCGAAAACTATTGCGATCCCCTATACTTGTGGGTTATCAAGACTATTTTCTGGCACCGTTGCCGGGGAGCATAGCTCTATTCTTTGAGTCACTTGGAATTTATATCTGCTGATCACTATGAGGAACTTGAAAGACGAAAGAACTAAGATTTATCCCTCAACTACGAGGGGAGGTAAGGAACTGCCATCTAGCTCTGCACTTGATTCTACATCTGTTATGAGTAAGCTTGCGACACCTAAACCAGCTTCTGCTATTAATTCTGATATGTCGCATGTTATTGATGATGCCACTTCTGCTATGCATGATACTTATGATGAAACTACTTCTGTTCTTGATACTACTGTGCCATTAGGTGAATTTATTGATGAACAACTTGCTAGTGCTAGAGAGAATGAAATAATCGAAACTGACTGATGAAAGTGATGATGAACATTCTCCCCCTAGATATGAATTGTCTGTTGTTCCTGAGGGTTATGTTATGGATGAAGAAACTGAAGGAAATATGCCCTAGAGGCAATAATAAAGTTATTATTTATTTCCTTATTTCATGATAAATGTTTATTATTCATGCTAGAATTGTATTAACCGGAAACATGATACATGTGTGAATACATAGACAAACATATAGTCACTAGTATGCCTCTACTTGACTAGCTCATTAATCAAAGATGGTCATGTTTCCTAACAGTAGACATGTGTTGTCATTTGATTAATGGGATCACATCATTAGGAGAATGATGTGATTGACATGACCCATTCCGTTAGCCTAGCACTTGATCGTTTAGTATGTTGTTATTGCTTTCTTCATGACTTATACATGTTCTTGTAACTATGAGATTATGCAACTCCCGTTTACCGGAGGAACACTTTGGGTGCTACCAAACGTCACAACGTAACTGGGTGATTATAAAGGAGTACTACAGGTGTCTCCAAAGGTACATGTTGGGTTGGCGTATTTCGAGATTAGGTTTTGTCACTCCGATTGTCGGAGAGGTATCTCTGGGCCCTCTCGGTAATGCACATCACTATAAGCCTTGCAAGCAATGTGACTAATGAGTTAGTTGCGGGATGATGCATTATGTAACGAGTAAAGAGACTTGCCGGTAACAAGATTGAACTAGGTATTGGATACCGACGATCGAATCTCGGGCAAGTAACATACCGATGACAAAGGGAACAACGTATGTTGTTATGCGGTTTGACCGATAAAGATCTTCGTAGAATATGTAGGAGCCAATATGAGCATCCAGGTTCCGCTATTGGTTATTGACCAAGAATAGTTCTGGGTCATGTCTACATAGTTCTCGAACCCGTAGGGTCCGCACGCTTAAGGTTTCGATGACAGTTATATTATGAGTTTATGAGTTTTGATGTACCGAAGGAGTTCGGAGTCCCGTATGAGATCGGGGACATGGCGAGGAGTCTCAAAATGGTCGAGACGTAAAGATTGATATATTGGACGACTATATTCGGAGTTCGGAAAGGTTCCGAGTGATTCGGGTATTTTCGGGGGTACCAGGGAGTTACGGGAATACGAGGAAGAAGCAATGGGCTTCATGGGCCAAGTGGTGGAAGAGAGGAGGCAGGGCACGCTGCCCCCTAGCCCAAACCGAATTGGACTAGGGGGCCGGCCCCCCTTTCCTCCTTTTCCTCCCTCTCCTCCCTTCTCCTTCTCCTTCCCTTCCTTCCCCTCTCCTAGTTGGACTAGGAAAGGAGGGAGTCCTACTCCCGGTGGGAGTAGGACTCCTCCCTGGCACGCCCTCCCTTGGCCGGCCGCCCCCTCCCCCTTGCTCCTTTATATACGGGGGCAGGGGGACACCCCATGACACACAAGTTCATCTACGTGATCGTTCCTTAGCCGTGTGCGGTGCCCCCGTCCACCATATTCCACCTCGGTCATATCGTTGACACTTTGCTGGATCGGAGTCCGGGGATCGTCATCGAGCTGAACGTGTGCTGAACTCGGATGTGTCGTACGTTCGGTACTTGGATCGGTCGGATCGTGAAGACGTACGACTACATCAACCGCGTTGTCATAACGCTTCCGCTTACGGTCTACGAGGGTACGTGGACACACTCTCCCCTCTCGTTGCTATGCATCACCATGATCTTGCATGTGCGTAGGAATTTTTTTTGAAATTACTATGTTCCCCAACAGAAACTGCTAGAGATTTTCTTGCTTGTAATGATAGATCTGATCTTATGAAGTTATTAGCTAAGCTGAAATAGAAGTCTCTGAATGCTAGAATGAAATATGACCCTACTTTTGCTACGTCACCTATTTGTGTTACCGATAAGGATTATGATTTCTCTATCGACCCTGAGATAATTACTTTGGTTGAATCTGATCCTTTTTATGGCAATGAATCTGAAACTGTTCTGGCACATCTTACTAAATTGAATGATATAGCCACCCTGTTCACTAATGATGAGAAATCTTGCTACTACTATATCCTTAAGATATTTTTGTTCTCATTAAAGGGTGATGCTAAAACTTGGTTTAATTCTCTTGATCTTGGTTGTGTGTGTAGTCCCCAGGATATGATTTACTACTTCTCTGCTAAATATTTCCCTGCTCATAAGAAACAAGCTCCCTTGATGGTATAATTTTGTGCAAATTGAAAAAGAGAGTCTCCCACAAGCTTGGGGGAGGCTTCTCTGATTACTTAATGCTTTGCCAGATCATCCTCTTAAGAAAAATGAAATACTTGATATCTTTTATAATGGACTAACCGATGCTTCCAGAGACCACCTGGATAGTTGTGCTGGTTGTGTTTTCAGGAAAAGAACAATCGATCAAGCTAAATTGCTATTGAATAATATGTTGACTAATGAAAATAATTAGACACTTCCCGAACCAACTCCTAAGCCAACTCCGAACAAAAGAAGTGTTCTATTTTTCAGTCCTGAAGATATGCAAGAGGCAAAGAAATCTATGAAAGAGAAAGGTATTAAAGTTGAAGATGTTAAGAATTTACCTCCTGTTGAAGAAATACATGGCCTTAATATACCACCTATCGAAGAAATACATGGTCTTGATAACCCGACACAGCTAGTAAAGGTAAGTTCTCTCTATAGATATGATAAAGTTGAAATCCTGTCTACTAAGTTTGCTAGCCAATGTTTGGATGAATTTGATGACTTTATGGCTAGACAAGAAAATTTCAATGCTTATGTTGGTAGACAATTGAAGAGTAATGCTTATATGATTGGACACTTGAGTGATTATATGTATAGAGTTAAGAATGAACTTAAACTCATTAGTAAACATGCTTCTATGGTTACCACTCAAGTAGAACAAGTACTTAAGGATCAGAATGATTTGCTCAATGAATATAATAATAAACATGATTTTGCTGTTAGAGTAGCAACTAGAACGGGTAAAATGACTCAGGAACCTTTGTATCCTTAGGGCCACCCTAAGAGAATTGAGCAAGATTCTCAGAGAAATAATGTTCATGCACCTAGTCCTTCTAAAAAGAAGAAAAATAAAGATGATAGGACTTTGCATGCTTCTAGTGAACCTGTTGTAGACACACTTGAGAATCCCAATGATATTTCCATTTATGATGCTGAGACACAATCAGGTGATGAACATGAACCTAGTAATAATGTTAATGATAATGTTCATGTTGATGCTAAACCTAGCAATAATGATGATGTAGAGATTGAACCTGATGTTGATCTTGATAACTCACAATCAAAGAATCATTGTTATGATAAGAGAGACTTTGTTGCTAGGAAGCACGGTAAGGAAAGAGAACCATGGGTTCAGAAAACCATGCCTTTTCCTTCTAAGCCATCGAAGAAAAAGGATGATGAGGATTTTGAGTGCTTTGCTAAAATGATTAGACCTATCTTTTTGCGTATGCGTTTAGCTGATATGCTTAAAGTGAATCCTTATGCTAAGTACATGAAAAATATTATTACAAATAAAAGAAAGATACCTGAAGCTGAAATTTCCACCATGCTTGCTAATTATACCTTTAAAGGTGGAATACCAAAGAAACTTGGAGATCCAGGAATACCAACTATACCATGCTCCATTAAAAGAAACTATGTTAAAACTGCTTTATGTGATCTTGGAGCCGGTGTTAGTGTTGTGCCTCTCTCTTTATATCGTAGACTTGAATTGAATAAGTTGACACCGACTGAAATATCTTTGCAAATGGCTGATAAATCAACCGCTATACCTGTCGGTACTTGTGAGGATGTGCCTATTGTGGTTGCAAACGTTACTATCTTAAAAAACTTGGTTATTCTTGATATTACCGAGGATGATAGTATGTCGATTATCCTTGGTAGACCCTTTTTGAATATTGTAGGGGCTGTTATTGATTGCAACAAAGGAAATGTCACTTTTCATGTTAATGGTAATAAGCATACGGTACACTTTCGGAGGAAACAACCTCAAGTTCACAGTATCAATTCTATTGGAAAAATTCCATCAATTATTATTGGAGGTTTTGAATTTCCTCTTCCTACTATCAAGAAGAAATATGATATTCTTATTATTGGGGATGTACATATCCCCGTTGAGGTAACCTAGTGCTATTCGAAATTTCTCCGGTTCCATGTTATTCGGAATGAGTTCGGTAACAAGACTTGATCAACCTTGTTAGTGGATTCCTTTTAATGATCATGAGATGGATGAAGTTAGAAAGCACAACCTTTTGTACCCTCTTTTTAATTTCTGTTATTTAGATTAAATAAAGCAAAAATAGTATTTTCTGTCTAATTTTCTGAATTATCCATGCAATAAAAAATACCCTCGAAATAAAAGTTCTCCAAATGCCCTGCAAATTAAATATGATTTTTCTGAAATATTTGAGAATATCTGGCACTGAGAACACAACAGGGGGAGCAAGCACTTGGCCACGAGGGTCAGGGGCGCGCCCTACCCCCCTGGGCACGCCCCCTGCCTCGTGGGCCCATGGTGGGCCCCCTCCACTTATTCCTGCACCCATACTCTTCTTCTTCCTCCCAAAAAAATCACTATCCAGCTCAAGCACGAGTTCTAGCTCATCTTGCTACCATTTTCGATCTCCTTGCTCAAAGCTCCATTCACAAAACTACTTTGGGGGATTGTTCTTTGGTATGTGACTCCTCCAATGGCCCAATTAGTTTATGTTCTAGTGCTTTATTCATTGCAAATTTTTGCTGCCTAGGTGACCCTGTTCTTGAGCTTGCATGTCAAATTTATATGCTCCCAAGTAGTTCTAATGCATGATATAGTCTCTAGGCACTTGTGGGAGTAGTTGCTATCAATTTTGTTGAATTCGGTTCACTTTTATTTCGAGTTACTAGAAATTTCAGAAATTTTTCAGAGGAAGAAATATGTCTAGGAAAATGTAACAAGGTGGTTCTTCAACGAAGCAAGGACCCAGGCTCGCAATACGTGAGCAGGACGATGAACCACCGAGGGAAGCTTACGTGCGGCCTTGCGAATGGCCGTCAGAGGAGTTTATGGTCAGAGCAGGCATTAAGGATGAATTTGATGCGTATGTCCGTAATGCTGACCTCGAGGACTTCATGCAAGATAAGTGCCCTCAATACTACTATTTAACTGATTCCTTTGTGAGAAGGTTTAAATTTACATCTTCGCGTAATTCTCACAATGTCATGTTTGATCTTTATGATAAATCTTATACCATGGACTTAGAAGATTTTACTACTGCCTGTAAACTCCCGCAATGGGGTAGTGTCAATGAACCTCGTAAATCTGAATATAAAGACTTTCTTGCTAGTATCACTATGGGGGAATCTAGAGAAATAGCACAAGCTACCATAGGGAGCATTCATTTTCCTGCCATACATTATTTTGCTCTCTTTATAGGTAGATGTATAAATGGTAAGGATGAAGCTTGTCACATGTGTGTTCCGGATCTTAGCGTTCTCAAGAGTGTTGTATTAGGTGATAAACAATATAACTTGGGGGCAATTGTTGCACGTAGGTTGCATAATAATGGTTTAGATGGAGACTTGTTTGGAGGGATTTATGCAACCCGTGTGGCTAATTATCTTGGTATACCCGCACATGAAAATGATATGGAGTTGCCTCCCGCTTATTTAGATTATAATGCCATGGTTAATCATCATTTTCTTGAGAGGAATGAAAAAATCCTCCAGTATCGACTAATCTTTGACAGACGTCGCGCTGTCCATATTACTCTCCCTGCTCCCTCCTTCTTTGACTATCAGGCAAAAGGAAGATATGTTATCATGAGGGAGGAGGTGAACGAGTATGAGAGGAGGACGGAAGCAGCTCGCCTCCAGGCTGCAGCTCGTGAGGCAATGGTTGCTGCATCTCAGTAAGACCCCGGTTACAACTTCGGATATCCGCCAGGCCATCCATGGGCATGGACCAACTTAGGCCAAAAGCCTAAGCTTGGGGGAGTACGTATTTCTCACTGACATTACATTCATGTTCACACACTCATTCTAGTTGTCAGTGCTCATACTTTTTCATTGTACTATCCATGCTAGTTTATTTTATTTTTCTTACTTTCTTCTTGTGTGTTTGAACAACCTTAAGAAAAAACAAAAAAAAATAGTTGTAGCATTTAGCTAGTTTACTTTCCATGCTTGTAGTAGTATAATTAAAAGAAAACCCCAAAAGATTTCTCGTTCTTATTTTACTTGTTGCGAGCTTTCCCGTGTAAATAGTTTTATTTCTTTTCTTTGGGGGTCGAGAGGAGAAGACCATGAAAATGTTGAGTGGCTCTCCTATGCATTATTGTTGATTTAACCAAGAGCCCATATTACCTTGTCTTCTCCCTTGAATTGAATGCTTGCAGATTCCAGCTTAGTCCAATGCACGTGCACTATTATTATTATCCACACCGTTCGGTCGTGCAAGTGAAAGGCAATAATGACGATATATGATGGACTGATTCAGATGAGAGAAGCTGGTATGAACTCGACCTATCTTGTTTTTGTAAATATGATTAGTTCATCGTTCCTGATTCAGCCTATTATGAATAAACATCAATGACAATTAGAGATTATAGTTTCTTATGCCATGCTTAATAGCTAGGAGCTTATAATGGTTAACCTTGCGTGCCAACATGCTATTAAAATGGTTGTGATGTGGTATGATAGGGTGGTATCCTCCTTTGAATGATTCAAGTGACTTGACTTGGCACATGTTTACGCATGTAGTTGAAACAAAATCAACATAGCCTTCACGATATTTACGTTCATGGTGGATTATATCCTACTCATGCTTGCACTCAGTGTTGATTAATTTTAATGCATGTTCATGACTGTTGTCGCTCTCTAGTTGGTCGCTTCCCAGTCTCTTTCTATCCTTCACTTGTACTAAGCGGGAATACTGCTTGTGCATCCAAAATCCATAAACCCCAAAGTTATCCCATATGAGTCCACCATACCTTCTTATATGCGGTATCTACCTGCCGTTCCAAGTAAATTTGTATGTGCCAAACTCCAAACATTTAAATGAAATTCTGTTTTGTATGCTCGAACAGATCATGTATCAACTAGGGTTGTCTGTATCTTCCATGCTAGGCGGGTTATTCTCAAGAGGAGTGGACTCCGCTCCTCACTCACGAGAAAATGGCTGGTCACCGGGATGCCCAGTCCCATGCTCAAATCAAATCAAAATAATTGCAAACAAAACTCCCCCGGAATTGTTGTTAGTTGGAGGCACCCGTTGTTTCGGGCAAGCCATGGATTGATGCTTGTTGGTGGTGGGGGAGTATAAACTTTACCATTCTGTTTGGGAACCGCCTATGATGTGTGTAGCATGGAACATATCGAGATCTCTTGGTTGTTATGTTGACAGTGAAAGTATACCGCTCAAAATATTATTTATCTCTATTTCAAAATCGAGCTCTGGCACCTCCACAAATCCCTACTTCCCTCTGCGAAGGGCCTATCTATGTACTTTTATGTTGAGTCATCACCCTCTTATTAAAAAGCACCCGCTGGAGAGCACCGCTGTCATTTGCATGCATTATTATTAATTTATATTGGGTGTGACTATGACTGGATCTCTTTTACCATGAATTACAATGTTTAGTCAGTCCTTGATCTTTAAAGGTGCTCTGCATTTATGTTTTGCGGTCTCAGAAAGGGCTAGCGAAATACCATCTTGTTATATCATATTATGATTGTTTTGAGAAAGTGTTGTCATCCGAGATTTATTATTATCGCTCGCTAGCTGATTATGCCATTGATATGAGTAGACATGAGATTTAAGTGTTATTGTGAATATGGTTAGTTCATAATCTTTGCTGAAAACTTGAATGCTGACTTTACATATTTGCAACAACAAGAGCAAACAGAGTTTGTAAAAGTTTTTCTTTATCACTTTCAGTTTGTCAACTGAATTGCTTGAGGACAAGCAAGGGTTTAAGCTTGGGTGAGTTGATACGTCTCCATTGTATCTACTTTTCCAAACACTTTTGCCCTTGTTTTGGACTCTAACTTGCATGATTTCAATGGAACTAACCCGGACTGACGTTGTTTTCAGCAGAACTACCATGGTGTTATTTTTGTGCAAAAATAGAAGTTCTCGGAATGACCTGAAAATCCACGGAGCAACTTTTTGGATTTAATAAAAAATATTGGCGAAAGAATCAACGTCAGGGGGCCCACACCCTGTCCACAAGGGTGCCCCCCTAGGGCGCGCCCCCTGCCTCGTGGGCACCCTGAAGCTCCAACGACCTCAACTCCAACTCCATATATTCACGTTTGGGGAGAAAAAAATTAGAGAGAAATATTCATCGCGTTTTACGATACAGAGCCGCCGCCAAGCCCTAATCTCTCTCGGGAGGGATGATATGGAGTCCGTTCGGGGCTCCGGAGAGGAGGATTCGTCGTTGTCATCATCATCAACCATCCTCCATCACCAATTTCATGATGCTCACCGCCGTGCGTGAGTAATTCCATCGTAGGCTTGCTAGACGGTGGTTGGATGAGATTTACCATGTAATTGAGTTAGTTTTGTTAGGGTTTGATCCCTAGTATCCACTATGTTCTGAGGTTGATGTTGTTATGACTTTGCTATGCTTAATGCTTGTCACTAGGGCCCGAGTGCCATGATTTCATATCTAAACCTATTATGTTTTCATGAATATATGTGAGTTCTTGATCCTATCTTGCAAGTCTATAGTCACCTATTATGTGTTATGATCCGTTAACCCCGAAGTGACAATAATCGCGATACTTACCGGTGATGACCGTAGTTTGAGGAGTTCATGTATTCACTAAGTGTTAATGCTTTGGTCCGGTACTCTATTAAAAGGAGGCCTTAATATCCCTTAGTTTCCAATAGGACCCCGCTGGTAGGACAAAAGATGTCATGCAAGTTCTTTTCCATAAGCACGTATGACTATATTCGGAATACATGCCTACATTACATTGATGAACTAGAGCTAGTTCTATGTCACCCTAGTTATAACTATTACATGAGGAATCGCATCCAACATAATTATCCATCACTGATCCAATGCCTACGAGATTTTCACATATTGCTCTTTGCTTAGTTACTTTATCGTCGCCACTGTTACAATTACTACAAAACTACAACTGTTACTTTTGCTACTGCTACTGTTACTTCCATACTACTTTTCTACTAAACACTTTGCTGCAGATACTAAGTTATCCAGGTGTGGTTGAATTGACAACTCAACTGCTAATACTTGAGAATATTCTTTGGCTCCCCTTGTGTCAAATCAATAAATTTGGGTTGAATACTCTACCCTCAAAAACTGTTGTGATCCCCTATACTTGTGGGTTATCAATATGCTCCATGGCGTTTAAAACATTTTTGAAGTCTCGGTTCTAAGTCGTAAAGCATGGTGCACTAAACTATCAAGTAGTCATCATACCGAGCTTGTCAAATGTTCATAACGTCTGCATCTGCTCCTGCAATAGGTTTGTCACCTAGCGGTGCATCAAGGACAAAATTCTTCTGTGCAGCAATGAGGATAATCCTCAGATCATGGACCTAGTCCGTATCATTGCTACTATCATCTTTCAACTTAGTTTTCTCTAGGAACATATCAAAAAATAAAATAGGGGATCTATACGCGAGCTATTGATCTACAACATAGATATGCAAATACTAACAGGACTAAGTTCATGATAAATTAAGTTCAATTAATCATATTACTTAAGAACTCCCACTTAGATAGACATCCCTCGAGTCATCTAAATGATCACATGATCCAAATCAACTAAACAATGTCTGACCATCACGTGAGATGGAGTAGTCTTCAATGGTCAACATCTCTATGTTGATCATATCTACTATATGATTCACGTTCGACCTTTCGGTCTCCAGTGTTCCGAGGCCATGTCTGTACATGCTAGGCTCATCAAGTTTAACCCGAGTATTCCGCATGTGCAAAACTGGCTTGCACCCGTTGTATGTGAACGTAGAGCCTATCACACCCGATCATCACGTGGTGTCTCATCACGAAGTACTTTCGCAACGGTGCATACTCGGGGAGAACACTTATACCTTGAAATATAGTTAAGGGGTCATCTTGTAATGCTACCGCCGTACTAAAGAAAATAAGATGCATAAAGATAAACATCACATGCAATCAAAATACGTGACATGATATGGCCATCATCATCTTGTGCTTTTGATCTCCATCTCCAAAGCAACATCATGATCTCCATCATCACCGGCTCGACACCTTGATCTCCATCGTAGCGTCATGGTCGTCTCGCCAACTATTGCTTCTACAACTATCGCTACCGCTTAGTGATGAAGTAAAGCAATTACATGGCATTTGCATTTCATACAATAAAGCGACAACCATAAGGCTCCTGCCAGCTGTTCATAACTTTTATAAAGCATGATCATCTCATACAACAACGTATATTGCATCATGTCTTGACCATATCACATCACAACATGCCCTGCAAAAACAAGTTAGACATCCTCTACTTTGTTGTTGCAAGTTTTACGTGGCTGCTATGGACTTCTAGCAAGAACTGTTCTTACCTACGGCACAAAGCCATAACGGTGATTTATCAAGTTTGTTGTTTTAACCTTCAACAAGGACCGGACGCGGTCAAATTCGATTCAACTAAAGTTGGAGAAACAGACAACCGCCAGCCACCTTTATGCAAAACTAGTTGCATGTCCGTCGATAGAACCGATCTCATGAACGTGGTCATGTAAGGTTGGTTCGGGCCGCTTCATCCAGCAATACCGCTGAATCAAAATAAGACATTGGTGGTAAGCAGTATGACGATCACTGCCCACAACTCTTTGTGTTCTACTCGTGCATATCATCTACGCATAGACCTGGCTTGGATGCCACTGTTGGGAAACATAGCATGCAATTTCAAAAAAAGTCCTACGCTCACTCAAGATCTATCCAGGAGATGCATAGAAACGAGAGGGGAAGAGTGTGTCCATGTACCCTTGTAGACCGAAAGTGGAAGCATTTGTTAACGCGGTTGATGTAGTTGAACTTCTTCTCGTTCCGACCGATCAAGCACCGAACGTACGGCACCTCTGAGTTCTATACACAGCTCGATGACGTCCCTTGAACTCTTGATCCAGCAAAGTTTCGAGGGAGAGTTGCGTCAGCATGATGGCGTGGTGACGGTGATGGTGAAGTGATCCGCGCAGGGCTTTGCCTAAGCACTACATGAATATGACTAGAGGCGTAAACTGTGGAGGGAGGCGCCGCACATGGCTAGGAATCAATGATGTCTGTTCTAGTGGTGCTCCCCCTCATATATATAGGTTGGAGGGGAGAAGAGGCATCCAAGGGGGCGCCCCAAGTAGGAGGACTCCTACTTGGGCGCCTCCCAATTCGGCCTCCCCCCTTCCATATTCATCCGGAGGGGGAAGGAAGGAGGAGGGAGGAGAGAAGGAAGGGGGAGGCCGAATCCCTTCCCTTCCTTTCTCCCTTCTCCCCTTTCCTTCCCCCCTTTTTCGGCCTACATGGGGTGCACCAGCCCCCTAGGGGCTGGTCTGTCCCCTTCTTGGCCCATTAGGCCCATGTAGTTGTCGGGGGGATGCCCGGAACCCCTTTCGTGACCCGATATGTACCCGGTACCCCCAGAACACTTCCAGTGTCCGAATATCATCATCCTATATATGAATCTTTACCTCTTGACCATTTTGAGACTCCCCGTCATGTCCGTGATCTCATCCGGGACTCAGAACAACATTCGGTCACCAAATCACATAACTCATAATACAAAATCGTCATCGAACGTTAAGCATGCGGACCCTATGGGTTCGAGAACTATGTAGACATGACCGAGACACCTCTCCGGTCAATAACCAATAGCGGAACCTAGATGCTCATATTGGCTCCCACATATTCTACAAAGATCTTTATCGGTCAAACCATTATTACAACATACGTTATTCCCTTTGTCATCGGTATGTTACTTGCCCAAGATTCGATCGTCGTATCTTCGTACCTAGTTCAATCTTGTTATCGGCAAGTCTCTTTACTCATTCCATAATGCATCATCCCACAACTAACTCATTAGTCACATTGCTTCCAAGGCTTCTTATGATCTGCATTACCGAGAGGGCCCAAAGATACCTCTCCGACACTCAGAGTGACAAATCCTAATCTCGATCTATGCCAACCCAACAAAACACCTTCGAAGATACCTACAGAGCATCTTTATAATCACCCTGTTACGTTTTGATGTTTGATAGCACACAAGGCATTCCTCTGGTATTTCGGGAATTACATAATCTGATAGTCGGAGGAATATGTATTTGACATGAAGAAAGCAGTAGCAATAAAACTGAATGATCATTATGCTAAGCTAACGGATGGGTCTTGTCCATCACATCATTCTCCTAATGACTAATGATGTGATCCCATTCATCAAATGACAACACATTTCTATGGCTAGGAAACTTAACCATCTTTGATTAACGAGCTAGTCAAGTAGAGGCATACTAGGGACACGGTGTTTTGTCTATGTATCCACACATGTATCAAGTTTACGGTTAATACAATGCTAGCATGAATAATAAACATTTATCATCAATAAGGAAATATAAAATAACAACTTTATTATTGCCTCTAGGGCATATTTCCTTCAGTGTTGAGTGGGGGACGGACCGGATGATGCTTCCCCCAACCCCTCGGGAGCTGGAGGGGTCACAGCAGGCTCAGACTGGAGGAAATATGCCCTAGAGGCAATAATAAAGTTATTATTTATTTCCTTATATCATGATAAATGTTTGTTATTCATGATAGAATTGTATTAACCGGAAACTTAGTACATGTGTGAATACATAGACAAAATAGATTGTCCCTAGTATGCCTCTACTAGACTAGCTCGTTAATCAAAGATGGTTATGTTTCCTAACCATAGACATGTGTTGTAATTTGATGAACGGGATCACATCATTATGAGAATGATGTGATGGGCATGACCCATCCGTTAGCTTAGAATTATGATCGTTATAGTTTCATTGCTACTGCTCTCTTCATGACTTATACATGTTCCTCAGACTATGAGATTATGCAACTCCTGAATACCGGAGGAATACCTTGTGTGCTATCAAACGTCACAACGTAAATGGGTGATTATAAAGATGCTCTACATGTTTCTCCGAAGGTGTTTGTTGGGTTGGCATAGATCGAGATTAGGATTTGTCACTCCATGTATCGGAGAGGTATCTCTGGGCCCTCTCGGTAATGCACATCACTATAAGCCTTGCAAGCAATGTGACTAATGAGTTAGTTGCAGGATGATGCATTACGAAATGAGTAAAGAGACTTGCCGGTAACGAGATTGAACTATGTATGATGATACCAACGATTGAATCTCGGGCAAGTAACATACCGATGACAAAGGGAACAACGTATGTTGTTATGCGGTTTGACCGATAAAGGTCTTCATAGAATATGTGGGAGCCAATATGAGCATCCAGGTTCCGCTATTGGTTATTGACTGGAGATATGTCTCGGTCATGTCTACATAGTTCTCGAACCCGTAGGGTCTGCACGCTTAACGTTCGATGACGGTTTGTATTATGAGTTATGTGTTTTGATGACCGAAGTTTGTTCAGAGTCCTGGATGAGATCACGGATGTGACGAGGAGTCTCAAAATGGCCGAGACGTAAGGATCGATATATTGGAAGGCTATATTCGGACATCTGAAAGGTTCTGAGTGATTCGGGTATTTTTCGGAGTACCGGGGAGTTACGAGAATTCACTGGGGGAAGTAGTGGGCCTTAATGGGCCATACGGGAAAGGAGAGAAGGGCCTCAAGGGGTGGCCGTGCGCCCCCCCATGGGCTGGTCCGAATTGAACTAGGAGGGGGCGGCGCTTCCCTCCTTCCTTCTTCCCTCTTCCTCCTTCCCTTCCTTCTCCTAGTTGGAATAGGAAAGGGGCGAATCCTACTTCAGCACAACAGCGTGGCGACGATGATGATGAAGTTACCGGCGCAGGGCTTCGCCTAAGCACTACGATGATATGACCGAGGTATGTAACTCTGGAGGGGGGCACCGCACACGGCTAAGACAAATCTTGGAGTGCCTTTGGGGTGCCCCCTGCCCACGTAGTCCAAGTAGGACTCCCCCCTTTGACACGCCCCCTCTAGACCGGCCTCCTCTTACTCCCTCCTTTATATACGTGGGCAGGGGGCACCCCAAAGGCACTCCAAGATTTGTCTTAGCAGTGTGCGGTGCCCCCCTCCACAGTTACATACCTCGGTCATATCATCGTAGTGCTTAGGCGAAGCCCTGCGCCGGTAACTTCATCATCATCGTCTCCATGCCGTTGTGCTGACGAAACTCTCCCTCGGCCTCAACTGGATCAAGAGTACGAGGGACGTCATCAAGCTGAACGTGTGCTGAACCCGGAGGTGTCATACGTACGGTACTTGATCGGTTGGATCGTGAAGAAGTTCGACTACATCAACCGCGTTATTGAAACGCTTTCGCTTCCGGTCTACGAGGGTACGTGGACACACTCTCCCCTCTCGTTGCTATGCATCACCTAGATAGATCTTGCATGATAGTAGGAATTTTTTTGAAATTACGGCGTTCCCCAACAGTGACATCCGAGCCAGGTCTATGCGTAGATGTTATATGCACGAGTAGAACACAAAGATTTGTGGGCGATAATAGTCATACTGCTTACTAGCATGTCATACTTTGATTCGATGGTATTGCTGGATGAAGCAGCTCAGACCGACATTATGCGTACGCTTACACGAGACTGGTTCTACCGACGTGCTTCGCACACAGGTGGCTAGTGAATGTCTATTTCTCCAACTTTAGTTGAATCGAGTGTGGCTACGCTCGGTCCTTGTTGAGGTTAAAACAGCACACTTGACGAAAAATCATTGTGGTTTTGATGTGTAGGTAAGAATGGTTCTTGCTAAGCCCGTAGCAGCCATGTAAAACTTGCAACAACAAAGTAGAGGACGTCTAACTTGTTTTTGTAGGGCATGTTGTGATGTGATATGGTCAAGATGTGATGAGATATAATTTGTTGTATGAGATGATCATGTTCTGTTAAAGTTATCAGCAACTGGCAGGAGCCTTATGGTTGTCTCTTTATTGATAAGATGCAAGCGACATATAATTGCTTTACTTTATCGCTATGCGATAGTAATAGTTACAAAAGCAATAGTTGGCGAGACGACCATGTGATGACACGTTGATAGAGATCAAGATGATGGAGATCATGGTGTCATGCTGGTGACGATGGAGATCATGACAGTACTTTGGAGATGGAGATCAAAGGCACAAGATGATGATAGCCATATTATGTCACATATTTTGATTACATATGATGTTTATATTTTATGCTTCTTATTTTTCTTAGTTCGGCGGTAGCATTATAAGATGATCCCTTACTAAAAATTTCAAGGTATAAGTGCCCTGAGTATGCACCGTTGCGACAGTCCTTCGTGCCGAGACACCACGTGATGATCGGGTGTGATAAGCTCTACGTTCACATATAACGAGTGCAAGTCAGTTTTGCACACGCAGAATACTCGGGTTAAACTTGATGAGCCTAGCATATGCAGATATGGCCTCGGAACATTGGAGACAGAAAGGTCAAGCGTGAATCATATAGTAGACATGATCAACATAGTGATGTTCACCATTGAAAACTACTCCATCTCACGTGATGATCGGACATGGTTTAGTTGATTAGGATCACGTGATCATTTAGATGACTAGAGGGATGTCTATCTAAGTGGGATTTCTTAAGTAATATGATTAATTGAACTTTAATTTATCATGAACTTAGTCCTGATAGTATTTTGCAAATTATGTTGTAGAACAATAGCTCGCGTTATAGCTTCCCTATGTTTTTTATATGTTCCTAAAGAAAACTAAGTTGAAAAATGATAGTAGCAATGATGCGGACTGGGTCTGTGATCTGAGGTGTATCCTCATTGCTGCATAGAAGAATTATGTCCTTGATGCACCGCTAGGTGACAGACCTATTGCAGGAGCAGATGCAGACGTTATGAACGTTTGGCTAGCTCAATATGATGACTACTTGATAGTTTAGTGCACCATGCTTTATGGCTTAGAACCGGGACTTCAAAAACATTTTTGAAATGCCACGGAGCATATGAGATGTTCCAAGAGCTGAAATTGGTATTTCAGACTCATGCCCGTCTATGATTTTTTTTGAAATTACTGCGTTCCCCAATACAGACTCCCAATGTCAGTCAGAGATAGCCCGCTCGAGGTGTTGCCTCTAAGGTGTACCTTCGGTGGGCTGGAAAATGCCTCTATAAGTTTCATTTGATGAACAGACTTTTGAAATTCAAATCTGGCTACAATAAAATACCTCCGGGGTGCCGGCTTCTCCCTCCCCATCTCGAGGAGGTCCTCGTCCTACTCATCGGAGAAGTTAGCCTTCTTCAGCAGGGTGGGCTTGCCGACAGGTTCAGTGAAGGCCTTGCATGGCCTCTTCAGGCCTTTTGGCTGCGCTTCCTCCTCGGCGCCCTCAGACGCCGCCCTCTTCCCCTTGAGGGAAGGGTTTCCTTCCCCTGTGTCCTCCTTCGCATCATCCTCATGGGTGGAGGAGGTGTGGGTCTCCTCGGATCGGGTTTTTTTAGCAAGAAAGCTAGGTCTTTATTGGTTAATACCAATGTTTACAAGAAAAGCAATTGGGTCACTCGATGTGCCCAACCAAATATGGCGTTGATAAGGGAGAGAAGCACCTGACCTAGCTAACCTATGAGCTTTAGTGTTTGAAGCTCGAGGTTCAAAAATAAAATTACAAGAAGTAAAATTTCTAGTAGTTCCTAGGGTCTCTCTAATAACACTTCCATAGCTTCCTCCCATGCCCTGGTGAATATGATTCACAACATGTTTACAATCCGATGCGATTTGGAGATGTTGCATACCCAAGTCTTGCGCCAATGAAATAGCGTCTTGGCAAGCTAAAACTTCCAAACTAGCTGGATTTGCTATGCCTTGGATCGGGTGACCAAGGTCTTCCTTGCTCGCAGGCCCGCTCTACCCCTCGGAGGTTTTGACTCCTTGGGGAGCACCACATGCGGCTCCTCTTAAGAGGGCCATAAGTTGGGACCAGGCAAAATTGTCCTTCTGTAGTACATCATGGAGGGGCCTAGCAATAATTCCAAAAATCCTTCACAAATATCCTATAATAGTCACAAAGGCCCAAGAAAACCCTAAGCTGGGTAACTGTGTTAGGAGTTACCCACTCAGCAACATCATCAACTTTAGTTTGGTCAGTGGATACCGCCTCACTAGAGATGATGTGGCCCAGATATTCTACTTGTGAAACAACAAATTGGTACTTAGATAACTTGACACATAGTTGTTCTTTCTGCAAAACAGATAGTATTGCCTCTGAATGTTACAGATGTCCTTCCAAGGTTTCACTAAAAATGAGAATATCATCAAAGAAAATCATGTGTGTTTCCTGAGAAAATGTGACAATATGTTGTTCATCAAGGCCAGAAAGGTTCTAGGTGCATTTGCTAGACCAAAGGGTATAACTAGACACTCATAATTCCCAAAATGAGTGATAAAAGCTGTTTGCGAATGTCCTTTTCACTCATTCTGATTTGTGATAACCAGATCTTAAATCCAAATTTGTGAAAAAAATTAGCTCCAAATAATTCAGCAATCAGATCTTCAATCACAGGAATGGGATATTTGTTTCTGATGGTCACGACATTGAGCTTTCTGAAATCCAGACATAATCTCCAACTTTTGTCCTTTTTGCCAACCAAGATAGCTGCTAAAGCATAAGGGCTTTGGCTCTCTCTGATCATACCAGATTTTAGAAGATGTTGCACTTGGTGTTCCATCTCATTTGTATGCTGATGAGGTAGTCTGTACAGCCTAGAGTAGGGGGGAGTTGTTCCTGGCTTGAGAGGGATTTCATGATCGAAGGCCCTAGCAGGTGGCAGTCCTTTGGGTTCAGCAAAGATAGTAGGGAATTTTTCCAAGAGTTCTGCAACTGGATCGGGGATTTTTGATTTTGTGAGAGCAGAATAGGAGTTGGAGGTGTTGAGTAGATAAATAGAAAAACCAGTTGCTCCTTTGTTGAGCAACTTTTCCATGACATTTGCATTTATCTCAGTTGCTTCTGCAGTTGATTGGAATGTGAACTTGTTCTTTGCCATCTTTCATAATAGTGATAGATCTGTTGATGTGGTCCAATGTAGTAGGACTGTGTTTTGCTAACCAATCACAACAAAGCACTATATCATGCCCAGGTAGGTCTAAAATCCTGAATGTGTGTTGGAATTTGTCTTTCCCCATAGAGAATGTTGTGTCTGGGATATAAGCACCAGACCAAACCACCAGCAGCTGCTACAGGTCTTGACTTTTCCTTAAGTACGTGTGTGATGTTTTTAGAGCAAATGGCAAATTCATAAATGTGGAGTTGCTCCCAGAGTCCACTAAAGCCATTGCTTGCTTTCCTCCAATTGAAATTAAGTTTGACATGGTGTTAACACTATCAACTTCCATAACCTGGAGTGAAATTATCATACATCTGTCCTGAGCATCTTGTGGAGTTTCCTACTCCTCGTCTGATACAGTCTCCTGATCTTCAGTCTGGTCGGTAGGTTCTTCTCCTGTTAACATGTTAATAACAGGAGCTTGCTTACATTTTTGCCCATGAAAGCATCACCACATCTCCAGCAATTTCCAGGCTCCCTTGCTCTTTGAGTGGTGGTTGGTAATTTTTGTTCTGGTAGTTTAGCTTCAAACCCGGTAGTTTTGAAGTTGTTGTAGGTTTTTTTATCCGCTTATAGTCTAGAAATTAGCGTTCTTGGGGGGGATAGATTGTTCCATATCCACTGGCAACCGATATGCACTAGTAAGTGCAGGAGGTCTGAGAGGTCTCAACTGGAATTTGATGTGAGATCTCATCCCATTCTGCATAGCATTTAATGAGCCATTATTCTGCTAGAGTATGGTTTTCCTCCTGCATTTTAGCCATCAGGGACTCAAACTGGTCTATGTATTCAAAAATAGATATGTTTCCTTGCTTGAAAGAGTTGAACCTTTCTGTTAAATCATATGACCTTGTTAGTGAAAACGTTTTAAGCACTTCCTCACAGAACTGGGGCCAAGTAAGATGTTTCTTGAGTAAGCCACATCTTCTAAGCCAAAAAATCTGCCTTGTCAACCACATACCGTTGTGCCAAACAAACCTTGTAATCGTTAGGTGCTCCTAACATCTGGCAATACTTCTCACACTGCCTGATCCAACCATCAGGATTGTACCCATCAAACTTGGGAAACGCCATCCGAGGGGCCTTAATGATGTTCTTGAGTAATTGTGTTCTCATTTCCTTCTCGTAGTTTTTGTAGTACTCGTCCCAAATTACATTTACTTCATGTGGATTGGACATGGGAAATGCAGTGGTTCTTGCTGTTTTCATTTGAGCAGTAGGAGATGCTCCTTCAAATTGAACATCTTGTGGATTGGCTCGACTAAACCCTGGAGGAGCTGATTTTTGTGCTACCTGGATAGGAGGAAGTCTATGAGCATTTAAGAGTGTGTATAGTCGAGTCTTTTCTTGTTCCAACAAGAGGCGCTTGTGCAATTCTTCTGGCAATGATCTTGGAGGAATGTCAGGTGTTTCCAGTGGAATTTCAGTTGATGGAGCTTGGTCTCTGCTAATCTCACCAGTAGTTGGTTGAGCTGAGGTGGAAGCATCATTGGAGCCCAATGTTTTCAACACGTCAGTGATAGTGGACAGTTGCTGACTTAGAGGATCTACAGCCGGACTTGGAAAATCCGGCCCCCTATATGCCCGCGGGTGTGTCCGGGCGCGTCCGCGGACAGCGCCCACCGGCCCCTCATATGTTGTGCCGCACATCCACATAACTCAAATTCCAATCCTCAAATCCATGCACGTCGATCATACGATACAAATCGTCTGAATTCAAAAGTTTGAAACAAAGCAAAGCAAATCATAGTTCAACAAATCGGACATGCCAAAATGAAATCAATGTCTGAGCATGACGGATGGCCTTCGATCACTGGTCGGACGCCGTAATCTGCCTGGGTGCTCGAATGGAAGGGGTGCGGAGATCCGGGCGCGACAAAGGAGATAGCTGCTCCACCATGTCTGAACCTCCCTGCGACGCTGTCGCCGCCTCCCTCTCTCGTTGCCGACGTCACCACAACTTCTGGGCGATGTTCTCCGCCTTGCAAGTCGCAGCCGATGAAGGGACGCCGACGGATGAGGCAGACCGCGTCTCTGTCGCAGCGGTCTAGTTCGGGCTGGACGACATCTCCGGCGATGGATCGGGACCGGTGGTGAGGATTGGGAGCAAGCATGGAGGACGGCGAGGGTCCGGGCACATGAAAGGTTGGAGGGCGGCGGGAGGAGGAGGAAGTGTTCGATGGATTTGGTGCAATTTTTGATGGGGTCGGGCTGTCGGGCCGACGTGGCGGGTGCCCCCCCCCCCCATATTTGGGCTGGATATGAGGGGTGTCAGTCAGCCCGGCTGTTTGGGGCCAGTTTAAAGAGCCCGTCTGGGTCAAAAAATCGTGACCGGGCGGCCCGTCCGGGCGTATGAGATGGGTTTGAGGCGCCTGGTTGTAGATGCTCTTAGAGTCATAACTACTGCTTGTATAGTATCAATCACTTTACACATATTATCTTGCTTAGAATTAATCGGCTTCACATCCTTGCCCAACATCCTCCTTAAGTTCATCTGTTTCTCCCTTGTGGGCAGCAAAATATGCTTTCATAGCTAACAGATCTGCTACTTCTGCCTCATCGATGACAGACTTGGTTAAGTCCCATCTTGTATCACTGACTCTGAGAGGAATTTTACTGTCGTACCACGATAACCCGAACAGAGGAGTGATACATATCGCCTCCGTAGAAGACTCCTCCAATTGCAGCATCACTCGCCATTGTTCCTGGGATTTTACCCCGAAACAAAGTGTTTTGGTAACCAGAACACGAACAGGAGCTGCCGCCGGATGATTTCTACCGCCGCCAACCATGCCCGATGGTCACCACCGCTAACGCCACCCAAAAACACCGTTGCCAGACATTGCCGCCGCCGCCGCCCAACACCGAATTAAGGGAGAGGTGGGTGGGATGATCTACGGTGAGACACACATCTCAAGCTGCCGAGGAAAGCATGTGCTGTGATTACCAATTGTCCTGTGGAATCAGGGGATCGAGGGAGCTCGCTAGGGTTTCGATGTGGATCTCGGCTAAGAGTATACGCTGGGAATATCCATGTCTACTATAAGATGAATGTTTTAAGTGTATAATTGAGTTCAACTCGGCAGAATAGATGATGGTACAAGCGCTGTGCACCAGCTCTTATATAGCCCGACAATGGTATGAAAGTAAACAGTACAGGCAATAGTGAAAGGGTACTTACCCGCAAAAAAAATAAGTGAAACGGTACAGTAACACGCGAGCACAGGAGCCATTGGATCCTCATAGCCCAGATGCTTCATAACCGTTGGATAACTGAACTTGGATAGAGTCATGTAACAGGTTCAGAACCCTGACATCCGATTCCGGCCACGACTCCGGTATATGGGATTTCTGGACTGCTCGTCCGAGTCGAGTTCGGCTCCCACTTGTTTCAACCGCCATGACCCTTGAGCTATATAAGCAGGCCCCGGTTCCGCTCTAGGAGCACAGCCTGCGACGTTCTCGCACTCAATCAAATTACTCATCAGCGTCCAAGTTCGTCCGCTGGTGTACGCGCAGCTAGAGTAGACATGGCCACCGCCGTGAACGAGCACGTCCTGCTCAGCCATCCCGACAAGCTGGTCCTGCTCGCCGAGATCCCGGCCGCAGACTCGTGCGGCTCGTCGTCACGTTCCGGCTGCTCGTCGAGCAATGCAGCGACTACGGCGGCGGTCCCGTGGACGTCGACACGATGGAGGACGTGTCCTGCCGCGTGCCGCTCCGCGACCTGGGCCGCCGGGGCGCCGCGGACCGGGTGTTCACAGACCTCGTGGCCAGGCTCGACAACCCGATGATACGCCCGGAGGTCGCGATGGAGGCCAGGAGGGCGGCGGAGCGCGTCGGGGCGAGACGCGGCGCGCTCGACGAGCTCGGCGGCATGGAGTTCCGCCTCCGCGTGGTGTTCGTCGACGATGACGCGTCCGAGGAGCAGGCAGCGTCGGACGACGACGACGATGAGAGCGGGAGCGACATGGAGTTCGGGGAATTCGACCTGAGCGGCGCGCGGAGCCTGCACGGCGAGCGGGCCGTCGCCGCGTACGAGGACGACGACGATGACGAGGACGGCTGCGGCGCCCAGTTCACGGTGCGCCAGTACCGCGGCGCCCGCGCGGGGGAGGGAGCGAACCTGCTGCTGTCGGGCTTCGAGGCGCGCTCGGACGGCCCCGAGCTGACCGAGCAGCACGAGCTGACGTCGCATGACATGCACCGCCTCGTGCACCTGGCGCTGGAAGGGGGCGCGAGCATGGAGGACGACGAGGCCTACCAGCGAGCGCTGGCCGGCGGCACGGCCGTGTCCCGGGCGTCGCGCGCCGCCATGGTCGACCAGGCGCTGCAGTCCGCGAGCCAGCAGCAGCAATCCAAGTCACCGAGCCCGATCTTTCCGATGCGTTCCGGATTCTGATGCCTGCCGGATTGCAACAAACTTTTCCTTTTTACGCGTCTTTTGGTTGGAAATCCCGACTTCTTTCGGGGAAGTTGGAAATTGGAATACTCTTTGTGTGTCTCGTGAAACCTAGCTGAATCACATTGTAACAGTATGGCTCTATCGAGTAATGACGTTTTTTTAAGAGAGAGAGTTGATTACTGATGTTCTACCCGTTGATGTTCAATTATTTTCTTTATTTATACAGGGGGAAAAAGCACTTGCTTCTTACTCCCTCCGTTCATTAATACTACTAGTGGACCCGTTGCGCCAAATGGCGCAAAGACCTGATGATTCCATGTGCGCGATGAAAAGAAATCCATGATTTAGTTAATTTAGTTATGGATGAGCACATATGACTAACAAATTTAATCTCCTTTAGTCAGGAAAAGCAATGACTTTGTCTACAATGAGATGTTTGTATATACAAATTTTAATTTGGTACCGTCGAGTCTCATTTGAAACAAAATCTATGTTTTAGTTGGTTTAGCTTTAGGGAAGCACATATGGCAACAAATCTAATCCCCTTTGATAGCAAAAAAAAGGTGATTTGTTGTCTACAATGAGATGTATATACACATTCTAATTTGGTAGCGCAATATCCCATTCAAAATCATGCCACAATGAAAATATTTCCATTTTATAGTAACTTTGTGGTTCAGAAACTACACTCGGCAAGAATTTAGATCTTAGTCACATTGGAAACCATATGACCTTAGTTATTCTGTTTACAGAGACATAAATGGGGCAGGCAGCAAGGACTTTTAATAGAGTCGTCATCAGCTCTCACAACCTGGGTCACCCTGTGTTTTCCGAAAGTCCTTCTTAACTTATTTTCTTAGCTGATCACCCTGTGTTTGAGTTTTTGTGCCACCTTCTCAATGCTGATAAAAGGTCCGTTTATAAGCGGATCTATGGGTTCAATACCCATCTGTTCACTTTTATAAGACGTTTTAGAAAGTTCAGACAGCTCCAAAAATAGTTCAAAATCAGCTGTCTAAACTTCTTATAAAAAGGGACGGCGGGAGTACTGTAAATCAAGTCTTCGGAAGGTTGCAGAGCTCTACATTTCTCTGGAATAGCTGCAACAGATAAGACTAAACCATACCATACTCAAGTTGACCAGTGCAAAGCTCGCTATAAAATAGAAACTTCAAAGACCATATCAGGTAATATGTTGATAGGATTTAGAAAACAATGTCCGAAAAACAAAAATATTTCTCAGTATATAGTAGGATATCATGCATGCAGCAATCATGTACATAGGTGTTCTCATCAATGAACTAACATCAAGCAGAAAAACTAAAAGGCGCCATTCTAGGAAAGTCTGTATATTCTACATGCATCGACCACCACAAAACTGAAAGGGAAAGCAATATTATTAATCAACAAAAAACAATTTTTTTTTCAGAATCCATGAGAATGAATGGAGTGGAAGGAGAAAATATTTATAAATCTTTGAAGGATATGAAAGAACTGCAATATTATAGGCTAACGGAATTGATCTTTTCCAGAGATGATCTTTGCTAGAAGGAAAAAACAGGTTTAACCTTGGAAGAGGATTATTTTGTTTATGGTGCAATGTAGCTTGCTAGCATTATGCAATGCAATAAAGGAGAAACTACTCTATTAACGGCAAATTATACAGTGATAGGTGGTGTTGAAAACAAAAATGATATAAAATGTACATGCCAATGTATCTTAATCATAGCAAACAATAAACAACCAACAATGAGAAAATGCATACCACATCCCAACAGCCAACAATAAGCACATGCATCACCTGCTGCTGTGAAAACAGACTCATCCCGTTGGAGAGAAGCATGGTGGAGAAAATCAAAATCCACCAGAATCAAAAAGAAATCAAGCACGCATTACACATAAAACATTTACCCTAAGTTCATGCATTAGAAAAATAAGCGAGGGCACCACATTTTCTAAAACTATAGTTTAAAGTTAGCAATCTGAACACATATCCTAGGTGCGAAGAGTATCTTAACCACGGCTCTGGTTTTAGCTGAAACTTGCTTTTTTAGATATAGCAATACATAAAAACACAATGAATATCTGAATAAGAATTTATTCTTCTGAAATTAATACGGCATGGGATTGCTATGGACAATGACGGAACATTTATGATGACACAGTTTTCAGAAATCTTTTTCATTGTCATAGTGGATCTTAGGGAAAATGGACTTTCAATCAACTGTAGATGATCACAAAATCCCAAGATGTTAGCTACCAATTCCTATTCCAATCTGTAAGAATCTTTAGGATACAAAAAATTTCCTATGCCACTAATTAAAAATCCTATTATACAACACCGACAAGTGCGACCATGTTTTCATCAAAACAATATTACCAATTCTTTTGGTTGCAATGAAACACCGAAAACCTGGCTCGAGTACATTTGAACAATAACATTGCGACTATCTACATACCTGTAAAATTACATACTCATATATCAAGCTTTCAAACTATAAGTATTTTTCAGGTCTGGACAGATTCAAGCGACTGAAAGAATATTATCCTTTTTAGTTAAAATTAAATAGCTTAATCTTATATCACATTTACATGGGCCTTAGGGTCTAGAACAGACTTATAGTTGGATAGTAATTCGTGAAAACAGAGTAACCAGTGATAATCAAATCCATTACTGCATCAAGGTACTTTTTTCACATGATCATGCCATAAAGGCATTCCAGATTTGCAGAAGAAAGGTAGGAAACTCCTACAAAGCAGCAAGCAAAACACCCAGATTCAGAGCAGCTGGGAACGAATAAATTCAGAAATAGATAATTAGTAAACATTGAGATTGCATGTGTTCTATTGCTACCTGCCTTCTCTTGTTAAGTAACTCATTCAAAGACAGATAGTAGCTCACTGATTAGTAGATGGTGGTGTTCTAGATGCTCGTCCCTTCTCACCTCGGGCTCTCTGAATAAGTGATTATGTATTACCAAATCCAATGATGGCTAGCTCCATGAAGATCACACCTGTACCACTGCAAGCAAGCAAGCCAGCTGTTAGATCTATTTGTCCATATAAGATAAGAGTAGGAATACATGCATATCTTGCTATATATGTCATACAAAATTTCATTTTTCGAATATGCTAGCCTGCTAATTGCATTGGGACAAATTTGTAGAAGAAGCTAATCAGGGCATCTCCAATGCAAGAGTGCTTGTTCTGTGCTTAGGCAATAAAAAATATAATAACGGAAGTAGCATCGATCTAGCAGTCTATCTCCACAAGGGCCTTTAGTTGAGCGCTAATCTAATTGTGTTCGCCTAAAATAAGGCAGCGCTTGTAAAAAAGGCCCAGGTGAAAGAGAAAAGCAACGAAGCGCCGGGCGCTGGGCTCGACATCGACGCTAGGAAAAATCCTCTGATCGATCGGGATTCAGCCATAACAGCCAGGAATTGAAGCATGGCGGCCCTCACAATTAATTTAACCTCACCATCCAAAGAACCAATCGGGAGATAAACCAATGATTGAGGAGGTAGCAATTGCGATGGGTGATAATAATCTTGGGAAGGAAAAAAAATTAAAAACAAGGAAAAGGAACGGATCACCAGAACCACTGCCTGATGTTGCTGGCCCAACGCCGCTGCCTGGAGCGTCGCCTTCCTCTCCTCTCCCGAGCACTTGCCTCCGACCTCCGTGCCCTTGCTTCTGGCCTCACTGCCTCCCCTGCGGGCTTGCTTGCCCGGCGGACTGGTGAGGCACGGGCGAGCCGAGGACCTGCACGAACCCCCATGCGCCGCTGCTCATCGTCTTCTCCTCCCCGTCACCCACAAGTTAGGCTGCGGCAGGAGGAGTAGCAGGCAGCCAGGCAGCGCGCGACGCGAGAGAAGAGGTCGCAGATTCGGTCGATGGAGCGGCGGGCGCAGCGAGGCCGTGGCGGCGGCAAGCCATCTTCCTCGCTAGCTCCAGCCTTCCCTCCTAGATTTAGTCGGAGGAGCAGGCGGCTTGGGAAGAGAAGAGGGGGAGGTGAGCAAGCGTAGGCGACCAGGGCTCGCTAGATATTTTGGCAGTCCATCTTCTCTCTCCAGCCGCAGACGAAGGTGAGGCACGCACGACTCGCGCACGATGCATTGGTCAGCCAGGCCCCACGCGCACATGCATCGGTCAGCCCAGCCTCTCAGGGGTGGGCGCTGTCACACCGAAAACCGAAAAACCAAACCGAACCGAACCGATCTAACCGGTTTATTCATTTATTCAGCGTACGGTTGTTTGGTTCGGTGGCAACTTTCATATCTATTCGGTGTTCGGTGTTCGATCGGTTTCCAGCGCCCACAAACCGTAATCACCGAAGAAGCCGAAATTAATTATGATGCCTGGTTTCCTGAGGCCGTACATGAGTTATTTTTGGGAGTAAAAGGCCGTACGTAAGTGTGACGTTGACTCTGTGACCGCAGCCCGTTTGTCCATCGGCCCAACACCCCCGGGTTTACTAATGCCTAATGTAATCACTCCACGTTCACAAGTATTCCCTCCGTTCGAAATTACTTGTCACAAAAATGGATGTATCTAGACTTATTTTAGTTCTAGATATATCTATTTTTAAGACAAGTAATTTCGAACGGAGAGAATACATACATCTAGCCATCACCCATCTCTCCATCCGGCGGTGCCCTGTCGGCCTCTCCACTCAAACCCTAGGCGTGCGATCAACGACTCATACAGCAGAGTATCCTTGCGGCAAGTATTTATACGATTTCGATTTGCGGATATTCTTGTGTACATGTGCAGTGTGCGTGCCTACTGAAACAAGTGGTTTAGTGCATGTGCTTTCTGATCCATATATTGTTAGACATAAGCCAAGACGCCAAGAAACGATCGAATTGGTCGCTAGCTACAAGCTCATGTACTTACGTGAGTACGTATCAGCTAAACGTGATGTAGCGGCTGCTGGAAAATCAATCAAGCTCATTATTTTATACATTATGTACTACTACAATGCAAGTCGCTGCTCATCAGTCAGGACTCTTACACATAGACAGTGAGGTGCATATACTTCGGTTTTTCGGTTAACTGAACAAACCGAACCGATATATTTTGGTTAATAAGGTTTGGTGGCTAATTTTTGTGTGATTATTTCGGTTGCCGTTTCTCCAAAACCGAAATTAGAAAAAACTGAACAAACCGAACCGTATTAACCATATTAACCGAACGCCCAGCCCTCTCTCTAGAAGCATAGATGAGCAACGCAGCACGCACCAATAACAGACAGATGGGACCAGACCGAAACAACGCCCACCTGCAGGGAAAGAAACAGGCGCACACGCAGCAAAGGAAACCATCCGCGGCTGCCGCGCACTCTCCCACAAACGGCGCGAGATGCATGCGGCGTTCAGGGAGAGGGCGCACACGCACCTCGAAAAGGTTGACCCAGCCAACCAGCCCACTGCGAGAGCCCACCCGTCATTGGTCAATGCGAGCTCACTGCGCGGTGAAAACGAGCAGCGAAAATCTAGCGGCTGAAACGAAGCAGACGACCGAATTGACCAGCATCCAACCAGCAAGAATGCATGCGATCGAGGGACAACCGTGGGAACGAGTGCTCCCGGAACCTTATATGTTAAAATAAGATGCTCTAACTTTTTTCTAAATCAAATGTACTTAGGCACATTTTAGTGTGTTTGTTCTGTATGTAGTTTATATTAAAATATTCAAAATATTTTATACGTATTTGTGAACGAAGGAAGTACCAATTACCATACGTTACGTATAGAACCAATATTACATTTATGTTGCATCAGCAGTTGAAAATGTGCATCTTTTCTACCAGACGTACTTACAAAATTATCACAATAGACCCGCAATAAAAGTCTGAGGTAAGCTATCGAAGAACGAAGCTACAAGAGTGAGAGGTGGCGTACATACTACAATAGCATGCAAGGAAACGAATCAAAGAATGACAAGATACACAAGCGGTCCTAACCTGTTTTGAACAGGTTTCTGGCATGAAAATTATCTACACCAAAAGTAAACTGATACCAATTAATATTGAATGGGAAGAGTTCTAGGAATTCACTAGCCTGCTAGGCCGTAGTGGTGGAAGCTTTCCCATCAAATATTTGTGGATCCCCCTCCACCATGACAACCTGAGGAGGGAGGATATACAACCTCTAATTGACAAAAATATGAAGTGGATTGCTGGATGGAGAGAAAAGCTCCTTCCTTGTAAAGGCAGGCTAATTCTGATCCAAGCCTGCTTGGCCAGCATTCCAATCTATTTGTTATCATTTTTCAAATTCCCTAAGTGGGCTATAGATTTGATCAATTCCCGGATGGCGCACTGTCTTGGAAATGATTTTGAGGGACATAGGAAACTTCATTTAGCTAATGGGAAACTTGTTTGTATGAAGAAGGAATTTTGAGAGCTTGGCATTCCTAACCTTCGGGAAGTCTGTTTAGTAGGGTCATGGGTCAAGAGATACTATGAAGAGGAAAGCAAACCTTGGAAAAAGATTATTGACCACAAATATATGTCTAATAGACCTAATATTTTCTCCCAAAATCCTAACCCAAACATTTTCAGATCCTTGGAAGGGGTCAGTGAGGGAGTCCTAGATTAAGGGGTCCTCGGACAGCCGGACTATATACTTTGGCCGGACTGTTGGACTATGAAGATACAAGATTGAAGACTTCGTCCCGTGTCCGGATGGGACTCTCCTTTGCGTGGAAGGCAAGCTTGGCAATTCGGATATGTAGATCTCCTTCTCTGTAACCGACTCTGTGTAACCCTAGCCCCCTCCGGTGTCTATATAAACCGGAGGGTTTAGTCCATAGGACAACAACAATCATAATCATAGGCTAGCTTCTAGGGTTTAGTCTCTACGATCTCGTGGTAAATCAACTCTTGTAATACTCATATCATCAAGATCAATCAAGCAGGAAGTAGGGTATTACCTCCATCGAGAGGGCCCGAACCTGGGTAAACATCGTGTCCCTTGTCTTCTGTTACCATTAGCCTTAGACGCACAGTTCGGGACCCCCTACCCGAGATCCGCCGGTTTTGACACCGACATTGGTGCTTTCATTGAGAGTTTCACTGTGCCGCCGCGATAAGGCTTGATGGCTCCTTCAGTCGTCTTCAACGACGCAGTCCAGGGGGAGGTTTTTCTTCCCGGACAGATCTTCGTATTCGGCGGCTTCGTACTGCGGGCCAACCCGTTTGGACATCTGGAGTAGATCGATAGCTACGCCCTTGGCCATCAGGTCAGGTTTGGAAGCTTGAACTATACTGCCGACATCCGCGGAGACTTGATTTTCGACGGATTCGAGCCCACGTCAGGTGCGCCGAACGGTCCCGATGAGCATGACTTAGATCTGCCATCGGACAGTGTTCGGGAGATCGCGCCTGCGGCGGCGCCAGGAATCAATCTAGAGCAAATCGAGCCATCCGAGGACGGGTGGATGGACCCCGCCAAGGAGGCCGCACACTCCTCGGCCTTGAAGCCGAACACGGGCCTCACCTCCTATGAGGCCGGAATCACCGGACCCTCGGACTCGACTCCGGCTACATGATCCGAACTGCGTACGACCATGCACATCGAATCTGATTGGGCACCGGTCTTGGAGTTCACCTCTGCGGATATTTTTCAACACTCGCCCTTGAGTGACGTGCTAAATTCATTAAGGTCTCTCTCTTTGTCAGGGGGCTCTTGGCCGAACTATGTCCGGCTCGAGTGGGAAGCGGACGACGAAGAAATTCGTTCCCCACCCACCACCCACTTAATAGCCACTGTTGATGACTTAACCGACGTGCTTGACTTCAACTCCGAAGACATCGGCGGTATGGACGACGATGCAGGAGAAGAACAAGAACCACCGCCTATAGGGCGCTGGATAGCCACCTCATCGTATGATATATATATATGGTGGACACCCCCAAAGAAAGCAATGGCGAGGAGGCAACCGAAGATAATCTTTTGGATAAGCAACCTAAGCCCCGCTATAGCAAAAATAGCAATACCGGCACAAGAGATGATAACAATCCGGATGGTGCCGAAGACGAAAACAATCCTGCCCAGCCGGGCTTCAAGCAGGCCGAGCAAGGAGATGGGCAAGCTAGGCCTAAAGAACAGTCAACAGATGGAGAATCAGAGGATGATAACTACATGCCTCTCTCCGAAGACGAAGTAAGCCTCGGTGACGAAGAATTCATTGTGCCCGAGGATCCCGTCAAGCAGGAGCGCTTCAAGCGCCGGCTTATAGCCACTGCAAAAAGCCTGAAGAAAAAGCAGCAACAACTTCAAGCTGATCAAGATCTGCTAACTGACAGATGGACCGAGGTCCTAGCTGCCGAGGAATATGGACTCGAGCGCCCGACAAGAAGTTACCCAAAGCGCAGGTTGCTACCTCAACTTGAGGAGGAGGCGCTAAAGCCCACACTACCAGCGCATGATGCGGCTGACCGGCCACCCCGTGGACGCGACAAAGCGGTGTACCATCCCGAAGTCCAGCCCGCACCTCGACGCCAAACAAACAAAAACACGAAGGCCCGAGGCTCCATGCATGACCCGCGAGACCAATTAAAAAACAAAGCAGGGCAGTCAAGATCGATCTATGGATCATGGGGCGCGCCCCAATGCGTGATGAGGACCGTCACGCCGGATACACTAACAAATCCGGCCGGACCGAATACAATGTAGCCCGGCACAGAGGCGCCGCACACCCCCTATGCTTCACTGATGAAGGAATGGATCACGAATTCCCAGAAGGGTTTAAACCCATGAACATTGAACCATATGATGGTACTACAGACCCCGCGGTATGGATAGAAGATTTTTTCCTCCATATTCACATGGCCCGCGGAGATGATCTACATGCTATCAAGTACCTCCCACTAAAACTCAAGGGACCGGCTCGGCATTGGCTGAATAGCTTGCCGGCAAACTCCATCGGAAGTTGGGAAAACCTGGCAGACGCGTTCCTTGACAACTTCCAGGGCACCTATGTGCATCCACCGGATGCTGATGATCTAAGCCACATAACCCAACAGCCCGGAGAGTCAGTCAGGAAATTTTGGACCCGGTTCCTAACCAAAAAGAACCAAATTGTCGACTGTCTGGATGCAGAAGCCCAAGCGGCCTTTAAGCATAACATCCATGATGAGTGGCTTGCCCGACATCTCGGCCAAGAAAAGTCAAAGTCCATGGCAGCCCTCACAACACTCATGACCCGCTTTTGTGCGGGCGAGGATAGCTGGTTGGCTCGCAGCAACAACACAGCAAGCAATCCTGGCACATCAAAATCCAAGGATGGCAACGACAAACCACGGCGCAACAAACACAAGCGCCACAAAAACGGTGATAGTGCCGAAGACATGTCAGTCAATGCCGGATTCAGTGGATCCAAGTCGGTCAGCTGAAAGGGCCATTCAACAAAAACAATTCAGGCCCGTCCAGTTTGGACCGCATACTCGACCGTCCATGCCAAATCCATGGCACCCAAGGAACACCAGCCAATCATACAAACAGAGAATGCTGGGTCTTCAAACAAGCAGGCAGATCAGATGCCGAAAACAAGGGGAAGGGGTCTCAAAGCGACAATGACGACGAGGAGCCCCGATCACCGAATATAGGAGGACAGAAGAAATTCCCTCCCCAAGTGAAAACGGTGAATATGATATACGCAAGCCACATTCCCAAGTGGAAGCGTGCACTAAAGGACGTCTATGCGATGGAGCCAGTCGACCCAAAGTTTAACCTATGGTCCTCCTGCCCAATCACCTTCGATCGCAGGGACGATCCTACCAGTATCCGTCATGGCAGTTTGGCCGCGCTGGTCCTCGACCCCATCATTGACGGATTTCATCTCACACAAGTCCTTATGGACGGAGGCAGCAACCTGAACCTGTTATACCAGGATACAATGTGCAAAATGGGCATCGACCCCTCAAGGATCAAGCCCACAAAAACCACCTTCAAAGGTGTCATACCAGGTGTAGAGGCCTACTGCACGGGCTCAATCACACTAGAAGTGGTCTTCGGATCTCCGAACAATCACCGTACCAAAGAGTTAGTCTTCGACATCGTCTCGTTTTGCAGTGACCATCAGGCACTGCTCGGATGAACCGCGTTCGCTCGATTCAACGCGGTGCCACATTATGCCTACTATAAATTCAAGATGTCTGGTCCGTGCGGCGTCATCACGGTTAATGGCAGGTCCAAACTCCCCCTCACTGCCGAAGAGTCTACCGCCGCTTTAATAGCAAGAGCAATGCATGGCACCTTCCAGTTGAACCTCGAGTCGTCAGCCAAGCTTCTGGACACCGCCAAAGGAGTCCGAACTACTATGCTGCAGGATAGCCCGGCTCGCCTGGAGCTTAATTAAAAACACTCCGGAATATGATAAGACAAGCCACATACCGCGGCTCAACCGCTCTGTGGCAAAAGCCATTTCTTGCATTTTCTTTGCAGGTTCACCATTACGTGGCGCGGAAACAGTTCGAGCACGTAAGGAAATATCTAGATATTCCCCCCATGATAATACGACTACACTCCGGATCCGAATACAACTTCCCCCCGCCTGGTCTCAGTAGGTTCCGCAATCATATTTCTTTTTATCACATTATCTGTACTCATACGCATTGACGTATTACTCAAATACAACATGTGGATTTATATGATGCTCATCTGCTGCTATTTCTTACTTACAACTCTTTTGTTAAAAGGCAGCTGCTATTCGCGATATGCCTGAATATGCCAGGGGCTTCATTATACCCATACTACGGCACAAAAGTCCGAACACCTTCACGGCAGTTCGGCACCCCAAACTTATAGCATTATATGCATCAGCTCTGAATCATGTCTTGGGTCAATAGTTGGGTTTGCCCAGCTCCTATGTTTTGGTACCTTACGTTCCGCTATATCGGCTAAGGTAGCACTGGGAGAACTACTGCGATTGTGTCCCAGTTCTTCCGGACGAGCACCTCGGTAGAGAAAGCCGAAAACTGACTATCATGATGCAGCGAGAGCTGGTCAGCTGTTCGAGAGGTTCTAGAATCTTTAAGGATTTCTTCCGCATAATGCCATAACCAATGCATCGTAAGATGGATTGGCCTTTTTCCGATCAGGCGCTTATAGAGCCCCTCGTGCGGTATTCCGAACACTAGGGGCCGCACCTACCTTCTTTTTAAAACACTCCTATGGCTAAGTGAGAGTGATAAAGCCCTATAGTCCGATTGCCTGGTTCGCTGTGCTGAACACCTCCTTTAGGGACCCAAAACTGGGATAAAGAGTGCTCAGGTTTATCCCAAACACCCCCGTACTTACTACATGGGGGCGGAAGCCGACGACTGTCCAACTCTCAGGATTAGTATATAAAACGGCCGCACAGGAGGAAAAACTTTCAAACAAACAGGCAATAAATAATAGAAATGACCTTATTTAAACATTACAAAGGACAAACATGACCGTATTCAGCGAAATATAAGGTCCTTGGTGCATTGCTCCGCCGCAAGGCGGGCTCCTTTCAAGACACCTTCGTAATACAACTCGGGCTTGTGGTGCTCCTTTCCCTCCGGCGGTCCCTCGGTCATCAACTTTTCCACATCCATCTTCCCCCAATGCACCTTTGCACGGGCGAAGGCCATTCACGCGCCTTCTATGCAGACGGACCGCTTGATGACTTCAAGTCGAGGGCAGGCACTCACAAGACGCTTCACGAGCCTGAAGTAACTGCTTGGAATCGGCTCGGCGGGCCACAACCGGATAATCAAATCCTTCTTGGATAGTCCGGCTGCCTTATGCAGTTCGATCAGCTACTTCAGTTGATCGGAGAAA
The DNA here is from genome assembly GCF_018294505.1 of Triticum aestivum. NCBI lineage: Eukaryota > Viridiplantae > Streptophyta > Magnoliopsida > Poales > Poaceae > Triticum > Triticum aestivum. The sequence goes on along the minus strand of NC_057795.1, from coordinate 158,042,479 downwards.
GGCACCGGATAATTCGGTGCCAGATACTGCACCCAGAAGAGCTTATCCGCAGTATTCCCCTCTTTGGCCCAGTATAATTGGGCAGAATCAGAGATGCTGCGTGGCAGCTCCACAAATACCCCTGGAGAAATCAGAATTTAAACTTTCAACTTGATTTTCTCCTTTAAATTACCCGCTTTGTATATAAAAAGCCTTACCAGCCACAATCTTCCTCGCCTCCTGGATTTCCTTCAGGGCACCTTGGGCATCCCCCCGGGCATCACTTGCGGCTTGGCGAGCCTCGGAGAGTTCGGATTCTTTCCCTGATAAACTCTGCTCCAAGGTCTCGCATCTCTCCACAGCCTCTTGAAGCTCTCGCTCAGCTTCAATAACTCTGGCCTCATGCTTCTCGTGGAGAGCCTGCTCTGCGGCAGCCTTCTTCTCGGCTTCGGCCACACCCCTTTTAAGAGCCTCAATTTCGGTCATCGCCCCTAGAGCACATTATAAAAATATTTTCATCTTGCACACTTATTCATTTGTGCTAAACAAACAAGGTTTTTGTATACCTTGGTTGTCCTCCAGCTGTTTCTGCACTCGGCCAAGTTCTCCTTCGGCCCGCTCTAGACTATGCCTCAGTCCGGATACTTCCACAGCATGAGAAGCGGTAGACACGGCAGACGCCTACTTATTAAAAAAAGAGGTAGAGGTCATCAAGTAAGTCTCCTGTGAACATACATTTGATCCTCTGTCCAGTCTTTTCCTTTACCGAACAGTGTATCAGGGGCTGCTATCTATACCATGACACTCTTCCAAACCTCCTAAAAACATACCTCAAAGCCTCTCATGAGGCTGATACAGGATTCATCCTATCCACTCTCGGCAGACTGCATCTTCTCAATCACCGCACCCATAAGGGCATGATGCTCATCAATGATGGAGGCGCCCCTCAGCTCCGCTAACAAAGTATTTGGCACCTCCGGTTGGATGGAGGAAGCCGGTGGAACAGATTCACCCCATTCAGCTGATGGAGGCGGCCTATCCGTTTCAGGGGCCTTATTGATCTCCAACATCGTCCAGCTGGGGGCCGGATTTAAGATGACCCCCACCATCGACATCCACGGGAGCCTTCTCTCCCGTATGTCCGGACCCTGAAGTCTGGCCTCCTGGCGTCGCCTTTGCGACCTTCCCTCCCCCTTCGTGGCCCGGGCCCTTCTGAGACGAAATCTCGGTGTCATTCACATGTCTCGGGGAGGGGGCCTTCGGGGGGTGTCTCGCTTTCCATAGCATCCGAACCCAGCAAATCCTCCGACGAGGGCTGTTCGGCGCAGGACCTTGCAGGACTGTAAAAATATGGCTCAGATTAAAATATTATGCCACGTTAAGTCTGGACGCATAAGTATGTTCAAATTTTATACTCACGAGTTCACGAGGGGCTGGGCCCTGGGATCCCACGCTGGGCTGCTATCGGTGGCGGCAGTGGACTCCTCTCGAAGGGGAGTTTTCCCCTTTTAGGCGACTCGGCCTCCAAGGATTCGGAGGCCGTCCTTTTCTTTCTTCCCCACACGGGGGATTCGTTTTCCTCGTCCTCTTCGGAGGAAGAATGGGCATTGGAGTCCTCAGACTTTGTGTCCGGGGCACCATGGCGACGGAGGCCGCCCCTGGTCTTCTTGGCCTCCTTTTCGGCCTTCTTCTTCGGCGCCTTGTAAGGCGTCGGGATCAGCATCTTCATCAGAAGTGGGCCGGCCGGTTCTTCTGGCAGCGGGGCCAGATAGTAGATCCGCCCCGCCTTCTTCACCCAGCCCTAAGAAATTAAAGGGAAATATGTCAAGTATTTTCCCAAGGATATGCAAATGAAACTTATGAATCATCAATGTACGGTTACTTACCGAACTTGCAGGGCGGGATAGTTGGTATCCGCGGTCCTCGGCAGAGTCCGGCCACGATTTGCCGGACTTGAAAAGCACCTTCCAGATATCCTTATGCGTGGAGCCAAAGAGCTCTAGCAGGGTCTGGTGCTTGGCCGGGTCAAACTCCCATAGATTGCAAGCCCGGTGTTGACAAGGTAGAATCCGACGAACTAGCATCACCTAGACTACATTAGCAAGCTTGATATTCTTGTCTTCCTTATCTTGGACACGCGTCTGGAGCACCGATAGTTTGTCAGACGAAGCCCAGTTCAAGCCCTTCTTGGGCCAGGACATGAGTCGTAAAGGGGCTCCGGATCTGAATTCCAGAGCCGCGGCCCGTTCTTTGCCACGCGGCTCAGTGATGTAAAACCACTGCCGCTGCCACTCCTTGATGAAATCATTAAAAGTACCAGTTGGTCATGTAACATTGGGCATCTTGCTCACCATGGCGCCTCCGCACTCGGCGTGCTCGCCACTCACTACCTTGGGCTTCACGTTAAAAACTTTCAGCCATAAGCCAAAGTGTGGCGGGATGCGGAGAAAGGCCTCGCACACGACGATGAATGTCGAGATGTTGAGGAAGGAATTTGGGGATAGATCATGAAAATCAATCCCGTAATAATACATGATGCCGAGAATGAACGGGTGAAGGGGAAACCCCAGCCCACGGACAAAATGAGGGAGGAATACCACCCTCTCATGGGGTTCCAGAGTAGGGATGATATGTCCCGCCGTCGAAAGACGGTGGCCAATTCTCTTGGCCAAATACCCGCCCCCCCGAAGCTTTTTGATATCCTTCTCTCGGATGGTAGAGGCCATCCACTTGCCTCCCGCTCCGGATCTGTACATTTTTGGGAAGCCTTTTTGGGTGGAGAAGATGAACGCTTGGGCACTTGGGCTCGAGCGAAGAGGGATGGATAAGCAGAGGAAGGCGTGGGTGAAAAAGGGAGTTCTTATCCCCTTATAAAGGTAGCAGAAATCCTGCGCCTCCTCACTTGCCTGCTAAAATCGCTTATTCCCCAAGCGCCATGATTGATGGCACGGTTGGGTTACCCACACCCGTATTAATAAGAATCCCGTGATAAGGGGATAAGATCTCTATTTCGACAAGACGTGCCGATAAAACTGCCTCGTGACATGTGCGGTGGCCGGTTGAGAAAAACAGTTCGAATAATGACCGGACCGTGGCATGATGTCATTCTATAAAAGCTGCCAGGAGATTAGATTTATGGAATACTGTGCTCTCTACGGTGGTATGTGGAATTTGTTTTGTAGAACCAGACACGATCTTTGTGTTCACAATCTTCTATGAAGTATTCGGAGAAGGAAGCCACCTTGCAATGCCGAAGACAATCTACGCGACGGACTCATCGTCATTGAAGCCTGGTTCAGGGGCTACTGACGGAGTCCTGGATTAAGGGGTCCTCGGACAGCCGGACTATATACTTTGGCCGGATTGTTGGACTATGAAGATACAAGATTGAAGACTTCGTCCTGTGTCCGGATGGGACTCTCCTTTGCATGGAAGGCAAGCTTGGCAATTCGGATATGTAGATCTCCTTCTCTGTAACCGACTCTATGAAACCCTAGCCCCCTCTGGTGTCTATATAAACCGGAGGGTTTAGTCCGTAGGACAACAACAACCATAATCATAGGCTAGCTTCTAGGGTTTAGCCTCTATGATCTCATGGTAGATCAACTCTTGTAATACTCATATCATCAAGATCAATCAAGCAGGAAGTAGGGTATTTCCTCCATCGAGAGGGCCGAACCTGGGTAAACATCATGTCCCTTGTCTCCTGTTACCATTAGCCTTAGACGCATAGTTCGGGACCCCCTACCCGAGATCCGCCGGTTTTGACACCGATAATCATGTCTATCATCCAAGCTTTGAAGTTTGGATATAGACAGAAAGTTGGAGTAGGTGACAAGATCAGATTCTGGGAAGATACCTGGTTTGGCACCTCTGCTTTCTCTATTCAATTCTGTCCTATCCTCTATCTGCAATGAGGAAACGAAATTTATTAAAAATGTTTGGGATGGTAGGCAGCTGAAACTTTCCTTTAGAAGAAATTTTGATAACAAGCTTATGGAAAAGTGGTATCAACTAGTGGAGATAGCTGGTAGTGTGGTTTTTTCTAGCAATCCTGATGCTCTGGTTCGGCAGCTTGAAAACAAGGGGCACTACTCTACCATCTCCCATTATCATGCTATAAATTTTAGAGGGGTCCAGCCAGTGTTTGTGCCTCCTGTTCTAACTTATTCCAAAATCAAATGTATTTAGACACATTCTAGTGTGTCTGTTCACTCATTTCAGTATGTATTAGTTTGTATTAAAATATCTAAAATATCTTATATTTGTGAATGAAGGAACTACCAATTACCTTATCTTACGGATAGAAACAATATTACATTCGTATATGAAAGTGCAACTATCCCTGGGTGGTTTTGGTAATTCCTAACAACATATAGCTCATTGAGCTAATGCTATTTCAAAGATAAATATTTCAGGAAAGCTCAATGATTGGCATGGCATGGATGAGAAAAGTGGATCCCTCAAAATGCTAAGGACAAAAGGATTGGCTCGAGCTCAAAGCACAAGACTCTACATTTTCTATTTTAGTGATCCAAGATCACATTGAGACTATAGGAAAAGCCAATACTATCAAGGAGGGATGAGGTGTCGCTTAATGAGTTCCTTGCTCAAAGTGCTTAGTGATATGCTCCAAAGCCCTCAGCTACTTTCTCACATCCACATATGTTCCAAACCAAAAGTCAAACTCGGCCCTACCGAAACTGTCTATCCGGCGCCACCGAGTTCTGTTGACATAGCCACTGCCACAAACCCTAGTCTTTTCGATCACACCGATAGGGATCTCGGTCTCACCGAGATGGGATTGTAATCTCTTTGTTTCCCTTCATAACATTTCGGTCAAACCGAGATGAGCGATCAGTCCCACCGAGATTGCAATGCAAACTCACTGTTTCCCTTTCGTAACATTTCGGTCAAACCGAGATGAGCGAATTAGTCCCATCGAGTTTGCCTGACCAACCCTCTGTGTGTCTATTACCATAATCGGTCTCACCGAGTTTGTGTAATCGGTCTCATCGAGATTACGTTATGCCCTAACCCTAACCATATCGGTCCTACCGAGTTGACATGTCGGTCCCACCGAAAATCCTAACGGTCACATTATTTACTAAATCGGTCCGACCGAGTTTCATGATTCGGTCCCACCGAGTTTGGTAAGTTGAGTGTAATGGTTAGATTTTGTGTGGAGGCTATATATACCCCTCCACCCACTCTTCATTCATGGAGAGAGCCATCAGAACATGCCTACACTTCCAACATACATTTTCTGAGAGAGAACCACCTACACTTGTGTTGAGATCAAGATATTCCATTTCTACCACATAAACGTTGATCTCTAGCCTTCCCCAAGTTGCTTTCCACTGAAATCTTCTTTCCACCAAATCCAAATCCTGTGAGAGAGAGTTAAGTGTTGGGGAGACTATCATTTGAAGCACAAGAGCAAGGAGTTCATCATCAACACACCGTTTGTTACTTCTTGGAGAGTGGTGTCTCCTAGATTGGCTAGGTGTCACTTGGGAGCCTCCGACAAGATTGTGGAGTTGTACCAAGGAGTTTGTAAGGGCAAGGAGATCGCCTACTTCGTGAAGATCTACCCTAGCGAGGCAAGTCCTTCGTGGGCGACGACCATGGTGGGATAGACAAGGTTGCTTCTTCGTGGACCCTTCGTGGGTGGATCCCTCCGTGGACTCGTGCAACCGTTACCGTTCATGGGTTGAAGTCTCCATCAATGTGGATGTACGATAGCACCACCTATCGGAACCACAGCTAAAAAATCTCCGTGTCAACATTGTGTTTGCCCTCTCAAACGCCTCCCTTTACCTTCATATGCAATTGTTTTACATTCCGCTGCTATACTCTTAAAATTGCATGTGTAGGTTGATTGCTTGACTTGTGCTAAGTTGCTAAAATCTTCCAAGAACTAAAATTGGGAAAAGGCTAGATTTTTATTTGGTCAAGTAGTCTAATCACCTCCCCTCTAGACATACTTTTGATCCTACAAGTGGTATCAGAGCTTTGGTCTCCATTTGCTTTGATTTCCATAGCTTTTGGTGGTCATAGCCTTGGTTTCACAACCTAGGAGAGTATGGCGTCTAGCGAGGGAAATTACCATCGTAGAGGTCCTTACTTTGATGGTACTAATTTTGCTAGTTGGAAGCATAAGATGAAAATGCATATTCTTGGACATAACCCCGCCGTTTGGGCTATTGTGTGTATTGGCTTGCAAGGTGAATTCTTTGATGGGAGAGAACTGAACCGTGAAGCTACCGCAGAAGAGTTGAAGATGCTGCAATACAATGCTCAAGCTTGTGATATCCTCTTCAATGGATTGCCTCGAAGAATTCAACAAAATCAGCCGTCTTGAGAATGCAAAGGAAATTTGGGATACTTTGATTGACATGCACGAAGGTACCGACTCTGTCAAGGAATCCAAATTGGATGTGCTTCAAAGTCAATTTGACAAGTTCAAAATGAAGGATGGTGAAGGCATCGCTGAAATGTACTCTAGGCTTGCTCTCATCACAAATGAGATTGCCGGCTTAGGGAGTGAATAGATGACCGACAAATTCATCATCAAGAAGATCCTAAGAGCCTTGGATGGAAAATATGATACCGTGTGCACATTGATCCAAATGATGCCTAATTACAAAGATCTCAAAGCCAACGGAAGTCATTGGAAGAATTGTTGCTCATGAGATGTCACTCAAGGATAAGGAAGAGCTCCACAACAAGTCAAGTGGTGCTTACAAAGCCTCATGTGAAGATCCCACATCATCAAGTGAGAAACAAACCTTCAATGAATAATTGAGCCTAATGGTGAAGAACTTCAACAAGTTCTACGAGAGTAGAAGCAAGGAAAGAAGTTCCAAGTCAAGGTCCTGCAATGACAAAAGATCTTCTAGCCGTGAGCGCAATTGCTACAATTGTGGAAGACCCAGACATATTCCAATGAGTGTATGGCTCCCTACAAAAGAAGAGAAGATTCTCCAAAAAGAAGGAGTAGAAGAGAAGAATCACCATCAAGAGAAAGAAGGAGTAGAGATGATCGTTATGAACGAAGAACATCCCGGAGAAGCAAGGATTCGGAAAGGAAGGACAAGTCATCAAGGAGCTACACAAAACAAAGACATCAAGCTCATGTTGGTGAATGGGTATCCGGCTCCGACTCCGACAATCACTCTGAGAGAAGCTATCACTCTGACTTCAAATATACTCAAAATGAAGGTGTTGCCGGTCTAGCACTTGTGTCAACCAACTCCTACTACATATTTGACTCACCAAATGAAGGAATTGGAAGATGCTTCATGGATAAAGGCCCAAAGGTATCACACCCCGAGTATGTTAATTTCAATAGTGATGAAGATGACTTGTTAGGTGATGATGATTTACTTGTTGACAACTCTAGTGATGAATACTATGATGAAACGTCAAATAATCATGCTATCAAGATAAAATGAATGACAATGATAAGGAGAAGATTGAGCGCCTAACTAAAGAACTAAACACTCTTAAGTTAGCTCATGAAACTATCTGGGAAGATCATCGAGAACTTTTAAAGACTCATGAGAAGTTACGCTTTGAAAAGCTCAACCTTGAGTAAGAGCATGAGTTAGGCAATCAATGATGATCTTCGCAAGAAAAGTTCTTCTTACATTGCCAAGCGTTTACTCTTATCCACTTACATGCCACAAGTCAAGTCTAGTAAAAAGAGCAAGAAAGATTCTTCCTCTAGTAGTAACAATAATCATGCTAAATCCAATGTTGTTGCTTCTAGTAGTTCTCTTGATTCCACTAATGATTCTCTTAGCCAAGTTACACTTGAGCAAGAAAATAGCTTATTGAAGGGAATTATAGAGAAAGGTGTTTACAAGAGCCTTGCCAGAAGTAAGCAATTCGAGGAAATTGTAAGCAAGCAATGAAGGCACAAGAAGAACCAAGGTGTTGGTTTTGAACGAAAGTTCAATGCCAATGGAGTTGAGTGGCAAGAACATCAATACCCCAATATGAAGTTTGTTCCTTAACAAGAGAAGTATGATCCTACTTCTTTCAAAGGAACACAAGCTCAAGATGATCTTCCACCACAAGACCACAAGCAAAAAAGGCAAGGACAAGCTTCAAGAGGAGATTGATGCATTTGAAGAAGCTCCTAAGGCCTTGGTCAAGTGGGTTCCCAAGACTACATCAAGTTCTACTTCATCGAGTACAACTACAACTCCAAGGATTCCCATCAAGATGACGTGGATCCCAAAGAAGAAGAACTAGATAGTTCCTGAGGTTGACTCCGCCAATATACTTCACTCATATCATTTTGGCAAGGACAAGTGCAATCAAATTTCACATCTTGCACTAGTTCAAGGAGTCACAAACCCTCTTGTTGGTAAGACAAGGGACAAGGTAACCTAATGCTTTCATGGACATCATCTTGTGTGTGCATCACTCTATGTCTACGGATATCCTTGTTTGTTCCTTATGGGACTAACCTGTGTAGGTATTGAAAGTGCAACTCACTCTAATGGATTGCTCCAAATGATCTACATCAACATTGAGCATCCACATCTTCAACACCTACATGAAGTCATCATCGACAAAACCCAAGGTTAGTTCCTCCCTCTTAGGGGGTATCTCACATCTAGGGGGAGATTTACTCTAAGAAATGAGCTAAAGCAACTCTAATGGTGTGAACACAACAATGCTTTATGTAAAAGTGGTAACCCCACTTGTGCTTAAATGATGAGTATGACCTATGATCAAATGTTCTCATTTGACTCCTAAGTCAATATACTCATATATAGATGACCTAGTCATCGCCAATTGCTTGATAGATGCTAGAATTGGTTGTGCATGCTTTGCCACATATTTCATTTGCCATTTTATTGTGTGAGCATGTTGGTTGCATTTACTCATTCGAGGACATCCACTTGTTGTTTTGATTGTTTGGTTTCTTTCCTTTTGCCAAGTGGATGGACAAGAATGCCTAAGAACCTTCTCTAGCTATCTATGCTTTTCTTGTCTCAAACTCTATTCATGCTACATCACAAAGTTTGACCAAGTCAGATTTGAACCACTCTGTGAGAGGAGCACTCGGAGTCCCTGATTCGTCACAGACTTAAACTTCCAGAACCTCTTTGTGCATTTCGGTCTGACCGATTCACACTTTTCGGTCATACTGAGATCACAAGGTTGATCTAGGTTTTCAACCTCGGTGCAACCGATTAGAACCATTCGGTCACATTGAGTTGCAGTAACTGCTTGCAATTTTGCATCTCGGTGCCACCGAGTTGTTCCAATCGATCACACCGACAGGGTCAGGCTATATATATTCGCGGGTTAAATTTTGGAAAAATTTCTGAAACCCTTCGCCCGTGCATAGCCTGCTCTGCCTCTTCGGGTCTCTGGATCATCCTCTTTGCCGCCAGCAACCTCCCGCCACTGGTCTCGACTGCCGTCAACGGCATTCTGCCCCATCGTTGTCGCCGTAGCAAGTTCACCACCGAACTAGGGTATGAACTTAAAACTTTGTGCTATTCTTTAACTCCGATTCCTAGCACATTGCTTTGCCATGATTCTTGCCATGTTTGAAATCATTCTATTCAGTGAAAGCATTCCATAGATTAGATTAGATTTGAAAATTTAGGGTTAGGTTTCTGCCGAACTCATCTCGGACCGACTGAGTTGTAGAAATCGGTCTCATCGATTTGGCTTAAGCCATTGCACATGCGATTTTCGGTCTGACCGAGAATTGCAAATCGGTGTGACTGAGATTGATTCTTTGTGAAACCCTAGCAGTCTCGGTGCCACCAAACTGTGACTCGGTCTGACCAAGTTCACTAGTTTTGGTTCCAAAAGCTGCTTTGGTATCACTGAGTTTACAAATCGGTAGCTCCGAAATGCTTTCTATGGAAACTAAAACTAAGTTTTTGACTCAATTGTTTTGCAAAAACCTCTGTACTTTGTGATGCTCATCTACTCTACCTCATCTATACCTATTCACAGGGTCTGCTGTCAGTAAGTTTGTGAAATGTCTGATCAAAGTGACAGCCAGAACAAGTCAGAAGAACAAGCTCAGATGAGTGAGGGCACTAGTCCCTCAAACAGTTATGATGATGGCAGCAGGAGCACACCCAGCAATTTGCCAAAAGCAGCCACCAGGTCAAGGAAGAAGAAAACCTCAGATTCTGAAGGTGAGGATTATGTGGCTGTTGAGGATGAGGCCACTTCAAAGAAGAAGGTGCTAAAAAAGGAGTATGGCACAACTGCTACCACAAAGCCAGGCATGAACAAGAAGGCACCTGCCAGGAGAGTGCCTACATCCAAACCTAGGAAGGTTGCCACTAGTGAAACTATGAAGTTCACCATTGAGTCTAATGAAGAAGCTGCTGGCCAAGACAAGAATAAGAAGAGGGTGAGAACCACTAAATTCCAAAGTCCTTGGCAAGCCCTCTATGAGGAGATATTCTGATGAGGAAGAAGAAGAGGAAGAGGATGCTGCACCAACACCCAAAGCTCAGAAGCTCATGGGAGATGCAATTAAGTCAGGGGCTGCTCCATCTAAGCCCAAAGTTGCTCCCAAGGCTGCTGCTCTAGCTCCCAAGCCTAAACCCAAGAGGAACACAAGAAATATATCTGCATCAGAGAAGAACAAGGCCCGAGTGCCTGAAGCTGCTGAAGAAGAAGATGATTCTCTTGTTTTGAGGAAGTTGAAGCCCAAGATTCCTGACCATAATGATGCTCATCCAGTAGCTGAAGACATGCACATCAGAAAGGATGGTGGACTGAGATTGCGGAGACAGTCAGATCCATATGCTGTGAGGAGAAGAACAGCAGTTGACTACAGATTTCACAAAAAGGAGCAACAAGATTTTTATGAGATAATTTTGCTTGACAAGAAGCCCATTGTATGTGACATGAGATGGATCAACTAGGAGTACATCAAGAAGAATGAAGCTCACTATCCAAGAGTATATGACAGCTTCAAATCATGTGGAGTTGATGAATTTGTTGCCCAAAAGCTCACCAAGTGGAATGATGAGCTCATCATGAAGTTTTACTCCACAACTCACTTCTACCCAGATGGGAAGATCATCTCGATGTCTGAAGGTACTAGGTACAAATCCACTGTTGAAGAATGGACCGAGTTGATCAATGCTCCAAAAGAAACTGAAGATGACTTGGATGTATATGCTCAGAAGAAGAAAGACCACAACTCTATGGCACACATGTATAGAGAGATCCCAGATAAAGCTTTGGAAACTCACAAGCTTGGATCTGTACACTTCTTGTTGTCTGGTATGCCTACAATCAACCGGATCCTTAGGCACACATTGCTACCCAAGTCTGGAGATCATAAGATGATCAGAGGTCATGCTATCAACTTTCTGCATTTGTTTGATGTTCCTCAAAAATTCAAAGTCATGAGCCTGATTGTGGAAACAATCAAGAGAACAGCAGCTGATCAGAAGAGAAGTTGTGAGTATGCTCCACACATTTAGGAGCTCATCAACTCAAAGATGGGCACAGGCACATATCCTTTGGATAAGGAGCATCTACCCCTATACCCTGAGTTTGAAGATAACACAGTTGATATGAATGAGGAGGAACCATCATCTGTGCAAGCACATGAGAAGAGAGAGAAGGCAAGGGCGGAGAAAGCTGCAAAGATGCCAACTGCTGAAGAGGCATCTCAAGTGTTCCCGAAGAGCAAGCAAGATCAGCTTGGCTACTTGATTGCCTCCACCTTGAGGATTGAGAAGGGCTTGGCCACCCTGACTCAAAACCAGGAGAGTTTGGAGAGGATCATTGAGCAGAAATTTTATGCTCTTGATGTGAAGGTCACTGAGATCCAAACTCCAGTTGAGCAACTTCAGGAGGATGTGGAGGAGAAGAAGGGCAGGTCTACTACAGATGCATTTGCTAGAGTGCCCAGAGGACAGAGATCTGTTGCAGTGCCTGTTCCAGATACTAGAGCTACATCATCTGCACCAGCTGCCACAACTTCAGTGCCACCAGCTCCAGCAGCCACTCCACCAGCTCCAGCTACATCAACTGATGCTTTCGTCCTTGGAGTCATCTCTACACCACCTCATGAAGACCAAGCCTGAGAGTCGTTTAGCGCTATGCATTTTTGAACTTTTTGGTAACATGTTTCCAAAGGGGGAGCAAAACGTATAGATCACAGGCTTTGAGAGAGAGTGTTGCTTTTTATCTCTCTTGGCTTCGAGAGAGAGTGTTGCTTTTTATCTCTCTTGTTTTTGGTGGTTGAAATTCTTTATTGTGTGTTTACTTGATACACTATGTCTTTTGTGAGATACTTGGATGATCATGTGTTTGATCATATGCTACCTTAATGCTTGTTGGATGACATTATCTCTTATATCCTTATATGATCATTCACTTTGCTTGGTGATGAGTGCATGTGTTCAATTATTATCATTTTGAGCGCTCCACCAACATGTATGTGACATGAAAGAGTAACCCATGGTCCTAACACATTGTGCATTTGCAGTCCAAAGCAAATTTTAATAGTGCACAAATTTAGGGGGAGCTCTTGCTTATCACATACTTCTCAAAGCAACGATGTTTTTCAATCTTATTATCATTTGTCAAAGCTTTGATCTATATGTTGTCATCAGTTACCAAAAAGGGGGAGATTGAAAGTGCAACTATCCTGGGTGGTTTTGGTAATTCCTAACAACATATAGCTCATTGACCTAATGTTGTTTCAAAGATAAATATTTCAGGAAAGCTCAATGATTGGCATGGCATGGATGAGAAAAGTGGATCCCCCAAAATGCTAATGACAAAAGGATTGGCAAGCTCAAAGCACAAGACTCTACATTTTCTATTTTAGTGATCCAAGATCACATTGAGTCTATAGGAAAAGCCAATACTATCAAGGAGGGATGAGGTGTTGCTTAATGAGTTTCTTGCTCAAAGTGCTTAGTGATATGCTCCAAATCCCTCAGCTACTTTCTCACATCCACATATGTCCCAAACCAAAAGTCAAACTCAGCCCTACCGAAACTGTCTATCCGGCACCACCGAGTCCTGTTGACATAGCCACTGCCACAAACCCTGCCTTTTCGGTCACACCGATAGGGATCTCGGTCTCACCGAGATGGGATTGTAATCTCTCTGTTTCCCTTCATAATGTTTCGGTCAAACCGAGATGAGCGATCGGTCCCACCGAGATTGCAATGCAAACTCACTATTTCCCTTTTGTAAAGTTTTGGTCAAACCGAGGTGAGCGAATCGGTCCCACCGAGTTTGCCTGACCAACCCTCTGTGTCTATTACCAAAATCGGTCTCACCGAGCTTGTGTAATCGGTCTCACCGAGATTACATTATGCCCTAACCCTAACCATATTGGTCCTACCGAGTTGACATGTCCGTCCCACCGAAAATCCTAACGGTCACATTATTTACTAAATCGGTCCGACCGAGTTTCATGATTCGGTCCCACCGAGTTTGGTAAGTTGTGTGTAACAGTTAGATTTTGTGTGGAGGCTATATATACCCATCCACCCACTCTTCATTCGTGGAGAGAGCCATCAGAACATGCCTACACTTCCAACATACATTTTCTGAGAGAGAACCACCTACACTTGTGTTGAGATCAAGATATTCCATTCCTACCACATAAATGTTGATCTCTAGCCTTCCCCAAGTTGCTTTCCACTCAAATCTTCTTTCCACGAAATCCAAATCCTGTGAGAGAGAGTTGAGTGTTGGGGAGACTATCGTTTGAAGCACAAGAGCAAGGACTTCATCATCAACACACCATTTGTTACTTCTTGGAGAGTGGTGTCTCCTAGATTGGCTAGGTGTCACTTGGGAGCCTCCGACAAGATTGTGGAGTTGAACCAAGGAGTTTGTAAGGGCAAGGAGATCGCCTACTTCATGAAGATCTACCCTAGTGAGGCAAGTCCTTCGTGGGCGACGGCCATGGTGGGATAGACAAGGTTGCTTCTTCGTGGACCCTTCGTGGGTGGAGCCCTCCGTGGACTCACGCAACCATTACCTTTGTGGGTTGAAGTCTCCATCAACATGGATGTACGATAGCACCACCTATCAGAACCACGGCTAAAAAATCTCCGTGTCAACATTGCGTTTGCCCTCTCAAACTCCTCCCTTTACCTTCATATGCAATTGTTTTACATTCCGCTGTTGTACTCTTAGAATTGCATGTGTAGGTTGATTGCCTGACTTGTGCTAAGTTGCTAAAATCCGCCAAGAACTAAAATTGGGAAAAGGCTAGATTTTTATTTGGTCAAGTAGTCTAATCACCCCCCTCTAGACATACTTTCGATCCTACAGTATATCAACACCCGTTGAAGTTTTTTCAAGTTTTCTACAGTACGTGCTTACAAAATTATCACAATAGACCCGCAATAAGAGAGTCAGGTAAGCTATCAAAGAATGAAGCTGCAAGAGTGAGAGGTGGCATACACACTACAGTAGCATGCAAGGAAACAAATCAAAGAGTGAAAAGATACACAAGTGGTCCTAAACTATTTTGAATAGGTTTCTGGCATGAGAACTAACTATACAAAAAGTGAATTGATTCAAATTAATATTGAGTGGTAGGAGTTCCAGGAATTCACCATCCTGCTAGGTTGTATTGGTGGAAGTTTTCCCATCAAATATTTAGGGATGCCCCTCCACCATGACAACCTAAGGAGGGAGGATATTCAACCTCTAATTGAAAAAATTATGAAGACGATTGCTGGATAGAGAGGAAGCTCCTTTCTTAATGGTAGGATAATTTCGATCGAAGCTTGCTTGGCCAGCATTCCAATCTATTTGTTATCCTTTTTCATATTCCCTAAGTGGTGTATAGATTTGATCAATTCCTAGATGGAGCACAGTCTTTGGAATGATTTTGAAGGACATTGGAAACTTCATTTAGCTAACGGGAAACTAGTTTATATGAAGAAGGGAATTGGAGGGCTTGACATTCCTAACCTTCAGGAAGTCAATCTCTATTTGGATATGAAGGGAAAAGCAAACCTTGGTGACGGTGTCCTGGACTAGGGGGTGCCAACCTAGTCGGCCCATAGTCCTTAGGCTGGGCCTGCAGGCCCTCATTCTCATTTGGGTGGACTCCGGAAGCTACACACCTGGACGTTATCAAGACTGCATCTACCGAAGACTTGCCGTATACTCCAAGACATCTCTTGCCGCCTCCATGCGCATCCCTGGATACCGGCCATGTAACCCTAGATGCCCTACCTGGCGTATATACAAGCCAGAGGGTTTAGCCTTTAGAGGGGATCCAATCACAATTACGATCACCTAGCCCTAGGGTTGGATCTCCCCTTATGATCTCGAGATAGATCAAGCTCGTACTCGATATATCATCATCAATATAATCAAAGCAGGACATAGGTATTACCTCTTCGAGAGGGCTTGAACCTGGGTAAACACATGTCTCCTCCGTACCTGTTACCACCAATCCGAGATCCACAACTCGGGACCCCCTGCTGTCGGTGTCAAAACTGGCGGATCTTGGGTAGGGGGTCCCGAGCTGTGCATCTAAGGCTAATGGTAACAGGATGCAGGGGACACGATGTTTTACCCAGGTTTGGGCCCTCTCGATGGAGGTAATACCCTACTTCCTGCTTGACTGATCTTGATGATATGAGTATTACAAGTGTTGATCTACCACGAGATCGTAAAGGCTAAACCCTAGAAGCTAGCCTATGATTATGATTGTTGTTGTCCTACGGACTAAACCCTTCGGTTTATATAGACACCGGAGGGGGCTAGGGTTACACAGAGTCGGTTACAGAGAAGGAGATGTACACATCTGAATTTCCAAGCTTGCCTTCCACGCAAAGGAGAGTCCCATCCGGACACGGGACGAAGTCTTCAATCTTGTATCTTCATAGCCCAACAGTCCAGCCAAAGTATATAGTTCGGCTGTCCGAGGACCCCTTAATCCAGGACTCCCTCAGTAGCCCCTGAACCAGGCTTCAATGATGATGAGTCTGGCACGCAGATTGTCTTCGGCATTGCAAGGCGGGTTCCTTCTCCGAATACTTCATAAAAGATTGTGAACACAAGGATCGTGTCCGGCTCTGCAAAACAAATTCCACATACCACCGTAGAGAGCACAACATTCCACAAATCTAATCTGCTCGCAACTTTTTATGACATCACGCCACGGTCCGGTCTTTATTTGAACCGTTTTTCATAACCAGCCACTACACGTGTTGTGAGGCAGTTTTATTGGCACGTCTTGTCGAAGCAGAGATCGTGTTCCCCTTATCATGGGATTCTCATCAATACAGGTGTGGGTAACCCAGCCGTGTTTGTTTAATATGACTCCTCGATTTTAGGCAAGTCCCAAACGGCCACGCGGGGGACGCTTGATATTCGTCCTCTTTATAAGGGGGCCAAGGCCTGTCCTTTTCTTCCCACGCTTGATCCTTCCCCTCCCAAACCCCGAGTTCCAACACCCAAGGCTTAAGCTAAGAGCTTCAGACCTTCAACCATGTCTGGATCCAACCTTCAAGGCCGGTGGATGGCCTCCTCCGTCACTGAGGAGGACGTCAGGAAGCTTAGGGAGGCCATGTATCTCACCGTTGAGATTCTGCATAGGCTGCCTACTCAAGGGCAGGTCATCCCTACTCCCGAACCCAACGACAGCGTGTTTATTTCCCACTTTCTCTGAGGGCTAGGTTTTAGTACTGATCCCTTCATGAGAAGGCTCATGTTCTACTATGGGCTAGATTTCCATGATCTAGCTCCGGATTCCATCCTTCACATCTCGTTGTTTATCGTCGTGTGTGAAGCCTTCCTCCGCATCACCCCCCACTTCGGCCTATGGCTCAAGACCTTCAATGTGAGGCCGAGGGTGATTGACGGGCGTCACGCGGAGTGCGGAGGTGCTATAATAAGCAAATGCATCGACGCCCCATGGCCAAAGGGTTCCTTCACAGAAATTTCTGATTTATGGCAGCAGGAGTGGTTTTATATCACAGCTCCCCGAGGTAGAAAGCGGGCGATTGCCCCAGCGTTTCGCTCGGGCCCTTCGCCGCAACTGGCGTCATGGGTCAACAAGGGGCTGGATTGGGGCCGATTAACGATGTGCTGACACGGCAAAGCCGCATCCGAGACCTCCTCAAGAGGGATGTCAGTCTTGTCAAGATAATGCAAGTAATGCTGGTTCGTCGGGTCCTACCCTGCCAACGTCGCCCTCTCCGTATGTGGGAGTTCAACCCGGAAGGACCACGAACCATTCAACAATTCTTCGGCATGACGCTCAAAGATATGTATGGGTCGTTCTTCGGATCACGAATAAAGTGTCCGGACACCACCGAGGACGTGGGTCTCAACTGCAACTGTCCGGATACCCAAGTAAGTAATTCTGCTTCTGAACACACCGTCCTTTATGTTTATTATAACATCATTCTGAAAACTGCTCTCTGCCAGGACTGGATAAGGAAGGCGGAGAGGATAAGGTGTTCGACCCCTCTTCCCGAAGGCTCGCCGGATCCTTTGTTGACCAGGATGCTTGAGCGCGCGCCGTATCAGGTGCCATCAGGAGACGACGAAGGGAGGAATAGAGAAGCCACAGGGGGGCCTCACATGTTATACATCCAAACTGGGGGAGTGAGTGCCTCCACGAAGGAGGATCGGGGAGGTGAACCTAAAATCCCCTCTCCTAAAGGTAAGAAAAGGGCCGCCTCTAAAGACTTGGAAACGGAGGCTTCCAAACGAGGGAAGAAACCCTCGCCAAGGGACCCTGCCCCAGAGGGCGTCCTTACCATACATCGCTCGCAACGGGGCCAGCCCTCCACCGAGGCATAAGTAAAAGAGTACTTTGGTAAATATATCACGTTTTGTCTCTGAGAATAATAACCGAAACATATTTGTTGCAGTTCGGCTCGCAGCCCTTCTCCATAGAGTTCGTCTTCGGGGGATCTTCTTCCGGAGATGATGGAGAGCAAAACGCCTCCTCCTGCCTCCCCGCCACATGGTGCGGACGACCCCGAGGTGTTGTCACGGAGGATTTCTCCTGATCTGCCGAGGCCGGAAGTTGACACTTCGGCTGCCCGAAGTTCGGAATATTCGGCTCCCAAGGAGAGCGATAGAAAGAGTCCGGGATTGTCCGGCATACAGCCGGACACACTGATGGGTCTTTTGGAGAGAGCGGCCATCTCAGAGACACATCGTAGCCTAATGGGTATGGTGATTGAGAGGATTTCCTCCGCCAAAAGCGGTTTGAATGAAGCCTTCACAAGTCTGCTGAGCGGCTTTGAGGTACGCAAAATAATACATGTATTTCTGATGGTACCGCACATGCTAGGTGTGCTCTGTATAGATAGTAGCCCCTGAGACTCTGGTTGCCATCCGGAGGTGGCAAACGGAGGATCGTAATCCCAGGTAATAATCGCGCTGCTTTTATGTGCAGGCGGCTGATTGTCCGGCGGCTGACCGGACTGCTGATTTTGTCGAACTGAATCGACAGCTTGACGTGGCGGATGCCGACATTGTGCTTGTTAACAAGCGGCTTGACGAAGCCCAGGGTATGTATATTCGGCTTATAAGTAAATTGTAAGAGGAGCATTATGCTAGTATCTATAATATACTGTGACTGCAGATGGAGCTGCTGCCATAGAGACCCTTCGGGCATAGCTTGCCCGAGCCAAGGAATAAGCTCGAATAAGTGATGCGGCCGCCCTGAAGGTGGTCGAAGAGTTGAGAGCCGAACAGGCTGCTCATCGCTAGAGCGAGGAAAGGATAACCGAGATGGCTGTTGAGCTGAAAGATGTCGTCGACCGCTATGAGCTCCTTGAGAAGGATATCCAAGCGGAAGCGGCCGATCATAAGAAGGCCCTGGAGGCAGCCAAGGAAACCCACTCTGAAATGAGAGGGATAATGGAGGAGCTCCATGAAGCCGGAGATATCACGGCTGGGAGGCACTATTTGTTGCGGATGAAGTTCGGAGATCCGAAGTATGCCCCTCTGGATCAGTTGTGGAGTGCTGCAGACGCGTATGCAGACCTGGCAAAGAGTGCTGCTGATGTGACTGAGTTTTACAAAGATCAGAAAAACCATCAGGTAGAAAGGTTATTCTAGTCGCAGTTTAGTGCCCCGACGCGTCCGCTGCCGTTGAATGAAAGGATGGCCGCATGGTCCAAGCTCCATAGATTGTCCAGGCTTGCTATGAGGTCTGTCGTGGATCATCTTTGGCCACGTGGACTGAGGGAGTCCTGGATTAAGGGGACCTCGGACAGCTGGACTATATACCTTGGCTGGACTGTTGGACTATGAAGATACAAGATTGAAGACTTCGTCCCGTGTCCGGATGGGACTATCCTTTGCATGGAAGGCAAGCTTGGCAATTCGGATGTGTAGATCTCCT
Organism: Triticum aestivum; assembly: GCF_018294505.1. Taxonomy (NCBI): domain Eukaryota; kingdom Viridiplantae; phylum Streptophyta; class Magnoliopsida; order Poales; family Poaceae; genus Triticum; species Triticum aestivum. The sequence continues at coordinate 158,023,131 of NC_057795.1, read as the reverse complement.
TCTCTGTAACCGACTCTGTGTAACCCTAGCCCCCTCCGGTGTCTATATAAACCAGAGGTTTTAGTCCGTAGGACAACAACAATCATAATCATAGGCTAGCTTCTAGGGTTTAGCCTCTACGATCTCGTGGTAGATCAACTCTTGTAATACTCATATCATCAAGATCAATCAAGCAGGAAGTAGGGTATTACCTCCATCGAGAGGGCCCGAACCTGGGTAAACATCATGTCCCTTGTCTCCTATTACCATTAGCCTTATACGCACAGTTCGGGACCCCCTACCCGAGATCCGCCGGTATTGACACCGACATTGGTGCTTTCATCGAGAGTTCCATTGTGCCATCGCGATAAGGCTTGATGACTCCTTCAGTCATCTTCAACGACACAGTCCAGGGGGAGGTTTTTCTTCCCGGACAGATCTTCGTATTCAGCGGCTTCGTACTGCGGGCCAACTCGTTTGGCTATCTGGAGCAGACCGATAGCTACGCCCCTGGCCATCAGGTCAGGTTTGGAAGCTTGAACCATACTGCCGACATTCGCGGAGACTTGATCTTCGACGGATTCGAGCCCACGTCAGGTGAGCCAAACGGTCCCGACGAGCATGACTTAGATCTACCATCGGACAGTGTTCGGGAGGTCCCGCCTGCGGCGGTGCCAGGAATCAATTCGGAGCAAATCGTGCCATCCGAGGATGGGTGGATGGACCCCGCCATGGATGCCGCACACTCCTCGGCCTTGGAGCCGAACACTGGCCTCACCTCCTATGAGGCCGGAATCATTGGACCCTCGGACTCGACTCCGGCTACAGGATCCGAACCGCATACGACCATGCCCATCAAATCTGATTGGGCACCAGTCATGGAGTTCACCTCCACGGATATTTTTCAGCACTCGCCCTTGGGTGACGTGCTAAATTCATTAAGGTCTCGCTCTTTTTCAGGGGACTCTTGGCCGAACTATGTCCGGCTCGCGTGGGAAGCGGACGATGAAAAATTCGTTCCCCACCCACCACCCACTTGATAGCCACTGTCAGGGACTTAACCGACGTGCTTGACTTCAACTCCGAATACATCGACGGTACAGACGACGATGCAGGAGAAGAACAAGAACCACCGCCTATAGGGCGCTGGACAGCCACCTCATCATATGATATATATATATATGGTGGACACCCCAAAGAAAGCAATGGCGATGAGGCAACCGAGGATAATCCTTTGGATAAGCAACCCAGACACCGGCGTCATAGGCACTGCTCCAAGCCCCGCCATAGCAAAAATAGCGATACCGGCACAAGAGATGATAACAATCTGGATGGTACCGAAGACGGAAACAATCCTGCCCAGCTGGGCTTCAAGCAGTCGAAGCAAGGAGATGGGCAAGCTAGCCCTAAAGAACAGGCAACAAATGGAGAATCAGAGGATGATAACTACATGCCTCTCTCCGAAGACGAAGTGAGCCTTGGCGATGAAGAATTCATCGTGCCCGAGGATCCCGTCGAGCAGGAGCGCTTCAAGCGCCGTCTTATAGCCACTGCAAAAAGCCTGAAGAAAAAGCAGCAACAGCTTCAAGTTGATCAAGATCTGCTAACTAACAAATGGACCGAGGTCCTGGCTGCCGAGGAATACGGACTCGAGCGCCCTACAAAAAGTTACCCAAAGCCCAGGTTGCTACCTCAACTTGAGGAGGAGGCGTTAAAGCCCACACTACCAGCGCATGATGCGGCTGACCGGCCACCCCGTGGCCGAGCCAAAGCGGCGTACTAGCCCGAAGTCCAGACCGCACCCCGACGCCAAACAAGCAAAAACACGAAGCCCGGGGCTCCATGCATGACCTGCGAGACAAACTAAAAAACAAAGCAGGACAGTCAAGATCGATCTATGGATCACGGGGGCGCGCCCAATGCATGACGAGGACCGTCACGCCGGATACACTAAGAAATCTGGCCGGACCGAACACAATGTAGCCCGGCACAGAGGCGCCGCACACCCCTTATGCTTCACTGATGAAGTAATGGATCATGAATTCCCGGAAGGGTTTAAGCCCGTGAAAACTGAATCATATGATGGTACTATAGACCCCGTGGTATGGATAGAAGATTTTTTCCTCCATATTCACATGGCCCGCGGAGATGATCTACACGCTATCAAGTACCTCCCACTAAAACTCAAGGGACCGGCTCGGCATTGGCTGAATAGCTTGCCGGCAAACTCCATAGGAAGTTGGGAAAACCTGGCAAACGCGTTCCTTGACTACTTCTAGGGCACCTATGTGCGTCCACCGGATGGTAATGATCTAAGTCACATAACCCAACAGCCCGGAGAGTCAGCCAGGAAATTTTGGACCCGGTTCCTAACCAAAAAGAACCAAATTGTCGACTGTCCGGATGCGGAAGCCCTAGTGGCCTTTAAGCATAACATCCGTGACGACTGTCTTGCCCGACATCTTGGCCAAGAAAACCCAAAGTCCATGGCAGCCCTCATAACACTCATGACCCGCTTTTGCGCAGGCGAGGATAGTTGGTTGGCTCGTAGCAACAACACAGCAAGCAATCCTGGCACATCAAAAGCCAAGGATGGCAACGACAAACCACGGCGCAACAAACACAAGCATCACCAAAACGGTGATAGTGCCGAAGACATGCCAGTCAATGCCGGATTCAGTGGCTCCAAGTCCGGTCAGCGGAAAGGGCCATTCAACAAAAACAATTCAGGCCCGTCAAGTTTGGACCGCATACTCGACCGTCATGCCAAATCCACGACACCCCAGGAACACCAGCCAATCATACAAACAGAGAATGCTGGGTCTTCAAACAAGCAGGTAGATCAGATGCCGAAAACAAGGGGAAGGGGTCTCAAAGCGATGATGATGAAGAGGAGCCCCGATCACCGAATATAGGAGGACAGAAGAAATTCCCTCCCCAGGTGAAAATGGTGAATATGATTAACACGAGCCACATTCCCAAGTGGAAGCATGCCTGTCGGTGTCAAAACCGGCGGATCTCGGGTAGGGGGTCCCGAACTGTGCGTCTAGGCGGATGGTAATAGGAGACAAGGGACACGATGTTTTTACCCAGGTTCGGGCCCTCTCGATGGAGGTAAAACCCTAGTCCTGCTTGATTAATATTGATGATATGGGTAGTACAAGAGTAGATCTACCATGAGATCAGAGAGGCTAAACCCTAGAAGCTAGCCTATGGTATGATTGTTGTTCGTCCTACGGACTAAAACCCTCTGGTTTATATAGGCACCGAAGAGGGTTAGGGTTAGACAGAGTTGGTTACAATGGTAGGAGATCTACATATCTGTATCGCCAAGCTTGCCTTCCACGCCAAGGAAAGTCCCATCCAGACACGGGATGAAGTCTTCAATCTTGTATCTTCATAGTCCAGGAGTCCGGCCAAAGGTGATAGTTCGGCTACCCGGACACCCCCTAATCCAGGACTCCCTCAGTAGCCCCTGAACCAGGCTTCAATGACGACGAGTCCGGCGCGCATATTGTCTTCGACATTGCAAGGCGGGTTCCTCCTCCGAATACTTCATAGAAGATTTTGAACACAAGGATAGTGTACGGATCTGCAAAATAAGTTCCACATACCACCGTAGAGAGAATAATATTTACACAAATTCAAACTGCTGACGTATTCCGTGGCGTGACATCACACCATGGCCAAGACTTTATTCGAATCGTTTTTGCTGTCCCACCTCAGCATGTTTAGCGAGGCGGTTTCCTTGGGACGTCTTGTCGAAGCAGAGATCGTGTCCCCTGATTCCGGGATTCTCATCAATACGGGCTGGGTAACCCAACCGCGCCATTGATTATGGCGCTTGGGAGATAAGCGAGTTTTACCAGGCTGGTGGGGATGCATAGCTTCGTCTGTCCATATAAGGGGATAAGGATCCACTTTTTCACACACGCCTTCTTCTTCCTTTGCTCATCCATTTCCGCACACTCGAGCTTTAGCACCCAAGTCCGCACATCCCACCTCAACCTTCTCCAGCCATGTCAGGAGCGGGAGGCAAGTGGATGGCCTCCTCCGTCACGGAGGGGCACATCAAAAAGTTGAGGAAAGCCGGATACTTGCACAACGACATTGCGCACCGGCTTCCATACGAGGGGCAGCTCGTCCCCACCCCCAGGCCCCATGAGAGGGTGGTGTTCCTCCCACATTTCCTCCGCGGACTGGGCTTCCCACTCCACCCATTTGTCCGGGGGCTCATGTTCTACTACGGCCTGGATTTCCACCATATGGCCCCAAACTTCATCCTCAACATCTCGGCGTTTATCATCGTGTGTGAGGCCTTCCTCCGCATCAAGCCCCACTTCGGCTTATGGCTGAAGACCTTCAATGTCAAGCCGAAGGTAGTGGGCGGCCAGCAGGCGAAGTGCGGAGGCGCCATGGTGGGCAAGATGCCCAACGTTATATGGCTCGAGGGCTCTTTCGTGGAAACCATCAAAGGGTGGCAATCGGGGTGGTTCTACATCACCGAGCCGCCTGACCCTGAATGGGCAGTGACCCCCAAATTCCGATCTGGCATCCCCACACGGCTCACCTCCTGGAAAGAGAAGGGCCTGACATGGGGTAATTCGGAAGAGCTGACCGGACTCCAAACCTGCGTCCAAAACCTTGTGAACAAGAAGCTCAAGCTTGTCAATGTAGTCCAGGTCATGCTCATCCGCCGTATCCTCCCGTGCCAACAACGGGCCTTCAACTTGTGGGAGTTTGATCCGGCACAGCACCAAACCTTGAGCAGGCTCTTCGACACTACGTACGAAGATGCCTGGAAGGTGCTGTTCAAGGGCGCCGAGGCTCCCGCATCCGCTACCGAAGATCGCGGATTCAGCTCGCAGCATCAAGCCAGCGAGGTAAGCTATTTTACCCTTTACAGGACACTTGTTTTTCATAGTTTGACTCTATGCGGGATCTAAACTCCCTTACCTTTGACAGGCCTGGCAGAAGACGTCCGGGCAGGTTAACTATGTGGCTCCCTTGCCAGAAGACCCAGCGGACGCCCGATTGACGGGGCTGCTGGTTCCGGCACCTCACGTGGTGCCGGGGAAGAAGGCCAAGAAGAAGGCCACGGGAACTCGAAGGAGTTCCTGGCGCCAGGTGTTGTCGGACTCATCGTCCGATGACTCCAAGGCGGACTCCTCCCGCGAAGACGAGGAGGAGGAAAAAGAGGCCTCTCCCCCAGCGGGGGGAGAGAAGAAAAGGAAGGCCGCCCCAACTGTGGAGGCCGGAGGGTCCAAGAAGGGAAGGACCCTTCCTCCGGACTACTCCACCAACGCCGACGACGGCAAAGAGTGGCCACCGAGGGCTAAGCCCCTGGCGACATCGTAAGTGTCCGGATACCAGAATAACTCATGGCGTTTCGTTTGTTGTATAGAATATCCTAACGCCGAATATAACCCTGCAGCCCACCCAAGGACGGGCTCGACGTTTCAACGAGCGGCTCCCTGGCTTCGTCGGACGTGAATAGCACTTCACTTCCGGCTGCCTCCTCTCCTTGCACTGCGGATGACGCCGAGGTGGGGTCCCAAAAGGGGCCCAGCCTGGAGGAGGAGGTCCAAGAGGCGCCGCAAGGCAACCTCTCGGACTCCAGGCACAAGGGGGATCAAACCCCAAAGGGCTCTAAGTCCGGCCTTGGGCCGGACTCCGTATCGGAACCTTCAGTGGTTCCGAAGTCCGGCAGGCGGCCCCTTCGTAAGAAGAGTGAGACCGTGACACCGGTGACCTCCGTCCAACCCGAGGCACCGGATAGTTTGCTGGAGGCGCTTAACGGCGCCTCCATCTACGAGGAGCACCGCACTGTTATGAGTGTGGTGATCCTGAAAGTTCAGTCCGCCAAGAGCGGGGGCTGACTAAAGCCTGTGCCAGCCTTCTAACAGGCTTTCAGGTATGTATTTAAGATATGTAAAAATATGACCGCATAGACAATAGCCCCTGATGCTCAGTTTGGTGTTTGGAAAGAAAAGCCGAACTGAGGATCTAAAAAGATGTACGCAGGAGTCTAACATAAGTATGTCAATATGGGGAGTGCAGGCTGCGCTGCTGACCTCTACCGCACTGACTGCGGAGGTCAATGCATTGAAGCAGAGCCTCGAGCAGTCCGAGAATGAGCTTGGCCTTGCCAAAAAGCAGCTCGAGGACAAGGAAGGTAAGTAATACCTTATGGAAGTATATAAAAGATGTGGTTGCAAAAAATAACAGGAATAACGTGAGAATTGTAGGGGCCACGAACAAGGTGGCGACCCTGAAGGAAGCGGTGTCCAAGGCCGAAAGCAATGCGGCCGCGGAGCGCACCGAGCGAGAGAAGCAGGAGGCGCGGGTGGCGGAGGTGCGGCAAGAGCTCCAGGTTCTCGTGGAAAAACACGAGAGTTTGGAGCGTGACTCAAAGACTCGAGAGTCCGAGCTCGCCTCGGCTCTTGAGAGCGCCAAAGCCGCTAAGGCCGAAGCCCAAAAAGCCCTCCAGGAAATTGAGGCAATGAAGAAAATAGCGGCGGGTAAGGCATTCCTCATGCAGAGCAAGCACGTGAAAGTGAATTACTTGTTACTTACCCGAATCCGGAGCTCTCCAGGAGCATTCGCAGATCTACCCCGCAGTGTGTCCGACGCCGCCGCATTCTACCGGGCCGAGGAGGTGAGCTCGACGGAGAAGTTGTTCTGGTCTCAGTATGCTGAGGCCGGACACCCGGTGCCCTTGAGCGACCAGCTGAAGCAGCTGGTCGAGCTCCATAAGGTGGCCGAACAAGCCATGAAGGGCCTCATAGTTCGGCTGTGGCCTGAGGAAGCCATGCCTGGGAGCTACTTCGGGCTGGTGAGGAGGCTGGTGGACGCCTGTCCATGGATTGAAGTCGTCAAGCGCTCCGTCTGTATCGAAGGTGCCCATAGGGCCCTTGCCCGTGCTAAAGTACATTGGGGTAAGATGGACGCCGAGAAGCTTGTGACGGACGCTCCACCGCCGGGTAGGGAGTATCGCAAGCCCGAGATGTATTATGAGGGCGTCCTGAAGGGTGCCCGCCTTATAGCGGGTGAATGCTCCAAAGATGTAATTTTTGAGTAAACTCACATTTGTTATCCTGTACGCTTGAAAACTTGTTCATATGCGCTAAGCAACGCTTGTGAATTTAAAATATTACCTTCTGTGCGGCCGTTTATTAAATTTGAGAGATGGCGAGTCGTCGGCTTCTGCCCCCATGCCACGAGTGCTAGGGTGTTAGGGATAAACTTGAGCACTCCTTTTCCCATTCTTGGGTCCTTCGAGGGAGGCGCTCAACGCAACCGGACTATAATGCTTGAACACTCTCACTTAGCCATAGAATTCTATAATTTTAAATTTCGGTGAAGCCCCTAGTACTCGGAAGGCCGAATTCGGGGCCCTGTCCACGCCTGGGCCGGACAAAGCCGACTCCTCGCTCTAAGCGGCATAAGTCTTTAGGGACTCGAAAACCTCTCGAACAGTGACCGGCTCTCGCCCTATCACGACGGTCAGTTTTAGCTTTCTCCACTGAGGTGCTTAACCCAGCTCAACCGGGGCACAATCGCAGTGGTTCTCCCAGCGCTACCTTAGCCGATATAACGGAACGTAAGGTACCAAAACATGGGAGCCGGGCAAACCCAACAATTGACCCAAGACATGATTCGGAGCCGATGCATATAATGCTATAAGTTCGGGGTGCCGCACTTGTGAAAGTGTTGGGACTTATCACACCATATTTTGGGGTACTTAAGCCCCTGGTGTATTTGGCCGTACCAAAGTGTACGGATGCAACATGTCATAAGTGAACATATATAGATAAAAAAGGGAATGCAATAATAGGCAAAAGCTATGCATTGTTTATTCAAAAGAGCTGCGGTAAAAGCAGAACGATACAAATAGTGCGATAAGCAATGGACGGGACTATTTGACCTGTCCCCCTCCAGGGGCAAGCTGCGGGATGATATGTGAAACAAGTATACTGCTCGTTATAGAGACCACCTGGACACTCGACGTAGCTTTCTGCTTCCCTGGCTGTTGCATCGTGTGTTCAGCGATTCTACTGCCGGACAGGGCTTCTTTAGAAAGGAGTCCTGAAAGTAAGAGAAAAAAGAATGACACAATCGGGAGCCCCTGGTGCGGTTGAGCCGCATTCTGGGCTTGCCGTGGTCGTGCCCCTCCCCCTATGCCCATGGTATTTCCAGAGCATAATTATGTACGCGTAGTACTGGTTTCGCAATTTCGCGAGGGCTGGGGTTGGGGCCGCATTTCTACGCGTGCTCGGGACGTGCCAGGCGGTATTGTTGTAGGTTACTTCGGGTGCGCTTGACGGTGTCCAGACGTTTAATAGCCGGATTCGAGAATTGCCTTGAGAGGCTGCTTTGTATTTCCGCCACGAGGGCCGCCGTATGCTCCTCTGTTCGGAGAGAGCGTTCGGTGTTTCCGTTGACCGTAATGACTCCTCGAGGGCCTGGCATCTTGAGCTTGAGGTATGCGTAGTGCGGCACCGCATTGAACTTTGCAAATGCGGTTCGTTCGAGCAGTGCGTGATAGCCGATGCGGAACGGGACTATGTCGAAGATTAACTCCTCGCTTTGGAAGTTATTCGGGGATCCGAAGACCACTTTAAGTGTAACTGAGCCTGTACAGTTGGCCTCTACACCCGGTATGACGCCTTTAAAGGTCGTCTTTGTGGGTTTAATCTTTGAGGGGTCTATGCCCATTTTGCGCACTGTATCTTGATAAAGCAGATCCAGGCTGCTGCCGCCGTCCATCAGGACTCTAGTGAGGTGAAATCCGTCAACGATTGGGTCTAGAACCAATGCGGTGAATCTGCCATGGCGGATGCTAGTGGGGTGGGCCCTTCGATCAAAAGTGATCGGGTAGGAGGACCACGGATTGAACTTTCGGGCGATTGGCTCCATCGCGTATACGTCCCTTAGTGCACGCTTCCGCTCCCTTTTGGGTATGTGGGTTGCGTATATCATGTTCACCGTCGCTCTTGTAGGGGGAAGCCCTTCTGTCCTCTATTGTTCGGCGGCTGGGGCTCCTCTTCATCATCGCTATGCAGCCCCTTGTTATTGTTTTCGGCATTTAACTTGCCTGCCTGCTTGAACACCCAACAATCCCTGTTGGTGTGGTTGGCTGGTTTTTCGGGGGTGCCGTGTATCTGGCACGAGCGATCAAGTATTCGATCCAAATTGGATGGGCCCGGAGTATTTCTTTTGAATGGCTTTTTCCGCTGATCGGGTTTAGAGCCTCTGAATCCGGCATTGACTGCCATATCTTCAGCATTATCGCCATTAATGCGGCGCTTGTGCTTGTTGCGACGCAACCTGTCGTTGCTGTCCTTGGTATCCGAATTTCCAGGGCTCTTGGTCATGTTGTTACTACGAGCTAGCCAGCTGTCCTCTCCCGCGCAAAAGCGGGTCATGAGTGTTGTGAGGGCTGCCATGGATTTCGGCTTTTCCTATCCTAGGTGCCGGGCAAGCCACTCGTCGCGGATGTTATGTTTGAAGGCCGCAAGGGCCTCTGCATCCGGACAGTCGACAATTTGATTTTTCTTGGTTAGAAACCGTGTCCAGAATTGTCTGGCCGATTCCTCTGGCTGCTGAATTATGTGGCTTAGGTCATCGGCGTCTGGTGGTCGCACATAGGTGCCCTGGAAGTTGTCGAGGAATGCGGCTTCTAGGTCTTCCCAACAACCAATTGACTCCGCTCACAAGCTGTTAAGCCAATGCCGAGCTGGTCCTTTAAGCTTGAGTGGGAGGTATTTGATGGTGTGTAGGTCATCACCACGGGCCATGTGGATATGAAGGAGGTAGTCCTCGATCCATACCGCAGGATCTGTTGTGCCATCATATGATTCGATGTTTACGGGTTTGAAACCCTCGGGGATTTGATGATCCATTACTTCGTCTGTGAAGCATAGTGGGTGTGCGGCGCCCCTGTACTGGGCTATATCCTGACGTAGCTCAAATGAGCTTTGTCTGCTGTGTTTGGCTTGGCCGGATTTGTTGTATCCGGCATGACGGTTATCGTCACGTGTGGTGAGGCACCCACGCGATCCATAGATCGATCTTGTTTGCCTTGCCTTGTCCTCCAATATATCTCGCAGGTCTGGCGCATTTCCCCATGCCTTGGTACTTTTTGAGCGACGCCGGGGTGCGGTTTGAGTGGAGGGCCGAAAGGCCTCTCTGTCGCGGCCACGAGGTGGCCAGTCGGCCGCCTCATGCGCTGGTGATGTAGGTTTGGGTGCTTCCTCCTCTAATCGGGGTAGCAGCCTGCGTATTGGGTAGCTCTTGGAGGGGCATTCGAGTTCATACTCTTCGGCCGCAAGGACTTCAGTCCATCTGTCAGCTAGCAAGTCTTGGTCAGCTCTAAGCTATTGTTGCTTTTTCTTGAGGCTGCTTACCGTGGCCATAAGCCTGCGTTTGAAACGCTCCTGTTCGACAGGATCCTCAGGCACGACGAATTCGTCATCGTCGAGGCTTGCCTCGTCTTTGGAGGGAGGCATGTAATTATCGTCCTCTACCTCTCTATCTGCCGCTCTCTCATGAGGGCTGGCTTCACCATCCTCCTGCGTTGAATCCTGCTGGAGGGGGTTGTCTTCGGCACTGTCCGGGGTGTTATTGTCTCCTGTGCCGGAATCACCATTTTTGCAGTGGCAGGATTTAGAGCGGCGCCGCTGACGCTGGCGCTTGGGCTGTTTCTTGGAGGGGTCATCCTCCGTTGTTCCATCGCCATTCCCATCTTTTGGGATGTCCACCATGTAAATGTCGTATGACGAGGTGGCCTTCTAGTGCCCTGTAGGCGCTGGTTCTTGGTCGTCTCCTGCATCGTCGTCCATACCGTTGATGTGTTCGGAGTCGAAGTCGAGCATGTCGGTTAAATCATTGATAGTGGCTACGAAGTGGGTGGTGGGTGGGCTTTGAATTTCTTCGTCGTCCGCATCCCAACCTTCCTGACCATAGTCCGGCCAGGGCTCTCCTGATAAAGAGAGAGACTTTAGTGAATTTAGGATGTCGCCAAAGGGTGAGTGCTGAAAGATGTCCGCGGCGGTGAACTCCATGATCGGCGCCCAATTGGATTCGATTCGTAGGGGCGCGGAAGGTTCGGAGTCCGGCACCTTGGAGTCACGAGCTTCGTGAGGGACAGGGTTGGTGTTCGGCTCTATTGCTATAGAGATAGCAGCCCCCGAGGCGGTGTCCAGCCACCCGTCCTCGATTGGCGCAGTCGGCTCTGAGCTACGGGTGGAGCGGACACTGGTGCGGCCTCCAGGGCACTGTTCGGCGGCAGAGCTAGATCATGCCCATCATGATAGTGCGGCGCGCTTGGCTGTGGCTCGAACCTGTCGAAGATCAAGTCTCCACGGGCGTCAGCCGTGTAGTTGAAACTTCCAAATCTCACCTGATGGCCAGGGGCGTAGCTTTCAATCTGCTCTAGATGGCCAAGCGAATTGGCCTGCAGTGCAAAGCCGCCGAATACGAAGATCTGTCCGGGGAGAAAAGTCTCACCCTGGACCGCATCGTTGTAGATGATTGGAGGAGCCATCGGGCCTAAAGATGACGACACAGAGGAACTCTCAATGAAAGCACCAATGCCGGTGTCAAAACTGGTGGATCTCGGGTAGGGGGTCCCGAACTGTGCGTCTAGGCGGATGGTAACAGGAGACAAGGGACACGATCTTTTTACCCAGGTTCGGGCCCTCTCGATGGAGGTAAAACCCTACTCCTGCTTGATTAATATTGATGATATGGGTAGTACAAGAGTAGATCTACCATGAGATCAGAGAGGCTAAACCCTAGAAGCTAGCCTATGGTATGATTGTTGTTCGTCCTACGGACTAAAACCCTCCGGTTTATATAGGCACTGAAGAGGGTTAGGGTTACACAGAGTCGGTTACAATGGTAGGAGATCTACATATCCGTATCGCCAAGCTTGCCTTCCACGCCAAGGAAAGTCCCATCCAGACACGGGACGAAGTCTTCAATCTTGTATCTTCATAGTCCAGGAGTCCGGTCAAAGGTGATAGTTCGGCTATCCGGACACCCCCTAATCCAGGACTCCCTCAATGCCCTAAGGGACGTCTATGCGATGGAGCCAGTCGACCCAAAGTTTAACCTATGGTCCTCTTGCCTGATCACTTTCGATCACAGTGACCATCCTACCAGTATCTGTCATGGCAGTTCGGCTGTGCTGGTCCTCGACCCCATCATTGACGGATTTCACCTCACACGAGTCCTTATGGACGGAGGCAGCAGCCTGAACCTGCTATACCAGGATGCAATGCGCAAAATGGGCATCAACCCCTCAAGGATCAAGCCCAGAAAAACCACCTTCAAAGGTGTCATACCAGGTGTAGAGGCATGTTGCACGGGCTCAATCACACTGGGAGTGGTCTTCGGATCTCCGAACAATCACCGTACCGAAGAGTTAGTCTTCAACATCGCCCCGTTTCACAGTGACCATCAGGCACTGCTCGGACGAACCGCGTTCGCTTGGTTCAACGCGGTGCCACATTATGCCCACTGTAAATTCAAGATGCCCAGTCCACACGGCGTCATCACGGTTAATGGCTCCGAACTCCCCCTCGCCGCCGAAGAGTCTACCGCCGCTTTAGCAACAAGAGCAACGCATGGCATCTTCTAGTCGAACCTCGAGTCGACGGCCAAGCTTCCGGACACCGCCAAAGAAGTCCGAACTACTGCGCGGCAGGATAGCCCGGCTCGCCCGGAGCTTAATTAAAAACACTCCAAAATATGATAAGACAAGCCACATACCGCGACACAACTGCTCTGTGGCGCAAAACCATTTCTGGCGTTTTCTTTGCAGGATCACCATTACGTAGGCCAGGATGGATGGCGCGGAAATAGTTCGAGCGCGTAAGGGAATCTCTAGATATTCCCCCCCCTATGATAATCCGACTACACTTCGGATCCGAATACGACTTCCCCCCGACTGCTCTCAGTAGGCAGCCGCTATTTGCGATATGCCTTAATATGCCAGGGGCTTCATCATACTCATACTACGGCCCAAAAGTCCGAACACCTTCACGGCAGTTCGGCACCCCAAACTTATAGCATTATATGCATCAGCTCCGAATCATGTCTTGGGTCAATAGTTGGGTTTGCCCGGCTCCTATGTTTTGGTACCTTACGTTCCGCTATATCGGCTAAGGTAGCACTGGGAGAACTACTGCGATTGTGTCCCAGTTCTTCCGGACGAGCACCTCGGTAGAGAAAGCCGAAAACTGACTATCATGATGCAGTGAGAGCTGGTCAGCTGTTCGAGAGGTTCTAGAATCTTTAAGGATTTCTTCCGCATAATGCCATAACCAATGCATCGTAAGATGGATTGGCCTTTTTCTGATCAGGCGCTTATAGAGCCCCTCGTGCGGTATTCCGAACACTAGGGGCCGCACCTACCTTCTTTTTAAAACACTCCTATGGCTAAGTGAGAGTGATAAAGCCCTATAGTCCGATTGCCTGGTTCGCTGTGCTGAACACCTCCTTTAGGGACCCAAAACTGGGATAAAGAGTGCTCAGGTTTATCCCAAACACCCCCGTACTTACTACGTGGGGGCGGAAGCCGACGACTGTCCAACTCTCAGGATTAGTATATAAAACGGCCGCACAGGAGGAAAAACTTTCAAACAAACAGGCAATAAATAATAGAAACGACCTTATTTAAACATTACAAAGGACAAACATGACCGTATTCATGGAAATATAATGTCCTTGGTGCATTGCTCCGCCGCAAGGCGGGCTCCTTTCAAGACACCTTCATAATACAACTCGGGCTTGCGGTGCTCCTGTCCCTCCGGCGGTCCCTTGGTCATCAACTTTTCCGCATCCATCTTCCCGCAATGCACCTTTGCGAGGGGCGAAGGCCATTCGCGCGCTGAGGGAGTCCTGGATTAGGGGGTGTCCGGATGGCCGGACTATAACCTTTGGCCGGACTCCTGGATTACGAAGATACAAGATTGAAGACTTCGTCCTGTGTCCGGATGGGACTTTCCTTGGCGTGGAAGGCAAGCTTGGCGATACGGATATGTAGATCTCCTCCCATTGTAACCGACTCTGTGTAACCCTAGCCCTCTCCGGTGTCTATATAAACCGGAGGGTTTTAGTCCGTAGGACGAACAACAATCATACCATAGGCTAGCTTCTAGGGTTTAGCCTCTCTGATCTCGTGGTAGATCTACTCTTGTATTACCCATATCATCAATATTAATCAAGCAGGAGTAGGGTTTTACCTCCATCGAGAGGGCCCGAACCTGGGTAAAAACATCGTGTCCCTTTTCTCCTGTTACCATCCGCCTAGACACACAGTTCGGGACCCCCTACCCGAGATCCGCCGGTTTTGACACCGACATTGGTGCTTTCATTGAGAGTTCCTCTGTGTCATCACCTCTAGGCCCGATGGCTCCTCCGATCATCAACAACGATGCAGTCTAGGGTGAGACTTTTCTCCCCGGACAGATCTTCGTATTCGGCGGCTTTGCCCTGCAGGCCAATTCGTTTGGCCATCTGGAGCAGATCGAAAGCTACGTCCCTGGCCATCAGGTCAGATTTGGAAGTTTGAACTACACGGCTGACGTCCGCGGAGACTTGATCTTCGACGGGTTCGAGCCACAGCCGAGCGCGCCGCACTGTCACGATGGGCATGATCTAACTCTGCCGCCGAACAGTGCCCTAGAGGCCGCACCAGTGTCCGCTCCGACCGTTAGCTCGGAGCCGACTGCACCAATTGAGGACGGGTGGCTGGACACCGCCTCGGGGGCTGCAATCTCTACGGTGATCGAGCCGAACACCAGCCTTGTCCTCTGCGAAGCCCGTGACTCCAAGGTGCCGGACTCCTCTCCGGACTCCGATCCTCCCGCGCCCCTGCCGGTCGAATTTGATCGGGCGCTGATCATGGAGTTCGCCGCTGCGGACATCTTTCAGCACTCGCCCTTCGGCGACATTCTGAATTCTCTAAAGTCTCTTGCTTTATCAGGAGAGCCCTGGCCGGACTATGGTCAGCAAGGTTGGGATGCGGACGACGGAGAAATTCAAAGCCCACCCACCACCCACTTCGTAGCCACTGTCGATGATTTAACCGACATGCTCAACTTCGACTCCGAAGACATCGACGGTATGGACGACGATGTAGGACATGAACAGGAACCAGCGCCTATAGGGCACTGGACAACCACCTCATCTCATGATGTATACATGGTGGACACATCTAAAAGAAACGACAACGAGGAACAAAGGGACGCAGAGAGGGATCGTTCCCTCGAAAAGTAGTCAAAGCGGCGGCGTAAGCGCCGCTCTAAACCCCACCTCGACAGAAACAGCAGCCATACAGACCCAGCCGCAGAGCAGGGCACACCGGCGGACGACGAACATGCCATCAAGCAACCGTCCGAACAGGGAAACCTGGATAAACAAACCAAACAACCCGTCCCCGGTGAAGATAATAGTCCGGACGACCTCACGCCGGACAAGCTGCTGGAACAGAAGAACCTCCACATAAGGCTCGTCGCTACTGCGTGTAGCCTGAAAAAGCAGAAGCGGAAGCTCAAAATAGCGGAAGATACACTCAGAATTAGATGGAGCAAAGTACTCAACACCGCAGACAAATACGGCGACAGTCGCCACACAAAGAGCTATCCGAAGCGAAAATTACTGCCGGAATTCGATGAAGAGGCCTTAGAGCCCCCGCAATCGAAAAATAAGGAAGCCACCCGGTCGGATAAACAACCCCATGGCCAACATAGAGCGGCAAACAGCGCCGCACACAAGCCGGCACGCGATCCGCACAAGGATTCGCATCAAAAAGACGGCCCGGCCAGATCTATCTACGGGCCAAGAAAGCAAGCTCTAGTAAGCAATGCAACGCAGCAAGTATCTGAACATCACGACACACCCAAATATAGGGGCGCTGCACACCCCCTATGCTTCACTGATGAGGTGCTGGACCATGAATTTCCACAAGCCCCTAAACATAGAGGCATACGATGGAACAACAGACCCTGGAGTCTGGATTGAGGATTATATCCTCCACATACACATGGCTAGAGGAGATGGCCTCCACGCCATAAAATACTTACCCCTCAAACTCAAAGGGCCAGCCCGGCATTGGCTTAAAAGCCTTCCCAAAAACACCATTGGATGTTGGGAAGAGCTTGAGGACGCTTTTTGGGCAAATTTTCAAGGGACCTATGTCCGACCTCCGGATGCAGACGATCTAAGTCATATAACTCAACAACCCGGAGAGTCAGCCCGGAAACTCTGGAACAAATTTCTTACTAAAAAGAGACAGATAGTCGACTGTCCGGACGCCGAAGCCTTAGTAGCTTTCAAACATAGCGTTCGAGACGAATGGCTCGCCAGACACCTCGGCCAAGAAAAGCCAAGAACAATGGCCGCATTAACAAGCCTCATGACCTGCTTTTGCGCAGGAGAGGATAGCTGGTTGGCAAGAAATAGTACCAGCGACCCAAGTACATCTGAAGTTAGGGATGGAAACGGGAAACCGCGATGCAGCAAGGACCAGCGCCGGACTAAGGGAAGCAGCCCGAAGAGCACGGCAGTCAACGCCGGATTTAAAAGCTCTCGGCAGAATCAGAAAAAGCTGCCCCTCAAGGATAACAGGGACGAGCTATCTAACCTAAACAAAATCTTGGACAATATATGCCAAATCCACAGTACTCCCGGGAAGCCTGCAAACCATACCCACAGAGATTGTTGGGTCTTCAACCAATCTGGCAAACTCAACGCCGAACACAAGGGGCTCGACATACCAAGCGAGGACGATGATGAACCCCACAAGCAGAGCACCGGCGAGCAAAAGAATTTCCCACGAGAAGTCAAAACAGTAAACTCACTTCACGTGACAAAAGGGAAAAATAGAGTGGCGCCTATAGAGATACGCGCCATACGGCCTATCCCAGAGGAGTCCCGCCACTGGTTGTTAAAACCAATCACCTTCGACCATCAGGATTACTCCAGAAGTATCTGGAACAGAGGCTGGACTGCCTTGATATTAGATCCGATAATTGACGGACTCCACTTTACACAAGTCCTAATGGACGGCGGCAGTGGTCTAAACCTGCTATATCAGGACACAATCCGCAAAATGGGGATAAACCCAACAAGAATTCGCCATAGCAACATCGCCTTTCAAGGGGTAACGCCAGGCCCAGATGCCCATTGTATGGGTTCTCTCTTGCTAGAAGTTATGTTTGGCTCCCCCGACAACTTCCGCCGTGAAAAGCTAACCTTCCACATCACCCCATTTACAAGTAGCTATCAAGCGCTACTGGGACGCGAAGCTTTTGCCCGCTTTAATGCAATACCGCATTATGCATCCCTTACGCTTAAAATGCCCGGTCCGCGAGGCATCATCTCATTAAAGGGAAATATCGAGCGTTCCTCGAGCGCGAAAGACTATGCGGCTGCCTTGACAGCCACACACTAAACTGGCTTCACTAATCTCAGCACCTAAACAGGTCGTTCCGACCCTGGACATGGCTAGACGAGTCCGGCGTAAACATACAAGGGCTTACAAGCCGCATACCCCCGTACAAGGGGCTCCGCGTGTGTACAACAAGAGACAATAAAGCTCACTTTTACCCATTTTCTGAATTATACTTTGTTTATTTAATATAACAATGATTTTCACATGATCTTTTTCAACTAAGTTCCTCTCTTTTACAGATGAACAGCGTGCTACACCCGTCCAGGATATGGCACAACGGAGACATAGGCGCAGACGTGCAGTAGGGACCCGTTCCAAGGATTCTTTTTAGATTAAGACCCTGCGTAAACCTTTTTCACTGTCTCTTGTTGATACACATCCCCCGGTTTCTTGGTATAACCAAGGAGGAGGCTGGCGTCTTGGCATGTGGCCACGTCAGAATTTTGCGCGTACCTGGACACCAGGGGCTTCTTACCAAGGGCGTTGTTCAGCCTGTTTTTCATAAAGACCGAATACCTTAGGGAGTGTTCGGCGTCACGAGTTTGGCCTTATATGCATCAGCTCCGAATCATGTCTTTGGTTAAATGTTGGGTTTGCCCGGCTCCTGTGTTTTGCTGCCTTACATTCCGCTCTATAGGCTAAGGCGGCACTAGGAGAACTACTGCGATTGTGCCCCGGTTCGGCCAGGCGAGCACCACAGTAGAGAAAGCCGAAAACTGACTGTCATGATATAGCGTGAGACTGGTCAACCACTCGATGACCCGTCAGAATCTTTAGGATTCCTCCGCATTAACGATGGGCCGTTTCCCGGCTAGGCACACACGCGCCCTGAATTCGGGTGAGCGCGGTGCCCCTAGGGGATCTATAGTAGCCCCACTGTCAAACTCCTATGGCTAAGTGAAAGTGATAAAGCATTATAGTCCGGTTGCCTAGTTCGCTGCGCCATCACCTCCTTAATAGGACCAAGATGTTGGATCAAGTGTGAAAATGCGCCTTCCGCGAACCCCCCCGCATTATATGCGTGGGGGCTGAAGCCGAAGACTGCCATCTTTCAGGTTATATACACATATACATTAACGGCCGCATAGGAGGCATTCTAATTCTTGAAAGCACAAGTATAAAAAGCTTTTATATTCCATCGAAACATTGTTCTACAATAATACATGTCATTCGAACATAATATCCTTCGAGCACTGCGTCTCTATTAAACAAGCACCCTGCAGAACTTCCTGAAAATAGTGCTCGGCAGGTACTCGTCTCTCGTCCGAATCTTGGGATGCAATAGCGACGGCCTTCATCTCCGCCAAGTATGTCTTGACACGGGCAAGAGCCACCCGCGCACCCTATATGCACGCTGACCTCTTCATTGCATTAATATGCGGCACCGCACCAAGGAACTGCTGCACCAAGCTAAAATAACTCTTCGGCTCGGGCCTTTCCGGCCACAGATGACTCACGACACATTTCATGGCGAGTTCGGATAACCTATTCAGCTCCGCCCACGTGGACAAACGATCGGTTAATGGGAGTGGGTGCTCTGGATTGTGGAACTGCAACCAAAAAAGCTTTTCCACTTCGGGGTCCTTTTGATCTCGGAAGTGTTCGGCCGCGTCCGCGGCACTCGCCGCCAAGTCCAGATAAGTGTTCGCCGCACTCCACATCCGGTCCAACGGAGCATATTTAGGATCCCCGAGCTTCATCCGCAGCATAAAGGGCTTTCCAGCCGTGATATCTCCGGCCTGACGTAGCTCCTCCTTCATAGCTCTCATCGCAGAGCGAGTATCCTTGGCCTCGGTAGCGGCCTTCTCTAGGTCCTTCTGTGCCACCCGATCTTCTTTTTCAAGAAGCTTGCAGCGGTCGTCCGCATCCTTCAACTTTACAGCCATCTCGGCCATTTCCTTCTTGCTTTGGCAGTGAGCAGCCTGTTCGGCTTTCAACTCTTCTCCCGCCTTTAAGGCAGCCGCATTGCTTTTCCTGGCCTGCTCCTTGGCTCGGGCAAGTTCCGCCCGAAGGTTCTCCATGGCAGTGGCACCATCTGCATCAAGCATACATGTTGTAAGGTACGGGCATCAAGCTCCTCTTACCAGGTGTCTTCAGAGAAATTACATACCTTGTGCCTCGTCAAGTCGCTTGTTGACAAGCGCGATGTCGGCATCTGCCACGTCAAGTTGCCGCCTTAGCTCGGCAAATTCATCAGTCCGGCTAGCCACCAGACACTTCGCCACCTATATAGGAAAGGCGACATATTATACCTGGGATTATGATCCTCGGCACGCCGTCATTTTTGACAACGCACAGAGTCTCAGGGGCTACTATCTATACAGGGCGCATCTTATATATGCGGGTCTGTCAAAAGGTACATCATTTCGCATACCTCAAAACCTGTCAGCAAACTCCTGACGGCCTCATACAAACCGCTCTCCGCGGATGAAATCCTACCAATCACCGTATCCATCAATGCACGGTGTTCTTCTGAGATAGACGCTCGCCCGAGCAGATCCTTCAGCTCCTCCGACCGTGCACCAGGCGGTGCCAGACTCGTCCGATTTCCTTTTTTGAAGGCCAGACACAGAGGGCCTTGGGGGGCCATACGACTGCCTTCCGGCCCTGCCGGATTCGGAGAAACCCTCCACGACGACACCTCAGGGTCGCCCGTCTCGTAGGGTGGCACGGAGGGGGGAGGCGTTCCGCTCTCCATCATCTCCGGACGAAGATCCCCTAAAGATGAGCTCTGCTGAGAAGGGCTGAGATCCGAACTACAAGGTAAAATTTCGGTTATCTTCCTCAGAAATAGAACATGGATGTCTCTCATTTTAAAACTCCCCTCTTTACTTACGGCTCGGTGGAGAGCTGATTCCCTTGGGGGCGCAATGCGACCGAGGCACCCCCCGGCGCCACACCCTCTGACGAAGATTTCTTCCCCCGCTTTGAGACCATGGTCTCCGGGTCTTCAGAGGCGGTCCACTTCCTCCCCTGGTTAGAGGAATTCTCGATTCCTCCTTTCCTGACAGCCTCCTTCGGGGAGGCGGTAGCTTCCTTGCCCCCCTCTTCGCCTTCTTCCAAAGGCGCAACCTCCAGCATCCTGGTTAACACGGGATCCGGCGTAGTCTCAGGGAGGGGGCTGGACACCTGATTAGCTTTGCCTTCGCTATCCACTCCTGTTTAAGGGACAGCTCTTTTAAGGGCAATATGATAAATATACGGATAGCGTGTCCGGGTACAGGGCTACTTACTTGAGTATCCGGGCGATTGCAGCTCAGACATGCATCCTCGGACGAGTCCGGACACATTGCTTGTGATCCGAAGAACAATTTGTACATCTCCATGGGCGTCGCGCCCACAAAATGTTGGAGGGCTCGTGGTACCTCCGGATTAAACTCCCACAGGCGAAGGGGGCGACGTTTGCAGGGCAGGATGCGGCGAATCAACATAACCTGTGTCACTGCGACCAGATTGATATCTCTTTCTAGGAGATCTCAAACGCACCCCTGCAACAAGGGCACGTCCTTGGATGGCCCCTAGTCAAACCCTTTATTGACCCATGACGCTAGCTGTGGTGGAGGACCCGAGCAAAAGGCAGGTGGCGCCACCCACTTGGTGCCCCTGGGAGCTGTGATATAAAACCACTCTCGTTGCCATAAGCTAAACTCCTCTTGAAAAGAGCCCTCGGGCCATGGAGCGTCAGCATTCTTGCTTATAACAGCACCTCCGCACTCCGCGTGCTGCCCCTTGATCATCTTCGGCTCTACTTTGAAGGTCTTAAGCCACAGTCCGAAGTGTGGAGTAATATGGAGGAAGGCCTCGCACACAACAATGAACGATGAGATATGGAGGATGGACTCCAGAGCTAAGTCGTGAAATTCCAGCCCGTAATAAAACATGAGCCCCCTCA
Source organism: Triticum aestivum (assembly GCF_018294505.1). Lineage (NCBI taxonomy): Eukaryota > Viridiplantae > Streptophyta > Magnoliopsida > Poales > Poaceae > Triticum > Triticum aestivum. The sequence goes on along the minus strand of NC_057795.1, from coordinate 158,001,796 downwards.
CGAAGGGGTCCGTCGGGAAGCCTAGGCCCCGAAGGAAGTGAGACATGAACACCACGCTCTCACCAGGCTTGGGAGTGGGAATAACCTGCCCTTGAGCAGGCAGCCTATGCGAGATTTCACCGGTTAGATACCTGGCATCTCTTAGCCTTAGCACGTCTTCTTCCGTAACGGAGGAAGGCATCCACCGGCCTTGAAGGTCGAAGCCGAACATCATCGGAGGTCCGAAGCGCCTGAATCTGGAGCTTTGGGTGTTGGAACTCGAGGCGAGAGGCGGATTCGATTGAGATTAAAAGAAAGGAGTCGAGCCTTGGTCTCTTTATAAAGAGGTTGAATACCAAGAGCCCTCCCCGTGACCGTTTGTGACTCGCCTTCGATTGAGGAGACATACCAACATGCACGGTCGGGTTACCCACGCCCGTATTGATGAGAATCCTGGAATAAGGGGACATGATCTCTGCTTCGACAAGATGTGCCAAGGAAACCGCCTCGCTAAACGCGCTGAGGTGGGATAGTAAAACGATTCAAATAAAGGCTTGGCCGTGGCGTGATGTCACGCTGCAGAATATGTCAGCAGATTAGATTTGTGCAAATATTATTCTCTCTATGGTGGTATGTGGAACTTGTTTTGCAGAGCCGGACACTATCCTTGTGTTCAACATCTTCTATGAAGTATTCGGAGGAGGAACCCGCCTTGCAATGCCGAAGACAATTTGCACGCCGGACTTGTCGTCATTGAAGCCTGGTTCAGGGGCTACTGAGGGAGTCCTGGATTAGGGGGTGTCCGGATGGCCGGACTATAACCTTTGGCCGGACTCCTGGACTATGAAGATACAAGATTGAAGACTTCGTCCCATGTCCGGATGGGACTTTCCTTGGCGTGGAAGGCAAGCTTGGCGATACGGATATGTAGATCTCCTCCCATTGTAACCGACTCTGTGTAACCCTAGCCCTCTCCGGTGTCTATATAAACCGGAGGGTTTTAGTCTGTAGGACGAACAATAATCATACCATAGGCTAGCTTCTAGGGTTTAGCCTCTCTGATCTCGTGGTAGATCTACTCTTGTATTACCCATATCATCAATATTAATAAGGTAGGAGTAGGGTTTTACCTCCATCGAGAGGGCCCAAACCTGGGTAAAAACATCGTGTCCCTTGTCTCCTATTACCATCCGCCTAGACGCACAGTTTGGGACCCCTTACCTGAGATCCACCAGTTTTGACACCGACACGCGCCTTCTATGCAGACCGACGTCTTGATGACTTCAAGTCGAGGGCAGGCACTCACAAGCCGCTTCACAAGTCCAAAGTAACTGCTTGTAATCGGCTCGGCGGGCCACAGCCAGATAATCAAATCCTTCATGGCTAGTTCGGCTGCCTTATGCAGTGTAATCAGCTGCTTCAGTTGATCGGAGAAAGGCACCGGATAATTCGGCGCCAGATACTGCATCCAGAAGAGCTTATCTGCAGTATTCCTCTCTTCGGCTTGGTTGAATTGGGCAGCATCAGAGATGCTGTGTGGCAGCTCCGCAAATACCCCTGGAGAATTCAGAATTTAAACTCTCAACTTGATTTTCTCCTTTAAATTACCCGCTTTATATATATAAAGCCTTACCAGCCGCAATCTTCCTTGCCTCCTGGATTTCCTTCAGGGCACCTCGGGCTTCCCCCCGAGCATCACTTGTGGTTTGGCGAGCCTGGGAGAGTTCGAATTCTTTCCCTGATAAACTCTGCTCCAAGGTCTCGCATCTCTCCACAGCCTCTCGAAGCTCTCGCTCAGCTTCAATAACTCTGGCCTCATGCTTCTCGCGGAGAGCCTGCTCTGCGGCAGCCTTCTTCTCGGCTTCGGCCACAGCCTTGTTAAGAGCCTCTATTTCGGCCGTCGCCCCTAGAGCACATTATAAAAATATTTTCATCTTGCACACTTATTCATCGGTGCTAAACAAACAAGGTTTTTGTACCTTGGTTGTCCTCCAGCTGTTTCTGCACTCGGCCAAGTTCTCCTTCGGCCCGCTCTAGACTATGCCTCAGTCCGGATACTTCCACAGCATGAGAAGCGGCAGACGCGGCAGACGCCTGCTTATTCAAAAAGAGGTAGAGGTCATCAAGTAAGTCTCCTGTGAACATACATTTGATCCTCTGTCCGGTCTTTTCCTTCACCGAATAGTGTATCAGGGGCTGCTATCTATACTATGACACTCTTCCAAACCTCATAAAACATACCTCAAAACCTCTCATGAGGCTGATACAGGATTCATCCAATCCACTCTCGGCAGACTGGATCTTCTCAATCACTGCACCCATAAGGGCACGATGCTCATCAATGATGGGGGCGCCCCTCAGCGCCGCTAACAAAGTATTCGGCACCTCTAGTTGGACAGAGGAAGCCGATGGAACATATTCACCCCCTTCAGCGGATGGAGGTGGCTTGTCTGATTCTGGGGCCTTATTGAACTCCAGAATCATGTCCGGCCGGGGGCCGGATTCAAGACGACCCCCACCGTCGACATCCATAGGAGCCTTCTCTCCCGTATGTTCGGACCCTGAAGTCTGACCTCCTGGCATCGCCTTTGCGACCTCCCCTCCCCCTCCGTGGCCCGGGCCCTTCTGGGACGAAACCTCGATGTCATTCACATGTCTGGGGGAGGGGGCCTTTGGGGTCGTCTCGCTCTCCATAGCATCCAAACCCAGCAAATCCTCCAACGAGGGTTGTTCAGCGTGGGACCTTGCAGGACTGTAAAAAGTATGGCTCAGATTAAAATATTACACCACGTCAAGTCTGGACGCATAAGTATGTTCAGATTTTATACTCACGAGTTCACCAGGGGCTGGGCCCTGGGATCCCACGCCGGGCTGCTATCGCGGCGGTAGTGGACTCCACTAGAAGGGGAGTTTTTCCCCTTTTAGGCGACTCGGCCTCCAAGGATGTGGAGGTTGTCCTTTTCTTTCTCCCCCCATGGAGGATTCGTTTTCCTCCTCGTCGTCCTCTTCGAAGGAAGAATGGGCATTGGAGTCTTCGGACTTTGTGTCCGGGGCACCACGGCAACGGAGGCTGCCCCTGGTCTTCTTGGCCTCCTTTTCGGCCTTCTTCTTCGGCGCCTTGTAAGGCGCCGGGACCAGCATCTTCATCAGAAGTGGGCCGGCCGGTTCTTTTGGCAGCGGGGCCGGACAGTAGATCCGCACCGCCTTCTTCGCCCAGCCCTAGGAAATTAAAGGGAAATACGTTAAGTATTTTCCCAAGGATATGCAAACGAAACATATGAATCGTCAATATACAGTTACTTACCGACCTTGAAGGGTGGGACGGTTGGTACCCGCGGTCCTCGGCAGAGTCCGGCCATGGTTTGCCGGACTTGAAAAGCACCTTCCAGATATCCTTATGCGTGGAGCCAAAGAGCTCTAGCAGGGTCTGGTGCTTGGTCGGGTCGAACTCCCATAGATTGCAAGCCCGATGTTGACAAGGTAGAATCCGACGAACTAGCATCACCTGGACTACATTAACAAGCTTGATATTCTTGTCTTCCATATCTTGGACACGTGTCTGGAGCACCGATAGTTTATCAGACGAAGCCCAGTTCAGGCCCTTCTTGGGCCTGGACATGAGTCGTAAAGGGGCTCCGGATCTGAATTCCTGAGCCGCGACCCATTCTTTGCCGCGCGGCTCAGTGATGTAAAACCTCTGCCGCTGCCACTCCTTGACGGAATCATTAAAAGTACCAGTTGGCCATGTAACATTGGGCATCTTGCTCACCATGGCTCCTCCGCACTCGGCGTGCTCGCCGCTCACTACCTTGGGCTTCACATTAAAAACTTTCAGCCATAAGCCAAAGTGTGGCGGGATGCGGAGAAAGGCCTCGCACATGACGGTGAATGTCGAGATGTTGAGGAAGGAATTTGGGGATATATCATGAAAATCAATCCTGTAATAATACATGATGCCGCGAACGAATGGGTGAAGGGGAAACCCCAGCCCGCGGAAAAAATGAGGGAGGAATACCACCCTCTCATGGGGTTCCGGAGTAGGGATAATCTGTCCCACCGTTGGAAGACGGTGGCCAATTCTCTTGGCCAAATATCTGGCTCCCCGAAGCTTTTTGATATCCTTCTCCCGGACGGTAGAGGCCATCCACTTGCCTCCCGCTCCGGATCCGGACATTTTTGGGAAGCCTTTTTGGGTGGAGAAGATGAGCGCTTGGGCTCTAAGGCTCGAGCGAAGAGGAATTGATAAGCAGAGGAGGGCGTGGGTGAAAAAGGGAGTTCTTATCCCCTTATAAAGGCAGCGGAGATCCTGCGCCTCCCCACTTGCCCGCTAAAATCGTTTATTCCCCAAGCGTCACGATTGGTGGCATGGTTGGATTACCCACACCCGTATTGATGAGAATCCCGTGATAAGGGGACATGATCTCTGCTTCGACAAGACATGCTGATTAAACTGCCTCACGATATGTGCGATGGCCGGTTGTGAAAAACGGTTCGGATAATGACCGGACCATGGCGTGATAAAAAGCTGTCAGCAGATTAGATTTATGGAATATTGTGCTCTCTACGGTGTTATGTGGAATTTGTTTTGCAGAGCAGGACATAATCCTTGTGTTCAAAATCTTCTATGGAGTATTCGGAGAAGGAACCCGCCTTGCAATGCCGAAGACAATTAGCGCGCCGGAATCATCGTCATTGAAGCCTAGTTCAGGGGCTACTGAGGGAGTCCTGGATTAAGGGGTCCTTGGACAGCCGGACTATATACCTTCGCCGGACTGTTGGACTATGAAGATACAAGATTGAAGAGTTCGTCCCGTGTCTGGATGGGACTCTCCTTTGCGTGGAAGGCAAGCTTGGCAATTCGGATGTGTAGATCTCCTTCTCTGTAACCGACTCTATGTAACCCTAGCCCCCTTCGGCGTCTATATAAACCGGAGGGTTTAGTCCGTAGTACAGCAACAATCATAATCATAGGCTAGCTTCTAGGGTTTAGCCTCTACGATCTCGTGGTAGATCAACTCTTGTAATACTCATATCATCAAGATCAATCAAGCAGGAAGTAGGTTATTACCTCCATTGAGAGGGCCCGAACCTGGGTAAACATCGTGTCCCTTGTCTCCTGTTACCATTAGCCTTAGACGCACAGTTCGGGACCCCCTACACGAGATCCGCCGGTTTTGACACCGACATGGACCAAGGCCGGATAGTTATTTTGGATTAGTGCAACAATTCCTTGGTGTTGTGTCGCATGTTGATGTCTACTACACAACCTTCTTCTTGTAGACGTTGTTGGGCCTGCAGGTGCACAGGTTTGTAGGACAGTAGCAAATTTCCCTCAAGTGGATGACCTAAGGTTTATCAATCCGTAGGAGGCGTAGTATGAAGATGGTCTCTGTCAAGCAACCCTGCAACCAAATAACAAAGAGTCTCTTGTGTCCCCAACACATCCAATACAATGGTAAATTGTACAGGTGCACTAGTTCGGCGAAGAGATGGTGATACAAGTGCAAAATAGATAGTAGAGATAGGTTTTTGTAATCTGAAATAATAAAAACAGCAAGGTAAGTAAAGATAAAAGTGAGCATAAACGGTATTGCAATGATAGGAAACAAGGCCTAGGGTTCATACTTTCACTAGTGCAAGTTCTCTCAACAATAATAACATAGATAGATCATATAACAAGCCCTCAACATGCAACAAAGAGTCACTCTGAAGCCACTAATAGCGGAGAACAAACATAGAGATTATGGTAGGGTATGAAACCACCTCAAAGTTATTGTTTCAGATCAATCTATAAAAGAGTTCGTACTAGAATAACACCTTAAGACACAAATCAACCAAAATCCTAATGTCACCTAGATACTCCATTGTCACCTCAAGTATCCATGGGCATGATTATACGATATGCATCACACAATCTCAGATTCATCCAACCAACACAAAGTACTTCAAAGAGTGCCCCAAAGTTTCTACTGGAGAGTCAAGAACGTGTGCCAACCCCTAAGCATGGGTTCCCAATGTCACGAAACCCACAAGTTGATCACCAAAACATACATCAAGTGGCACATGATATCCCATTGTCACCACAGATGATCACGTCAAGACATACATCAAGTGTTCTCATAAAAGACTCAATCCGATAAGATAACTTCAAAGGGGAAACTCAATTCATCACAAGAGAGTAGAGGGGGAGAAACATCATAAGATCCAACTACAATAGCAAAGCTCGGGATACATCAATATCGTGCCATAGAGGGAACACGAGAGAGAGAGATCAAACACATAGCTACTGGTACATACCCTCAGCCCCGAGGGTGAACTACTCCCTCCTCATCATGGATAGTGTCGGGATGATGAAGATAGCCACCGGTGATGGGATCCCCCTCCGGCAGAGCACCGGGAAGGGCTCCCGAGAGGTTTTTGGTGGCTACAGAGGCTTGCGGCGGCAGAACTCCCGATCTATCTTCTGTTCTGGAAGTTTTACGATACGTAGGTATATATGGGTGCAAGGGGTACGTTAGTGGAGCTTCGGGGGCCCCACGAGGCAGGGGCGCGCGCCCCCACCCTCATGACCAGCTCCCGTATCTTCTGACGTAGAGTCCAAGTCTATCCGGTGGCTTTCCTTCCAAAAATAACTTCTCTAGTTGATTTCATTCCGTTTTGACTCCGTCTGATATTCCTTTTCCTCGAAATACCGAAATAGGCATAAAACAGCAAATCTTGGCTGGGCCTCCGGTTAATAGGTTAGTCCCAAAAATAATATAGAAGTGGATAATAAAGCCCAATATTGCCCAAAACAGTAGATAATATAGGATGGAGCAATAAAAAATTATAGATATGTTGGAGACGTATCAAGCATCCCCAAGCTTAATTCCTGCTCGTCCTCGAGTAGGTAAATGATAAAAAGATAATTTTTGATGTGGAATGATACTTTGGCATAATTTCAATGTAATTCTTCTTACTTGTGATATGAATATTCAGATCCGAAAGATTCAAGACAAAAGTTCATACTGACATAAAAATAATAATACTTCAAGCATACTAATAAAGCAATCATGTCTTCTCAAAATAACATGGCAAAAGAAAGTTCATCCCTACAAAATCATATAGTTAGGCTATGCTTCATTTTCATCACACAAAGATGTTCCCAACTTCTATACCCCCGATGACAAGCCAAGCAATTGTTTCATACTTAAATAATCTCAAACTTTTTCAACCTTCACGCAATACATGAGTGTGAGCCATGGATATAGCACTATGGGTGGAATAGAATATGATGATGGGGATTGTGTGGAGAAGACAAAAAAAGGAGAAAGTCTCACATTGACGAGGATAATCAACGGGCTATGGAGATGCCAATTAATTGATGTCAACCTGAGGAGTAGGGATTGCCATGCAACGGATGCACTAGAGCTATGAATGCTCAACAAAAGAAAACTAGTGGGTGTGCATCCAACTCGCTTGCTCATGAAGACCTAGGGCATTTGAGGAAGCCCATCGTAGGAATATACAAGCCAAGTTCTATAATGAAAAATTCCCACTAGTATAAAAAGACAACTTATGAGACTCACTACATGAAGAACAAGGTGCTACTTTGAAGCACAAAATATGAGACTCACTACATGAAGAACAAGGTGCTACTTTGAAGCACAAGTGTGGAAAAAGAGATAGTAACATTGCCCTTTTTATTTATTTTCCCTTTTTTATTTTTTTCTTTTTTCTTTTTTTGGGCCTTTTTTGGCCTTTCTTTTTTTTTCTTTTTCTTTTTGGGCAATGCTCTAATAATGATGATCATCACACTTCTATTGATTACAACATAAGGATTACAACTCGAAACTTATAACAAGATATGACTCTATATGAATGCCTCCGGCGGTGTACCGGGATGGTGCAGTGAATCAAGAGTGACATGTATAAAAATTAATGCATGGTGGCTTTGCCACAAATACGATGTCAACTACATGATCATGTGATGGCAATATGACAAAAGTAAAGTATGTCATGATGATGATCGGAACGGTGGAAAGTTGCATGGCAATATATCTCGGAATGGCTATGGAAATGCCATAATAGGTAGGTATGGTGGCTGTTTTGAGGAAGATATAAGGAGGTTTATGTGTGATAGAGCGTATCGTATCACGGGGTTTGGATGCACCGGCGAAGTTTGCACCAACTCTCAAGGTGATAAAGGGCAATGCACGGTACCGAAGAGGTTAGAAATGGCGGAAAGGTAAAAGTGCATATAATCCATGGACTCAACATTAGTCAAAAGAACTCATATACTTATTGCAAAAATTTAGAAGTCATCAAAAATCAAGCACTACGCGCATGCTCCTAGGGGGATAGATTGGTAGGAAAAGACCATCGCTCGTCCCCGACCGCCACTCATAAGGATGCACAAGCCAGGTACACTTCATGTTTCAAATTTGTTACACAACTTTAACCATACGTGCATGTTACGAGACTTGCTAACTTCAACACAAGCATTCTTTAAATTCATAATCACCCAACTAGCATGACTTTAATATCACTACCTCCATATCTCAAAACAATTATCAAGTATCAAAGTTTTCTTAGTATTCAAGACACTGATAAGAATCCTTACAAATCTTTTATGCTTAGCATATTAGGATTATTTAAGCAAATTACCATGCTATTTAAGACTCTCAAAATAATTTAAGTGAAGCATGAGAGATCATCTATTTATTCGAAATAAAACTACCACCATGCTCTAAAAGATATAAGTGAAGTACTAGTGCAATAACAAAAACTACTCCGAAAGATATAAGTGAGGATCAATGAGTAGTCGAATAATTATGCAACCATGTGAAGACTCTCCCATTTAATAATTTCAGATCTTGATACTTTATTCAAACAGCAAGCAAAGCTAAATAAAACTACATTGCAAGGATAGCACAACTCAAGTGAAGAAGCAAAAACTTAGGCTCAACCGATACTAACCGATAGTTGTTGAAGAAGAAAGGTGGGATGCCTACCGGGGCATCCCCAAGCTTAGATGCTTGAGACTTCTTGAAATATTATCTTGGGGTGCCTTGGGCATCCCCAATCTTGAACTTTTGTGTCTCCTTAATTCCTCTCATATCATGGTTTCTCTTTTTATCAAAAGCTTCATTCACAACAAACTCAACAGGAACTCGTGAGATAGGTTAGTATAAACCAATGCAAAACCTTATCATTTCCTACTGTAACAAATCACTAAAATTATTATTCAACATTGAATACTAAATGCCTCTTCATATTTAATACTCCTATCCTCAAATAGAATCATTAAACAAGCAAACATATGCAAACAATGCAAACATAACAGCAATCTGCCAAAACAGTACAGTCTGTAAAGAATGCAAGAGTATCAATACTTCCCTAACTCCAAAAATTATTAACTAAAATTCCCACTGTAATAAATTTATCATATCTCAATATGCAAAAAGATTCAATATTATACCACTCTCCGACTTTTCTAGGGAATTTTTGCAACAGCGGTAAACTTTCTGTTTTCAAACAGCAACATGTATATTAGCAAAATAAGCATGGCAAAGGCTATCCTTGACTTTCTTATTGGAACTAAAGATGCAAAACATTAATATAAATAACAGCAAGCAAAAACTAACAAAATAAAATAACATGACGCTCCAAGCAAAACACATATCATGTGGTGAATAAAAATATAGCTCCAAGTAAAGTTACCGATGAACGGAGATGAAAGAGGGGATGCCATCCGGGGCATCCCCAAGCTTAGGCTCTTGGTTGTCCTTGAATATTACCTTGGGGTGCCTTGGGCATCCCCAAGCTTAGGCTCTTGCCACTCCTTATTCCGTAGTCCATCGAATCTTTACCCAAAACTTGAAAACTTCACAACACAAAACTTAACAGAAAACTCGTGAGCTCCGTTAGCGAAAGAAAACAAAAGACCACTTCAAAGTACTGTAATGAACTCATTATTTATTTGTATTGGTGTTAAACCTACTATATTCCAACTTCTCTATGGATTATAAACTATTTTACTAGCCATAGATTCATCAAAATAAGCAAACAACACAATGAAAACAGAATCTGTCAAAAACAGAACAGTCTGTAATAATCTGTATCAAACGTATACTTATGGAACTCCAAAAATTCTACCAAATTAGGAAGTCCTAAGCAATTTGTGTACCAATCCAGAGCAAAAATAATAAGACCAGACGCACGTTTTTGTGAATTAAAAAAACTAAATTACTGGGTGCAAAAGTTTCTGATTTTCAGTAGGATCAACACAACTATCACCGTAAGCCATCCTAAAGGTCTTACTTGGCACTTTATTGAAAAAAGCTATAAAACATGATTACTACAGTAGCATAATCATGTGGACACACAAAAACAGTAAGGATAAATATTGGGTTGTCTCCCAACAAGCGCTTTTCTTTAATGCCTTTCTAGCTAGGCATGATGATGACAATGATGCTCACATAAAAGATAAGAATTGAAACATAACGGGAGCATCATGAAGCATATGACTAGCACATTTAAGCCTAACCCACTTCCTATGCATAGGGATTTTGTGAGCAATCAACTTACGGTAACAATAATCAACAAGCATAGGAAGGTAAAACAAGCATAGCTTCAAGATTTTAAGCACATAGAGAGGAAACTTGATATTATTGCAATTCCCACAAGCATATGTTCCTCCCTCATAATAATTTTCAGTAGCATCATGAATGAATTTAAAAATATAACCAGCACCTAAATCATTCTTTTCATGATCTACTAGCATAGAAAATTTACTACTCTCCTGATAAGCAAAATTCTTCTCATGAATAGTAGTGGGAGCAACCTCAACAAAATACCTATCATATGATTGAAAATTAAGATCAAGATGACAAGTTTCATGGTTATCATTATTCTTTAAAGCATACGTGTCATCACAATAATCATCATAGGTAGGAGGCATGCTATCATCAAAATAAATTTGCTCATCAAAGCTTGGGGGACAAAATATATCATATTCATCAAACATAGCTTCCCCAAGCTTGTGGCTTTGCATATCATTAGCATCATGGATATTCAAGGAATTCAAACTAACAACATTGCAATCATGCTCATCATTCACATATTTTATGCCAAGCATTCTATGTAATTCTTCTTCTAGTACTTGAGCACAATTTTCCTTCCCATCATTTTCACGAAAGACATTAAAAAGATGAAGCATATGAGGCATCCTTAATTCCATTTTTTTAGTTTTCTTTTATAAACTAAACTAGTGCTAAAATAAGAAACAAAAAGATTCGATTGCAAGATCTAAAGATATACCTTCAAGCACTAACCTCCCCGGCAACGGCGCCAGAAAAGAGCTTGATGTCTACCACACAACCTTCTTCTTGTAGACGTTATTGGGCCTGCAAGTGCACATGTTTGTAGGACAGTAGCAAATTTCCCTCAAGTGGATGACCTAAGGTTTATCAATCCGTAGGAGGCATAGGATGAAGATGGTCTCTCTCAAGAAACCCTGCAACCAAATAACAAAGAGTCTCTTGTGTCCCCAACACACCCAATACAATGGTAAATTGTATAGGTGCACTAGTTCGGCGAAGAGATGGTGATACAAGTGCAAAATAGATAGTAGATATAGGTTTTTGTAATCTGAAATAATGAAAACAGCAAGGTAATTAAAGATAAAAGTGAGCGTAAACGGTATTGCAATGATAGGAAACAAGGCCTAGGGTTCATACTTTCACTAGTGCAAGTTCTCTCAACAATAATAACATAGATAGATCATATAACAAGCCCTCAACATGCAACAAAGAGTCACTTCGAAGCCACTAATAGCGGAGAACAAACATAGAGATTATGGTAGGGTACGAAACCACCTCAAAGTTATTCTTTCGGATCAATCTATAAAAGAGTTCGTACTAGAATAACACCTTAAGACACAAATCAATCAAAACCCTAATGTCACCTAGATACTCCATTGTCACCTCAAGTATCCGTGGGCATGATTATACGATATGCATCACACAATCTCAGATTCATCCAACCAACACAAAGTACTTCAAAGAGTGCCCCAAAGTTTCTACCGGAGAGTCAAGAACGTGTGCCAACCCCTATGCATAGGTTCCCAATGTCACGAAACCCGCAAGTTGATCAAAAAAACATACATCAAGTGGCACATGATATCCCATTGTCACCACAGATAATCACGGCAAGACATACATCAAGTGTTCTCATAAAAGACTCAATCCGATAAGATAACTTCAAAGGGGAAACTCAATTCATCACAAGAGAGTAGAGGGGGGAAACATCATAAGATTCAACTACAATAGCAAAGCTCGGGATACATCAAGATCGTGCCATAGAGGGAACACGAGAGAGAACACGAGAGAGAGAGATCAAACACATAGCTACTAGTACATACCCTCAGCCCCGAGGGTGAACTACTCCCTCCTCGTCATGGATAGTGCCGGGATGATGAAGGTAGCCACCGGTGATGGGATCCCCCTCCGGTAGGGCGCCGGGAAGGGCTCCCGAGAGGTTTCTGGTGGCTACAGAGGCTTGCGGCGGCAGAACTCCCGATCTATCTTCTGTTCTGGAAGTTTTACGATACATAGGTATATATGGGTGCAAGGGGTACGTCGGTGGAGCTTCGGGGGCCCCACGAGGCAGGGAGGCGTGCCCTAGGGGTGGGCGCACCCCCTACCCTCGTGACCAGCTCCCGTATCTTCTGACATAGAGTCCAAGTCTATCCGGTGGCTTTCCTTCCAAAAATAACTTCTCTAGTTGATTTCGTTCCGTTTTGACTCCGTCTGATATTCCTTTTCCTCGAAACACTAAAATAGGCATAAAACAACAAATCTGGGCTGGGCCTCCGGTTAATAGGCTAGTCCCAAAAATAATATAAAAGTGGATAATAAAGCCCAATATTGCCCAAAATAGTAGATAATATAGCATGGAGCAATCAAAAATTAAGATACGTTGGAGACGTATCACATATCGATGTTGTGAAGAGGTCGGTGTGCATAGAGGGTGCGCGGATGGCTCTTGCCCGTGTTAAAACATACTGGGCTGGGATGGAAACCACCGCTATTGCAACCCAGGGTGCGGCGAAGGCCAAGACCCGGCCCAGCACTATTTTGAAGAAGTCTTAGAAGGCGCCCGTTTAATAGAGGCTCAGTGCTCAAAGAGTGCCAGGTTTCAGTGACATGTATCTCAATTGTAAAAACAATGCTATTTTGATTATAAAGGTTGTGTTTATACTTTTGCTCGAAAGTATTGTAGTGCCTCCTGTGCGACCGTTTATGTATGTATATAACCTGAAAGTTAGCAGTCGTCGGCTTCAGCCCCCACGCGTATAATGCGGGGATGTTCGAGAAAACGCGTAGCCGCACTTGATCCAATGTCTTGGTCCGTTAAGGAGGTGGTAGCACAGCGAACCAGGCAATCGGACTATATAGCTTTAACACTTTCACTTAGCCATAGGAGTTTTACAGTGGGGCTACTATATAGCCCCTGGTACTTCCGCGTTTATCCGAATATGGTGCGCGTTCGTACATGACCGAGAAACCGGTCCTTCGTTAATGCAGAGGAATCACGAAGATTCCGCTGAGTCATCGAGTGGTTGACCAGTCTCGCGCTATATCATGACAGTTGTTTTCGGCTTTCTCTACTGCGGTGCTCATCCAGATGAACCAGGGCATAATCGCAGTAGTTCTCCCGGTGCCACCTTAGCCGATAGAGCGGAACGTAAGGTAGCAAAACACGGGAGCCGGGCAAACCCAACATTTGACCAGAGACATGATTCAGAGCTAATGCATATAAGGCCAAACTCGCGACGCCGAACACTCCCTAAGGTATTCGGACTTTACAACATATATTGGGCTGAGTAACGCCCTCGACAATAAGCCCTAAGTTTCCAGGTATGCGCATTAGTCTAGTGTGACAAAAATGACAAAAACACCAGTATCCCTCTCGGTTGTATTAAGTTTCCGGAGGGGAAGAAGCAACAAGGGACATTAAAAAAGGTTTACGCAGGGTCTTAATCTAAAGAGAAACCTTTGAGCGGGGCCCTGCTGCACGTCTGTGCCTTTATCTCCGTTGTGCCGTATCCTGGAAGGGCAGAGCACGATGGTCATCTGTAAAAAGGAAAAACCCAGGTGAAAGACTTCGTGCGAGGAGTTGATTGATCTGAATGAACCATCAAAATGCGATATTAATGAGGTCGAGCCAAACTATGTGCTTCATTTTTTTCCCGAGCAGCCCCTAGCACCACTTATGGGGGTATCCCCGCTGTGTTGTAACATCTGGTGAAGCGCCGGACTCGTTTAACCGTGTCTGTGGTCTTGACGACCGACCACTTGTTCTGGTTGGAGGGGCCGCTCAGTGTTCGGCTGCTAGAGCCGCCACATATTCTTCCACACGTAAGGAACGCTCTGTATTTCTGCTAACTGTGATGATGCTGCATGGACCGAGCATCTTAAGTTTAAGATAGGCGTAGTGCAGTACTGCATTAAAACGAGCGAAGGCCGTTCTTCCGAGTAGTGCGTGATAGCCTCTTTGGAATGGAGCGATGTCGAAGATTAGTTCTTCGCTTCTGAAGTTGTAGGGAGAACCGAATACAACCTCTAGTACTAGAGAGCCCGTCCAGCGGGCCTCCATGCCTGGTATCACTCCTTTAAAGGTAGTGTTGCTTTGGCTTATTCTTGACGGGTCTATCCCCATTTTGCGGTCCGTGTCCTGATATATCAGGTTAAGACTACTGCCGCCGTCCATAAGGACTCGAGTGAGATGGTATCCATCAATTATTGGGTCGAGCACCAAGGAAGCCGATCCTCCGTGCCGGATACTAGTTGGATGGTCCCTGCGATCGAAAGTGATCGGGCAGGCCGACCAGGGATTGAATTTGGGGGCGACGGGCTCCACAGCGTATACATCTTGGAGTGCGCGTTTGCGCTGGAATGTGAGTTGCGTAGATCATATTCACTGTTTTGACTTCTGGTGAGAATTTTTTCTATCCCCCAGTGTTCGGCTGGCGAGGCTCATCCTCGTCTTCACTTGGCGCCTCCCTCCCCTTGTGTTCGTCATTGAGCTTGCCGGCCTGCTTGAAAACCCAACACTCTCTGTCGGTGTGATTTGCAGGTTTTTCGAGGGTGCCATGAATCTGACATAATTTGTCAAGAATCTTATTTAGGCTGGACGGTCCATCTCTGTTGCCTTTAAATGGCTTCTTCTGTTGATCGGGTCGAGAGCCCCTGAATCCAGCATTGACCGTCGTGTTATCTGGGCTATCCTCATTGTTTCGACACTTGTTTTTATTGTGTCCCGGCTTCCCGTTGCCATCTCTGACTTCGGATGTGCATGGGTCGCTAGTGCCACTACGAGCCAGCCAGCTATCCTCGCCCGCACAAAAGCGGGTCATGAGGCTTGTTAAGGCTGCCATTTCCTCGGCTTTTGCTGGCCGAGGTGTCTGGCAAGCCATTCATCCCGGACACTGTGCTTGAAGGCCGCCAAGGCTTCAGCGTTCGGGCAGTCGACGATTTGATTCTTCTTAGTAAGAAATCTGTTCCAGAGTTTTTGGGCTGACTCTCCGGGCTGTTGAATTATGTGACTTAAGTCATCCGCATCCGGAGGTCGGACATAGGTCCCTTGAAAATTGGCCCTAAAAGCATCCTCAAGTTCTTCCCAACTTCCAATTGACTTTTCGGGGAGGCTTTTCAACTAGTGACGAGCTGGTCCTTTTAACTTGAGGGGTAGGTATTTAATGGCATGGAGATCATCTCCGCAGGCCATATGAATGTGAAGGATAAAGTCCTCAATCCAGACCCCAGGGTCTGTTGTTCCGTCATATGCCTCTATATTCACGGGTTTAAATCCTTCCGGGAATTCATGGTCCAGCACCTCATCGGTGAAGCACAGGGGGTGTGCGGCACCCCTGTATTTGGATGTGTCATGGCATATTGTCGATGTTTGTCGATACCTAGCTGGTATTCGATCAATGTGATCATTTTGGTAGCTCTGATTCTGTGCCAGAGCACGCTTCCTATATCCATAGATGGACCTGGCCGTACCAGATTTTTTGTCCAGGAGCTCACATAAATCGTGTGCTGACTTGTGTGCGGCATCATTGGCCGTCCTGCTGCGGCCACGGGGTGGTCGGTCTGGCTGATCGGCTGTTTTTGTCTTAATGGGCTCTATGGCCTCATCGTCGAATTCGGGCAACAACTTGTGCTTTGGATAGCTCTTAGTGTGGCGATCGCCACCATATTTCTCTTTAGTGTCAAGCACCTTGTTCCATCTGCTATTGAGCATATCCTGCGCAGCCTTAAGCCTTTGCTTCTGCTTTTTAAGCTCCTCGCGGTGGCAATAAGCCTTATGTGGAGGTTCTCTTGTTCCAAGTGTTTTTTAGGACGATGAGTGCATCATCGTCCGGACTGTTCTCCTCTCCAGAGACAGGTTGATGAATTTTACCCTTGGGATCGGCGTCATCTGACGTCGACTCTAGAGTGTGTTCACCGTCCCCTGTCTCATCCTGCTCCATCGCTGGGTCCATGGGGTCGTCGTTTCCTTTGGAGTCGGCCGGGGTGTTGTTCTTTCTTGCATTGTTGTCGCTGTTTTTACTGTGGCGGGATTTAGAGCAGCGCCTACGGCGTCGCTTTGGTGGCTTATCGAGGGGATTATCCTTTGTTGCCATCACCTTCTTTTGGCGTGTCCACCATATATATATCATATGATGAGGTGGATGTCCAGCGCCCAGTGGGCAGTGGTTCCTGTTCTTCCCCTGTGTCATCGTAAATACCGTCGACGTCTTTAGAGTCGAAATCGATCATGTCGGTTAAGTCATTGACAGTGGCTATTAAGTGGGTGGTGGGTGGGGAACAAATTTCTTCGTCGTCTGCTTCCCACTCAAGCCGAACATAGTTCGGCCAGGAGTCTCCTGACAAGAAACCTTAATGAATTTAGCACATCACCCAAGGGCGAGTGCTGAAAAATATCCACGGAGGTTAACTCCATGACCGGTGCCCAATCAGATTCGATAGGCATGGTTGCACGCGGTTCGGATCCTGTAGCCGGAGATGAGTCCGGGGGTCCGACAACACCGACCTCATAGGAGGTGGGACCAGTGTTCGGCTCCAAGGCCGATGAGTATGCGGCCTCCGTGGCGGGGTCCATCCACCCATCCTCGGAGGGCGCGATCTGCTCCGGGTTGATTCCCGGGACCGCCGCAGGTGCGATCTTCCGAACACTGCCTGATGGCAGATCTAAGTCATGCTCGTCACGACTGTTCGGCGTACCTGACATGGGCTCGAATCCGTCGAAGATCAAGTCCCCACAGATATCGGCAGTATAGTTCAAGCTTCCAAACCTAACCTGATGGCCAGGGGCGTAGCTATCGATCTGCTCCAGATGGCCAAGCGAGTTGGCCCGCAGTACGAAGCCGCCGAATATGAAGATCTGTCTAGGAAGAAAAACCTTCCCCTGGACCGTGTCGTTGAAGACGATTGAAGGAGCCATCAAGCCTTATCGCGACGACACAGTGGAACTCTCAATGAAAGCACCAATGTCGGTGTCAAAACCGGCGGATCTCGGGTAGGGGGTCCCGAACTGTGCGTCTAAGGCTAATGGTAACAGGAGGCAGGGGACACGATGTTTTACCCAGGTTCGGGCCCTCTCGACGGAGGTAATACCCTACTTCCTGGTTGATTGATGTTGATGATATGAGTATTACAAGAGTTGTTCTACCACGAGATCATAGAGGCTAAACCCTAGAAGCTAGCCTATGATTATGATTGTTGTTGTCCTACGGACTAAACCCTCCGGTTTATATAGACACCGGAGGAGGCTAGGGTTACACAGAGTCGGTTACAGAGAAGGAGATTTACGCATCCGAATTGCCAAGCTTGCCTTCCACGCAAAGGAGAGTCCCATCCGGACACGGGACGAAGTCTTCAATCTTGTATCTTCATACTCCAACAGTCCGGCCAAAGTATATAGTCTGGCTGTCCGAGGACCCCTTAATCCAGTACTCCCTCACCTGCCCCGAGGTCTGCTGGTTTTATACCAACACTAGTGCTTTCATTGGGAATTTCACTTTGAGTTCAACAAAAAGATCGATGGCTCATCTGCAAATTAACTGCAGCACAGGCTACGGGGACATCTTCGTCCCTGCCCAACTTTCCATGTTCGGCAGCATGGTCCTTTGCGCCGACTCTGCGGGCCATCTGGCTTCCGTCAAGAGTTATGCCCTGGATCAAATCGTGACCTTCAGAGGCTTGGAATACACTGCGGATTCCCGCGGTGACTTCATCCTTTCGGACTGGACACTAGGACGGATCGAGGGCTTATCGGATATCGGGGGTTTGACCCCGAAATTGATCTCTCTCAGGAACGTCAGACAAGGACCCCTAGCTCCACAAGGCCCTGTGGAGGAATCAATCCCCCCACTTCAGGCGACCTTGTCTCGGCGTCAAGCCCCGACGTTGGTCCAGACCCGGCTTCGGATATGACATCGGGCTCAGAACCAACTCTGGCACCAGATCCGGAATCAACTCTGGCCCCTCACGAGGCTGAGAACACGTCAAATAACTCACCAATCGTACTTCAAGTTGGCCCGACTTATAGCTAGGCCATGAACCCCGAGGAATTATCTCACCTGAACGAGATGCTTGATCGCATCCAGAGCTTATCAATCTCAGACAGTCAGACCTTGGTTTATGACAAGATCGGACTTAAAGCCGATGATAGGGAAATTTATGTCCCATCCACCACCCACCTAGTCGCCATGATCGATGATTTAACCGACGTGTTAGACTACAAGGAGGCTACCGACATGGATGGAGATATTGACGGCCCTACAGAAACCACTACGTCGTTGGTCAACATCGGCAAGTGGACTGTGATACGTCTCCAACGTATCTATAATTTTTTATTGTTCCATGCTATTATATTATCTGTTTTGGATGTTTTATATGCACTAATATGCTATTTTATATTATTTATGGGACTAACCTATTAACCTAGAGCCAGTGCCAGTTCCTGTTTTTCCCTGTTTTTGAGTTTCGCAGAAAAGGAATACCAAACGGAGTCCAAACGGAGTTCAAACAGAATGAAACCTTTGCAATGATTTTTCTTGGACCAGAAGACAACCAGGATACTTTGAGATGGGGTCGGAGGATCCACGAGGCAGCCACAAGGACGGAGGGTGCGCCCCCACCCTTGTGCCCCTCCCCCCCTCGTGACCCTCCTGGCCTAATTCTTTCGTCTATATTTTCCCATATATCCTCAAACCATCAGAGGCATCCACAAAAACACTTTTCCGCCGCCGCAACCTTCTGTACCCATGAGATCCCATCTAGGGACCTTTTCTGGCACCCTATCGGAGGGGATTCAATCATGGAGGGCTTCTACATCAACTTTATTGCCCTTCATATGAAGCGTGAGTAGCTTACCACAGACCTACGAATCCATAGCTAGTAGCTAGATGGCTTCTTCTCTCTCTTTGATTCTCAATACCATGTTCTCCTCGATGGTCTAGGAGATCTATTCGATGTAATACTTTTTTGCGGTGTGTTTGCCGAGATCCGATGAATTGTGGACTTGTGATCAGCGTATCTATGAATATTATTTGAATCTTCTCTGAATTCTTATATGCATGTTTTGATATCCTTGTAATTCTCTTCGAACTATCGGTTTGGTTTGGCCAACTAGATTGGTTTTTCTTGCAATGGGAGAAGTGCTTAGCTTTGGGTTCAATCTTGCGGTGTCCTTTCCTAGTGACAGTAGGGGCAGTAAGGCACATATTGTATTGTTGCCATCGAGAATAAAAAGATGGGGTTTTCATCATATTGCTTGAGTTAATTCCTCTACATCATGTCATCTTACTTAATGCGTTACTCCGTTTTTTATGAACTTAATACTCTATATGCAAGATGGATAGCGGTCGATGTGTGGAGTAATAGTAGTAGATGCAGAATCGTTTCGGTCTACTTGACACGAACGTGATGCCTATATTCATGATCATTGCCTTAGATATTTTCATAACTTTAAGCTTTTCTATCAATTGCTCGGTGGTAATTTGTTCACCCACCATATTATTTGCTATCTTGAGAGAAGCCTCTAGTGAAACATATGGGCCCCGAGGCTATTTCCATCATACAAGTTTACGATCTACTATCATACAAGTTTCTGATCTACTATTTTGCAATCTTTTACTTACCGATCTATAAATCAAAAATACCAAAAATATTTATTTTGTCATTTATCTATCTCTATCAGATCTCACTTTTGCAAGTAACCGTGAAGGGATTGACAACCTCTTTATCGCGTTGGGTGCAAGTTGTCTGATTGTTTGTGCAGGTATTTGGTGATTTGTGCGTTATCTCCTACTAGATTGATACCTTGGTTCTCAAACTGAGGGAAATACTTATCTCTACTTTGTTACATCACCCTTTCCTCTTCAAGGGAAAAACTAACGCAAGCTCAAGAAGTAGCAGGAAGAATTTCTGGCATCGTTGTCGGGGAGATCTACTCCAAGTCAAGACATACCAAGTACCAATCATAAACTCTCATCTCTTGCATTACATTATTCGCCATTCACCTCTCGTTTTCCTCTCCCCCACTTCCAAAACAACTTTTGAAAAGATGTGCCTTTTCTTCACCCTTCTTCCGTTAGTCTTGTTTGTCCGCTTTTGGTTTGCTCGATTGCTAGATTGATTTGTTGCCACCATGTCTAAAATTGGGAAGTTACCACTGAAAAAGATAGTAGTAATGATGGGGGAAACTTTGACGCTTTTGCTAATATTAATCCTCATGAAGAATCTACTATCTTGCACACTAAATAACTTATCATAGGTAGCGGCAAATATTATTGGAAAAGGGGTTATTCAAGATTTCTTTACTTGTGCCGGTGTGTTACCCATGTTAGGTGGATCTATTCTCCATAAAACTAGTAGTCTTGTGGATGCTATATCTTTGCCCGTAGTTGAACTTGAAAGGCAATTTGTTCATATGCATCCATCCATACAAAGGATTTTTCTAGAGTTTCCCAATATTGAGCATTATTCTATTAAGCGCGCCGCCACTATATTTCTAGCAAATGAGTTTAGATTTATTATGAAAGAAGCTAGTGAAATTTTCGCGCATTATAAAGTAGATGGTGGTCATCCTCCTATAGAAGGAATTCTCTTTAACTAAGAGGACATAATGCATTTATGATCTCTAGATCATGTTGGTTATAATGAAAATTTAAGAAAGAGGGTCCCTACCAATGTTTTATTTGATAAGATTTCTGAGCTTAATTATAATTTTGTTATTCAAAACAACGGATTGTGTTTCTATCTTGGACACAAGCTCTTGACTTTTTGCCAAAAGAACACTTACAATGATGAGTTGGTTATACAATATGAAGGGCCAAAGGAGGAACCAATTCCTCCTGAGCTTGATTTTGGGGAGACTTACCCATTAAATTTATCCCTTTTGATTAATTTTGCTTACCACAAAGAAAACTTGCCGCTGAACGAAGAGAGTATGAGATGAGTTTTTGAGATTTGCCTTATCATTACTACGATTATACCTAGATCTATTTGTGTTTTATGCCTAGCTAAGGGCGTTAAAAAATAGCGCTTGTTGGGAGGCAACCCAATTTTATTTTTGTTCTTTGATTTTCGTTCCTGTTTTGATTTGAATAATTCATCTAGCCTCTGGTTAGATGTTGTTTTGTGTTTTACTTAGTGTTTGTTCCAAGTAAGACCTTTGGGATAGCTTACGGTGATAGTTGTTTTAATCTTGCTGAGAAACAGAAACTTTTGCGCCTAGGAAAATAATTTTCGTAATTTGCAGAAGCGCGATTTTGATCTTATTCTTTTTGCACTAGATCGGTACACAAATTTCCCAGGATTTTCTATGTTTTCAGAATTTTTGGAGTTACATAAGTATTCGAGAGTTACAGATTACTACAGACTGTTCTGTTTTTGACAGATTCTGTTTTCTTTGTGTTGTTTACTTATTTTGATGAATCTATGGGTAGTATCGGGGGGTATGAACCATGCAAAGGTTGGAATACCGTAGATATTACACCAATATAAATAAATAATGAGTTCACAACAGTACCATAAAGTGGTGGTTTATTTTCTTATACTAATGGAGCTTATGAGATTTTCTGTTGAGTTTTGTGTTGTGAAGTTTTCAAGTTTTGGGTAAGGATTTGATGGACTATGGAATAAGGAGTGGCAAGGGCCTAAGCTTGGGGATTCCCAAGGCATCCCAAGGTAATATTCAAGGACAACCAAGAGCCTAAGCTTGGGTATGCCCCGAAAGGCATCCCCTCTTTCGTCTTCGTCTATCGGTAACTTTACTTGAGGCTCTATTTTTATTCACCACATGCTATGTGTTTTTTTTGGAGCGTCTTGTATGATTTGAGTCTTTGATTTTTAGTTTGCCACAATCATATTTTCTACACACACTTTTTGATAGGGACACACATGAATCGTGATTTATTAGAATACTCTATGTGCTTCGCTTATATCTTTTGAGCTAGGCAATTTTGCTCTAGTACTTCACTTATATCTTTTTAGGGCATGATGGTGGTTTTATTTTATAGAAATTGATGAACTCTCATGATTCACTTATATTACTTTGAGAGTCTTTAAACATAATGGTAATTTGCTTTTGTTATAAATTTAGTCCTAGTATAATAGGCATCCAAGAGGGATATAATAAAAACTTTCATATAAAGTGCATTGAATACTATGAGAAGTTTGACTCCTTATGATTGTTTTGAGATATAAAGATGGTGATATTAAAGTCATGCTAGTGAGTAATTGTGAATTTGAGAAATACTTGTGTTAAGTTTTGTGAGTCCCGTAGCATGCACGTATGGTGAACCATTATGTGATGAAGTCGGAGCATGATTTAGTTTTTGATTGTCTTCCTTATGGGTAGCGGTCGGGGACGAGCGATGGTCTTTTCCTACCAATCTACCCCCCCTAGGAGCATGTGCGTAGTACTTCATTTAGATAACTAATAGATTTTTGCAATAAGTATGTGAGTTCTTTATGACTTATGTTGAGTCCATGGATTATACGCACTATCACCCTTCAACCATTGCTAGCCTCTCTAGTACCGCGCAACTTTCGCCAGTACCATACACCCACCATATACCTTCCTCAAAACAGCCACCATACCTACCTATTATGGCATTTCCATAGCCATTCCGAGATATATTGCCATGCAACTTTCCACCGTTCCATTTATTATGACACGCTTCATCATTGTCACCTTTCATATTTGTGGCAAAGCCACCTTTCATAATTCTTTCATACATGTCACTCTTGATTCATTGCACATCCTGGTACACCGCCGGAGGCATTCATATAGAGTGATATTTTGTTCTAAGTATCGAGTTGTAATTATTGACTTGTAAGTAAATAAAAGTGTGATGATCTTCATTATTAGAGCATTGTCTCAGTAAGGAAAGGATGATGGAGACTATGATTGTCCCACAAGTCGGGATGAGACTCCGGATGAAAAATAAAAAAAATAAAAAAGAAAGAGAAAGAAAAGAGGCCAATAAAAATGAGAAAGGCCCAAATAAAAAAATGAGAGGAAAAGAGAGAAGGGGCAATGTTACTATCCTTTTTCCACACTTGTGATTCAAAGTAGCACCATGATCTTCATGATAGAGAGTCTCCTATGATGTCACTTTCATGTACTAGTGGGATTTTTTCATTATAGAACTTGGCTTGTATATTTCAATGATGGGCTTCCTCAAATTGCCCTAGGTCTTCGTGAGCAAGCGAGTTGGATGCACACCCACTTAGTTTTCTTTTGAGATTTCATAAACTTATAGCTCTAGTGCATCTGTTGCATGGCAATCCCTACTGACTCACATTTATATCTATTGACGGGCATCTCCATAGCCCATTGATATGCCTAGTTGATGTGAGACTATCTCCTTATTTTTGTCTTCTCCAGAACCACCATATTCTATTCCACCTCTAGTGCTATGTCCATGGCTCACGCTCATGTATTGCGTGAAAGTTGAAAAAGTTTGAGAACATCAAAAGTATGAAACAATTGCTTGGCTTATCATCAGGGTTGTGCATGACTTAAAAATATTTTGTGTGATGAAGATGGAATATAGCCAGACTATATGATTTTGTAGGGATAAGCTTTCTTTGGCCCTGTTATTTTGAGAAGACATAATTGCCTTGTTATATGCTTGAAGTATAATTGTTTTTATGTCAATATTAAACTTTTGTTTTGAATCTTATAAATCTAAACATTCATGCCACAATAAAGAAACTTACATGGATAAATATGTTAGGTAGCATCCCACATCAAAATTTCTGTTTTTATCATTTACCTACACGAGGACGAGCAAGAATTAAACTTGGGGATGCTTGATACGTCTCCAAATTATCTATAATTTTTTATTGTTCCATGCTATTATTATCTATTTTGGATGTTTTATATGCATTAATATGCTATTTTATATTATTTTTTGGACTAACCTATTAGCCTAGAGCCCAGTGCCAGTTCCTATTTTTTCTCTATTTCTGAGTTCCGTAGAACAGGAATACCAAATGGAATGAATCCTTCGCGATGATTTTTCTTGGACCAGAAGACAACCAGGAGACTTGGAGATGAAATTGGAGGAGCCACGAGGCAGCCACAAGGACGGAGGGCGCGCCCAGGGTAGGGCGCACCCCCACCCTTGTGGGCCCCTCGTGACCCTCCTGGCCTAATTATTTCACCTATATATTCCCATATATCCCCAAACCACCAGAGGCATCCACGAAAACACTTTTTCGCCGCCGCAACCTTCTATACCCGTGAGATCCCATCTAGGGACCTTTTTCGGTACCCTGCCGGAGGGGGATTCAATCACGGAGGGCTTCTACATCAACTCTATTACCCTTCTGATGAAGCGTGAGTAGTTTACCACAGACCTATGGGTCCATAGCTAGTAGCTAGATGGCTTCTTCTCTCTCTTTGATTCTTAATACCATGTTCTCCTCGATGTTCTAGGAGATCTATTCGATGTAATACTTTTTTGCGGTGTGTTTCCGAGATCCGATGAATTGTGGATTTATGATCAACTTATCTATGAATATTATTTGAATCTTCTCTGAATTCTTATATGCATGATTTGATATCTTTGTAATTCTCTTCGAACTATCGGTTTGGTTTGGCCAACTAGATTGGTTTTTCTTGCAGTGGAGAAGTGCTTAGCTTTGGGTTCAATCTTGCGGTGTCCTTGCCCGGTGACAGTAGGGGTAGCAAGGTACGTATTGTATTGTTGCCATCAAGGATAAAAGGATGGGGTTTTCATCATATTGCTTGAGTTAATTCCTCTACATCATGTCATCTTACATAATGCATTACTTCGTTCTTTATGAACTTAATACTCTAGATGCATGCTGGATAGCGGTCGATGTGTGGAGTAATAGTAGTAGATGCAGAATCATTTCGCTCTACTTGACACGGACATGATGCCTATTGAAGTTTGCTTGAACTACGTCGGTATTTCCCCAAAGAGGAAGGGATGATGCAACACAACAGCGGTAGGTATTTCCCTCAGTGATGAGACCAAGGTTATCGAACCAGTAGGAAAACCACGCAACACCACGTAAACAGCTCCTGCACACAAAGAACAAATACTTGCATCCCGACGTAAGAGAGGGGTTGTCAATCCCTCATGGGTAAAAAGATAGATAAAATTGTTGTAGATTGGATAAATAGATCTCGCGGGAACGTGAGATAAAATAAATTACTAAAAATTACAGGAAGGTATTTTTGGTTTAATAGATCCGAAAAAAGCAAATAAAAATATATCACGAAGGCAAATATGAAACAGAAGAGACCCGGGAGCCGTAGGTTTCATTAGTGGCTTCTCTCGAGAAAAATAGCAAATGGTGGAAAAACAATTACTATTGAGCAATTGCTAGAACTTCAAATACTCATGACGATATCCAAGCAACGATCATTATATAGGCATCACGTCCAAGATTAGTAGACCGACTCATGCCTCTAGTGTATTAAGTTCATGGAAAAATGGAGTAATGCAATAAGAACAATGATATGATGTAGACAAGATCTATTTATGTAGAAATAGACCCCATTTTGTTATGTTAATAGCAACGGTACATATGTGTCGTTTCCCCTTCTATCACTGGGATCAAGCACCGTAAGATCGAACCCATCACAAAGCACCCATTCCCATTGCAAGATAAACAGATGAAGTTGGTCAAACAAAACCCAAATATCAGAGAAGAAATACGAGGCTATAAGAAATCATGCATATAAGAGGTCAAAGAAGACTCAAATAACTTTCATGGATAAAAACATAGATCTGATCATAAACTCAAAGTTCATCGGATCCGAACAAACACACGGCAAAAAGAGTTACATCATATGGATATCCAAGAGACCATTGTATTGAGAATCAAAAGAGAGACAGGAAGCCATCTAGCTACTAACTACGGACCCGTAGGTCTACAATGAACTACTCACGCATCATCGGAGAGGCGCCAATGGACATGATGAACCCCTCCGTGGTGGTGTTTAGATTGGATCTGGTGGTTCTGCAACTTGCGGCAGCTGGAATTGATTTTTGTCGACACCCCTAGGGTTTCTAGAATATTGGGGTATTTATAGAGCAAAGAGGCGGTGCGGGAGGCCACCGAGGTGGGCATAACCCACCTAGGCGCGCCTGGGCCTCTAGGCATGCCCTGGTGGGTTTTACCCCTCGAGGCACCCCTCTAGTACTTCTTTGGCCCATCTTGTGTCTTCTGCTCTAGAAAAATCCACAAAAAGTTTCACTGCGTTTGGACTCCATTTGGTATTGATTTCCTAGATGTAAAAAACAAGCAGAAAACAACAACTGGCAGTGGGCACTTTTTAAATAGGTTAGTACCAAAAATAATATAAAATGATTATAAAATTATTGAAAAAATCCAAGAATGATAATATAATAGCATGGAACAAACAAAAATTATAGATATGTTGGAGACATATCAGCATCCCCAAGCTTAATTCATGCTCATCCTCGAGTAGGTAAATGATAAAAACAGAGTTTTTTATGTGGAATGCTGCCTAACATGTTCATCACATATTCTTTTCTTTCTATCACGGACATTTGAACTTTTATATGGTTCAAAGAAATAGTCTAGTTTTGACATGAGTACTTTAATACTCAAGCATATCAACAAGCAAGCATGTCTTTCAAAATATCAATGCTAAAGCAAGTTATCCCTAGGCCATTATGCTCAATCATTGATCCATTCATGAAACACACTCGAATACTAGCTATACCTAATGCTCAAGTACGATCATAGTGTTGGGGAATGATACGTCTCCAACGTATCTATAATTTTTGAATGCTCCATGCTACTTTATCTACTGTTTTGGACTATATTGGGCTTTATTTTCCACTTTCATATTATTTTTGGGACTAACCTATTAACCGGAGGCCCATCCCAGAATTGCTGTTTTTTTGCCTATTTCAGTGTTTCGAAGAAACGGAATATCAAACAGAATGAAACCTTCGGGAACGTGATTTTCTTACCGAACGTGATCCAGGAGACTTGGACCCTACTCCAAGAAGTAACAGAGGCGGTCACGAGGGTGGCCCCCCCCCCTAGGGCGCGCCCCCTGCCTCGTGGCCCCCCTGTTGCTCCACCGACGTACTCCTTCCTCCTATATATACCTACGTATCCCCAAACGATCAGAGAGGAGCCAAAAACCTAATTCCACTGCCGCAACCTTCTATATCCACGAGATCCCATCTTGGGGCTTGTTCCGGAGCTCCATCGGAGGGGGCATCCACCATGGAGGGCTTCTACATCAACACCATAGCCCCTCCGATGAAGTGTGAGTAGTTTACTTCAGACCTTCAGGTCCATAGCTAGTAGCTAGATGGCTTCTTCTCTCTTTTTGGATCTCAATACAATGTTCTCCCCCCTCTTGTGGAGATCTATTCGATGTAATCTTCTTTTTGCGGTGTGTTTGTTGAGACCGATGAATTGTGGGTTTATGATCCAGCTTATCTATGAATAATATTTGAATCTTCTCTGAATTCTTTTATGTATGATTGAGTTATCTTTGCAAGTCTCTTCGAATTATCCGTTTGGTTTGGCCAACTAGATTTGTAGTTCTTGCAATGGGAGAAGTGCTTAGCTTTGGGTTCAATCTTGCGGTGTCCTTTCCCAGTGACAGAAGGGGCAGCAAGGCACGTATTGTATTGTTTCCATTGAGGATAACAAGATGGGGTTTTTATCATATTGCATGAATTTATCCCTCTACATCATGTCATCTTGCTTAAGGCGTTACTCTGTTTTTAACTTAACACTCTAGATGCATGCTGGATAGCGGTCGATGAGTGGAGTAATAATAGTAGATCCAGAATTGTTTCGATCTACTAGTCTTGGACGTGATGCCTATATAAATGATCATACCTAGATATACTCATAACTATGCTCAATTCTGTCAATTGCTCAACAGTAATTTGTTCACCCACCATAGAATATCTATGCTCTTGAGAGAAGCCACTAGTGAAACCTATGGCCCCCGGGTCTATTCTCATCATATCAATCTCCATTACTTTATTACTTGCTTTGCTTTTACTTTGCCTTTTACTTTTCACTTTGCATCTATATACCAAAAATACCAAAAATATTATTTATCATCTCTATAAGATCTCACTCTCGTAAGTGACCGTGAAGGGATTGATAACCCCTAATCGCGTTGGTTGCGAGGAGCTATTGTTTTGTGTAGGTACGAGGGACTTGTGCGTGGTCTCCTACTGGATTGATACCTTGGTTCTCAAAAACTGAGGAAAATACTTACGCTACTTTGCTGCATCATCCTCTCCTCTTCGGGGAAATCCAACGCAGTGCTCAAGAGGTAGCAAGAAGAATTTCTGGCGCCGTTGTCGGGGAGGCTCATGCAAGAGCAAGTCAACCATACCAAGTACCCATCACAATCCCTATCTCTCGCATTACATTATTTGCCATTTGCCTCTCGTTTTCCTCTCCCCCACTTCACCCTTGCCGTTTTATTCGCCCTCTCTTTCCCAATCTCCTCCTCTTTTTCGCGTTTGCTTTTTCCCGTTGCCTTTCTGTTTGCTTGTGTGTTGGATTACTTGTTGCCATGGCGCAAGATAATACCAAATTGTGTGACTTCTCGAATACCAATAATAATGATTTCCTTAGTACTCTGATTGCTCCTCTTAATAATGATGAGTCATGTGAAATCAATACCGCTTTGCTGAATCTTGTTATGAAAGATCAATTCGCCGGCCTTCCTAGTGAAGATGCCGCTACTCATCTAAACAATTTTGTTGATTTGTGTGATATGCAAAAGAAGAAAGATACGGATAACAATATTGTCAAATTGAAGTTATTTCCGTTTTCACTTAGAGATCGTGCTAAAGTTTGGTTTTCGTCTTTGCCTAAAAATAGTATTGATTCTTGGAACAAGTGCAAAGATGCTTTTATCTCTAAGTATTTTCCTCCCGCTAAGATCATCACTCTTAGGAACGATATTATGAATTTTAAACAACTTGATCATGAGCATGTTGCCCAATCTTGGGAAAGAATGAAATTGATGCTTCGCAATTGCCCTACTCATGGTTTGAATTTATGGATGATCATACAAAATTTTTATGCCGGATTGAATTTTGCTTCTAGAAATCTTTTAGATTCGGCCGCGGGAGACACGTTTATGGAAATTATATTAGGATATGCTACAAAATTGCTTGATAATATTATGACTAATTATTCTCAATGGCACACCGAAAGATCTTCTAGTAAAAAAGTGCATGCTATAGAAGAAATTAATGTTTTGAGTGAAAAGATGGATGAACTTATGAAGATGTTTGCTACTAAAAATACTCCTCTTGATCCCAATGATATGCCTTCGTCTACTTTGATTGAGAATAATAATGAATCTATGGATGTGAATTTTGTTGGTAGGAATAGTTTTGGAAACAACGTGTATAGATGGAATTTTAATCCTAGGCCTTATCCTAGTAATCCTTCTAATAATTATGGAAATTCCTACAACAACTCTTATGGAAATTTTAATAAGATGCCCTCTGAATTTGAGAGTAGTGTTAAAGAGTTTATGAATTCACAAAAGAATTTTAACGCTTTGCTTGAAGAGAAATTGCTTAAAGTTGATGATTTGGCTAGGAACATTGATAGAATATCTCTTGAACTTGATTCTTTAAAGCTTAGATCTATTCCTCCTAAGCATGATATCAATGAGTCTCTCAAAGCCATGAGAATTTCCATTGATGAGTGCAAAGAAAGAACTGCTAGGATGCGTGCTTCCAAAGATGCCTTTATTAAAGTGTGTTCTTCCAATTCCTATGAAAATAAAGATGAAGATCTCAATGTTATTGATGTGTCCCCCATTAAATATTTGTTTTGCAATATGAATCTTGATGAAACTGAATATGATCTTCCTTTACCTAGAAGGCGTTCTAAGAATTCAGAGTTTCTAGATCTTGATGATGAAATTGATGAAAGTGGGATTGAAAGAAATAAAAACCTAGATGTTGCTAAACCCACTATTTTGGATCTCAAGGAATTTAATTATGAAAATTGCTCTTTAATTGATTGTATTTCCTTGTTGCAATCCGTGCTAGATTCTCCTCATGCTTATAGTCAAAATAAGGCCTTTACCGAACACATTGTTGATGCCTTGATGCAATCTTATGAAGAAAAACTTGAGTTGAAAGTTTCTATCCCTAGAAAACTCTATGATTAGTGGGAATATACTATTAAAATTAATATTAAAGATTATGGGTTTCATGCTTTGTGTGATTTGGGTGCTAGTGTCTCTACTATTCCCAAAACTTTGTGTGATTTGCTAGATTTCTGTGACTTTGATGATTGCTCTCTAAACTTGCATCTTGCGGGTTCCACTATTAAAAAGCCTATGGGAAGAATTAATGATGTTCTTATTGTTGCAAATAGGAATTAGTGCCCATAGATTTTATCGTTCTTGATATAGATTGCAATCCTTCATGTCCTATTATTCTTGGTAGACCTTTCCTTAGAACGATTGGTGCAATTATTGATATGAAGGAAGGGAATATTAAATTCCAATTTCCCTTCAAAAAGGGTATGGAACACTTCCCTAGAAATAAAATAAAATTACCATATGAATCTATCATGAGAGCCACTTATGGATTGCCTACCAAAGATGGCAATACCTAGATCTATCGTTGCTTTTATGCCTAGCTAGGGGCGTTAAACGATAGCGCTTGTTGGGAGGCAACCCAATTTTATTTTTGTTTTTTGTTTTTGCTTCTGTTTAGGAATAAATAATCCATCTAGCCTCTGTTTGTATGTGGTTTTATCTTTTAGTTAGTGTCTGTGCCAAGTAGAACCTATAGGATAACCTACGATGATAGTTGATTTGATTCTGCTGAAAAACAGAAACTTTGCGGGCACGAATATAATTTTTTTAAATAAAAGTAATGTTATTTTGTGTTGATTATTTTTACTTATGTTCAATAAACAAATTGTACATGACTTCCTATTTTGGTAGGATTTTTAGAGTTCCAGAAGTTTGCGTTGGTTACAGATTACTACGGACTGTTCTGTTTTTGATAGATTCTGTTTTGCGTGTGTTGTTTGCTTATTTTGATGAATATATGGCTAGCAAAATAGTTTATAATACATAGAGAAGTTGTAATATAGTAGGTTTAACACCAATATAAATAAAGAATGAGTTAATTACAGTACCTTAAAGTAGTCTTTTGTTTTCTTTCTCTAACGGAGCTCACGAGATTTCTATTGAGTTTTGTGTTGTGAAGTTTTCAAGTTTTGGGTGAATTCTTTTGATGGATTATGGAACAAGGAGTGGCAAGAGCCTAAGCTTGGGGATGCCCATGGCACCCCCAAGATAATCCAAGGACACCAAAAAGTCAAAGCTTGGGGATGCCCCGGAAGGCATCCCCTCTTTCGTCTACTTCCATCGGTAATTTACTTGGAGCTATATTTTTATTCACCACATGTTATGTGTTTTGCTTGGAGCGTCTTGTATTATTTGCGTCTTTGCTTGTTAGTTTACCACAATCATCCTTGCTGTACACACCTTTTGAGAGAGCCATACATGAATTGGAATTTGATAGAATACTCTATGTGCTTCACTTATATCTTTTGAGCTTGATAGTTTTGCTCATAGTGCTTCACTTATATCTTTTGAGCGTGATAATTTTTGCTCTAGTGCTTCACTTAGATCTTTTAGAGCACGGTGGTGGATTTGTTTTCAAGAAACTATTGATATCTCATGCTTCACTTAGATTATTTTGAGAGTCGTTAATAGCATGGTAATTTACTTAATGTTAATATACTTGGTATTTAAGATATGTGAAACTTTCTTTTGAGTGCGTTGAATACTAAGATAAGTTTGATGCTTGATAATTGTTTTGAGATATGAAGATGGTGATATTAGAGTCATGCTAGTTGAGTAGTTGTGAATTTAAAGAATACTTGTGTTGAAGTTTGTGATTCCCGTAGCATGCACGTATGGTGAACCGTTATGTGATGAACTCGGAGCATGATTTATTTATTGATTGTCTTCCTTACGAGTGGTGGTCGGGGACGAGCGATGGTCTTTTCCTACCAATATATCCCCCTAGGAGCATGAGCGTAATACTTTGCTTTGATAACTTCTAGATTTTTGCAATAAGTATATGAGTTCTTTATTACTAATGTTGAGTCCATGGATTATACACACTTTTTCCCATCCTTCCACCATTGCTAGCCTCTCTAATACCGTGCACTTTTCGCCGGTATCATACACCCACCATATATCTTCCTCAAAACATCCACCATACCTACCTATCATGGCATTTCCATAGCCATTCCGAGATATATTGCCATGCAACTTTCCACCATTCCGTTTATTATGACTCGCTCCATCATTGTCATATTGCTAGCATGATCATGTAGTTGACATCGTATTTGTGGCAAAGCCACCGTTCATAATTCTTTCATACATGTCACTCATGATTCATTGCATATCCTGGTACACCGCCGGAGGCATTCATATAGAGTCATACCTTGTTCTAAGAATCGAGTTCTAATTGTTGAGTTGTAAGAAAAATAAAAGTGTGATGATCATCATTTTTAGAGCATTGTCCCAAGTGAGGAAAGGATGATGGAGACCATGACTCCCCCACAAGTCGGGATGAGACTCCGGACGGAAAAAAAGAGGCCATAAAAAAAGAGAAAAGGCCCAAATAAAAAAATAAAAAAAATGATGAGAGAAAAAGAGAGAAGGGACAATGTTACTATCCTTTTACCACACTTGTGCTTCAAAGTAGCACCAAGATCTTCATGATAGAGAGTCTCTCATTTTGTCACTTTCATATACTAGTGGGAATTTTTCATTATATAACTTGGCTTGTATATTCCAATGATGGGCTTCCTCAAATGCCCTAGGTCTTCATGAGCAAGCGAGTTGGATGCACACCCACTTAGTTTATTTTGTTAAGCTTTCATATACTTATAGCTCTAGTGCATCCGTTGCATGGCAATCCCTACTCACTCACATTGATATCTATTGATGGGCATCTCCATAGCCCGTTGATACACCTAGTTGACGTGAGACTATCTTCCCTCTTTTTGTCTTCTCCACAACCACCATTCTATTCCACATATAGTGCTATATCCATGGCTCACGCTCATGTATTGCGTGAAGATTGAAAAAGTTTTGAGAATGTCATAAGTATGAAACAATTGCTTGGCTTGTCATCGGGGTTGTGCATGATTTAAATATTTTATGTGGGGAAGATGGAGCATAGCTAGACTATATGATTTTGTAGGGATAACTTTCTTTGGCCATGTTATTTTTAGAAGACATAATTGCTTAGTTAGTATGCTTGAAGTATTATTATTTTTTATGTCAATATGAACTTTTTTCTTGAATCTTTCGGTTTTGAATATTCATGCCACAATTAAGAAGTTTTACATTGAAATTATGCCATAGTATCACTCCGCATCAAAAATTCTCTTTTTATCATTTACCCACTCGAGGACGAGCAGGAATTAAGCTTGGGGATGCCTGATACGTCTCCAACGTATCTATAATTTTTGATTGCTCCATGCTACTTTATCTACTGTTTTGGACTATATTGGGCTTTATTTTCCACTTTTATATTATTTTTGGGACTAACCAATTAACCGGAGGCCCAGCCTAGAATTGCTGTTTTTTTGCCTATTTCAGTGTTTCGAAGAAACGGAATATCAAATAGAGTCCAAACGGAATGAAACCTTCGGGAACGTGATTTTCTCACCGAACATGATCCAGGAGACTTGGACCCTACTCCAAGAAGTAACAGAGGCGGTCACGAGGGTGGGGGGCGCCCCCTAGGGCGCGCCCCCTGCCTCGTGGCCCCCCTGTTGCTCCACCGACGTACTCCTTACTCCTATATATACCAACGTATCCCCAAACGATCAGAGAGGAGCCAAAAACCTAATTCCACCGCCGCAACCTTCTGTATCCACGAGATCCCATCTTGGGGCCTGTTCCGGAGCTCCGTCGGAGGGGGCATCCACCACGGAGGGCTTCTACATCAACACCATAGCCCCTCCGATGAAGTGTGAGTAGTTTACTTCAGACCTTCGGGTCCATAGCTAGTAGCTAGATGGCTTCTTTTCTCTTTTTGGATCTCAATACAATGTTCTCCCCCTCTCTCGTGGAGATCTATTTGATGTAATCTTCTTTTTGCGGTGTGTTTGTTGAGACCGATGAACTGTGGGTTTATGATCCAGCTTATCTATGAATAATATTTGAATCTTCTCTGAATTCTTTTATGTATGATTGAGTTATCTCTGCAAGTCTCTTCGAATTATCCGTTTGGTTTGGCCAACTAGATTGGTAGTTCTTGCAATGGGAGAAGTGCTTAGCTTTGGGTTCAATCTTGCGGTGTCCTTTCCCAGTGACAGAAGGGGCAGCAAGGCACAATCTTCCGTACATCATATCACATAAACTCATAATACCAATCGTCATCGAACGTTAAGCATGCGGACCCTACGGGTTTGAGAACTATGTAGACATGACCGAGACACGTCTCCGGTCAATAACCAATAGAGGAACTTGGATGCTCATATTGGTTCCTACATATTCTATGAAGATCTTTATCGGTCAAACCGCATAACAACATACATTGTTCCCTTTGTCATCGGTATGTTGCTTGCCCGAGATTCGATCGTCGGTATCTCAATACCTACTTCAATCTCGTTACCGGCAAGTCTCTTTACTCGTTCCATAATACTTCATCCCGCAACTAACTCATTAGTCACAATGCTTGCAAGGCTTATAGTGATGAGTATTACCGAGAGGGCCCAGAGATACCTCTCTGAAACACGGAGTGACAAATCCTAATCTTGATTTATGCCAACCCAACAAACACCTTCAGAGACACCTATAGAGCATCTTTATAATCACCCTTTTACGTTGTGACATTTGGTATCACACAAAGTGTTCCTCCGTTATCCGGGAGGTGCATAATCTCATAGTGTGAGGAACATGTATAAGTCATGAAGAGAGCAGTAGCAATGAAACTGTAACGATCATAATGCTAAGATAACGGATGGGTCATGTCCATCACATCATTCTCCTAATGATGTGATCCCGTTCATCAAATGACAACACATGTCTATGGTTAGGAAACATAACCATCTTTGATAAACGAGCTTGTCAAGTAGAGGCATACTAGGGACTATATGTTTTGTCTATGTATTCACACACATACTAAGTTTCCGGTTAATACAATTCTAGCATGAATAATAAACATTTATCATGAATTAAGGAAATAACTTTATTATTGCCTCTAGGGCATATTTCCTTCAGTCTCCAACTTGCACTAGAGTCAATAATCTAGTTCATATCACCATGTGATTTAACACCAATATTCACATCTGAATGTGATTAACACCCACAGTTCACATCGTCATGTGACCAACACCCAAAGGGTTTACTAGAGTCAATAATCTAGTTCACATCGCTATGTGATTAACACCCAAGAGTACTAAGGTGTGATCATGTTTTGCTCATGAGAGAAGTTTAGTCAATGGGTCTGTCACATTCAGAGTCGTATGTATTTTGCAAATATTCTATGTCTACAATGCTCTGCATGGAGCTACTCTAGCTTATTGCTCCCACTTTCAATATGTGTCCAGATTGAGACTTAGAGTCATCTGGACCGGTGTAAAAGCCTGCATTGACGTAACTCTTTACGACAAGCTCTTTTATCACCTTCGTAATCAATAAATATTTCCTTAGTCCTCACTAAGGATAATTTTGACTACTGTCCAGTGATCTACTTTAGATCACTATTTTACCCCCTTGCCAAACTCATGGCAAGGTACACAATAGGTCTGGTACACATCATAGCATACTTTATAGAACCTATGCTTCAAGCATAGGGAATGAATTTCATTCTCTTTCTATCTTCTGCCGTGGTCGGGCTTTGAGTCTTACTCAATTTTACACCTTGTAATACAGACAAAAAACTCCTTCTTTGACTGATCCATTTTGAAATCTTTCAAAAACTTGTCAAGGTATATACTCATTGAAAAATATTATCAAGCGTCTTGATCTATCTTTATAGATCTTGATGCCCAATATGTAAGAAGCTTCACCGAGGTCTTTCTTTGAAAAACTCTTATTCAAGTATCCCTTTATGCTATCCAGATATTCTATACCATTTCCAATAAACAATATGTCATCCACATATAATATTAGAAATGCTACAGAGCTCCCACTCACTTTCTTGTAAATACAGGCTTCTCCAAAAGTCTGTATAAAACCATAATGCTTTGGTCACACTATCAAAATGATTATTCCAACTCCGAGAGGATTGCACCAGTCCATAAATGGATCGCTGGAGCTTGAACACTTTGTTAGCACCCTTTGGATCAACCAATCCTTCTGGTTGTATCATATACAACTCTTCTTCCAAAAATCTATTCAGGAATGCAGTTTTGACATCCATTAGCCAAATTTCATAATCATAAAATGCAACGATTGCTAACATGATTCGGACAAACTTAAGTATCTCTACAGGTGAGAAAGTCTCATTGTAGTCAACTCCTTGAACTTGTCGAAAACCTTTCGCAACAAGTCGAGCTCTGTAGATAGTAACACTACTATCAGTGTTTGTCTTCCTCTTGAAGAGCCATTTATATTCTATGGCTTGCCGATCATCGGGCAATTCCACCAAAGTCCACACTCTGTTCTCATACATGGATCCCATCTCAGATTTCATGACCTCAAGCCATTTCACGGAATCTGGGCTCATCATCGCTTCCTCATAGTTCGTAGGTTCATCATGGTTAGTAACATGACTTCCAGAATAGGATTACCGTACTACTCTGTTGCGAATCTCACTCTAGAAGACGTACGAAGTTCGGTAGTAACTTGATCTTGAAGTTTCATGATCATCATCCTTAACTTCCTCACTAATTGGTGTAGGAATCACCGGAACTGATTTCTGTGATGAACTACTTTCCAATTTGGGAGAAGGTACAATTACCTCATCAAGTTCTACTTTCCTCCCACTCACTTCTTTCGAGAGAAATTCCTTCTCTGGAAAGGATCCATTCTTAGCAACGATCTTGCCTTCGAATCTATGATAGAAGGTGTACCCAACAGTTTCCTTTGGGTATCCTATGAAGACACATTTCTCCTATTTGGGTTCGAGCTTATCAGGTTGAAGTTTTTTTCACATAAGCATCGCAGCCCCAAACTTTAAGAAAGGACAACTTTGGTTTCTTGCCAAACCACAGTTCATAAGGCGTCGTCTCAATGATTTTCATGGTGCCCTATTTAAAGTGAATGCAACTGTCTCTAATGCATAACCCCAAAATGATAGTGGTAACCCGGTAAGAGACATCATAGATCACACCATATCCAATAAAGTATGATTATGACATTCGGACAAACCATTACGCTGTGGTGTTCCATGTGGCATGAGTTGTGAAACTATTCCACATTGTTTTAAATGAAGGCCAAACTCGTAACTCAAATATTCTCCTCTGTGATCAGATTGTAGAAACTTTATTTTCTTGTCACGATGATTCTCCACTTCACTCTGAAATTCTTTGAACTTTTCAAATGTTTCAGACTTGAGTTGCATTAAGTAGATATACCCATATCTGCTCAAATCATCTGTGAAGGTCAGAAAATAACGATACCCGCCACGAGCATCAACACTCATTGGACAACATACATCGGTATGTATTATTTCCAATAAGTGACTAGCTCGTTCCATTGTTCCGTAGAATGGAGTTTTAGTCATATTGCCCATAAGGCACGGTTCGCAAGCATCAAATGATTCATAATAAAGTGATTCAAAATCCATCTTTATGGAATTTCTTCATGCGCTTTACACCGATATGACCCAAACGGCAGTGCCACAAATATGTTGCACTATCATTATCAACTTTGCATCTTTTGGCATCAATATTATGAATATGTGTATCACTACGACCAAGATTCAATAAACCATCAACATTGGGTGTATGACCATAGAATGTTTTATTCATGTAAATAGAATAACAATTTATTCTCTGTCTTAGATGAATAATCGTATCACAGTAAACATGATGTAAGGGCATTCTTGTCCTTTTATAGTTTTGGTGATTGATGACAATGCCTTTGCGGACTAATCGTGTGTATTGAGCTTTTCAGATATATCACGACTAAACACAAGACGATTTGATGCCCCTCGGAGATTATAGAAGATGGTCTTTCTCTATGTTTTGGTTCGGTGGAGTTGAGTCGTAGGAAAGCCATACTATTAAGAGGGGGTCTGCTTTGGAAAGGTTTGGGTAGAATCTCACATACACATTCCCTTTTGCACCGCCTTTCCTCGAGTTCCTCGGAGTGTTCCTCTGTCTCACCTTTGTCTCTGCGAAATGAAGGCCTCTGTCTTGCTCCTCTCAGGCTAGCGGTAGTACTGCTCTCTTGAGTGGTACTACCGCAGGAGCCAGCGGTAGTACCGGGCAACGGCACGGTAGTACCGTAGGCTCCCATGGTAGTTCCGTTCATCCGAGCAGTAGTACCGCGAGCTCTGGTCTGGGACCGCTCTCAGGCGGTGGTAGGCACGGATGTAATTTTTTACATCCGCGCTCCCCATGGTAGTACCGTGCTGCGGTGCGGTAGTACCGTGCTGCGGTGCGGTAGTACCGTGGCACCAGGCCAGGTTCCGTAGCAGGAGCGGAGGTAGGGGCCGATGTAATTTTTTACATCCGCACCCTTCACGGTAGTACCGCACCCTCGGTCGCGGTAGTTCCGTGTCAGATTTTTGCACGACTTTTTCTCAGCGGAGGTAGGCACGGATGTAATTTTTTACTTCTTTGCCTACCAGGCCTGGCCCGTGTCTGCCCTGTGGAAGTACCGCACGGGGCCGCGGTAGTATCGCTTGTGCGGATCTACCGCGCCCTGTCGGTGCCCCTTTTTGCCTGGCCTGGCCTCTGTCGTGCTCACGGTAGTACCGCAGTCCACCACGGTAGTACCGCATGCCAGTGTGGTAGTACCGCGCCTGTGGAGCGGTAGTGTAAGTGCATCTAGTGCCACCCCTAGTTGGTTTTGGAGTATTGACGACAAAGTTGGTTGAGGGACTAATGCGTTTGTGAGAATTGCAGGATAACGCAGGTAGTGTCCCTCATTGATTCGGTTTACCTACCGGAGATGACCCCTAAAAATGTATGAAGACATTGAAGACAATGGTGGTATGAGAAGATATTCATATTGAAGACTATGACATGAGAAGACATTGAGTGAAGACTATGGAGCGCGAAGACTATGTGGTTTCGTTGTTTCCTTTTCTTCTTTGTTGAGTCATAGGAACCACCGTACTGTTAAGTGGGGTCCCAGTAAACTAAGTCAGAATGAATGAAGTGATGCTCAACCTAAATCCTATGTCTTCGAGCAAAGACAATGAGAGCAAATCTTATCCAAAGCTGGATGAGTCAGCTTTGCTTGTAACCCAAGTAAAGTTGCCGCGTGTGTTTGAAATCTGACCGTTGGAACACGTGTCAGTTCCTTAGTGACCCAGGGTCATTTCGGACATATCAGGTCGGGTTGTCCAGTGGCAATAAATAGCCCACCCCCTACACCATAAATTGGTGGCTACTCAGAGTTATTCTACAGCTTTTGTCGTTTTGAGAGCAACCCACCTCGAAGCATTTGAGAGAGAGAAATCCTTGCGAGGACCAAGCCCAAACACCCAGAGCCAAAGAGTGTTAGGCATCACTGAAGTCTTTCTGTCTGTGTGACCTGAAGACTTATTACACTTGAGGACTGTGTATCCTCCAGCCGGTTAGGTGTCGCGTTCTGAGCATCCAAGAGTCATTGTGGATTGCCGGTGAACGAAGTCTGTGAAGGTTTGGAAGTCTACCTTGAAGACTTACCAGAGTGATTGGGCGAGGACTAGGTGTCCTTAGCTCAAGGGGAATAAGGTGAAGACGTGGTCTTCTGAGTTGAATCTCAGCCTCCCTAACCAGACGTACAGTTGTCATAGCAACTGGAACTGGTCCAACAAATCCTGTGTCTTCAACAAGTGACCGGTTCTATCTCTTCCCTCCTTACTTAAGTTTGTCTTCATGAAGTCATTGCCTATCTGTCATACTTGTTTGACTTCATTACTTGACTACTACTATTGATTGGCTTCATACTATCTTCCATACTGATCCTTACTACTTGCTGCTATTAGTCCTGTACTTTCACATCATTGCATACTTGACTATGGCTTGCTTATGGTAGTTTATCTTCTGCTGCATATTAACTAGGTCATTTCTATTGTTTGTCTTTGAAACTTCCGAGTTTTGAAGACTTTCATAAAAATCGCCTATTCACCCCCACTCTGGTCGATACTAGCACTTTCAATTGGTATCAGAGCAAGGTACTCCCTTGTTCTGTGTGATTCGGTTTAACCACCTGGAGTTTCAGCTATGTCGACTGCAGGATTGAGGAATGTATCTTGCCCCACCTTTGACGGTCATGAGTATCCTCGGTGGAAGGCCATGATTAAAAAGCGACTCATGGCTATGGATAGCGAACCGTGGACCGTCACTGAGATTGGTCTTACCGATCTATGCAAGATGGCAGATGCTGATGGCATTCGCAAGTACACTTTACTGAACCTCACGGCGAAGGATGTCATCTGCTCCTGTCTGTCCCGAAATCAGTTCAGGAACATCATGCACCTCAATCATGCAAAGCTAATCTGGGACCGGCTATCTGAGGTCTATGAAGGTCATCGTACTCGTCATGATCCTTGGTTTGAGGACTACAAGGAATCTCTTAAGGAGATGACCTTTGCACCTGAATTGTCTTCATCTTCACCTTGCCTCATGGCAGGGGGTGACCAGGTAACTGAATGTTGTCTCTCTGAAACTAGTGATGATGAATCAGGTGATGAATTTGGCCCCAGTTATGTCAAACTTGCTTCCCTTGCCACTAAACAACAAAGAGCCTTGGAAAAGGTTCAAAACATGCTTAGTAAGAGCGATGATATGTTGGGTGAAGAAATGGATCAGTCAAAAGCATTGGCTGAGAGTCTTCAGAGACTTCAGTCCAAGTCTAACGCCCTTCAAAATCAACATAATGCTCTCTTGTCTGATCATGAGAAGCTTTCTTCTGAATGTCTTCAAAGAAAGCTAGACCATGAAAAGATAAGAGTGGATTATGACGATCTTCAGAAGGAGCGCGATTCATTACTTGCTCAATAGATCAGTCCCGCTTAGGATGGATTTGAACCACCATGTCTAAAATGCATTGAGCGTGATAATGCTACATCTGTTGCTGAATGTTCCACTACTGCTGCGGCTGTTGCATTGTCTTCAACTACTGATGTGGTTACTAACCCCTCTGCGGAGGACACCACTACTATTGCTGATGAAAATGCTAGGTTGAAGACATTGCTTGAAACATGGATGTACAAGAGTTTGAAGGGACATCAAACACTCTACGATGTCCTCAAAAAGCAGATTTTGAACCGAAACCCTAGGAAAGAGGGTGTTGGGTTCGAGAGGAAAATGAATGCTGATGGTTCCTACTGGAAGCCTGAGCAGTATCCCAAAACCACATGGGTTGCTGCAAAGGAACCTTCAGTGGATCCATCCACTTTATCTGGATTTACCTGTGCTAATCCTATTATCATTGATGAATCCTTTGATGCAAACTATAAACTGTTCAAAAATCAGAATGGTGAAGTGTTTGCCAGGTATATTGGTACTAACTGCAGGAATGGACCACCTATGAAAAAGATCTGGGTTCCCAAAAGCTGCCTTGAGAATCTTCCAGTGAATGTCATCATGACACCACTAGGGAAGAAGACAAACCCCAGACCAAAGGCATCATATGGTCCAACGGCTTCATACGAATACAAGACTCACTTGAGTCACCCTAACACCAATGTTTTGCAGGGAAATCATACTCAGACTCATGAATATGAGCATGTGTCTTCAAATCGCTATGTTCATAGAACTAAGAACTTTTCTGCTTATTCACATGAGTATCATTCATCTCCTGCAAGGCTATTTGCTAGGGCTTCAAAGCCAAAATTCTCAGATGCTGCAATTAGACTCATTGCTTCTAAGACACCCCTGAAAATGTGGGTGGTGAAGAAGAATTAACTCTCTTTTGCAGAATGTGGTCTCCAGGCAGCAATCAAAGGCGTCCGATATTATTGCTGGGGACCTAAATCATAAAGGGACGCATGATAAAATGACGTACTATGTATTCCACATATGAATCTCTTACTGTCATACTGTGTGTTCTAATCTTGATCTAAGCTGTGATAATCCTAGTGTGCGTCAAATGCTTATGCTTCACAACATACCTTGTGAAGCCTATCCTCCTAACTGCACTGTAGGGCATGTCACCAAAAGCTTCAGAATGGATTATTGATAGCAGATGCACTAATCATATGACTGGTGATCGAAGTCTTATCATGGACTCAACCTTATGTCCATCCGACAAGAGTCAAATCACATTTGCTGACACTGGTAAAAGCAAGGTATTGGGTCTAGGTAGAGTTGCAATCTCTAAGGATCAACACATGGATAAAGTGATGCTTGTTGAATCCCTTGGGTTCAACTTAATGTCTGTCTCAATGCTTTGTGACTTAAACATGATTGTGCTATTTGGAAAATATCGTTGCCTTGTACTAATGGAATCTGACAAGTCTCTAGTCTTTGAAGGATATAGGAAAGATGATCTATACATGGTAGATTTCTCAGCAGGTCCACAGCTTGCCGTATGTCTTCTCACAAAAGCTTCGGAATGCTGGCTCTGGCATCGAAGGCTGGGACATGCTGGCATGAGGAACTTACACACACTCGTCAAGAAGAAGCATGTCATTGGCATCGAGGATGTCAAGTTCAAGAAAGATCATTTGTGTGGTGCCTGTGAAGCTGGGAAGATGACTAGGGCGAAGCACCCCTCGAAGACAATCATGACAACATCTCAACCCTTCGAGCTGTTACACATGGACTTATTTGGACCTACTCACTACTCCACCCTCACAACAACTGCTTGTTTGTATGGCTTCGTCATTGTTGATGACTACTCAAGATACACATGGGTGCATATAATTCTCTACAAGACTGAAGTACAAGATGTCTTCAGACGATTCGCCAATCGAGCAATGAACAATTATGGCGTGAAGATCAAGCATATCAGAAGTGATAATGGCACTAAATTCAAGAACACCGGACTTGATCTTTATCTGGATACAATGGGAATCACTCATGAGTTCTCTGCTCCATACACACCTCAGAAAAATGGCATCGTTGAGCGCAAGAACAGAACTCTAATTGAGATGGCTCGAACAATGCTCGATGAGTACTAGACACCAAGAAAGTTCTGGCCTAAAGCTATTGATACAACTTGTCACATTATCAACCGTGTCTACATCCACAAGCTTCTGGGCAAAACATCCTATGAGCTCCTTACTGGCAAGAAGCCAAATGTCAGCTACTTCATGGTCTTTGGTGCTAAATGCTGGATCAAGGATCCTCATCACAAGT
The DNA here is from genome assembly GCF_018294505.1 of Triticum aestivum. Classification (NCBI taxonomy): domain Eukaryota; kingdom Viridiplantae; phylum Streptophyta; class Magnoliopsida; order Poales; family Poaceae; genus Triticum; species Triticum aestivum. The sequence goes on along the minus strand of NC_057795.1, from coordinate 157,957,781 downwards.
CAAAATTTGCACCTAAGGCTCACGAAGGCTTCATGCTTTGCTATGGAAAGGACTCGCACTCCTACAGAGTCTTCAACCTCTATCTCTACAACATCGTCGAAACTATGGATGTGATATTTGATGAAACCAATGGTTCACAAAGAGAACTCCTGCCAAGTACACTTGATGAAGCTCCTCCAAGTGAATCTATCAAGCTGATGGGAATGGGTGAAATCATGCCCTCTGAAGCACAGCCTGAAGAGGAACTTATCATTTCTGCACCTAACCAACCTGAAGACAATGCTCAGACCGAAGATGATCCTCCCAATGGTGACAATGATCAGCAAGAGCAAAATCTTCGTCCTGTTCATCCTCGTGTTGCAAATGAAGTGCAAATTGAGAAGATAATTGACAGCATCAATGCACCTAGTCCACTGACTCGCTCAAGAGCAACACAGTTAGCAAACTTCTGTGGGCACTTTTCATTTGTGTCAATATCAGAACCCAAGAAAGTTGCTGAAGCCTTTATGGAACCTGAATGGATTCAAGCTATGCAAGAAGAACTTCAACAGTTCAAGCTAAGCAATGTTTGGGAACTTGTCAAGCGACCTGACCCTCGCAAGCATAACATTATTGGAACAAAATGGATATATCAAAACAAGCAAGATGAGCATGGTCAAGTCATCAGAAACAAAGCACGTCTTGTGGCTCAAGGATATACTCAAGTAGAAGGAATTGACTTTGATGAAACATTTGCTCCTGTGGCTAGGCTTGAAGCTATTCGCATACTGCTAACCTACGCTAATCATCACAACATCTTGCTATACCAAATGGATGTGAAGAGTGCATTTCTCAATGGCAAGATTGAAGAAGAAGTATATGTCGCTCAACCACCTGGCTTTGAAGATCCAAAACATCCTGATATGGTGTACAAGCTAAACAAAGCACTGTATGGCCTCAAACAAGCTCCTCGTGCATGGTATGATACAATCAAAGACTTCCTGAAGAGCAAAGGCTTCAAACCTGGATCCCTTGATCCCACACTCTTCACGAAGACATATGGTGGTGAACTGTTTGTGTGCCGAATATATGTGGATGACATAATCTTCGGCTGCACCAACCAGAAGTATACTAATGAGTTTGGATACATGATGCAAGAGCAATATCATATGTCCATGATGGGTGAGCTGAAGTTCTTCCTTGGTCTTCAAATTTGTCAGCAAAGCAATGGCATCTTCATATCTCAAGAAAAATACCTCAAAGATTGTCTGAAGAAGTTTGGAATGGAAGACTGCAAAGGCTACACGACGCCAATGCCAGCCAAACACCACCTTGGTCCCGACGACAATGGTAAAGAGTTCGATCAAAAGGTATACCGCTCCATGATTGGTTCTTTACTTTATCTATGTGCATCTAGGCCAGATATTATGCTTAGTGTTTGCATGTGTGCTCGATTCCAAGCGACACCAAAGGAATCGCATCACTTAGCTGTGAAGCAAATTCTTTGATATTTGGCTTACACCCCAACACTCGGATTATGGTTTCCCAAGGGCTCAAAATTTGATTTGGTTGGACTCTCGGATGCTGATTATGCTGGTGACAAGGTGGATCGCAAGTCTACATCAGGCACATGTCACTTTCTAGGTCGATCACTTGTCTGTTGGTCTTTAAAGAAGCAGAACTGCGTATCAATCTCAACTGCTGAATCTGAATACATTGCTGCTGGATCTTGTTGTGCTCAGCTTCTCTGGATGAAGCAAACTCTCAAGGACTATGGCATCAATCTGAAACAAGTACCTCTCTTCTGCGACAACGAAAGTGCCATCAAGATAGCCAACAATCCAGTTCAGCACTTGAAGACAAAGCACATTGAAATTCGTCATCACTTTCTCAGAGATCATGTCATGAAGTAAGATATTGACATCATTCATGTCAACACTAAAGAGCAACTGGCAGATATCTTCACAAAGCCCTTGGATGAGAAAAGGTTTTGCAAGTTACGGTGTGAGCTAAATATCTTGGAATCCTCTAATGTCCTATGATCAGGCACACATCCTAACACTTATGCATGTTGATGACTTAGATGTGCAACACACGAAGTACTGTATATCTTCAATCAATGAAGACTTACATTCTGAGTGTGAATACATTAACATGGAATTTGACTTCGGAACGCCACGATAATTGTGCACCGTGTCTGGGTCTAATACTTCCTATACGGTGGGTAACGCCACCACCAAATTTCTCTGTTTGAAGTGTTTCACTCATGGCGTTATTTTTGCAATGACTTCGCATTTGGTTTGTCTTCAGTTTCAATTTATCTTCTTGATTTTCTTCACTATGATGATTTGATTGCTTTCATATATATATATATATATATATATATATATATATATGTATATATACTAGTGTTCTGTCCTCTACAGCATTCACTTATAGCTATGACTTCAAGTTGAATCTTTTGAACTAAGTGAATGTGATTGGACCCTAACCTCTCTATGCTTCCAATCTCAAACTCTATCTATCCAAATCATATGCATTCTATTGAAACTGTCGAATGTCTTCTCTGTGTCCTAGTCAGCAGAAGGCACAGAGACAAACATTAAGTCTGTTTTAAATAGCTCATCTTTACTATTGAAATCCGGAGAAGCCGGAACAACCATCCGACATGCCTGGCGGGCGTGGGAACGTGGGACAACTCTGAGTATGTTGCATGCTTGCCACGTGTCCCTCAGATGTGAACCACCAAGGGCACCAGCGTAATTGCGCTGTGCTGCACACCTACTTATAAATACTTGTCCCCTACGGTAAAGAAATCCTTCTCCCACCTCTCCACCTCGTCAAAACCCTAGCGCCACCGCTAGCTCTCGACGACGCCGGCGACGAAGCGCTTAGCTGCCGCGACTTCTCCGATGCCGTCCTCATGCCGGCCGTGGACATTGTCCACTCCGCCGTCGCCGTAGGTGTCCTCCGTCGCCAAGTTAGGGCACGGTGGACTGAACTGCTCGGTCTTCTATCCATCTCATCTAGCAGTTCTTCGTGCGGTAATTATAACTCTATTTTTACCACCTTTTTGTTCTTCAAGATTTATCCTATTTATCAAAAGTGGTTCCTGCCTACACAATGTTAGATCTATTCTGTCTGCATCTCATACTGCCTAGACTATTCACTTAAGTTTCATATATAGTTTGATTCCTCACTTGTACTTATTCACGGATTCGTACAAATCTGGAACCAACTCACAACATACAAGTGAATGTCTTCGCATCATGAGGTCAGTGTCTTCAAACTGATTTATCTTCAAAATCTTCTGAGAATGCATATGACCTCTTCCCCTTCCCTCGCATCTCTAATGCTGTCACTGGTACATGTCCGTGGGAGAATCCCTTGGTTCTCATAGTCTGCATTCGTTTGCAGAATACTTACAACATCACATTAATTCTCCTGAAGCTAGCTCCTGCTTGACCAGCAAGCGTAAGCCTCTAAAGCCTTTGAACGTATTGAAGCCATTCAGTATGAAGTTCATGGCTGCAGAGAAATCAGTAAGGAAGGGTGGCAGACAGCATCGAGGGGGTACATCAAAAGATCTGCCTGATGACTTAGCAAAGCTCTACAAGACAGATCCCGAAGAGAATTATCATCAACGCAAGACACGAATCCAATGGATTCGACGCTATTGGGCTGAACAATGGTTCAAATACAAGTTCGTGACCCAGGAACATGCAGAGAAGAATGCTATCAAGAGTCCTTGGGGCAATATTCTCTATCGAGGCCTTCAACCCAAGAACAGAGCTGAAGCTATTGCACAAGGTTTCTATCCCTGCATGGTCCGTGGACCTCAGCCTGAGAATGCCGATCCCACATCATTACTCTGGTGTCGTGATGATGCTCTCTTCAAGCGCAACTTTCAGCATGCCAAGGCTTCGGCCAAGGAAAACAAGAAGTCATTGGGATTAGACTTCAACCCTGGTCCCTCTGCTCCCCGTGCCGACGGCTCTCGTGATGCAAATCCTAATGTCATCGGCCCCTTCTCCAACCTTGATGGCATCATCACTTACATCTTGGTCCATGGTGCCAAGGTAGATCATTCTGATAATGATGCTGACACTGATGAAGCCCCAGCTCCTCCTCCAAGGCCGCAGAAGCCAAAGAAAGTTAAGGCTTCAACATCAGCTGCACCTCCAAAAGCTTCTCGTGTGAAGCCTCTGGCCACTGCACCTCCTGAAGACAGTGTGCAGTCTGAAGATCAATCCCGTATCTCCAAGAAGACGGAGAAGAAAAAGCAAATTGTCAGACATACTGATCAAACCTTGACTCCTGCTGCTATTCTGCGTGAAGATCCCATTGATCTGTCTAGCGATGAAGATCTTGCAGATAATGCCCTTGAGCAATTGATCAAAAGCAAGGAAGAAGCAGAGATCTTCAACAACTTGCCTCTCTTCGATGTGGCTATCATCCATAGATTCATTGATGAGTGGTTTGATACACCAAACCTCAACTTTGACGATCTGCAGCTTCCCATTGGCCTCAGCGTCTCCTTCAATGGCGCCATTGCTTCTGAACTAGCTCTTGCTCAGCGCATCATTGAGCTGAAGAACAAAATTGATTATGAGAAGGCTCAGTTCAAGAAGCATGTGGCGAAGCTCAGTGTGCAAGATGTCAAAAACTTCAAGGTCATGTTGCATGAGCTCAAAGAAGCCTTTCTCAAGAAGCGCCAAGAAGCTCAAGGCTCTCACGAGTGTATGAAGAGTTTGGCTGACAAGTGTGTGCTTGCCTACAATGAGGCTGAGAAGCACAAGTCTCTTGGCCGTCCTGGCATTGACCCCAGGATGGCTGCAAAGAAGAAGAAGAAGCTCTCTACTGCCCAACCTGAGCCTTCAACTCAAGAAGCACCTCTCATTATCTTCCCAAGTAGCATGACTGGCTCGAAGCCAAAGGTCACATCAACCACTTCAGAACAGAAAAAGACGAGGGCTGCCGAGGCTGAAGCCAGAAAGAGAAAGAATACTGAAGCTTCTGATGCCGCTCCCTCCAAGAAGAAGCGCAAGACCAAGAAAAGTCGGGCTGCTTCCACAGAGCCCCTTGTTGTTAAACCCATCTTAGTGGTTCGTCCTGCATCTGCAACCCAAGAACTACGTATGACTGTTCATGAGCCTGCTTCCACAGAGGCTCCTGAAGCTGAAGAAATTCCAGCAGTTGATCCCATCATTGCTGAAGACATTGGTCACCATGACAATGTAGATGATGATGAAGTTCTTCCTCAAATTGAATACAATGTGGTATCATCGCCTGTTCTCACGAACAGCGAAATCATCAGCACTGGTCGTCCTCTGACGCCAATTGCTCAGGATGCATCATGGGCTGATCGCCCGCAACAACAAGACTCCCCCAGTACTCCCCAACAACAACAACAAGCCACACCATCTGTTCAAGTTGAAGAGGATGAGGACCTGCCTACTCCATCTCCCAAGCCGTCGCCTGTCCTACAACGGCTTCGCAAAGGACCAAGGCCTCAAGCCCCTCTTCCGAGCGTTCCAGAAGGAGAAGTGCATCCTCAACCAGTTGCACGTCAAGTGTTTCCTGAAGCCACTCCAACTGAGAATGTCTCCGCGTCTGAAGCCCCAGCTACTGAAGACATTCCGGCTGCATCAGCCGATGAAAGACAAGAAGACGTACGTGTCCCTACTCCCCCAGTTATTGAAGAAGATGTTCCTGATGTGAACGTGCCAGTGCCCGACCCTCCAGCTCATCAAGTGGAGGTTGAAAATCCTGAAGCTGCCACTCCCAACGCAAGTGAAGCCAATGACATAGTCATGGCTGACGCTAATGTGGAGCTTGAACCAACCAGTGTGCCTGAAACCAATGAAGCAACTGCTCCCGAAGCACCTGTTGTGCAGCCTGAAGCCTCAGCTGCTGCCCCTGCTCCTGTTCCGCCACCAAGGCCCTATACAATTGAGCAAGCATACAACCATGGCGAGCTAGTCACAGTAAGATGGCCTGTTATGGTCCCTCCGCCTAATGTCTCTGGTCCTCAGTTTGACTATCACATTGAGCATAGGCCTCAGGTCCAGAAGCCAAAGCCAAGATTGCCAAGGTTTCCAGGTACTACCACATCTGTCGGGTCCTTCAATGCAAATGGCTTCAAAAGCCACAACACATTCTTCGACAGTTCAAAGAACCCCTACACAAGGCCAAGAATATCATCAGATCGTTTCTGGAGTCATCAGCAGCGAAGCTATTACTCCTGTGTTCTGTATGATCAAGGGCGCATCTTCCCTCATATGCGTCTCGACACTGAAGCCATTGCTGGACTGCCGTGCTTATAAGAAGCTCTTGACTGCTTTCGTGATGCTGGTCTGCTCAGTTTTGTGACAGACAAAGAACATTGGAATGAAGAACTTTTGCTTCAATTCTATGCTACCCTCCACATTCGCGGTTACAACAGAGACATCAAGACATGGATTCTCGAGTGGATGACTGGAAATGTTCATCATGAAGCCAAAGCTCATGACATCATTGAGCTTACTGGCCTATCCACTCCCGGAGATCTTTATGAACCTGACTGCCAACTACACCACAATGCACAGGAGAGCATCTTCCACAAGCCTGAACCCAATATGAGCCAGATGTTGAGTATGATGAAGCCTTTGCCATCTGACGCTGAATATCCAACGGAGTTCTTTGTTGAAGACCTTGAGTATCTGCCTCGCACCATCTACCATATCATCAGGCAAACTCTCTGGCCTATCAAAGGACATTCATCAGCTGCAAAGCTAGAAGGAGCCATGAAGACACTATATCCTCAATGGCATCAGCTTCAATTCTCAAGAATTCTTCATCAGGCAACTTGCTGCTTCTGGATCTGACCTTTTTGGTCTGAAGTTTTATGCTCCATGGGTCATGCGCCTCATCAAGCGACACTCTTCTATCAACTATCAACCCTCTGCTCGCAATCATCTGATCTTTCTACCAGAGGTTGATATGTCAGTTGAAGCCATATACCCTGAGCCTGCCAAGGAGCCTCTTTGTCTTCAAAATGCTGATCACCAAAGCTTCACTCAGTCCACGGAAGGCACTCAAGCAGTAACACGTATCTATCCAATGGATGGAAATACTCGTCTGCCTCATCGTGCACCTACTGAAGCCACTGAAAGCACCATAGCTCAAAGGCCAAAGAAGTGCTCTCGGGTCCTCAATGACCGAGAACTTCTTGTGGCTCTTCATCAGAAACAAGATAAGCATCACTTGTGGCTCAAGCATCAGATGCAAAGCCTCTTGGTGGATGTCAATTGCATTCGCAATCTTGCCACCAAGAATGCATTTGTTTCTCACGAGACTTGCCGGCGATCATGGAAGAGTTTGACCTTGATTAGTGTTGAAGCAAATCTTCAAGACGATGGATTCACTGAAAGATTCCAGTTTGACTCCACTCCTCCACGGACTGTTGTCCTACGTCGAACTCCATCCCTTGAAGACTCTGACTATTCTTCCTCCACGGCAACTGTGAATGCAAGAGTGATCGATGATGAAGATGATGCTACTTCACCGCCTCCTACTACTGCACGCATCGACACTGCACCAAGTACGTCTGCACCGCCAAGCAACAACGACAACCCTGCTGCTTCACCTACTCATGAGAACGAGTAGATGCTCTATGTCTTCAAACCTTTTTGGTCATTACTGACAAAAGGGGGAGAAGCGTATGAGTTGATAGTCTTCAAGTGGGTTCATATGGGCGGTTGCTTTATATTTTGCCTCGTGTTTACAACTCTCGTTTTGAAACATTTGGTTCTTTGAGTTGTAACACTTAAACTCGATGGTCGTCTGCTACTTATTTGCTTTACTCCACTTGTGCGATGATAACTTCCGCACTTAGATCATTCTGCAGACGTCCATTTTTCATTATGCATGTCATTCTATTTACTATATCATTTCATGCATGATGAATTATCTTCATAAGTTGAAGTGGATCTCCACAAGTACAACCTGCCATGTCCATTTGCATTCCAAAAGCAAATTATTTATATGCACACCTTCAGGGGGAGCCCTTGCTACTTATGAAGACAATACCCTATCCTTTACAATTTCACATACTTTATCCCCGTTGAAAACTTCAACCAGTTTGTCATCAATCACCAAAAAGGGGGAGATTGTAAGTGCATCTAGTGCCACACCTAGTTGGTTTTGGAGTATTGACGACAAAGTTGGTTGAGGGACTAATGCGTTTGTGAGAATTGCAGGATAATGCAGGTAGTGCCCCTCATTGATTTGGTTTACCTACCGGAGATGACCCCTAAAAATGTATGAATACATTGAAGACAATGGTGGTATGAGAAGATATACATATTGAAGACTATGACATGAGAAGACATTGAGTGAAGACTATGGAGCGCGAAGATTGTGTGGTTTCGTTGTTTCCTTTTCTTCTTTGTCGAGTCATAGGAACCACCGTACTGTTAAGTGGGGTCCCAGTGAACTAAGTCAGAATGACTGAAGTGATGCTCAACCCAAATCCTATGTCTTCGAGCGAAGACAATGAGAGCAAATCTTATCCAAAGCTGGATGAGTCAGCTTTGCTTGTAACCCAAGTAAAGTCGCCGTGTGTGTTTGAAATCTGACCGTTGGAACACATGTCAGTTCCTTAGTGACCCAGGGTCATTTTGGACATATCAGGTCGGGTTGCCCAGTGGCTATAAATATCCCACCCCCTACACCATAAATTGGTGGCTACTCAGAGTTATTCTATGGCTTTTGTCGTTTTGAGAGCAACCCACCTCGAAGCATTTGAGAGAGAGAAATCCTTGCGAGGACCAAGCCCAAACACCCAGAGCCAAAGAGTGTTAGGCATCACTAAAGTCTTTCTGTCTATGTGACCTGAAGACTTATTACACTTGAGGACGGTGTATCCTCCAGCCGGTTAGGCGTCGCGTTCTGAGCATCCAAGAGTCATTGTGGATTGCCGGTGAATGAAGTCTGTGAAGGTTTGGAAGTCTACCTTGAAGACTTACCGGAGTGATTGGGTGAGGACTAGTTGTCCTTAGCTCAAGGGTAATAAGGTGAAGACGCGGTCTTCTGAGTTGAATCTCAGCCTCCCTAACCAGACGTACAGTTGTCACAGCAACTAGAACCGGTCCAACAAATCCTGTGTCTTCAACAAGTGACCGGTTCTATCTCTTCCATCCTTACTTAAGTTTGTCTTCGTGAAGTCATTGTCTATCTGTCGTACTTGTTTGACTTCATTACTTGACTACTACTGTTGATTGGCTTCATACTATCTTCCATACTGATCCTTACTACTTGCTACTATTAGTCCTGTACTTTCACATCATTGCATACTTGACTATGGCTTGCTTATGGTAGTTTATCTTCCGCTGCATATTAACTAGGTCATTTCTATTGTTTGTCTTTGAAACTTCCGAGTTTTGAAGACTTTCATAAAAATTGCCTATTCACCCCCCCTCTAGTCGATACTAGCACTTTCAGGTTCCGTGGGCCGCGGGCTGAGTGGTGGGTAACGGTTGGAATTGTCCACCCACTATAAAAAGGGGTCTTCTTCTCCAAGAAGACTCACTTCTTCCAACCCAAAACTCCGTTGTTGCTCCAAGCTCCATTTTCACCCGATCTCTCTCCCTAGCCAATCAAACTTGTTGATTTGCTCGGGATTGGTTGAGAAGGCCCCGATCTACACTTCCACCAAGAAAAATTTGATTCCCCCACTTATCCCTAGCGGATCTTGTTACTCTTGGGTGTTTGAGCACCCTAGACGGTTGAGGTCACCTCGAAGCCATACTCCATTGTGGTGAAGCTTCATGGTGTTGTTGGGATCCTCCAATTGTTGTGGAGATTGCCCCAACCTTGTTTGTAAAGGTTCGGTCGCCGCCTTCAAGGGCACCAATAGTGGAATCACGGCATCTCGCATTGTGTTAGGGCGTGAGGAGAACACGGTGGCCCTAGTGGCTTCTTGGGGAGCATTGTGCCTCCACACCGCTCCAACGGAGACGTACTTCCCCTTAAAAGGAAGGAACTTCGGTAACACATCCTCGTCTTCACCGGCTCCACTTTTGGTTATCTCGCGCCTTTACTTTCGCAAGCTTACTTGTGTTGTTACCCTTACTTGCTCGTGTGCTTGTTGTTGTCGCATCATATAGGTTGTTCACCTAGTTGCATATCTAGACAACCTACTTTGATGCAAAGTTTAATTTGGTAAAGAAATGCTAAAAATTGTTAGTTGCCTACTCACCCCCCCTCTAGTCAACCATATCGATCCTTTCAATTGGTATCAGAGCCTCATCACTTTATTAAGGACTTTGCCGTCCAAAGAGTACGGTTGACACCACAGACGGTGTGGAGGAGCACTCCGGTGTGAATCCTATCTCGTCTACGGCCGATGGGGGAACCTCGGTCTCATGTGAGGAATTCAATGTGGCTCTAGACACATTGAAAGACTCCATGACGACCAAGGTTGAAAGCATTCTTACTAAATTTCTTGAAGGGCTTAAACTGTCCACCTCGCTGATGAAAGTGGGTGATCCCACTAACAAGGTGACGGATGCTACCTCCGACAAAGGGGAAGCTGACAGTGAAAAGAGTCCTTCTACTAGTGGTAGAAATGGCACCGGCATCTTTGCCCATGTGGAACCTCCAATTTATGGAGGACTGATTCCCTCTACTCATTTAAATCATGTCGGTCCTCGTCCTAAGATTGTGAAAAATGAGGATTTTGATTCTTGGGTGTATCGCCTCAAGCGTCATTTAAATCATGTGAACACTAACCTTTGGAGAATCATTGAAGAAGGTTTGTATCCACATGACCGGAGCAACTTCACCCCGAGAGAAGTGGTGGATAATCAATTCAATGAGAGTGTTCTCTTCATCATCCAAGATGCAATCCTTCCCGAAGATCTCCCTCATCTTCGACCTCATGCCATGGCCAAAGACGCATGGCAATGCGTTGTGTCTCTCTATCGAGGAAGTGCTAGCATTCGACGCTCCAACTATGAAGTGGTACAAGATGAAGCCGATGAGTTTGCAATGAAAGAAGATGAAGAACCTCATGAGCTCTTTCGAAGAGTGACCAAACTCACGGTCTCACTCCGAGATCATGGAAGCAAGGACACGGATGACAATTGGATCAAGCGCAAGTTCCTCAAGGCCATGATGCCCTACAACAAGGCCATGTCCTCCGTCATCCGTCAAAGACCGGACTTCCACTCCATGACCTCAAGTGAAGTGTTGGATGAGTTCGTTGCAATGAGCATCTTGGACAAGACCGCCGACAATGCGGTGCTCCGTTCTCAAAGGTCAAAGAAGCCCAACCTTGCTTTGAAGGCGAAGGTTAGTATGGAAGAAGAGGAAGAAGAGGAAGATGAGGAGAGCAACCCCGAAGACACCAAATATGATTATCATGAGCACATGGCCCTTGCTTCAAGACAATTTTGGAGAAAGAAGAATACAAGACCCAACTTCAACAAGAACAACTCGAGTGGCATCAAGGGCAAGCAACGAGTTAGAACTTGCTTCAACTGTGGCAATGTGAGCCATTTCATTGTGGATTGTCCTTACGAGAAGTGGGAAGACAATGGTGGCAAGTTCATCCAAAAAGACAAAGCCAAGTCCTTCCCCAACAAGAATAACTTCGCCAAGAAGACTCCTACTCGTGGGTTGGTGGTTCAAGAAGAATACCATGAGGATGACGATGATGATGAAAATGGAGAAGCGATGGCCATGGCGTCCGTTGCCATTGCTACTACTCCCCGGGTGTCTCTATTTGATTCACCCAACGAGAACATCACCGCCAAGTGCCTCATGGCTAAAGCTTCCAACAAGGTAACCCCCAACATCAAAACCACCATCATTACTAATCCCTCCTTGGAGGATTACATTGATGAACATGATGGGTCTATTGAGGAAGTGAATGAATTTGATTCTTTTATGAGTAAGCTCAAGGGCAAATCCAAGAAGCATTTTGTTGCTCTCTTGGAACAACTTGGTGAGGCCAATGACATGATCGAGGCTCACGAAGAAACCATCTCTAAGATGGAAGGTCATAGTCATGACTGTGCCGATGAGATATCGGATCTCCCTAATGCTCTTGAGGAAGAGAGTGTGCATCGTTTGACTTTTGAGGAGTCATACAACGATGACCATGCTAAGTTAAAGAAAGATCTTGATCATGCTCTTGTCGTGTCTCGTGTGCTAACTTCCGAGAAGGCTAAACTTGGGGTTGATCATGCTAGACTCAAAGAGGATTTTGAGATACTTGACAAGGCCCACAAGGTCTTGAAGGGTGCTCACTCTAACCTCAAGGAGTCTCATGCTCAACTCCAAGTTAAGCTAACCAAGGAAAAGGCCACCTTCCCTCATATGGTATTAATTGATAATGCATGTGCTACTAACCCGTGTTGTGAGCATGTGCATCTTGTGGAGGAGAATGCCAAGTTGAAGGATCAACTTGAGAAAGGGATTGTGACTTGCATTCAAGGTGAGAAGAACCTCAACGACCTTTTGAGCAATCGAAAGGAAGTTGTGGACAAGAAGGGAATTGGGTTTGCACCCAAGTCCAATAGTAAGAAGAAGAACGACAAGACCAAACGTCCTCCTCCTCTCAAGCAAACTTTTGTGAAAGAGGGAGAGGGTGCTCCTAAGGAGAAGAAGGAAAAAGTGAAGGGAGTTGATGTCCAAAAGGGCAAAAGCATTTCCTCCAACAAAGCCGACGACTTTAACCCGTCATATGTGTTGTGCCGTGCTAGTGATGGACATGTTTATGCTAAATTTGTTGGTTCTCCTTATGAGTACATTGAATTGTCTATTTGGGTTCCTAAGACCCTTGTTACTAACATCAAAGGACCCATTACTAAATGGGTACCTAAAACCAAGCATTGATCTCTTGTAGGTGTTTGCTTCCGGTGGAGGATCATGGTTGCTCGATAGTGGAGCAACAAATCATATGACCGGGAGCAAGGACTTGGTGGTGGATGTGCAAAAGATTCCATCTATGCCCACCAATGTTGAGTGGGGTGATGCCTCACATTCTAAGGTATTGGGTCTTGGCAAGGTTGTCATTTCTCATGATCTAACGATCGAGAAAGTCATGCTTGTTGAGTCCCTTGTATACAATTTTCTTTCCGTCCGTCAACTTGCACTCATGGGTTTTGCTACTTTCTTTGACATTGATACCGTGGCCCTCTTGTGGAGCAAGACTCTTAAAGTAGCCTTTGTTGGGAATGTCGAGAATGGTCTCTATGATTAACTTTTTGGAGCGACCTACTAAGACCGCAACATGCCTAATGGCTAAAGTTGACGTGGGATGGCTTTGGCATCGCCGTTTAGCCCACGTCAATATGAGATCTTTGCAAAGTCTTCTCAAGGGGGACCATGTCCGTGGACTAACAAATGTTAGTTTTGCCAAAGATCGTGCTTGCAGTGCTTGTATTGAAGGAAAGCTTCATGAGAAGGCTCACCCTCCCACGACCATCATCTACTCGAAGAGACCCTTGGAGCTCCTTCACATGGATCTCTTTGGGCCTCCATCTTTTGATAGTCTTGGAGGTAGAAAGTATTGCTTGGTGATTGTGGATGATTACTCAAGATACACTTGGGTATACTTCTTCAAGAGGAAGAGTGAGACTCAACAAACCGTCATCGACTTTGCAAATGAAGCTCAACGTCAACATAATGCAAAGATCTTGACAATAAGAAGTGACAACGGCACCGAGTTCAAGAACTACACCTTGGATGAGTTTCTTAGTGATGAGGGGATCAAGCATCAATACGCTGCACCATATACCCCTCAACAAAATGGTGTTGCAGAGAGGAAGAACCGGACGTTGATGGATGCGGCAAGGACCATGATGGCGGAGTTCAAGTCTCCATACAACTTTTGGGCCGAAGCCATCAACACAACATGTCATGCATCCAATCGGCTCTATCTCCGCAAAGGCTTGAACAACACTCCTTATGAGATACTCACCGGCAACAAGCCCAATCTCAAGTACTTCCGGGTGTTCGGGTGTAAGTGTTTCATTCTCAAGAAAGGTGTTCGTTTGTCTAAATTTGAGGCTAGAGCTTATGAGGGCATATTTGTTGGTTATGCTACAAACTCTCATGCTTACCGTGTTCTCAACAAGTCCACCAGACTCATTGAGGAGACGTGTAAGGTGGAGTTTGATGAAAATAACGGCTCCCAAGTGGAGCAAAGTGGTACTTGTGATGTAGGTGATGGAATTCCTCCCCAAGCCATAAGAAGAATGGGTATTGGTCATATTCTACCCATTGAGGAACCCCTTGTGGCCGAAGGAGAAGGACAATGCTCCACTCAAGTGGAGCCATCACCTTCCCAAGACCCACACGCTTTCGAAGAACAAAGTGAAGGCCCCCAACCTTGTGAACAAGACCAAGGGCAAGATCAATCTCAAGATGGAGGTGAACCTCCAAATGATGCCCAAACTCAAGTTCTCCCCCTCGAGCAAGTTCAAGATCATGAGCAAGCTCAAGATCAAGAACAAGCTCAAGACGACGCTCAAGATAATCAAGTGAACCCTCCTCCCTCCACATCCGAGGAGGAATTAGAGCGTCGTGCCGCGAAGATTGCTTCCAAGCTCACTGAGGGAGTTCCAAACTAGGGGGTGTCCGGATAGCCGAACTATCGTGATCGGCCGGACTCCAAGACTATGAAGATACAAGATTGAAGACTTCGTCCCGTGTCCGGATGGGACTTTCCTTGGCGTGGAAGGTAAGCTTGGCGATACGGATATGTAGATCTCCTACCATTGTAACCGACTTTGTGTAACGCTAGCCCTCTCCGGTGTCTATAGAAACCGGATGGCTTTAGTCCATAGGATGAACAACAATCATACCATAGGCTAGCTTATAGGGTTTAGCCTCCTTGATCTCGTGGTAGATCCACTCTTGTAACACACATCATCAATATTAATCGAGCAGGACATAGGGTTTTACCTCCATCAAGAGGGCCCGAACCTGGGTAAAACATCGTGTCCCTTGTCTCCTGTTACCATCCGCCTAGACGCACAGTTCGGGACCCCCTACCCGAGATCCGCCGGTTTTGACACCGACATTGGTGCTTTCATTGAGAGTTCCTCTGTGTCGTCACCGATAGGCTCGATGGCTTCTTCAATCATCATCAACGACGCAGTCTGGGGTGAGACCTTCCTCCCCGGACAGATCTTCGTATTCGGCGGCTTCGCACTGCGGGCCAATCCGCTTGGCCAACTGGAGCAGATTGAAAGCTACGCCCCTGGCCGTCAGGTCAGATTTGGAAGTTTGAACTTCATGGCTGACATCCGCGGGGACTTGATCCTCGATGGATTCGAGCCACAGCCGAGCGTGCCGCACTGTCACGACGAGCATGATTTAGCTTTGCAGCCAGACAGTACCCTGGAGGCCACACCCGAAACCTCTCCGATCTTTAATTTGGAGCCGGCTGCGCAAATCGAGGATGGATGGCTAGACACCGCCTCGGGGGCTGCAACCTCTACGGCGATAGAGCCGAACACTGACCTTGTCCCTCATAAAGCTCGTGACTCCGAGGTGCCGGACTCCTCGCCGGACTCCGAACCTCCCGCGCCCTCCCCGATCGAATCCGATTGGGCGCCGATCATGGAGTTCACCGCAGCGGACATCTTTCAACACTCACCTTTCGGCGACATCTTGAGTTCGCTAAAGTATCTCTCGTTATCAGCAGAGCCCTGGCCGTACTGCGGTCAAGACGGTTGGGATGCGGACGACGAAGAAATTCAAAGCCCACCCACCACCCACTTGGTAGCCGCTGTCGACGATCTAACCGACATGCTAGACTATGACTCCGAAGACATCGACGGTATGGACGACGATGCCGGAGACGACCAAGAACCAGCGCCTAGCGGGCACTGGAAAGCCACCCCAGCTCACGACGTATACATGGTGGATACACCAAAAGGAAGCGACAATGAGGAAAAACGGGACGTGGCGAAGGACAACTCCCCCAACAAACAACCAAAACAGCGACGCAAGCGCCGCCCGAAGACCGGCCTCGATAAAAACGGCACCCATACGGACCCGGCCCTAGAGCAGGGCGAAGCAGTGGACGACGCACATGTCACCAAGCAGCCAGCCGGACATGATGAACCGGACAAGCAACCCATCCCCGGCGAAGACGATAACACATCACCAAAGCATACGAACCTTCATAAAAGGCTCATCGCCACTGCAAGAAGTTTGAAGAAGCAAAAGCGAAAGCTCAAAACAGCGGAGGACGCACTCAGAATGAGACGGAGCAAAGTACTCAACACCGCAGATAAATATGGCACTAGTCACCAGACAAAGAGCTACCCGAAGCACAAGCTGTTGCCCGAATTTGATGAGGAGGCCTTAGAGCCCCCGCAGGCAAAAAAGAAAGAAGCCGCCTGGCCGAATAGACGACCAGATGACAGGCCAAGAGCAACAAGGGGCGCTGCACACAAGCCGGCACACGATTAGCATAAAGATCCTCGGAAAAAGGATAACCCAGCCAAGTCTATCTATGGGCCAAAAAAGAAGACTCCAGGAAGCAACATAACCAGCCGAGCATTTGAAGACAACGGCACACCCAAATACAGGGGCGCCGCACACCCACTATGTTTCACCGACGAGGTACTGGATCATGGATTTCCAGCGGGATTCAAACTCGTAAACATAGAGGCATACGACGGAACAACAGACCCCGGAGTCTGGATTGAGGATTATATCCTACACATACATATGGCCAGAGGAGACGATCTCCATGCCATAAAATACCTACCCCTCAAGCTCAAAGGGCCAGCTCGGCATTGGCTTAAAAGCCTCCTAGAAAATACCATTGGAAGTTGGGAAGAGCTTGAGGATGCGTTTTGAGCAAATTTTTAGGGGACTTATGTCCGGCCTCCGGATGCAGACGATTTAAGTCACATAACTCAACAGCCCGGAGAGTCAGCACGCAAATTCTGAAATAGGTTCCTCACTAAAAAGAACCAAATAGTCGACTGTCTGGACGCTGAAGCCTTAGCAGCCTTTAAACACAACGTTCGAGACGAATGGCTCGCCAGACACCTCGGCCAGGAAAAACCAAGAACAATGGCCGCACTAACAAGCCTCATGACCCACTTTTGCGCGGGGGAAGACAGCTGGCTGGCTAGATGCAGCACCAGCGACCCGAGTACATCCGAAGTTAGGGATGGAAATGGGAAATCACGACGCAGAAAAGATCAGCGCCGGAATAAGGAAAATGGCCCAAATAGTACGGTGGTCAACGCCGGATTCAAAAGCTCTCGGCCGAACAACAAAACACTGCCCCTAAAGGATAACAGTGATGAGCTATCCAACCTAAACAAGATTCTGGATAGACTGTGTCAAATACATGGTACCTCCGGGAAGCCTGCAAACCATACCCACAAAGATTGTTGGGTCTTCAAGCAGTCCGGCCGACTTAACGCCGAACACAAGGGGCTCGACACACCAAGTGAAAGTGACGAAACCCAAAAGCAGCACTCCGGAAAACAAAAGACTTTCCCACTAGAAGTCAAAACAGTGAACTCACTTCATGTGATAACACGCAGTGCGGCACCTGCCATACCAGGACACCATCCGCAGACTGGGGATAGAACCTACCAAAATTCGCTATAGCAGCACTTCCTTCACAGGAGTGACGCCAGGCGTTTCAAGCCAATTATACAGGCTCTGTACCACTAGAGGTTGTGTTTGGTTCATCCGACAACCCCCGTCGTGAAAAGCTCACTCTCCATCGCCCCATTTAGTAGTAGCCCTTAAGCACTACTGGGGCGCAAAGCTTTCGCCCGCTTTAATGCAATACCACATTACGCGTCTCTTACGCTTAAAAATGCCCGGTCCACGTGGCATAATCTCAAAACTCCAAGTCTCTCGACCATGGAGAATGTGCGGCTGCCTCGACAGCCACACACTAATCAGACCTTGCAGGTCAAAGCCCCTAAAAACAGGTCATTTAGACCTCGGACATGGTTAGACGAGTCCGGCGTAACTTAACAAGGGGCTTCCCAGCCGCATACCCCCTTTTTTATAAGGGGCCGCGCGCATAGATGATGAAAGCCAATAAAGCTCAACCTTTTTCATCTTCCAAATTATACTCTATTTTAATACAGCTTTTGCACGATATTTCTTAGAAACTAAGTCCTTCTCTTTTACAAATGAAGCGCGTGCTACACCCATCCAGGATATAGCACAACAGAGACACAGACGCAGACGTGCAGTAGGGACCCGTTGCAAGGATTCTTTTTAGATTAAGACCCTGCGTAAACCTTTCTTAATGTCTCTTTGATACACATCCCCCGGTTTCCTACCATAGCCGAGGAGGAGGCTGGCGTTTTGGCATCGGCCGCGTCAGAAGTTCCCGCCTGTACCTGGACACTAGGGGCTTAGGGCCTTGTTCTGCCTGATATCATAAAGACCGAACACCTCATGGAGTGTTCGACGTCTCGAGTTAGGCCTTATATGCATCAGCTCCAAATCATGTCTTTGGTCAAATGTTGGGTTTGCCCGGCTCCTGTGTTTTGCTGCCTTACATTCCGTATCATCGGCTAACGCGGCACCAGGAGAACTACTGCGATTGTGCCCCGGTTCGGCCAGGAGAGCACCTCAGTAGAGAAAGCTGAAAACTGACTGTCATGATATAGCGAGAGACTGGTCAACCACTCGATCGACCATTGGAATGTTTAGAATTCCTCCGCTTTGACGGAGGACCGCTTCCCGGTCAGGCACATACGCCCCCCGAGTTCGGAGAAGAGCGGTGCCACCAGGGGCTATATAGTAGCCCCACATTCGAGCTCATATGGCTAAGTGAAAGTGATAAAGCATTATAGTCCGGTTGCCTAGTTTGCTACGCTATCACCTCCTTACAAGGACCAAGACGTTGGATTAAGTGTGAAAAAGCGCTTTTCTTTTGCAAACGCCCCCGCACCATGTGCGTGGGGGCTGAAGCCAAAGACTGCCATCTTTCAGATTATACATACATATACGGCCGCACAGGAGATAGTTCAATACTTGAACGCACAAGTATAAAAAGCTATTGCATTATAAACATGATCTCAGAAATCATAAATGTCATTGAAATATAACATCTTTCGAGCACTGCAACTCTATTAAACGAGCGCCCTGCAGGACTTCCTCAAAATAGTGCTCGGTGGGGAATCGGCTTTTGTCCGAACCCCAGGATGCAACAACGGTGGCATCCATCTCCGCCCAGTTTGTCTTACCACGGGCGAGAGCCATCCGTGCACCTTCTATGCACGCCGACCGCTTCATCGCCCCAATATGCGGCACCGCCCCAAGGAATTGCTGCAACAAGCCAAAATAACTCTTCGGCTTGGGCCTTTTCGGCCACAGATGAGTGACCACATCCGTCATGGCAAGTCCGGACAATCTATTCAGCTCAGCCCATTCAACCAGCCGATCACTCAGCGGAAGTGGACGCTCCGGACTATGGAATTGAGACCAGAAAAGCTCTTCCATTTCGTGATCCCTCTGGCTTCGGAAGTGCACGACTGCGTCCGCCGCACTCGCCGCCAAGTCCAGATAAGGATCCTCCGCACCGTACAATCGGCCCAGCTGAGCATACTTCGGATCCGTGAACTTCCTCCGCAGCATAAAGGGCTTTCCAGCCACAATGTCTCCGATCTGACGCAGTTCCTCCTTCATTGCCCGCATCGCACTACGGGCATCCTTGGCTTCAGCGTTAGCCTTCTGCAGGTCCTCTTGCTCCGCTCGGTGTTCTCTTTCAAGAACCTCCTGGCGGTCGGTAGCAACTTTTAATTTCGCGGCCATTCCGGCCATCTCCTCTCTGCTTCGGCAGTGAGCAACCTTCTCGGCTTCTAGCTCTTCCGCTGCCTTCAAGGCAGCCGCCTCGCTTTTTCTGGCTTGCTCCTTGGCCCGAGCAAGTTCTGCTCGAAGGTCTTCCACAGCAGCAGCGCCATCTGCGTCAAGCATACAAATTGTAAGGAATGGGCGTCAGCTCCCTTACTAAGCGACCGCGGAGCAACCACATACCTTGTGACTCATCAAGTCGTTTATTGACCAGCGAGATGTCCGCATCCGCAGCGTCGAGTTGCCTCTTCAGCTCGGCGAATCCATCAGTCCGGCTGGCCACCGAACATTCCGCCACCTACATAGGAAAGGCGACAATGAATAACTGAGATTATGATCCTAGGTACGCCGTCGCTTTCGACAGCATACCAAGTCTCAGGGGCTACTATCTATACAGGGCGCACTTTTTGTGCAAAACTGACAAAAGGTATGTCATTTTTTGCGTACCTCAAACCCCGTCAGTAAACTTCCGACGGCTTCATACAACCCGCTTTCGGCGGACGAGATCCTCTCAATCACCCTACCCATTAATGTGCGGTGATCTTCTGAGATAGACGCCCTCTTGAGCAAATCCTGCAGCTCCACCGGCCGTACTCCAATGGGTGCCGAACTCTCCGGCCCCGCCGGACTCGGGGAGACCCTCCGTGACGACACCTCAGGGTCGCCCACTGAGGGAGTCCCGGATTACGGGGTGTCCGGATAGCCGGACTACCATCATCAGCTGAACTATCATCGGCTGGACTATCATCATCGACCGGACTCCAAGACTATGAAGATACAAGATTGAAGACTTCGTCCCGTGTCCGGATGGGACTTTCCTTGGCGTGGAAGGCAAGCTTGGCGATACGGATATGTAGATCTCCTACCATTGTAACTGACTCTATGTAACCCTAGCCCTCTCCGGTGTCTATATAAACCGGATGGCTCTAGTCCGTAGGACAACAACCATTACAATCATACCATAGGCTAGCTTCTAGGGTTTAGCCTCCTTGATCTCGTGGTAGATCCACTCTTGTAAACATCCACAATATCAATATCAATCGAGCAGGACGTAGGGTTTTACCTCCATCAAGAGGGCCCGAACCTGGGTAAAACATCGTGTCCCTTGTCTCCTGTTACCATCCGCCTAGACGCACAGTTCGGGACCCCCTACCCGAGATCCGCCGGTTTTGACACCGACATTGGTGCTTTCATTGAGAGTTCCTCTGTGTCGTCACCGATAGGCTTGATGGCCTCTTCAATCGACAACGACGCAGTCCTGGGTGAGACTTTTCTCCCCGGACAGATCTTCGTATTCGGCGGCTTCGCACTGCGGGCCAACTCACTTGGCCATCTGGAGCAGATCGAAAGCTACGCCCCTGGCCGTCAGGTCAGGTTTGGAAGCCTAAACTTCACGGCCGATATCCGCGGGGACTTGATCTTCGATGGATCTGAGCCGCAGCGAGGTGCCGCGCTGTCACGATGGGCACGACCTAACTCTGCCGCCGGACAGCACCTTGGAGGCCGCACACGAATCCGCTCCGGACCCATAGTCAGGAGCCGATCGCTCAGATCGAGGACGGATGGCTGGACACCGCCTCGGGAGCTGCAACTTCCACGGCGATGGAGCCGAACACTGACCTTGTCCCGCATAAAGCTCATGACTCCGAGGTGCCGGACTCCCTGCCGGACTCCGAACCTCCTGCGCCCTGCCAGTCGAATCCGATTGGGCGCCGATCATGGAATTCACCGCTGCGGACATCTTTCAGCACTCACCCTTCGGCGATATCTTAAATTCACTGAAGCATCTCTCGCTATCCGGAGAGCCCTGGCCGAACTACGGCCAGGATGGTTGGGACGCGGACGACGAAGAAATTCAGAGCCCACCCACCACCCACTTCGTAGCCACCGTCGACGATCTAACCGACGTACTCGACTACGACTCCGAAGACATCGACGGTATGGACGACGATGCCGGAGACTATCAAGAACCAGTGCCTACAGGACACTGGAAGACCACCTCGTCATACGACATATATATGGTGGACACCCCAAAAGATGGGGACGGCGAAGAAGCAACGGAGGCCGATTCCTTAAAGAAACAGCCCAAGCGCCGACGTCAGCGGCGCCGCTCTAAATCCCGCCACAGCAAGAATGGAGATTCCGGCACAGGAGATAATAACACCCCAGAAAGTGCCGAAGACAACCCCCTCCAGCACGATCCAGCGCAGGAGGAGGCAGAAGCAAGCCCTCACGAGAGGGCGGCAGACGAAGAGGTCGAGGATGATAATTACTTACCTCCCTCCGGAGACGAGGCAAGCCTCGACGACGACGAATTCGTCGTGCCTGAGGATCCCGTCGAACAAGAGCGTTTCAGACGCAGGCTAATGGCCACGGCAAACAGCCTAAAGAAAAAGCAGCAACAGCTTCAAGCTGATCAAGACCTACTGGCCGACAGATGGACCGAGGTCCTCGCGGCCGAAGAGTATGAACTCGAACGCCCCTCCAAAAGTTACCCAAAACGCAAGTTGCTCCCCCGACTAGAGGAGGAAGCGTACAAACCTGCATCACCAGCGCACAATACGGCAGACCGACCACCTCGTGGCCGCGACAGAGAGGCGTGCAAGCCCTCCACCAAAACCGTACCCCGGCATCGCTCAAAAAGCATGAAGCCACGGGGGAACGCGCCGGACTTGCGGGATATATTGGAGGACAAGGCAAGACAATCCAGATCTATCTATGGATCACGTGGGCGCCCCAAGACCCACGACGAATACCGTCGCGCCGGATACAACTACTCCGGCCGGGCCGAACACAGCAGACAACGCTCTCTCGAGCTACGTCGCGATATTGCTCAATACAGAGGCGCCGCACACCCACTATGCTTCACTGACGAAGTAATGGATCATCAAATCCCTGAAGGGTTTAAACCCGTTAATATCGAATCCTACGATGGCACAACAGACCCCGCGGTTTGGATTGAGGATTATCTCCTCCATATACATATGGCCCGCGGCGACGATCTTCACGCCATCAAATATCTCCCGCTCAAGCTTAAAGGACCAGCTCGGCATTGGCTTAACAGCCTGCCCGCAGAGTCAATTGGATGCTGGGAAGACCTGGAAGCCGCATTCCTCGACAACTTCCAGGGCACGTATGTGCGACCACCGGACGCAGATGACCTAAGCCACATAATCCAGCAGCCAGACGAATCGGCCAGGCAATTCTGGACACGGTTCTTAACAAAGAAAAATCAAATCGTCGACTGTCCGGATGCAGAGGCCCTCGCTGCCTTCAAACATAACATCCGCGACGAGTGGCTGGCCCGGCACCTAGGACAGGAAAAGCCGAAATCCATGGCAGCCCTCACATCACTCATGACCCGCTTCTGTGCGGGAGAGGATAGCTGGCTAGCTCGCAGCAACAACCTCAGCAAAAACGCTGGCAGTCCGGATACCAAGGACCGCAATGGCAGGTTGCGTCGAAACAAAAACAAACGCCGCATTAACGGCGACAGCAATGAGGATACGGCAGTCAACGCCGGATTCCGAGGCTCCAAGCCCGGTCAACGGAAGAAGCCATTCAAAAGAACCACTCCGGGCCCGTCCAATTTGGACCGAATACTCGACCGCTCCTGTCAAATACATGGAACCCCCGAAAAGCCAGCTAACCACACCAACAGAGATTGTTGGGTATTCAAGCAGGCAGGCAAATTAATCGCCGAAAACAGTGACAAGGGGCTACACAGCGATGACGAGGAAGAGACCCGGCCGCCGAACAACAGAGGACAAAAGGGATTCCCCCCTCAAGTTCGGACGGTAAACATGATATACGCAACGCATATTCCCAAGAGGGAGCGGAAGCGTGCACTAAGGGACGTATACGCGATGGAGCCAGTCGCCCCAAAATTCAACCCATGGTCCTCTTGCCCGATCACTTTCGATCGAAGAGACCATCCGACCAGTATCCGCCATGGCGGATTCGCCGCATTGGTTTTAGACCCAATCGTCGATGGATTTCACCTCACGAGAGTCCTGATGGACGGCGGCAGTAGCCTGAACCTGCTTTATCAGGATACAGTGCGCAAGATGGGCATAGACCCTTCAAGGATTAAACCTACAAAGACAACCTTCAAAGGCGTCATACCAGGTGTCGAGGCCAGTTGTACAGGCTCAGTCACACTGGAAGTGGTCTTCGGATCCCCGGATAATTTCCGAAGCGAGGAGTTAATCTTCGACATAGTCCCGTTCCGCAGTGGCTATCACGCTCTGCTCGGACGAACCGCGTTCGCAAAATTCAACGCGGTGCCGCATTATGCATACCTTAAGCTCAAGATGCCAGGCCCTCGTGGAGTCATCACGGTCAATGGAAACACGGAACGCTCCCTCCGAACGGAGGAACATACAGCGGCTCTCGCGGCAGAAGTACAGAGCAGCCTTTTAAGGCAATTTTCGAGTCCGGCCGTTAAACGACCGGACACGGCCAAACGCGCCCGGAGCAACATCAACCAAGACCACCTGGCACGTTCCGAGCACGCGTAGCAATGCGGCCTCAACCCCAGCCCTCGCACAATTGTAAGACAAACTCTCCGCGTACATAATTACGCCCTGGAGATACCATGGGCATAGGGGGAGAGGCACAACCACAACAGACCCAGAGTGCGGTTCGACCACACCAGGGGCTCCCAAGTGTGTCGCTCTTTTTATCTTTTATTTCTCTCTTTTTTATACAGAACTCTGTCCGGCGGCGAACCTGCCGAACTCATGATGCAACAGCCAGGGAGGGACAAAGGCTGCGACGAACACTCAGGTGGTCTCCATTACGAGCATTAAATTTGTTAAATACACCATTCCGCGGCCTACCCCTGGAGGGAGACGCCTTTAATTCGTCCAATCCCTTGCTTTCCGCACTATTTGTATCATTCCGCACTCATAGCAGATCTTCTCGAATAAAATGCAGCACTTTTTGCCCATAATTGCATTACCTTATATATATATATATATATGTTCATTTACGACATGTTGCATCCGTACATTTTGGTACGGCCAAATACACCAGGGGCTTATGTTCCCCGCATTATGGTGTGATAAAGTCCGAACACTTTCACAAGTGCGGCACCCCGAACTTATAGCATTATATGAATCGGCTCCGAATCATGTCTTGGGTCAATAGTTGGGTTTGCCCGGCTCCCATGTTTGGCACCTTACGTTCCGTTCTATCGGCTAAGGTAGCACTGGGAGAACCACTGCGATTGCGCCCCGGTTGAGCCGGGTTAACGCCTCAGTGGAGAAAGCTAAAACTGACTGTCATGATAAGGCGAGAGACTGGTCGCTGTTCGAGAGGTCCTTTCGGGTCCTTAAAGACCTACGCCGCTTCGAGCGAAGTTCCGGATAATGTCCGACGAAGGCGTGGATAGCGCCCCTAATTCGGTCTTCCGAATACTAGGGGCTTCGCCGAAATTTAAAATTATAGAATTCTATGGCTAAGTGAGAGTGTTCAAGCACTATAAGTCCGGTTGCCTTGTTCGTTGTGTTGAGCACCTCCCTAGATGGACCCAAAAATGGGAACAAGAGTGCTCAAGTTTATCCCGAACACCCCAGCACTCGTGGCATGGGG
This sequence comes from Triticum aestivum, assembly GCF_018294505.1. Taxonomy (NCBI): domain Eukaryota; kingdom Viridiplantae; phylum Streptophyta; class Magnoliopsida; order Poales; family Poaceae; genus Triticum; species Triticum aestivum. The sequence goes on along the minus strand of NC_057795.1, from coordinate 157,932,362 downwards.
GCTGAAGCTGACGACTTGCCATCTCTCAGATTTAATAAACGGCCGCACAGAAGGTAATATTTTAAATTAACAAGCGTTGCTTAGCGCATATGAACAAAGTTTTCAGCGCACAGGATAACACATTGCGAATTTACTCAATAATTACATCCCTGGGGCACTCATCCGCAATCTTGCGGGCACCCTTCAGGACAGTCTTATAGTACATCTCGGGCGTACGATATTCCTTGCCCGCTGGTGGCGCGTCAGTGATTAGCTTCTCCGCATCCAGCTTGCCCCAATGCACCTTTGCGCGGGCAAGGGCCCGACGAGCACCTTCAATACAGGCGGAGCGCTTGATAACCTCCACCCAGGGGCACGCATCCACCAACCGTCGCACGAGGCCGAAGTAGCTCCCAGGCATGGCCTCTCCAGGCCACAGCCGGACTATGAGGCCCTTCATGGCCTGCTCGGCCACCTTGTGGAGCTCGACCAGCTGCTTCAGCTGGTCGCTAGGGGGCACCGGATGGCCGGCCTCAGCATACTGAGACCAGAAGACCTTCTCCGTTGAGCTCCCCTCCTCGGCTCGGTAGAATGCGGCGGCATCAGACACGCTGCGAGGCAGATCTGCAAACGCCCCTGGAGAGCTCCGAATTCGGGTAAGTAACACGTAATTTACATTCACATGCTTGCTTTGCATGAAAAATGCCTTACCCGCCGCTATCTTCCTCACCAACTCAATCTCCTGAAGGGACTTATGGGCATCGGCCTTGGCAGTCTTGGCACTTTCGAGAGCCGAGGCAAGCTCGGACTCTCGAGTCTTTGAGTCACGCTCCAAACTCTCATGCTTTTCCATGAGAGCCTGGAGCTCTTGCTGAACCACCGCCACCCGCGCCTCCTGCTTTTCTCGCTCTGCCCGTTCCGCGGCCGCATTGCGTTCGGCCGCAGACACGGCCTCCTTCAGGGTCGCCACCTCGTTCGTGGCCCCTGCAGTACCCATGTTATCCTTGTTATTTTTTGTTGCAACCTAAATCCTTTTCTGTAAGGTACAAGTTCAAAGTGGTGTTACTCACCTTCTTTGTCCTGGAGCTGCTTCTTGGCGCGGCCGAGCTCTTGCTCGGACCGCTCGAGCTCCTGCTTCAAAGCACCGACCTCCGCAGTCAGTGCGGCAGAGGTCAGCAGCGCAGCCTGCAACCCATATTGACATAATTTTTTAGCAACCCTGCGTATATCTTCTTTTTTTCAGATCCTCAGTCCGGCTTTTCTTTCCGAACACCGAACCGAGCATCAGGGGCTACTGTCTATGCGGTATTACATTGCATATTTTTAACTTCTTACCTCAAAGCCTGATAGAAGGCTACTGCAGGCTTCGGTCAGCCCACTCTTGGCGAGCTGTACCTTCTGAATCACCGCACTCATAATAGTGCGGTGTTCTTCCTCGATGGAAGCGCTCTGGAGCGCCTCCAACAAATTATCCGGCGCCTCCGGTTGGACGGAAGCCGCCGGCATCATGGTCTTGCCCTTCGTGCGAAGGGGCCACCGGTCGGACTCCAGAACCACTGCGGGTTCTGATATGGAGTCCGGCGCAAAGTCCGGGAGGCCGCCTTGTGGCGCCTCCGGAGCCTCCCCCTGATGGGTCCCTTCTTGGGATCCCACCTCGGCGTCCTCGGTGTCGCGAGGGGTGGAGGCGGTCGGGATGGAGTCTACCTCCGACGGAGCCAACGACCCGCTCGATGAAGCGGGGAGATCATCATTGGCCGGACTATAGGCAGCATGCGGCATCAGAATGACACTATGTGACGCAGAAAAAAGAAATTATAACTCATTCAGGAATACAGATACTTACGATCTCGCCGGAGGCCAGGCCCTTGAAGGCCATTCTTCCTCGCCAACGTTGATGTTGGCGGAGCTGTCCGGGGGAATAGTCCTTCCCCTCTTGGACCCTTCAGCCTCCCCTGTTGGGGAAGCCTTCCTCTTCCTCTCTCCCTCCTCTGGGAGAGAGTCCTCTTTCTCCTCCTCGTTTTCGGGGGAGGAGTCCGCCCCGGAGTCGTCGGACACCTGAAAACGGGAACTCTTTCGAGCACCCGTGGCCTCCTTCTTGGCCTTCTTCTCCGGCACCACGTGCGGTGCCGGAGCCAGCAGCCTCGCTAGACGGGCGTCTACTGGGTTTTCTGGCATAGGAGCCATGCGGATAATCTGCTCCGCCTTCCTCATCCAGTCCTGTCAAAGGAAAAGGGGAAATTAAAACCCGCATAGAGTCAAACTATGAAAAGCAAGTGTCCCGTAAAGGGGTAGAATCACTTACCTCGTCGGCTTGGCGCTGCGAGCGAAATCCGCGATCTTCAGTCGCGGATGCGGGGGCTTCGGCGCCCTTAAACAGCACCCTCCAGGCGCCTTCGTACGTCGTGTCGAAGAGCCGCTCAGCGCCTGGTGCTGTTCCGGATTGAACTCCCACAGATTGAATGCCCGCTCTTGGCATGGGAGAATCCGGCGGACGAGCATGACTTGGACCATGTTAACCAGCCTGAGCTTCTTCACCAGCTTCTGGATACAGGCTTGGAGTCCCGTCAGCTCCTCCGAACTACCCCACAGCAAGCCCTTCTCTTTCCAGGAGGTGAGCTGCGTGGGGATACCAGATCTGAACTCGGGGGCCGCCGCCCACTTAGGGTCGCGCGGCTCGGTGATATAGAACCACCCCGATTGCCACCCCTTGACGGATTCCACGAAGGCCCCTTCGAACCAAAGGACGTTGGGCATCTTGCCCAACATGGCGCCTCCGCACTCCGCTTGAGTGCCCTTCACTACCTTCGGCTTGACATTGAAGGTCTTGAGCCACAAGCCGAAGTGGGGCTGGATGCAGAGGAAGGCCTCGCACACGACGATAAACGCCGAGATGTTGAGGATGAAGTTCGGCGCCAGATCATGGAAATCCAGGCCGTAGTAGAACATGAGCCCCCGGACAAAGGGGTGAAGTGGAAAGCCCAGTCCGCGGAGGAAGTGGGGAAGAAAAACGACCCTCTCATGGGGCCTGGGGGTGGGGATGAGCTGCCCCTCGTCGGGCAGCCGGTGCGCGATGTCGCCGGACAGGTAGCCGGCGCTGCGCAGTCTTTCGATGTGCTCCTCCGTAACGGAGGAGGTCATCCACTTGCCTCCCGCTCCAGACATAACTGGGGAAGGTTGAGATGAGATGTGCGGGCTTGGGCGCTGGAGCTCGAGTGCGCGGAGATGGATAAGCAAAGGAGGAAGAAGGCGTAGGTGAAAAGGTGAATCCTTATCCCTTATATGGGCGGGCGAAGTCTACGCGTCCCCCACCGGCCTGGTAAAACTCGCTTATCCCCCAAGCGTCACCATCAATGGCGCGGTTGGGTTACCCACGTCCGTATTGATGAGAATCCCGGATTAAGGGGAACACGATCTCTGCTTCGACAAGACGTGCCAAGGAAACCGCTTCGCTAAATGCGCTGAGGTGGTAGAGTAAAAAACGATTCAAGTAATGGCTTGGTAGTGGCGTGATGTCATGCCGCAAAAAACGTCAGCAGATTGAACTTGTGTATATATTATTCTCTCTACGGTGGAATGTGGAATTTATTTTGCAGAGCCGGACACTATCCTGGTGTTCACAATCTTCTATCATTCGGAGGAGGAACCCGCCTTGCAATGCCAAGCAATATACGCGCCGGACTTATCGTCATTGAAGCCTGGTTCAGGGGCTACTGAGGGAGTCCCGGATTAGGGGGTGTCCGGATAGCCGGACTACCATCATCAGCCGAACTATCATCGGCCGGACTATCATCATCGACCGGACTCCAAGACTATGAAGATACAAGATTGAAGACTTCGTCCCGTGTCCGGATGGGACTTTCCTTGGCGTGGAAGGCAAGCTTGGCGATACGGATATGTAGATCTCCTACCATTGTAACCGACTCTATGTAACCCTAGCCCTCTCCGGTGTCTATATAAACCGGATGGCTCTAGTCCGTAGGACAACAACAACCATTACAATCATACCATAGGCTAGCTTCTAGGGTTTAGCCTCCTTGATCTCGTGGTAGATCCACTCTTGTAAACATCCACAATATCAATATCAATCGAGCAGGACGTAGGGTTTTACCTCCATCAAGAGGGCCCGAACCTGGGTAAAACATCGTGTCCCTTGTCTCCTGTTACCATCCGCCTAGACGCACAGTTCGGGACCCACTACCCGAGATCCGCCGGTTTTGACACCGACAACCGCCCCGCACGACGGGGCGGCAGATGGAGGCGTTTCGCTCTCCATCATTTCCGGACGAAGGTCTCCCGACGATGAGCTGTGTTGAGATGGGCCGAGATCCGAACTACAAGGTGAAAACTTCGGTTACCTTTAGAAATCAAGCAGGGATGTCCACTATTACAAAATCCCCCTTTTTTACGGCTTGCTAGAGGGCTGATTCCTCCGAGGAGACAGTACGGCCGGGGCTCTTCCCGGCATAGGACCTTCCGGTACAGATTTCTTTCCCCGCTTTGAGGCCTTGGCCTCCGGGTCTTCGGAAGCGGTCCTCTTCTCCCCCTGGAAGGAGGGACTCTCGATTCCTCCCTTACTAAAAGCCTCCTTGGTAGAGGTGGTAGTTTCCCTGTGCCTCCCTTTGCCCTCCTCCGAAGGTGCAACGTCCAACATCTTGATTAACACGGGATCCTGCGTGGTCTCAGGGAGGGGGGCCGGACACCGTATCAGTTATGCTTGCGCTATCCACTCCTGTCCAGGGATAGCTGGTTAAAAGGCAAACTCACGATAAATAAATGGACGGTGTGTCCGGACACAGGGCTACTTACTTGAGTATCTGGGCGATTGCAGCTTAGGCCAGCATCCTTGGTCAATTCCGGATGCATCTCTTGCGATCCGAAGAATAGTTTGTACATCTCCGCGGGTGTCAAACCCATGAAGTGTTGAAGAGCTCGTGGCCCCTCCGGATTAAATTCCTACAGGCGGAGGGGGCGACGTTTGCAGGGCAGTAGGCACCGGATCAACATAACCTGTACCACTGTGACCAGATTGATCTCCCTTTCTTGGAGGTCTCGAATCCGGTCCTGCAACAGGGGTACGTCTTTGGGCAGCCCCCAGTCACGTCCCTTGTTGACCCATGACGTCAGCTGTTGTGGAGGGCCCGAGCGAAAGACGGGTGGCGGCCTCTGCCTGCTGCCCCTAGGAGCGGTGATTTAGAACCACTCCTGTTGCCACAAGCCGAGCTCCTCCTGAAAAGAGCCCTCGAGCCATGGAGCTTCGGCCCTCTTGCTTATTACCGCCCCGCCGCACTCTGCCTGACGCCCCTCAATCATCTTCGGCTCCACGTTGAAGATTTTGAGCCACAAGCCAAAGTGAGGGGTAGTGCGGAGGAAGGCTTCGCAGACGACAATAAATGATGAGATGTGGAGGATGGACTCCGGAGCCAAGTCGTGGAATTCCATCCCATAGTAAAACATGAGCCCCCTCACGAAGGGATCCGTCGGGAAGCCTAAACCCCGACGGAGGTGAGGCACGAACACGACGCTCTCGCCAGGCTCGGGAGTAGGGATAACTTGCCCTCGGGCAGGCAGCCTATGCGAAATCTCGTAGGTTAAGTACCTGGCATCTCTTAGCTTTAGCACGTCCTCTTCCGTGATGGAGGAGGGCATCCACCGGCCTCGTACGTCAGGACCGGGCATTGTCGAAGATCGAAGGTAGCCGAATCTGGAGCCCTGGGTGTTGGAACTCGGGGAGAAGGGCGGATTCGATAGAGGATTGAATAAAAAGAACGGGCCTTGGTCTCATTATAAAGAGGAAGAATACCAAGAGCCGTCCCCTTGACCGTTTGGAACCCGCCTTCGATGGAGGGGGCGTGGCAATGGGCGCGGTTGGGTTACCCACGTCCATATTGATGGGAATCCCGGAATAAGATGAACACGATCTCTGCTTCGACAAGACGTGGCAAGGAAACCGCTTCGCTAAACGCGCTGAGGTGGAACAATAAGAACAATTTGAGTAAAGGCTTGGTAGTGGTGTGACGTCACGCCACAAAACACGTCAGCAGATTGAACTTGTGTAATATTATTCTCTCTATGGTGGTACGTGGAATTTATTTTTGCAGAGCCGGACACTATCCTGGTGTTCACAATCTTCTATAAATTATTCAGAGGAAGAACCCGCCTTGCAATGCCGAAGACAACATGCGCGTTGGACTTGTCGTCATTGAAGCCTGGTTCAGGGGCTACTGAGGGAGTTCCGGACTAGGGGGTGTCCGGATAGCCGAACTATCGTGATCGGCTGGACTCCAACACTATGAAGATACAAGATTGAAGACTTCGTCCTGTGTCCGGATGGGACTTTCCTTGGCGTGGAAGGCAAGCTTGGCGATACGGATATGTAGATCTCCTACCATTGTAACCGACTTTGTGTAACCCTAGCCCTCTCCGGTGTCTATATAAACCGGATGGCTTTAGTCCATAGGACGAACAGCAATCATACCATAGGCTAGCTTCTAGGGTTTAGCCTCCTTGATCTCGTGGTAGATCCACTCTTGTAACACACATCATCAATATTAATCGAGCAGGACGTAGGGTTTTACCTCCATCAAGAGGGCCCGAACCTGGGTAAAACATCGTGTCCCTAGTCTCCTGTTACCATGCGCCTAGACGCACAGTTCGGGACCCCCTACCCGAGATCCGCCGGTTTTGACACCGACACTCACCACCAAAGGCCATCTCATGGAAAATGTGGTTGGAAGCCTAAGAAAGGGGGTAAGCACTCGTAGACAATTAGCAAACTATTGTGAACATCACGCGTTTGTCTCTTGTGTTGAACCCCAAAAGGTCTATGAGGCGCTTGAAGATTTGGATTGGCTCAATGCTATGCATGAAGAACTCAACAACTTCGAGTACAACAAGGTGTGGAGATTGGTGCCAAGGCCATCGGGGAACCACAACGTCATTGGAACCAAGTGGATTTTCAAGAACAAGCAAGATGCTCATGGGAACATCATTCGCAACAAGGCAAGATTGGTAGCACAAGGCTACTCCCAAGTCGAGGGTATCGACTACGGTGAAACCTTTGCTCCCGTTGCTCGCCTTGAATCCATTCGTTTGTTGATTGCTTATGCTTCCCATCACAACTTTAAGTTGCAACATATGGATGCGAAAAGTGCTTTTCTTAATGGTCCTATTAATGAGTTGGTCTATGTCAAGCAACCCCCGGGTTCGAGGATCCCTACTTCCCGGATCATGTGTATCAACTCGATAAGGCACTCTATGGCCTTAAACAAGCCCCACGTGTGTGGTATGACCACCTTACCGAGTTGCTACAAGATCGTGGATTTGAAGTAGGGCAAATCGATCCCACTCTTTTTACTAAGAAGGTCAAAGGGGAGTTGTTTGTATGCCAATTATATGTTGATGATATTATCTTTGGTTCCCCTAACAAAGCTTTCAATGAGGAATTTGCCGCTCTCATGACCTCCAAGTTCAAGATGTCTTCGATGGGAGAGTTGAAGTTCTTCCTTGGTTTTGATATCAAACAAAGAAGAGAAGGAACCTTCATCAACCAAGCCAAATATACTCAAGACATGCTAAAAAGATTCAAGCTAAGTGATGTCAAGCCGGCTTCTACTCCAATGCCTACCAAGTGCCAACTTGCAATTGATCCCAATGGTAAAGCGGTGGATCAAAAGGTATATCGCTCCATGATTGGCTCTTTGCTTTACCTTTGTGCATCTAGACCGGATATCATGTTGAGTGTGGGAATGTGTGCACAGTTTCAAGCCACACCGAAGGAAAGTCACTATGTGGCGGTCAAGCGAATCTTTCGATATTTGGCTCATACCCCAAACTTTGGCTTATGGTACCCAAGAGGGGCAAACTTCAAGCTTGAAGGATTCACAGATTCCGATTGGGCGGGAGACAAAGTGGATAGGAAGTCCACTTTCGGAGGGTGCCAATTTCTTGGTTGCTCTTTGGTGAGTTGGTCTTCCAAGAAGCAAAGTTGTGTGTCTCTCTCGTCCACCGAAGCGGAATATGTAGCGGCCGGTAGTTGTTGTGCACAACTCTTATGGATGAGGCAAACTTTAAAGGAGTACGATGTCATTTGTGACAAAGTTCCTCTTTGGTGTGATAATGAAAGTGCCATCAAGATTTCTCTCAACCCGGTGCAACATTTCAAGACGAAGCATATTGAGATTCGGTATCACTTCATCCGGGATCACATTAGGCGAGGGGAGATCGAGCTCAAGTATGTCAACACTCATGATAACCTTGCAGATATTTTCACGAAGCCCTTGGATGAAGCAAGATTTCGTGAGTTAAGGCATGAGCTAAATATCATTGATTCGAGCAATGTGACTTGAACCCTTCCACCCCCCACCACACTCAACTTGTTGTCTAGTTTAGGTGTAGGCATGGACATAGGGGGAGTGTTGTTCTCTCAATGAACTCTTCCTCCCCCCATTATGCTCATATTAATCATCTCTTTCACATTAGCCATTTTTGATGGTACTTGTGCTTCAAAGACGAGTTTTGGTCATGGACCCAAGGATAATTCTTCATGGTGCCATACCAGTTAACTCAAATATAGGTGGCTCCGGCCATCGCCCTTCCTTGGAGAAGTTGTTTTCTCTCTCGTGTTGGTTGGTGTTTCCCCCGTGGGTGTTTTGCTTTTGTTCTCCTTCTTCTTTCTTTTGTTCTAGCTCTTTCTTGGTTTACGGTACTACCGTGGTGCGCCACGGTACTACCGTAGGAGCTGGTGGGTCTCTCCAAGTGCGTGGCCATCCAGGGGCACGGTACTACCGCTACTTCCGCGACAGAAATTTTTTACTGCCGCTGAACAAGCGGTACTACCGCCCAGCGTGCGGTACTTCCGCCAGGGCGGTACTACCGCGATGACCTGCGGTACTTCCGCGCCTGTGCGAGCAGGTGGGGGTTAAGAGCGGGATAGGGGGAGTTCTAACTCCCCCATACCCATTCACCTCTTCTCCCCACCCCGTCTCTCTCTCTCTCTCCTGACCAAGAATGGCGCCAGAGGCCTTCGCCGGATCTCCGTCTCTGGCTGCTCTCCTCGGATTTCGACCGGTGGGATCGCTCCCCACCTCGCCCTCTTGCCATGGACCCAGGATTTTCCCCAAGTACCTCTCGTTTTTGTCCTTCTTGTGTTTCTAGGTTTTGGGGAGATGCATGTGGTGTTCTTGAGATTTTTGGCTAAATCTGTGCAAGTGGGATTCGTTGTAGAGAGGTAGAGTAGTTGCATGCTCTTTGGATAGTCAAAAATAGTTCTGTTTGATCAACGGTAGTGCCGAAGTTGTCGTGCGGAGGTTCTAGATCTAGATCTGCATCCTTTGTGGCGGTTTCTCATTCCGTGCGGTACTACCGCTCCTCTTGGAGCGGTACTACCGGAGCCACTTCTGGATCTGATGCTCCGTGGTACTTCCGCACCTTTGTGCGGTACTACCGCTGGGCGTCCGGAATTAAAAAATTACTTTCGCCCCACGCGCGGTACTACCGTGCTTCCCTGGCACGGTACTTCCGCGGTTGGCGTGGATGTAATTTTTTACATCCGGAACCTTGCCCGGTACTACGATAGATCATCCTGCGCCTTTTTGTCTTTTGTCCAAGTCGCATGTGTTTGTGTTTTTCTTTTGTTTGTTTTTGATTCGTTTTGTTCCCGTGCATGCCTTTGTGTCTTTGTGTCTAGGTGGTGGATCCGGTCTCCCTTGTCGCTCGAATCCTAGCCATGACACAGTGTCCAACCGTCTGCGCAACCTAGATGATGTTCCAGAGGGGTCCTCTGCTGCTCCCCAACGCAGGACCAAGCACACCGCCAGCAAACAGAAAGAGCCTGTCATGGGCATGGATGAGATGCCCCAGGCAGAATTTGTCATTCGAGGCAAGATCAATCCATATGTGTCTCCCTGGTCTAGCACGCGAGGCAATGAACTCTTCTGGAACAAGCAGCAGAATCTGATCTATATGGATGTGATCAAGGCCAAGCATAATCACTATGTTGAAGTTCACTGGATTGACATGATTCACACGAGGCAGGAGAAGCACCGTGGGTACTTTGGAGAGGCCTTGGATCTTGTGGAGCAGTTCGGCATTGAACACATTCTCACCTTCCACAAGGACTTTGATCCAGAGATCATTGCACAGTTCTTTGCTTCGGTTCACTTCAACATCAATGAAGAGAGGACCCTGACTTGGATGACCAATGGTCGACAATTGTCTGCTACCTGGAAGGAGTTCATGGAGTTTCTCCTTGTTTGCGATGAAGGACTCGACACGCCTGTTGGAATTCGCCCTCACGCCAACGCTGAATCTGCCAACAAGAACAAGCTCATGCCATACCTTGTTGAGAAGTCGCTTCCTAACAAGAAGAAGGCATGGGTGCTCAACCCCTTCCTTGACATCATGCATAGGCTCTTCCAAAACACACTCTTCCCGTGCATTGGCGACATGGGACAGGTGCATGCTTACCTCGTTGACATGATGCTTCTTTGTGAGGAGGCTCGTCAGGCTCAGACTCAGCCACTTGATGTCTCACATATCATGTGGTTTGAGCTTCAGTTCGCCGTGTTCAACCGTAAGGTCCCCATCTATGGGCCTTATCTGTTTTACCTGATCTCCAAGACTTGGGAGAAGCTCCTTCCCAATGAGGAGTTTGAAGCTCCAGGCTGGATTCGTCATGAGCCCATCAAGCTTCGCATCAAGCCACAACGGGATAACACCACCACTACTGCAGAGGCTGCCAAGATGGTTGTGGATGAGGAGGAGATTGAGGAGGAAGACGCTGCTGAGGATCGTTCTGCGTTCACGCCTCCCTCTGCGGAACCTTCTTGGGCAAAGAAGCTGAAGGACAAGATGAAGAGGTTGTTCTTCTTGCAGGTTCAGGGTCAGTACAAGGCCCATGTGGCCCAGAAGGAGAGTCGCCGTCGCGACATCAGGATCTTGAGGGCTTGCGGGGAGGACGTGGCCAGCGGCTCTGAGAAGCACATCACCCCAGAGACTGCCTGGATGGCGAAGCAGAGCTACCGATGGACCGATTCAGAGGAGGAGTATGTTCCTGCTGCGGACTCTAGCAATGATGAGTCGTTTTCCGCCTGAGCTACCACCTGTGTTGTAGGTGACCTCTCCGCCTTTTTGGTGTCTCGATGCCAAAGGGGGAGAGAGTGTAGGATTTGTGTGTCGTGTGTTTCGTTGTTTCGTTTGCTTTGCTTTCCGTTGTTGAACCTGTCTGCTTTGGTTTGGTTGTGCTCGTGAGACTCAGTCTATCATATGGTGTAAGACATATGCACTCTCTCGTTATCTCCTTATTGAGCTTGTGCTTATCATGCTATTCATGTTATGCTCTTATCATCTATAGTGTCAGCCTTACTATTGCAAGATATGCTTTGTTTCTAAAATATAGGGGGAGTGCCGCTCCTAGCATTCGCGCCGTGCAGTCCAAAGAACTTTACCCTCTAGCAAGAACCTAGGGGAGCTCATCTATATTTTAGAAGTTGTGGGGTTTGCCTGTGCTATATTCATTTCATTTGTGCAAATCCCGTATTGTCATCAATCCACCAAAAATGGGGAGATTGTAAGGGCATTCTTGTCCTTCTATAGTTTTGGTGATTGATGACAATGCCTTTGCGGACTAATCGTGTGTATTGAGCTTTTCAGATATATCACGACTAAACACAAGACGATTTGATGCCCCTCGGAGATTATAGAAGATGGTCTTTCTCTACGGTTTGGTTCGGTGGAGTTGAGTCGTAGGAAAGCCGTACTATTAAGAGGGGGTCTGCTTTGGAAAGGTTTGGGTGGAATCTCACGTACACATTCCCTTCTGCACCGCCTTTCCTCAAGTTCCTCGGAGTGTTCCTCCGTCTCACCTTTGTCTCTGCGAAATGAAGGCCTCTGTCTTGCTCCTCTCAGGCTAGCTGTAGTACTTCTCTCTTGAGCGGTACTACCGCAGGAGCCAGCGGTAGTACCCGACAACGGCACGGTAGTACCGTAGGCTCCCACGGTAGTTCCATTCATCCGAGCGGTAGTACCGCGAGCTCTGGTCTGGGACCGCTCTCAGGCGGTGGTAGGCGCGGATGTAATTTTTCATACCCGCTCCCCGCGGTAGTACCATGCTGCGGCGCGGTAGTACCGTGGCACCAGGCCAGGTTCCGTAGCAGGAGCGGAGGTAGGGGCGGATGTAATTGTTTACATCCGCACCCTTCACGGTAGTACCGCACCCTCGGTCACGGTAGTTCCGTGTCGGATTTTTGCACGACTTTTTCTCAGCGGAGGTAGGCACGGATGTAATTTTTTACTTCTTTGCCTACCAGGCCTGGCCCATGTCTGCCCTGTGGAAGTACCGCACGGGGCCACGGTAGTACCGCGTCTGCGGATCTACCGCGCCCTGTCGGTGCTCCTTTTTGCCTGGCCTGGCCTCTGCCATGCTCACGGTAGTACCGTAGTCCACCACGGTAGTACCGCATGCCAGTGCGGTAGTACCACGCCTGTGGAGCGGAAGTTCCGTGGGCCGCGGGCTGAGTGGTGGGTAACGGTTGGAATTGTCCCCCCACTATAAAAGGGGGTCTTCTTCTCCAAAAAGACTCACTTCTTCCAACCCAAAACTCCATTGTTGCTCCAAGCTCCATTTTCGCCTGATCTCTCTCCCTAGCCAATCAAACTTGTTGATTTGCTCGGGATTGGTTGAGAAGGCCCCGATCTACACTTCCACCAAGAGAAATTTGATTCCCCCACTTATCCCTAGCGGATCTTGTTACTCTTGGGTGTTTGAGCACCCTAGACGGTTGAGGTCACCTCGAAGCCAGACTCCATTGTGGTGAAGCTTCGTGGTGTTGTTGGGAGCCTCCAATTGTTGTGGAGATTGCCCCAACCTTATTTGTAAAGGTTCGGTCGCCGCCTTCAAGGGCACCAATAGTGGAATCACGACATCTCGCATTGTGTTAGGGCGTGAGGAGAACACGGTGGCCCTAGTGGCTTCTTGGGGAGCATTGTGCCTCCACACCGCTCCAACGGAGACGTACTTCCCCTCAAAAGGAAGGAACTTCGGTAACACATCCTTGTCTTCACCGGCTCCACTCTTGGTTATCTCGCGCCTTTACTTTTGCAAGCTTACTTGTGTTGTTACCCTTACTTGCTCGTGTGCTTGTTGTTGTTGCATCATATAGGTTGTTCACCTAGTTGCATATCTAGACAACCTACTTTGATGCAAAGTTTAATTTGGTAAAGAAACGCTAAAAATTGTTAGTTGCCTATTCACCCCCCCTCTAGTCAACCATATCGATCCTTTCACATGATCTAATCATATTTATGCTCAACGCAAACACCAAATAACATTTATTTAGGTTCAACACTGATCTCTAAAATATAGGGAGTGTGCGATGATGCTCATATTAATCTTGGAACCACTTCCAACGCACATCGTCACTTCACCCTCAACTAATCTCTGTTTATTCTATAACTCTTGTTTCGAGTTACTAATCATAACAACCTAACAAGTATCAAATACCCAGGGGCTACTATAAACACTAGTAAGGTACACATCAATAACATGTATATAAAATATACCCTTGTTCACTTTGCCATCCTTATTATCCACCAAATATTCAGAGCAATTCCGCTTCCAGTGACCATTTCCTTTGCAGTAGAAGCACTCAGTTTCAGGCTTTGGTCCAGCTTTGGGTTTCTTCACGGGAGTGAAAACTTGCTTGCCATTCTACTTGAAGTTCCCTTTCTTTCCCTTTGCCCTTTTCTTGAAACTCATGGTCTTGTCAATCATCAACACTTGATGCTCTTTCTTGATATCTACATTCGTCGATTTCAGCATCACGAAGAGCTCGGGAATCATTTTCGTCATCCCTTGCATACTATAGTTCATCATGAAGTTCCAGTAACTTGGTGATGGTGACTAGAGAACTCTGTCAGTCACTATAAGATTAACTCCCACTTGATTCAAGTGATTGTAGTACCCAAACATTCTAAGCACATGCTCACTAGTTGAGAAATTATGCTCCATCTTTTAGGCAAAGTACTTGTCAGAGGTCTCATACCTCTTGACACGGGCATGAGTCTGGAATACCAATTTCAGCTCTTGGAACATCTCATATGCTCATTGATGTTTCAAAAAAAACATTTTTGAAGTCCCGGTTCTAAGTCGTAAAGCATGGTGCACTAAACTATCAAGTAGCAATCATATTGAGCTAGCCAAACGCTCATAACGTCTGCATCTGCTCCTGCAATAGGTCGGTCACCTAGCGGTGCATCAAGGACATTATTCTTCTGTGCAGCAACGAGGATACACCTCAGATCATGGACCCAGTCTGCATCATTGCTACTATCATCTTTCAACTTAGTTTTCTCTAGGAACTTATAAAAAAACATAGGGAAACTATAACACGAGCTATTGATCTACAACATAATTTGCAAAATACTATCAGGACTAAGTTCATGATAAATTAAAGTTCAATTAATCATATTAGTTAAGAACTCCCACTTAGCTAGATAGACATCCCTTTAGTCATCTAAATGATCACGTGATCCAAATCAACTAAACCATGTCCGATCATCACATGAGATGGAGTAGTTTTCAATGGTGAACATCACTATGTTGATCATATCTACTATACGATTCACTCTCGACCTTTCAGTCTCCAGTGTTCCGAGGCCATATCTGCATATGCTAGGCTCGTCAAGTTTAACACGAGTATTCTGCGTGTGCAAAACTAGCTTGCACCCGTTGTATGCGAACGTAGAGCTTATCACACCCGATCATCACGTGTTGTCTCGGCACGATGAACTATAGCAACGGTGCGTACTCAGGGAGAACACTTGTACCTTGAAATTTAGTAAGGGGTCATCTTATAATGCTACCGACGTTCTAAGCAAAATAAGATGCATAAAGGATAAACATCACATGCAATCAAAAAATGTGACATGATATGGCCATCATCATCTTGTGCTCATGATCTCCATCACTGAAGCATCGTCATGATCTCCATCGTCACCAGCGCGACACCTTGATCTCCATTGTAGCATCGTTTTCGTCTCGCCAACTATTGTTACTACGACTATCGCTACCGCTTAGTGATCAAGTAAAGCAATTACATGGCGATTGCATTGCATACAATAAAGCGACAACCATATGGCTCCTGCCAGTTGCTAATAACTTTGTAACAAAACATAATCATCTCATACAACAATTTATATCACATCATGTCTTGACCATATCACATCATAGCAAGCCCTGCAAAAACAAGTTAGATGTCATCTACTTTGTTGTTGCAAGTTTTACGTGGCTGCTACGGGCTTCTAGCAAGAACCGTTCTTACCTACGCATCAAAACCACAACAATTTTTTATCAAGTGTGTTGTTTTAACCTTCAACAAGGACCAGGCGTAGCCACACTCGATTGAACTAAAGTTGGAGAAACAGACACTCACCAGCCACCTATGTGCAAAGCACGTCGGTAGAACCAGTCTCGCGTAAGCGTACGCGCAATGTTGGTCTGAGCCGCTTCATCCAAGAATACCGCCAAATAAAAGTATGACATGCTGGTAAGCAGTATGACTATTATCGCCCACAACTCTTTGTGTTCTACTCGTGCATATAACATCTACGCCTAAACCTGGCTCTAATACCACTGTTGGGGAATGCAGTAATTTCAAAAAAAAAATCCTACGATCACGCAAGATCTATCTCTAGCTGATGCATAGCAACAAGAGGGGAGAGTGGTATCTACGTACCCTCGTAGACCGAAAGCGGAAGCGTTATGACAACGTGGTTGATGTAGTCGTTCGTCTTCACGATCCTACCGATCCTAGCACCGAAGGTACGACACCTCCGTGATATGCACACGTTCAGCTCGGTGACGTCCCACGAACTCTAGATCCAGCTAAGGTTGAGGGAGAGTTTCGTCAGCACGACGGCATGGTGACTGTGATGATGAAGTTACTGGCGCAGGGCTTCGCCTAAGCACTGCGACGATATGACTGAGGTGTGTAACTATGGAGGGGGCACCGCAGACGGCTAAAACAATTATCAACTTGTATGTCTTAGGGGTGCCCCGCTCCCCCGTATATAAAGGAGGTAAGGGGAGGCCGGCCGACCCTCATAGGCGCGCCAAGAGGGGAGGAATCCTCCTCCTAGTAGGAGTAGGACTCCCCCCTTTCCTAGTCCTACTAGGAGAAGAAGGAAGGAGGGGGCGCCGCCCCTACCCTTAGTCCAATTCGGACTAGGCCCATGGGGGGGGCAGCCCTTGGTAGACCCTCTCTCTCTCCCTTAGGCCCAATAAGGCCCATTACTTCTCCACTTGTTCCGATAACCCTTCGGCACTCCGGTTTTATCCGAAACTACTCTGGAACACTTCCGGTGTCCGAATATAGTCGTCCAATATATCAATCTTTATGTATTGACCATTTCGAGACTCCTCGTCATATTCGTGTTCACATCCAAGACTCTGAACAATCTTCGGTACAATTATCACATAAACTCATAATATCAATCGTCATCGAACGTTAAGCGTGCGGACCCTACGGGTCGATAACTATGTAGACATGACCGAGACACGTCTCCGGTCAATAACCAATAGCGGAACCTGGATGCTCATATTGGTTCCTACATATTCTACGAAGATCTTTATCGGTCAAACCGCATAACAACATACGTTGTTCCCTTTGTCATCGGTATGTTACTTGCCCGAGATTCGGTCGTTGGTATCTCAATACCTAGTTCAATCTCATTATCGGCAAGTCTCTTTACTCGTTCCTTAATACTTCATCCCGCAACTAACTCAATAGTCACAATACTTGCAAGGCTTATAGTGATGAGTATTATCGAGAGGGCCCAGAGATACCTCTCCGAAACACGGAG
Organism: Triticum aestivum; assembly: GCF_018294505.1. Lineage (NCBI taxonomy): Eukaryota > Viridiplantae > Streptophyta > Magnoliopsida > Poales > Poaceae > Triticum > Triticum aestivum. The sequence continues at coordinate 157,915,526 of NC_057795.1, read as the reverse complement.
TGACAAATCCTAATCTTGATTTATGCCAACCCAACAAACACCTTCGGAGACACCTGTAGAGCACCTTTATAATCACCCTTTTACGTTGTGATGTTTGGTAGCACACAAAGTGTTCCTCCGGTATCCGGGAGTTGCATAATCTCATAGTCTGAAGAACATGTATAAGTCATGAAGAGAGTAGTAGCAATGAAACTGTAACGATCATAATGCTAAGCTAATGGATGGGTCATGTCCATCACATCATTCTCCTAATGATGTGATCCCTTTCATCAAATTACAACACATGTCTATGGTTAGGAAACATAACCATCTTTGATTAACAAGCTAGTCAAGTAGAGGCATACTAGGGACTATATGTTTTGTCTATGTATTCACACATGTGCTAAGTTTCCGGTTAATACAATTCTAGCATGAATAATAAACATTTCTCATGAATTAAGGAAATAACTTTATTATTGCCTCTAGGGCACATTTCCTTCACATAGTTCCCCTTAGTTGCTGTTTTATAAGAGAAGATGGAGACTCAAGTAAAAATAAAAATTGCATAAAATAAAATAAAGGCCCTTCACGGAGGGAAGTATGGATTTGTAGAGGTGCTAGAGCTCAAAGCAAAAATTGAGAGATAAAAACATTTTGGGAGGCATACTTTTCCCACCAACGAAAATGGCTTAGAGTTCCCAACACTTTCCATGCTAGATACATCATAGGCGGTTCCCAGACAGAAAATAAAGTTCATTCCTTTTTCCACCATACTTTCACTTTCCATGGCTAACCGTATCCACGGGTGCCCTCCATACCAACACTTTCTAAGGAATTTATTATTTGACAACATAAAGTAAATTCATTTTTCATTTCGGGACTGGGCATCCCTAATACCTTTGCCGTACTCTCGTGCAATGACAAGTGAATAAACACTCATCATGAGCATAACACATCTAGCATGGAAAATATCGACCACCCCTCACCGCCTCGCGAGCGGTACGAGCACACAAAAGAGAAATTTATTTTGAAAATTAGAGATGCACATACAAATTTGCTTAGAACAGCGCAGAAATGCCGCATATAGGTAGATATAGCGGACTCATATGGCAAAACTGGTTTAAAGGGTTTTGGATGCACAAGTAGTGATCATACTTAGTGCAAATGAAGGCTAGCAAAAAGATTGAGAAGCGTCCAACCAAGAAACAAAAAAATCTCATAAGCGAGCATTAAGCATAACTAACACCGAATAATGCACCACAAGTAGGATGTAATTTCATTGCATAACTATTGACTTTCGTGCTTGCATAGGGAATCACAAGCCTTAACACCAATATTCTTACTAAAGCATAATTACTCATCAACATGACTCACATATCATATCGTCATATCTCAAAACCATTACAAAGAAACAAGTTTATTTTGTCCAATGATCTTCATGAAAGTTTTTATTATATCCTCCTTGGATATCTATCACTTTGGGACTAGTTTCATATGTTACTTTTAATAAGCTCAAACAAATATAAGTGAAGAACATGAGCATAATATTTCTTTCCCTGAAAATAATCTAAGTGAAGCAAGAGAGAATTTCTTAAAAATATACTAAATCCCAAATAAATCTAAGTGAAGCATGAGAGCATTTCTTCAAAAATAACAAAGCACACCGTGCTCAAAAAGGTGTAAGTGATGAACTAGAGCAATTCCATGGCTCTAAAAATTTAAGTGAAGCATCAGAGCAAGCATAGCATAATTTTTGGATCCCTCAAATAGGTGTGTCCAGCAAGGATTCAAGGCTTAAAACACAAAGCAAAACAAGCAAAGACTCATATCATACAAAAAGCTCCAAGCAATACGCATAATATGTGACGAATAAAAATATAGCTCCAAGTAAAATACCGATGGTTGTTAGAAGAAAGAGGGGATGCCACTCGGGGCATCCCCAAGCTTAGTTTCTTGCTACTTCTTGAATATTATCTTGGTGTGCCTCGGGCATCCCCAAGCTTAGCCTTTTGCTAATCCATATTCCTTCATCCATCGTAATATCACCCAAAACTTGAAAACTTCAATAACACAAAACTCAACAAAACCTTTGTGAGATCCGTTAGTATAAGAAAGCAAACCACTACTTTAAGTACTGTTGCAAACCCATTCATATTTTATTTTTGCATTATATATACTGTATTCCAACTTTTCTATGGCAAAAACTATTCAGAGAAAACCATAGAATCATCAAAACAAGCACACAACGGAAAGAAAACAGAATCTGTCAAAAACAGAACAGCCTGTAGCAATCTGGAAACTTATAATACTTCTGTAACTCCAAAACTTCTGAAAAATGAGGACAACGTGTAAAATTTGTAAATTAATATTCTTCAAAAATAATCAAATCAAAATCACTCTTCTGTTAAAAATGGAAATTATTTTTGTGAGCACAAAAGTTTCTGTTTTTCAGCAAGATCAAATCAACTCTCACCCAAATCATCACAAAGGCCTTGCTTGGAACAAACACTAATTTAAACCAAAAAAACACATCTAATCAGAGGAATAATTGGGTATTTTATTGAAGACAGCAAGAAAACCAAAAAGCAAAAAGATACAAGTAGGGTTGCCTCCCAACGAGCGCTATCATTTTACGCCCCTAGCTAGGCATAATGCGAAGGATCTAAGTGTTGTCATCTTTAGTTCTAGATCCATACGATGCACTCACGATTGATTCATATGGTGGCTTATTTCTTGTTCTAGGTAAGTGTTCCATACCCTTCCTTAGTGGAAATTGAAATTTAATATTGCCTTCTTTCATATCAATCATGGCACCAATAGTACGTGAAAACAGTCTACCAAGTATAATTGGACAAGACGGATTGCAATCAATATCAAGAACAATAAAATCTATGGGCACGTAATTCCTATCTGAAAGAATAAGAACACCATTAATTCTTCCCATAGGCTTTTTAATAGTAGAATCCGCCAAGTACAATTTTAAAGAGCATTCTTCAATATCGATAAGGCCAAGCACATCACATAAAGATTTCGGAATTGTAGAAACACTAGCACCCAAGTCACATCAAGTTAAACACTCACATTTTTTAATCTTGACTCTGATGGTAGGTTCCCATTCATCATGTAATTTTCTAGGAATTGAAACTTCTAATTCCAACTTTTCTTCAAAAGCTTGCATCATAGCATCAACAATATGTTTAGTAAGAACTTTATTTTGTTCATAAGCATGGGGTGAATTTATCATGGATTGAAACAAAGAAATACAATAAACCAAAGAGCAAATATTATAATTAAAGTCTTTGTAATCCAAAAGAGTGGGCACATCACTAGTTAAAGTTTTGACCTCTTCAAACCCACTTTTATCAATATTCTCAACAAGATTTTCACCCTCCGAATTATTGGGACGCCTTCTAACTAAAGTTGAATCTTCTCCAGTCCCTTTATCATCAATTTTAATTTTACTAAACAAAGAATCAATAGAAGAAACACCAATCATTTTAAGATCTTCATCACTTTTATGAAAGCAATCACTAGAAAACACTTTTTCTAAAAATTCTCTTTTATCTCCAAGCATAGAAGTTCTTTTCTTACTTTCATCCATAGAAACATAAAGAGCTTTAATTGATTCTTCAACCTTAGGCACAAAAAATTTCATCTTGAGAGTTCCTACATCATGAGAAATTCTATCAATATTTCTAGACATATCATCAACTTTATTCAGGTTTTCTTCTATCCTAGCATTGAAAACTTTTTGAGTATTGATAAATTCTTTAATATTATTCTCAAGATCAGAGGTGTTCCTATTATTATTATAAGAAGGATTACCATAAGAATTACCATAATTATTAGAGGAATTACTAGGAAAAGGCCTAGGATTAAAATTACCTCTATAAGCATTGTTATTGAAACTGTTTCACGAGATAAAATTCACATCTATGGCATCACTATTTTTCTCAATCAAAGTAGACAAAGGCACATCGTTAAAATCAATAGGAGCACTTTTATTAGCAATCAAATTCATCAGAGCATCAATTTGTTCACTCAAAGAATTTATTTCTTCTACCGAATTGACTTTTTTACTAGTAGGAGCTCTTTCGGTATGCCAATGCGAGTAATTTGACATAATATTGTCTAGAAAAGTAGTAGCTTCACCCAAAGTAATTTCCATAAAAGTACCCCCCGCGACGGAATCAAAAAGATTACGAGAAACAAAATTCAACCCCGCATAATTTTTTTGTATGATCATCCAAAGATTTAACCCATGAGTTGGGTAATTCCTTAGCATCAAATTCATCCTTTCCCAAGATTGTGCAACATGCTCATGTTAAAGTTGCTTGAAATTCATGATCTGGGTTCTAAGGGAAATAATTTTTGCGGGCGGAAAATACTTAGTAATAAAAGTATCCTTGCAATTACAAGGATCGATACTATTGCGAGGCAAAGAAGAAAACCAAATTTTTGCGCGATCTTGCAAAGAAAACAGAAATAATTTCAACTTCACAACATCATTGTCCACATCGTTTTTCTTTTGCATATCGCATAATTCTATGAATGTGTTAAGATGGTACGCGACATCCTCATTAGGGGTACTAGAAAATTAATCTTTCATAACAAGATTCAGCAAAGCACTATTATTATCACAAGACTCCGCATTAGTGGCGGGAGGAGCAATCGGGGTGCTAATAAAATCATTGTTGTTGGTATTTGAGAATTCACACAACTTGGTGTTTTCTTGAGTCATGTTGACTACACAACGAGATTGCACTCAGAAACAGATCTGACGAGAAAATGGCGAACGAAAAAGAGGGCAAATAAAACGACAAATTTTTGTGAAGTGGGGGAGAGGAAAACGAGAGGCAAATGGCAGATAATGTAAATTGCAAGGAGATGAGATTTGTGATTAGGAATCTGGTTGATGTTGATGATGTCTCCCTGGCAACGGCGCCAGAAATTCCTTTTGATGTTTGCTTGAACTACGTCGGTATTTCCCTAAAGAGGAAGGGATGATGCAGCACAGCAACAGTAGGTATTTCCCTTAGTGATGAGACCAAGGTTACCGAACCATTAGGGGAACCATGCAACACCACGTAAACAACTCCTAAACACAAAGAACAAATACTAGCAACCCGACGTAAGAGAGGGGTTGTTAATCCATCACAGGTAAAAAGATAGATAAAATTGTAGTAGATTCGATAAATAGACCTCGCGGGAACGCCAGATAAAATAAATTACTTAAAATTGCAACAAGGTATTTTTGTATTTTTGGTTTAATAGATCTGAAAATAAAAGCAAATAAAAATAGATCGCGAAGGCAAATATGATAAAGAAGAGACCCAGGGGGCCGTAGGTTTCACTAGTGGCTTCTCTCGTGAAAAATAGCAAACAGTGGAAAAACAATTAATGTTGGGTAATTGATAGAACTTCAAATACTCATGACGATATCTAGGCAATGATCATTATATAGGCATCACGTCCAAGATTAGTAGACCGACTCCTGCCTGCATCTACTACTATTACTCCACACATCGACCGCTATCCAGCATGCATCTAGTGTATTAAGTTCATGGAAAAACGGAGTAATGCAATAAGAACAATGACATGATGTAGACAAGATCTATTTATGTAGAAATAGACCCCATCTTGTTATCCTTAATAGCAACGATACATATGTGACGTTTCCCCTTCTGTCACTGGGATCAAGCAACATAAGATCGAACCCATCAAAAAGCACCTCTTCCCATTGCAAGATAATAGATCAAGTTGGCCAAACAAAACCCAAATATCGGAGAACAAATACGAGGCTATAAGTAATCATGCATATAAGAGATCAAAGAAGACTCAAATAACTTTCATGGATAAAAACATAGATCTGATCATAAACTCAAAGTTCATCGGATCCAAACAAACACACTGTAAAAGGAGTTACATCATATGGATCTCCAAGAGACCATTGTATTGAGAATCAAAAGAGAGAGAGGAAGCCATCTAGCTACTAACTCGGACCCGTAGGTCTACAATGAATTACTCACGCATCATCAGAGAGGCACCAATGGACATGATGAACCCCTCTATGATGGTGTTTAGATTGGATCTGGTGGTTCTGGAATTTGCAACGGCTAGAATTAATTTTTGTCCACTCCCCTAGGTTTCTAGAATATTGGGGTATTTATAGAGCAAAGAGGCGGTGAGGGAGGCCATCGAGGTGGGCATAACCCACCTGGGTGCGCCTGGGCCCCCAGGCACGCCCTGGTGGGTTGTGCCTCCCTTGGGGCACCCCTCTGGTACTTCTTCGGACCATCTTGTGTCTTCTGGTCCAAAAAATCCACAAAAACTTTTGCTGCATTTGAACTCCGTTTGGTATTGATTTCCTGTGATGTAAAAAATAAGCAAAAAATAGCAACTGGCATTGGGCACTACGTCAATAGGTTAGTACCAAAAAATGATATAAAATGATTGTAAAACATCCAAGAATGATAATATAACAGCATGGAACAATCAAAAATTATAGATACGTGGGAGACATATCACCTATATTCATGATCATTGCCTTACATATCATCATAACTTTGCACTTTTCTATCAATTGATCAGTAGTAATTTGTTCACCCACCGTATTATTTTCTATCTTGAGAGAAGCCTCTAGTGAAACCTATGGCCCCCGGGTCTATTTTCCGTCATACAAGTTTCCAATCTACTATCATACAAGTTTCTGATCTACTATTTTGCAATCTTTTACTTTCCGATCTATAAATCAAAAATATTTACTTTATCGTTTATCTATCTCTATTAGATCTCACTTTTGCAAGTAACCGTGAAGGGATTGACAACCCCTTTATCGTGTTGGGTGCAAGTTGTTTGATTGTTTGTGCAGGTATTCGGTGATTTGTGCGTTGTCTCCTACTGGATTGATACCTTGGTTCTCAAACTGAGGGAAATACTTATTTCTACTTTGCTGCATCACCCTTTCCTCTTCAAGGAAAAAACCAACACAAGCTCAAGAAGTAGTAGACTACAACATCCACTTATGATGTATATATGGTAGATACTCCCAAGAACCCGTCAATGTGTCGACGAAGGTGCAGGAAACGTACCAACAGGGACCCCAGCGAGCATGACGCCATTGCCACCCACAATGATGCGGCAGCAGACGAAGCCGACAACCTGGGAGAGGATTTTCAAGCCTCCCCAGGGCGGCATGACAGTCCGGCACCTCGAACAAACCAGCAAATCACACCAACCAGAATTGTTGGGTCTTCAAGCAGGCCGGAAAGATGGCAACGGTGGGCCAAAGTAAAACCCAACCTCGCAGCGAAGATGAGGATGAACCTCGGCGACCCAATAATGGAAGCCAGAAATAGTTTTTTCATGAGGTGAAAGACGTAAAAATGATTTACACTACCCACATCCCCAAAAAGGAGAGGAAACGAGCACCTCGGGACATTTACGCTCTAGATCCTGTTGCCCCGAAGTTCAATCCATGGTCGGCTTACCCGGTCACATTTAACAAATGATGATCCAACCAGCATAAGACCTGGCGGATCGGCCGCTTTGGTCTTTGATCTGATCGTTGACGAATTCCATCTAACACGCATCCTCATGGACGGAGGTAGCAGCCTCAATTCAATCTACGCGGATACTATCGAAAATATGGGCATAGAGTCATCTTGGATCAAGCCCAGCACCACCACCTTTAAAGGTGTCATACCAGGTGTTGAAGCTTGCTGCATGGGAATAGTGACACTGGTAGTCTTTGGGTCACCCGAGAACTTCATGAGCAAATACTTAATCGTTGATATTGTCCCCTTTCAGAGAGGATACCACGTGCTGCTAGGGTGCATCATATTTGCTCGCTTTAACGTAGTCCCGCATTACGCATACATAAAGATGAAAATGTCGGGACCAAACGGTGTTATTACAGTCAATGGTAACATTGAATGCTCCCTTCGAACAGAAGAGCAGACTCCGGCTTTGGAAACTGAGGTACAGGCAACCGAGGACACAGCCCGCGCAGCTAAATATATGCCCAGCTCATCAAAACATACACGAGCTGCACAGGCCAACCTTGTTCGGGCATTCGCTCACCCCAAATAGGGGCGGGGGGATCCTCGTTCGCCTCCCCTGGGAAGGGCATTATGTCCCTAGGGTGGATAACTTTGCACTAAAAATTCCATGGGCGACTGAGGAGCCAAAACAAAGGATACATCATTGTTGGCTCGACCGAACAGTGACGCACTTCGGACTTGCATACAGCAGGGCACTGTAAAAGGCCCAAACAGGAGTGGCATGTTCACGTGAGTTAAACCATCCAAGTAGCAGCTGCACACCTCTTTAAAGGAGGACTCGACCAACGAACGGCTGAAGTCGTAGACAGACCATATAAACCTCACTATCAGCGAAGACGAGTTGTTCAGAGCACGGAGACAGAGACGTGTGGCAGGGAAGGACTCGGGCTAATCAAACCGGCAACATGTATGCCCTATTTTTTCTCCTTTTCTGTTCCTTTTTTCCATTGTATCATTTATAAGTTTCTTTTGTCAAAGCTCGGCATGTACGGCTTGACCACATGAAATAAAGAAAGTCCACCCCTTAAGGTCCTCAAGCACTTCCTTATATCTACTGCCTTTGAGCCAAAAGTATACTTTCATGATACACACTGTCATTTGCATCACCAGGGGCTTTGCTTTTAATCTCATGCCCCAACCACAAGTCTGAAGTATCTACTCGGCGTCTCGGATGTTGCGTTATATGAATTAGTTTCGTACCTTGATAACCCACAAGTATAGGGGGTCAATTGTAGCTTTTTCGATAAATAAGAGTGTCAAACCCAATGAGGAGCTAAAGGTAGAATCAATATTCCCTTCAAATTCTATAGACCGCCGATACAACTCTACGAACACTTAACGTTCGCTTTACCTAGAACAATTATAAAACTAGAAGTACTTTGTAGGTGTAAAGGATAGGTTTGCAAGATAATAAAGAACACGTAAATAAAAATTAGAGTCTATTTAGATAAAGAAACAATTAAGTTAGTTTTAGTATAGAGCTTTTTGTAACACAAGAAAATTATATGTCCCTAGGCAATCGATCACTAGACAGGTAATCATTATTGCAATTTTATATGAGGGGGAGGCATGAGCTAACATACTTTCCATACTTGGATCATATGCACTTATGATTGGGACTCTAGCAAGAATCTGCAACTACCAAAGATCATTAACGTATTGCAACACTACAACGGGAATCCCACACACTTGTGCGACATGGAGGGCACCATAGGATGACACCAAAATAAAACATACAACTCAAACCAATCACGATCATCAATCAACCCATAGGACAAAACAAATCTACTCAAACATCATAGGATGGCAACACATCATTGGATAATAATATGTAGCATTAAGCACCATGTTTAAGTACAGATTACAATGAGGAGAAGAGGTGTTACATCGCAGCATAGAGGGGGAGAGAGTTGGTGATGACGACAACGAAGTTGTTGGTGTAGATCATCGTCACGATGATTCCCTCAGCGGTGTTCCCACGCCACCGAGAGAGAGGGGGAGAGAGCACCCCTCCTTCTTGCTTGGCCTCCCCCTAGATGGGAGGAGGTTTTCCCCTCTGGAGCATGGCCTCCATGGCACCGGAGGGGCAAGAGCCCCTCCGAGATTGGATCTCTCTCTCTCTCTCTCTCTCTCTCTCTCTCTCTCTCTCTCTCTCTCTCTCTCTCTCTCTCTCTCTCTCTTCTCTTTCGCATTCCCATTTTCTGGCCTTTCACCATTTCTTAAATTCTTGGAGATCCGTAACTCAGATTGCGCTAAAATTTTAACATGATTTATTTCTCGATATAAGCTTCCTTGCAGCCAAAGAAGAGGCCCAACCGACTTACGGTGTGCCCACTAGGCATCACCATGCGGCCTAGTTCCTAGTGGAGCCTATGGGCCTCTATTTGTGTTGATTCCACCTCCCAAAATCACATATATTCCAAAATAATTCTCATAAAATTTAATCACGTCTGGACTTTATTTGATATGGATATTCTACAAAACAAAGAACATGCAACGAACAGGAACTGGTACTGGGCACTAGATCAATATGTTAGTCCTAAAAATAATACTATAAAATGTTGAAAGTTGTAGAATATTGACATACAACAATCAAAAATTATAGATACGACGGAGACATATCATACCTCAATTTTGGTCAATAGTTGGGTTGCCCGACTCCTATGCTTACCCCCTTATGTTTCCGATCCATTCGACTAAGGGTGTGAAGGGAGAACCACTACGATTGCGGTGTCAACTCGAATGAAAAAAGCACCTTAGTGGGGAAAGCCAAAAACTGACTTTCTTGGTAAGCGTAAACTGGTCGACCATCTGATGACAGTGTCAAGCAATGTATTGTTCGAGATCACCCATGTTAAACAAAGGGCTTTTCGTTAAATCAGCTGAAGTGTCCGACAAAGTGAAAGTTATTAAACCACTATAGTCTGATTGCCTTGTTTCCATGTGCATGGACCGCCTTCGGGAACTGAGACATCGTCTAAGGTTCATGATTGCATATGAAACACCCTTTGTATAATGTACAAGGGGTTGAAGCCGATGACTGGTCATTTTCAGTTCAACACGGTCACATAGGAGTCAAAAAATAAAGCACAGAATCATATGACGGAATATAAAGCCGCATTCATTTCAAATAGAATGAAGTTTTTTACATTCCACTACACCGGCATCACTAAGTACTACCTAAAAATACGTAGTGTCCTTAGGACCCTCGGCCTTGGTGATCCAGGCTCCTTTCATCACCTTGGCAAGGTACTACTCCATGGTCTGGTTCTTCCCTTTAGGGGGCCCTACAGCCACAACCGTCGCTTCAACGCGCGGATAGTGCGTCCTCACGTGGGCGTATGCCTACTAAGCACCCTCCAGGCATGCAGAGCTGTTCCAACGCGCCACTTGGGGGGCGACCTCATGCAGCTGGGCAAGGAGCCCGAAGAAGCTGGTCGGCAACACCTCCATGGGCTGAAGGTTGACACAAAGGTCCTGAAGGCCAGTTTCGCCATGCGGAGGAGCTCCATCAGTTGCTTTGTCCGATGATTCAGTAGCTCTAGATGCGACGATGCCTGGAATCGTTGCCAGAACACCCTCTCCGTGGCGTAGCCCTCCCGCGCACCGAAGTGGTGGCCGGCAAACAACGTGCTCCTCGGGAGATCCGCAACGGCCTCTAAGGATTGCCACAACTGAGTGAGCTCGACGAACCCCTTGCGGCCAAAACCACACTGAAGTAAAAATGTCTTACCAGCAGCGATCTGCCTCACTTGCTGGAGCACTTCGCGGTCTGCCCGGGCCTGGTCTAGACCTCACTGTGCGCCAAGCGCAACTTCTTGAGCTCTGTGTTCGCCCCCTTCTCCTTGTTCTAAAGGTCGTCGTGCTCCTGGTATACGCCCTTCAGGGTCTCCTCTACTTTGAGGACCCATACCTGGTCCTTGCCCCTAGCCACCTTTTCGGCGGCCAGATCCTTCTCGGCCTTGGTGGCTGCAGCCTTCTTCTGCTCGGCCTCCTGCCGAGCTTTCGTCAGCTTAGCATTGAGCGTCTCAAGCTCTGTCCTAGCAACTGTCATGAAAAACACATTTGTGTCAGCATTAATAATTCAAGCGCATTTCAAAGTAAATTTGATAACCTTGCAACTTTTTAAGCTTACCTTGCGATAGCTCAATCTGGTTTTGCATCAGATCGAGGTCCTCCTCGGACCTCTTAAGCTTCCGATTCATCTCTGCTATCTCCTCAGAAGCAGAGTTCAAAGTCGAGGTCGATACCCGTAGTCATACACTCATGCCTTAGTCCCTATTTCCGGATTCAATCCCCTGGTCGGTCCTTTTTGAAGGTCGGCCAGAGTCTTGGGGGCTATTGAATTAACACCTTGTAATACGCTTCGATCCCAAAACCAGTTTCTTAAAACTAATTTTGGGATCGGGGGCCACTGGTTTTCTGTGCTCTTACAGGTGCTACGCTACGATATAAGCAAAAAGTCTTCAGACGAAAATCTGTTTCCACAGGCAATTCTAAGCATGGAGGTTATTCGTAATACAAATACAAAGAAGCATACCTCAAAGCTCTTGATGAGGCCTTTGAAGACCTCCTGCTCCGGCCTCTATAGACCGGAAGCCGTGCAGCGTCGTGCCGATCAGGGCATGGTGCTCTTTTGCGATGGAGGAGCCCGTTAGGGCAGCCTCCATCTCCTCGGTCCATCCTGCGGCAGCCCACCCTGGGGCGGGATGTAGGGGCGGAGTAGCCTCTAAGCCCACTGTCGGTGTCAAAACCGGCGGATCTCGGGTAGGGGGTCCCGAACTGTGCGTCTAAGGTTGATGGTAACAGGAGGCGGGGGACACGATGTTTACCCAGGTTCAGGCCCTCTCTATGGAGGTAATACCCTACTTCCTGCTTGATTGATCTTGATGATATGAGTACTACAAGAGTTGATCTACCACAAGATCTGAGAGGCTAAACCCTAGAAGCTAGCCTATGATTTTGATTGTTCTTGTCCTACGGACTAAACCCTTTGGTTTATATAGATACCGGAGGGGGCTAGGGTTACGCAGAGTCGGTTACAGAGAAGGGAATCTACATATCCGAATTGCCAAGCTTGCCTTCCACACAAAGGAGAGTCCCACCCGGACACGGGATGAAGTCTTCAATCTTGTGTCTTCATAGTCCAACAGTCCGGCATAAGCATATAGTCCGGCTGTCCGAGGACCCCCCAATCTAGGACTCCCTCAGTAGCCCCCGAACCAGGCTTCAATGACAATGAGTCCAGCGCGCAGATTGTCTTCGGCATTGCAAGGCAAGTTCCTTCTCCGAATACTCCAAAGTACCTATTGTAACAAGCAGTGCGCGGCTTCCCATTCAATGTCGTGCTCATTGGCTTCTTTACCTTAATAATGTCAGTCTCCATGTGTTGAGCGAATGCGAGAAGCCGAGTCATTTTTACACTTGCCACCCTGACCATGTAAATAAATCGTCTATTAAAGAGACGGGAATCCTCAGATCCAAATCACACCATCTTCCCCCAGCGAGGATTCATCAGAGCATGCGCAAAAAACCATCCCATCATGGCCGGCCACCGCAGCTCCTCCTCTCGTCCCCACAGCGCCAAGCCAGGTGATTGGGAGAAGTGTACCGTATCCCACGGCCAATTGGTGAAGTTGCAGACCCAGGGGTTTCTCGTACCTGCATATCTTGTCCCCGCTCGAGCCGAATTAGCCACCTTTGACGGCAGGGAGCAAGCGGAGAGTTTTCCCAACCCATCCAAGGGGGAGCGAGTATGCCTTGTCCCTTACTTGCTGAGGGGCATCAGATTTCCAATCCATCCGTTCCTCCGCGGGCTCCTGGAGTATTATGGCCTCCAGTTGCACAATTTTACCCCCTGCCTCCATCCTGCACATCGCAGGTTATGTCACCCTTTGTGAGTTATTTCTGGGTTGAAGCTCATTTCGAGCTATGGAAGAGGTTGTTCTGCCTAGTCCCTCGCAATCAGGAGGGATCAATATTCCAAGTGGGCAGAGCCGAAATATGGCGCATCGCCGGCACCGGATACCTGTCCGGCACTCCGAAGAACACATCCGAAGATTGGCCCTCCGAGTGGTTTTATATAGAGGACGTCTCCCTTCCTGGCCCTATCCGAATGGGTCTTCCTGAGTTCACAAATTCCCCATTGAAGAAACGTCGTAGCTGGCGTCCTTGGAGCCCCAAGGAGGAAGATAGCAGAGAGGTCCTTCAATTGATGGGCAGGATAAAAACGATCGCCAAATCTGGATTGACAATAATCGAGGTTATGTCAATATGCATAATGCGGGGGGTGCAGCCACTCCAGTATCGGGGGCGTCCCATGTGGCACTTCAACGGAGAAGACGATGCCACCCGCTGCGGTCGGAAAGGTCCGGACTCCGCCACCGCTCTGGTGAAAATATTGTCCGATTTATATAAAGGAGAAGAAGAGGAGTTCATCCGCATTAAGCCACGGGATAGATTTTCCATGTACAACCTCCCTAGCTGGGTGAGCTGCTGTCTTTTACTCAACTCTACTCATTCCTGCAGTCTTTCGTCACAAATATTTACCTCGCTAGTCCATAACAGGAAATACAGAAAGCTATGAGGGAGGTCCACAGCCCGCCTCCACAGCCAGAGGACCACAACCGGGCCCTTCACCCCGGACTTGAAGAAAATCCAGACATATTTGTGGAGCTCGGCGACAGGGTGTTTTACCAGGCAAGCTGTGACGGCACCTTGGTGGCCATCATTGCCGACTATCCCAGCCTCCTCCCTGCATCACATGTAAGTAAAACAGGAGACCTATCTTCCGAAAAGGATTCACTCTGTCCACCTTACCCACCACACATGTATTATGCTATAAAGGGAAGGCCATCGGCACGCCATGTCGAACCCGCGGCAACTCATCAACGAAAGGCGCCCAAACCGGGTAGGCTTCCAAAAAGGAAAGCGAGTAGAGACATGGCCGAGCCACCGTCGAAGAGGTATGGTTTAAAACATGCTCCGTGATTGTTATCTTGAAATATAACAATGTCCACTGTGTCTTGGCAGAAAGAATATTCGCCGGACTGTTTCCGGGGATCCTGCCCGCCATGCCTCTACCAGCCGGATACCATAACTGGCCTCCAGGGTGGAGGCCAACATGGGGACGACACCGGATGGTCCTCCTACAAAGGATGCGGATAGAATATTCGCTACAAATTCCGAGGTGGAGAGCGCTATGAATCATCGGCGTCGGCGGTCCGCACTCCGCGACCCTGGCTTTTCCGAGGAGGCTTTCAATGCCTTCAAGTCGGGAGACGCGTACATCCGAGCTGCTCAAGATGGGCTTGCTAGAGCCACATGCCAGTATTTAAAAGATATACGGTAAGAAAAATCTGATAATTATGTATATCAGTAGCCCTGGAGACTTGAAACAGTTGGTACAACTGATTTAAGGATCTTTGTATGAATAGGTTCTTTCAGAGAAGAATACCCATTTGTCTCAAGAGCTGGAGGAGTGTAAAGCCCAGCTAAGGGCCGCAACTGCCGAAATGGAGGAATCCAAGAGCCTCATCTGGTAATATTTCTCTCAATCGATACAAAACGTAATTTTGTGTACCATTAGGTGTTCGGCATGTTGCAGATCTAACAATAGATTCTGTAGGCAATCCCGGAGTGAATCCGGAGATCCTACAAGAGGATGAACAAAGAGCTCAACAAGAACTAGAGGCTGGCGAGCGTGTACTTACACGGGTCAGGCGAGAGAAAAACAATCTCCAGGATGCCAATACCTGGCTGGGCGTAGAATTGAAAGATGTTCGGGCCCAGCTAGCTGAATTCGTGAAGGAGAATAGAAGTCTTCAACGCGGCATTTTTAGTATGTGCTCAAACGAACCTTTATATAGTTTGGCGAAGAAACGGACTAACAGAGTTATGTCTGTAGGTATACTGACTTGTCGTCCCGAAGAGAAGATGCCCGGATCCTCAGGCGATCTTCTGTAAGAGCTTTCGCAACTGCACGAACAAGTTTGGCAGGTGATGCAGGGTGTTGCCAAGGCCTTGTGGATGTCTGCCTCCCTGCCAGGAAGCATGGGGGAGCTTGTACAGCTGCTCAAGGGAGCGCGGCGGCGCTTCCGATTGTGGAAGATATCTGCCTCTCAACAAGGTGCGAGGGAAGCTTGGGCCATGGTAAAAGCATGGTATACCAAGCTCGATCGAATCACATGGCCCGGGTCGGACCTGTAGGGTCATATGGGGAAGAGATTCCCATTAGTCTGGTATATGACCAGGTAGGATTAGCCGCAAAGTATTCCCAACAGGATTGTAGGCTGGACAGCCTGTTGGATGGCATAGAAGAAGAAGTATGTGAGTCTAAGTGACTGTGTACTTCAACTGACATATTTTGTCCCTAGCCGGATTGTAAATCATTTGTCATGGCAGACCTTTTCGCTTCAGCCTCCGAAACCAACAGTCTGGAGTGTTTCCGAATACCCGCTCAGTTATGGAAACCGGAGTACGCGTGGAAACCAGGCGCAGGGGTCATAATTGCTTGAACAGACAAGTACCCAACTAGCTATGTTATATTACATGGATAGTAAGAAACATCTTCCAGGGAGAATAGTTCCGTTAAGGGTTCCTTTCCATGGGTACGCATGCATTAATGTGCATGTCTGAACTCCGAGCAGAGACGCAGTATATGCAACATCTGGGGGTTTGTGTTGTAATAGGTAAAAAACATCTTTAGTTCACCGACTGAATATTCCCTTAAGAACGCTAGCTTTCGGCTTTACCCAGTCTGAGGTACACGTCCGGAGTACCCGGCAGTAATAATCGCAGAGGTGCTCCCCTTATGCCCTAGACTAACTAATGGGAACATAGGGCATAAACACAGGAGCCAGGCAACCCAGCTTGGCCAAAACTTAAGTCACATTGATGCATATAATGGTGAAGAAAAGGTACATGTGGGAAAGCGACACATATGCAGTGGGCGTGATGCCTAGAAGATAATTATATTAAGCTTCTGTATAAGAAGCCCCCGGTTATAGTGAGCACGCGTACTTGAGGATTTAGGGCGTCAAGAGTGTGTAATTGAGTCACACTTAAAGCTTTAGAGCCATAAAAAGAAAGAGAGAGGATATAACTAAAAAGGCGGAGGAAAGGAGACGAACACAGTATTTGGCGCTAGGCGTAGAATCTTCGGAGTCTAGCCGCGTTCTTTGGGTTCGGCTCGAGTCGATTATCTGATGCATCATGCAGGCGGTACGCTCCTCCGGTGAGAACTTTATCAATGATGAAGGGACCCTCCCACTTGGGCTTGAGCTTGTCCTTTTTCTTCTCCGGTAGGCGTAGAACGAGTTCGCCAACGTTATAAGTTTTGTCCCATACTTCTCTGCTTTGATACCTGTGAGCCTGTTGCTGATAGAATGCGGAATGGGATCTTGCAACGTCGCGCTCCTCCTCCAGGGCATCTAAACTGTCCTACCGATCAAGCTCAGCTTCTCTCTCTTCATACATGCGCACTCGAGGTGAATCATGAATGATATCACAGGGCAATACCGCCTCTGTGCCGTACACCATGAAGAAGGGTGTGTATCTGGTAGTGCGATTTGGCGTGGTCTGCAGCCCCCATAGTATGGAGTCGAGCTCCTCGACCCAGTGCGTGTCTGATTCCTTCAGAGATCGCACTAGTCTGGGTTTGATGCCGCTCATAATAAGACCATTTGCTCGTTCGACTTGACCGTTTGTTTGGGGGTGATAGATGGAGGCGTAATCAAGCTTAATGCCCATGTTGCCGCACCAAGTTTTCGCCTTGTCGGCTGTGAAGTTGGAGCCATTATAGGTGATGATGCTGTGGGGGACACCATAATGGTGCACGACCCCTGATATGAAGTCTATCATCGGTCCGGATTCGGCCGTTTTAACTGGTTTGGCCTCTATCCATTTGGTGAATTTATCCACCATGACCAATAGGTATTTTTTTTCTTATGGCTTCTCCTTTAAGGGGTCCGACCATATCGAGCCCCCAGACCGAAAAGGGCCAAGTTATGGGGATTGTTTGGAGAGCGGTGGGCGGCATGTGGCTTTGGTTGGCGAAGAGCTCGCAACCGACGCAATGTTGGACGAGGTCCTATGCGACTGCTCGGGTTGTCGGCCAGTAGAAACCTGTATGGAAGGCCTTGCTTACAAGGGCCCGAGCTGCAGCGTGGTGGCCGCCGAGTCCAGCATGAATTTCGGCCAAGAGTTGCCGCCCTTCCTCTTTGGAGATACATCTTTGAAGTACTCCGGTAGCACTTTTCTTATAAAGCTCTCCCTCATGAACCTTGTAGGCTTTAGAGCGCCGCACAATGCAACGTGCCTCATTTTTGTCCTCGGGGAGTTCTTGCCTATTTAGGTAGGCTAAGAAGGGTTCGGTCCATGGGGCGATGACAGCCATGATTAGATGGGTCGAAGGTGTTATTTCGGTGGCGGAGCCTCCGATTATGTCAGTGTGTTCGGGATCTGGGGTTGTGGTCGGATCCGGACTAGTATTGCCGGTCTCCCCTTGCCACACCATAGATGGCTTGAATAACCTTTCCAAGAAGATGTTTGGTGGGACGGGGTCACGCTTAGCGCCAATGCGGGCAAAGATATCCGCCGCTTGATTGTTTTCTTGAACCACATGATGAAATTCAAGCCCCTCGAATCGAGCTAACATTTTGAGGACGGCATTACGGTAAGCCGCCATTTTCCGGTCCTTGGCGTCGAAGTCTCCATTTATTTGAGATATTGCGAGGTTCGAATCCCCATGCACTTCTAGGAGTTTAATGCCCATTGAGACCGCCATCTGAAGACCGTGCAACAGAGCCTCGTATTCGGCTGCATTGTTGGAGTCTGTGTATAGTATTTGGAGTACATATTGGACTGTATCTCCGGTGGGGGATGTCAAGACAACGCCCGCTCCTAGACTAGCCAGCATCTTAGAGCCATCAAAGTGCATGATCCAATTGGAGTATGCGTCGTACTCTTTAGGGAGTTCGACTTCTGTCCATTCGGCGACGAAGTCAGCCAATACTTGTGATTTAATGGCTCGCCATGGTTTATATATAATGTCGAAGGGGAGGAGCTCAATGGCCCACTTAGCGATCCGGCCTGTGGCATCATGGTTATTTATTATATCGTTGAGTGGTACTTCGGAGGCCACCGTGATTGAACACTCTTGAAAGTAGTGTCGTAGTTTCCGGGATGCCATGAAGACCGTGTATGCTATCTTTTGATAATGTGGGTACCGTGACTTTCATGGTGTGAGGACAGTGGATACGTAATATACCGGCTTTTGAAGCGGGAACTTATGTCCGTCCTCCTCTCGTTCAATGACAAGCACTGCGCTTACAACTTGGTGTGTTGCAGCTATATATAACAACATGGGTTCACCAATGTTCAGTGCGGCCAGGATTGGGTTGCTGGCCAAGAGGGCCTTTATTTCTTCCAGTACGGCTGTGGCCGCATCCGTCCACTCGAAGTGTTCGGTGCTTCGAAGAAGGTGATAAAGAGGTAGTGCTTTTTCTCCCAATCGGGAGATAAAGCGGCTTAAGGCAGCCATGCATCCAGTTAATTTCTGGATTTGCTTGAGGTCTATTGGGGTGGCCAACTATGACAAGGCTCGGATTTTAGCCGGGTTTGCTTCAATTCCTCTATTGGAAACGATGAAGCCCAGGAGCTTTCCGGCGGGAACACCGAAAATGCATTTTTCCGGATTGAGCTTGATGTCATATGTTCGGAGGTTGTCGAACATGAGCCTCAGGTCCTCTATTAAATATTCGACGTGTCTGGTCTTGATGACCACATCGTCCAGATATGCCTCAACTGTTTTGCTGATTTGTTTTCCCAGACATGTCTGAATCATGCGTTGGTAGGTTGCACCGGCGTTTTTAAGCCCGAAAGGCATGGTGTTGAAACAGAAAGGGCCGTATGGGGTGATAAATGACTTTGCGGCTTGTTCGGACTCCGCCATCTTGATTTGATGGTATCCAGAGTATGCGTCGAGGAAGCACGATGAGTCGTGTCCTGCGGTAGCGTTGATGATTTGATCGACGCGAGGGAGGGGGAAGGGATCTTTCGGGCAAGCCTTATTGAGGTCCTTGAAATCTACACATAGGCGTCAGGATTTATCCTTCTTTGGTACCATCACCAGGTTTGCTAGCCAGTCCTGGTGTTTTATTTCTCTGATGAATCCGGCCTCGAGTAACTTGGCTAGCTCCTCCCCCATAGCTTGTCGTTTAGGCTCTGAAAAGCGTCGTAGTGTCTTCTTGACCGGCTTGTACCCCTTCAATATGTTGAGGCTATGCTTGGCCAGCCTGCGTGGGATCCCTGGCATATCTGAAGGGTGTCAGGTGAAGATGTCCCAATTCTTGCATAAGAACGCCGGCAGTGCGGCGTCGAATGTGGGGTTCAGTTGTGCCCCGATGGCTGCTGTTTTTGTAGAGTCCGTTGGGTGGACTTGGAATTTGATGATTTCGTCCGCTAGTTTGAAGGAGGTGGACTTGGATCGCTTATCGAGTATCACGTTGTCCCTATCCACTATGGAGCGTAATGCAGTTAATTCCGGCCACGAGGGCTTCGGATAGTGCCTCAAGGGCCAGGGCGGCGGTTTTATTTTCGGCGCGAAGTGTTATGTCCGGATCACTAGCAAGAGTGATGATTCTGTTGGGCCCGGGCATCTTGAGCTTCATGTAACCATAATGGGGTATAGCTTGGAAACTCGCGAATGCATCCCGCCCTAAAAGGGTGTGGTATCCACTACTGAACGGGGCCACTTGGAATGTTATCTCTTTGGACCTGTAATTTTTCGGCGTGCCGAATACCACATCGAGTGTGATTTTTCCCGCACATCGTGCCTCCCGACTAGGGATAATCCCTCGGAAGGTCGTGCTGCTTTGCTCAATGCGGCTCTTGTCTATTTCCATTTTGTTGAGAGTTTCCTCGTAGATGAGGTTTAATCCGCTGCCGCCGTCCATGAGCACTTTAGTAAGCCGGAAGCCGTCCACAATTGGACTAAGGACCAAAGCAGCTGGTGCTCGGACTGTTCAGAATTGAGGTTCGTCACTGGCATTACAGGTTATAGCCGTGTCGTTCCAGGGATTTATTGCTGCAACATGGCAGACTTCGGCGAGGTCGCAGAGTGCTCTCTTGCGCCTGTTATTCGAGGCGAAAGTCTCGAAGACTGTCAACACTGTATTGTTATTTTCGGCGAGATGATGCTCTGCAGTATTGTTAATGAGGAGATCCTCGCCGCTCTTGGCCACCTGCCAAAGTATCCAACATGCTCTAAGGTCGTGCGTTGGTACGGTATCTGGTGTGGTGTGAATTTTGCATGGCCTATTGAGCCATCCTTCAATACGGTTCCATGCCCTATAGTGGGCTTTGGTTTCTTTGTGATTGGATCGGGTGACTTGCGAGAGTGCACATCAGACAAGGGGTTTAGTGAGAGTCGGAGGATCCCAGAATTTTGCATGGGTTTTCCAGGCGCTTTCCATCGCACAATACTTCTGTACTATGGTCACCAAGTCAGCGAAGTGTGATATGTCCCGGCGACTTATGGCGTTAAGGATTCCCCAATCCATGCATTTTTTGCAAAAGAATGAGATTGCGTCTTCCTCGCGACAATCCTTAACCTTGCTCATTACAAGGAGGACCCTGGCCCAAAAGTGATGTACTGTCTCTTGGGATTATTGTCTAATGTGGGAAAGATCGCCTGTATCTGGGTGGGTGGGTGGATTTAAGTCCGAACCCTGACCTGATCCGAGACCCAGGGGCAGAGGAACTTCCGAACTAGGTAGTTCGGGTTCCAGGATGTTGCCCAATTTTTCTGGCCCGCTATCCGATTCTAAGTTTAGAGTTTGGGTCATGTCCTCCCACGAGAGGGTATCCGGCTCGGAGAGCTCGGGTATCCGGACATAGTTCGTCCTCAAAGTTGAGGAAGAATCGCTGCATTGCTCCTCCACCACCGCTATTTGATGGGTGATCAGCGGAGAGTTAATCTCTCTTTGATCGGGTTTAAGCCCAATCCGATCATAGTCCGTAGCGACTCCCAAGGCGGCGATGTGATCCAAGAGCTCGTTCAAGGACAAAAGTTCCATTGGATCCATCCGCTCAGCATATTCTGAGCTGACGTGGAGGCTGTTTTTGATGACCCGAGAAGTCATCGTCGGCACGGCGGCCAAACGGGCGGTCATGACGAAGCCGCCTAGTCAGAGGGTTTGTCCTAAAGCCAGGTCTCCCCCAGAGGCTATGTTGCCCTTGATAACAAGGCGAGCCATCAAACCTTTTTTTCGACGTCACAGTGGAACTATCAATGAAAGCACCATTGTTGGTGTCAAAACCGGCGGATCTCGGGTAGGGGGTACCAAACTGTGGGTCTAAGGCTGATGGTAACAGGAGGCGGGGGACACGATGTTTACCCAGGTTCGGGCCCTCTCTATGGAGGTAATACCCTACTTCCTGCTTGATTGATCTTGATGATATGAGTATTACAAGAGTTGATCTACCACGAGATCATAGAGGCTAAACCCTAGAAGCTAGCCTATGATTCTGATTGTTCTTGTCCTACGGACTAAACCCTCTGGTTTATATAGATACCGGAGGGGGCTAGGGTTACACAGAGTCGGTTACCGATGAGGGAATCTACATATCCGAATTGCCAAGCTTGCCTTCCACGCAAAGGAGAGTCCCACCCGGACACAGGACAAAGTCTTCAATCTTGTATCTTCATAGTCCAACAGTCCGGCATAAGCATAT
The DNA here is from genome assembly GCF_018294505.1 of Triticum aestivum. Taxonomy (NCBI): domain Eukaryota; kingdom Viridiplantae; phylum Streptophyta; class Magnoliopsida; order Poales; family Poaceae; genus Triticum; species Triticum aestivum. The sequence goes on along the minus strand of NC_057795.1, from coordinate 157,893,249 downwards.
AGTCCGGCTGTCCGAGGACCCCCCCAATCCAGGACTCCCTCACCCACCACCGAGGTGCTAGGAATGAGGGATCCCGACTGCGACATTGGTGTATGTTGGGCCACTGTCTGGCCCAGCCCTTGCTTGGGGACCACGGGGACTGCATCCCCTTAGCCCTGTTTTGTCGAGGTGTAAACCTCGACCATGATGACCGGTACCTCGGCCCCCGTTGTGTTGACTGGGGGACGGACCGGATGATGCTTCCCCCAACCCCTCAGGAGCTGGAGGGGTCACAGCATGCTTAGGCTCCCACTGTCAGTCAGAGATAGCCTGCTCGAGGTATCGCCACTAAGGCGTACCTTCGGTGGGATAGAAAAATGCCTTTATAAGTTTCATTTGATGAACAGACTTTTGAAATTCAAATCTGGTTACAATAAAATACCTCAGGGGTGCCGACTTCTCCCTCCCCATCTCGAGGAGGTCCTCGTCTGACTCGTCGGAGAAGTTAGCCTTCTTCAGCAGGGCGGTCTTGCCGGCAGGTTCAGTGAAGGCCTTGCATGGCCTCTTCAGGCCTTTCGGTCGTGCTTCCTCCTCGGCGCCCTCAGACGCCGCCCTCTTCCCCTTGAAGGAAGGGTTTCTCCCCCCCCCCCCCCCCGTGTCCTCCTTCGCATCATCCTCGTGGGTGGAGGAGGTGTGGGTCTCCTTGGATCGGTGTTTTTTAGCAAGAAAGCTAGGTCTTTATTGATTAATACCAATGTTCACAAGAAAAGCAATTGGGTCATTCGACGTGCCCAATCAAATATGGCGCTCATAAGGGAGAGAAGCACCTGAGCTAGATAACCTATGAGCTTTAGTGTTTGAAGCTCGAGGTTCGAAAATAAAATTACAAGAAGTAAAATAGCAGTTCCTAGGATCTCTCTAATAACACTTCCGTAGCTTCCTCCCACGCCCTGGCAAATATGATTCACAACCTGTTTGCAATCCGATGCGATTTGGAGATGTTGCATACCCAAGTCTTGCACAAGTGAAATAGCTTCTTGGCAAGCTAAAACTTCCAAACTAGCTGGATCCGCTATGCCTTGGATCGGGTGACCGAGGTCTCCCATGCTCGGAGGCCCGCTCTGCCCCTCGGAGGTTTTGACTCCTTGGGGAGCACCATATGCGTCTCCTCGGTTAAGAGGGCCATAAGTTGGGACCAAGCAAAAATGTCCTTCTTTAGTACACCATGGAGGGGCCTAGCAATAATTCCAAAGTCCTTGACAAATATCCTATAATAGTCACAGAGGCCCAATAAAACCCTAAGTAGGGTAACTGTGGTAGGAGTTACCCAGTCAGCAACATCATCAACTTTAGTTGGGTCAGTGGATACCCCCTCACTAGAGATGATGTGGCCCAGATATTCTACTTGTGAAACAACAAATTGGTACTTAGATAACTTGACACATAGTTGTTCTTTCTGCAAAACAGATAGTATTGCCTCCAAATGTTGCAGATGTTCTTCCAAGGTTTCACTGAAAATGAGAATATCATCAAAGAAAATCATGTGTGTTTCCTAAGAAAATGTGACAATATGTTGTTCATCAAGGCCTAAAAGGTTCTAGGTGCATTTGCTAGACCAAAGGGCATAACTAGACACTCAAAATTCCCAAAATGAGTGACAAAAGTTGTTTGCGAATGTCCTTTTCACTCATTCTGATTTGGTGATAACCAAATCTTAAATCCAAATTTGTGAAAAAAAATTAGCTCCAAATAATTCAGCAATCAGATCTTTAATCACAGGAATGGGATATTTGTTTCTGATGGTCAGGACATTGAGCTTTCTGAAATCTAGACATAATCTCCAACTTTTGTCCTTTTGCCAACCAAGATAGTTGATGAAGCATAAGGGCTTTGGCTCTCTCTGATCATACCAGATTTTAGAAGATGTTGCACTTGGTGTTCCATCTCATTTCTATGCTAATGAGGTAGTCTGTAAGGCCTAGAGTAGGGGGGAGTTGTTCCTGGCTTGAGAGGGATTTCATGATCAAAGGCCCTAGCAGGTGGCGGTCCTTTGGGTTCAGCAAAGATAGTAGGGAATTTTTCCAAGAGTTCTGCAACTGGAACAGGGACTTTTGATTTTGTGAGAGCAGAATACGAGTTGGAGGTGTTGAGTAGATAAATAGAAAACCAGCTTCTCCTTTGTTGAGAAACTTTTCCATGGCATTTGCATTTATCTCAGTTGCTTCTGCAGTTGATTCAGAGGCTGGAATGTGAACTTGTTCTTTGCCATCTTTCATAATAGTGATAGATCTGTTGATGTGGTCCAATGTAGTAGGACTGTGTTTTGCTAACCAATCACAAGAAAGCACTATATCATGCCCACACAGGTCTAAAATCCTGAATGTGTGCTGGAATTTGTCTTTCCCCACTGAGAATGTTGTGTCTGGGATATAAGCACCAGACCAAACCACCAGCAACTGCTACAGGTCTTGACTTATCCTTAAGTATGTGTGTGATGTTTTTAGAGCAAATGGCAAATTCATAAATGTGGAGTTGCTCCCAGAGTCTGTTGGAAATATGCCCTAGAGGCAATAATAAAAGCATTATTATTATATTTCCTTGTTCATGATAATTGTCTTTATTCATGCTATAATTGTATTATCCAGAAATCGTAATACACGTGTGAATACATAGACCATAACATGTCCCTAGTAAGCCTCTAGTTGACTAGCTCATTGATCAACAGATAGTCATGGTTTCCTGACTATGGACATTGGATGTCATTGATAACGGGATCACATCATTAGGAGAATGATGTGATGGACAAGACCCAATCCTAAGCATAGCACAAGATCGTGTAGTTTGTTTGCTAGAGCTTTTCCAATGTCAAGTATCTTTTCCTTAGACCATGAGATCGTGTAACTCCCAGATACCGTAGTAGTGCTTTGGGTGTACCAAACGTCACAACGTAACTGGGTGACTATAAAGGTGCACTACAGGTATCTCTGAAAGTGTCTGTTGGGTTGACATGGATCGAGACTGGGATTTGTCACTCCGTATGACGGAGAGGTATCTCGGGGCCCACTCGGTAATGCATCATAATGAGCTCAAAGTGATCAAGTGTTTGGTCACGGGATCATGCATTACGGTACAAGTAAAGTGACTTGCCGGTAACGAGACTGAACGAGGTATTGGGATACCGACGATCGAGTCTCGGGCAAGTAACATACCGTTTGACAAAGGGAATTGTATACGGGGTTGATTGAATCCTCGACATCGTGGTTCATCCGATGAGATCATCGAGGAGCATGTGGGAGCCAACATGGGTATCCAGATCCCACTGTTGGTTATTGACTGGAGAGCCGTCTCGGTCATGTCTGCATGTCTCCCGAACCCGTAGGGTCTACACACTTAAGGTTCGGTGACGCTAGGGTTATTACGAAGACTTGTGTGTGATTATCGAATGTTGTTCGGAGTCCCGGATGAGATCCCGGACGTCACGAGGAGTTCCGGAATGGTCCAGAGGTGAAGATTTATATATGGGAAGTTGTCATACGGTCACCGGAAAGTTTCGGGGGCATATCAGTATTGTACCGGGGCCACCGGAGGGGTTCCGGGGGTCCATCGGGAGGGGCCACCTCTCTCGGAGGGCCTCATGGGCCATAGGGGCAGGGAACCAGCCCCTGGAGGGCTGGGCGCCCCCCCCCCTTGGGCCCATGCGCCTATGGTTGGGGGGGCCTAGTGGGGGCGCCCCCCTTGCTTGGGGGGCAAGCCCCCTCCCTTGCCCCCCCCCCCTCTAGATCACATCTAGAGGGGGCCGGCCCCCTTCCCCCTTCCCCTATAAATAAAGGGGTGAGGGGAGGGCTGCATAGAACATCCAAGGCGCAGCCCCTCCCCTCCCCAACACCTCTCCTCCTCCGTTAAGTGCTTGGCGAAGCCCTGTCGGAGTACTGCCTCTCCACCACCACCACGTCGTCGTGCTGCTGCTGGAGCCTTCTTCCTCAACCTCTCCTTCTCCCTTGCTGGATCAAGAAGGAGGAGACGTCATCCGCTCCGTATGTGTGTTGAACACGGAGGTGTTGTCCGTTCGGCACTTGGTCATCGGTGATTTGGATCACGGCGAGTAGGACTCCATCATCCCTGTTCTCTTGAACGCTTCCACTCACGATCTACAAAGGTATGTAGATGCACTCCTATCACTCGTTGCTTAGATGAACTCATAGATGGATCTTGGTGAAATTGTAGGCAAATTTTTATTTTCTGCAACGTTCCCCAACAGTGGCATCATGAGCTAGGTCTATGCGTAGTTCTCTATTGCACGAGTAGAACACAATATTGTTGTGGGCGTAGATCTTGTCAACTTGCTTGCCGCTACTAGTCTTATTTTGCTTCAGCGGTATTGAGGGATGAAGCGGCCCGGACCGACCTTACACGTACGCTTACGTGAGACAGGTTCCACCGACTGACATGCACTAGTTGCATAAGCTGGCTAGCGGGTGTCTGTCTCTCCCACTTTAGTTGGAGCGGATTCGACGAAAAGGGTCCTTATGAAGGGTAAATAGAAGTTGACAAAATCACGTTGTGGTTATTCGTAGGTAAGAAAACGTTCTTGCTAGAACCCAATTGCAGCCACGTAAAAGATGCAACAACAATTAGAGGACGTCTAACTTGTTTTTGCAGCAATTGTCATGTGATGTGATATGGCCAGAAGTTGTGATGAATGATGAATGATATATTGTGATGTATGAGATCATGTTCTTGTAATAGGAATCACGTCTTGCATGTCGATGAGTATGACAACCGGCAGGAGCCATAGGAGTTGTCTTTATTTTTTGTATAACCTGCGTGTCATTGAAGAACGCCATGTAAATTACTTTACTTTATTGCTAAACGCGTTAGCCATAGAAGTAGAAGTAGTCGTTGGCGTGACAACTTCATGAAGACACGATGATGGAGATCATGATGATGGAGATCATGGTGTCATGCCGGTGACGAAGATGATCATGGAGCCCCGAAGATGGAGATCAAAGGAGCTATATGATATTGGCCATATCATGTCACTATTATATAATTGCATGTGATGTTTATTATGTTTATGCATCTTGTTTACTTAGAACGACGGTAGTAAATAAGATGATCCCTTATAATAATTTCAAGAAAGTGTTCCCCCTAACTGTGCGTCGTTGCTAAAGTTCGTCGTTTCGAAGCACCACGTGATGATCGGGTGTGATAGATTCTTACGTTCACATACAACGAGTGTAAGACAGTTTTACACATGCAAAACACTTAGGGTTAACTTGACGAGCCTAGCATGTACAGACATGGCCTCAGAACACAGAGACCGAAAGGTCGAACATGAGTCGTATGGAAGATACGATCAACATGGAGATGTTCACCGATGATGACTAGTCCGTCTCACGTGATGATCGGACATGGCCTAGTCGACTTGGATCATGTAACACTTAGATGACTAGAGGGATGTCTAATCTGAGTGGGAGTTCATTAAATAATTTGAATAGATGAACTTAATTATCATAAACTTAGTCTAAAACCTTTGCAAATATGTCTTGTAGATCAAATGGCCAACGCTCATGTCAACATGAACTTCAACGCGTTCCTAGAGAAAACCAAGTTGAAAGATGATGGCAGCAACTATACGGACTGGGTCCGGAACCTGAGGATCATCCTCATAGCTGCCAAGAAAGCATATGTCCTAGAAGAACCGCTAGGTGAAGCACCCATCCCAGAGAACCAAGACGTTATGAACGCTTGGCAGCCACGTGCTGATGATTACCCCCTCGTTCAGTGTGGCATGCTTTACAGCTTAGAACCGGGGCTCCAAAAGCGTTTTGAGAAACACGGAGCATATGAGATGTTCGAGGAGCTGAAAATGGTTTTCCAAGCTCATGCCCGGGTCGAGAGATATGAAGTCTCCGACAAGTTCTATAGTTGTAAGATGGAGGAAAACAGTTCTGTCAGTGAGCATATACTCAAAATGTCTGGGTTGAACAACCGCCTGTCCCAGCTGGACATTGACCTCCCGAACGAGGCGGTCATTGACAGAATCCTTCAGTCGCTCCCACCGAGCTACAAGAGCTTTGTGTTGAACTACAATATGCAGGGGATGGAGAAAACTATTCCTGAAGTATTTTCAATGCTGAAGTCAGCAGAGGTAGAAATCAAGAAAGAACATCAAGTGTTGATGGTCAATAAAACCACCAAGTTCAAGAAGGGCAAGGGTAAGAAGAACTTCAAGAAGGACGGCAAGGATGTTGCCGCGCCCGGTAAGCCAGTTGCCGGGAAGAAGTCAAAGAATGGACCCAAGCCTGAGACTGAGTGCTTTTATTGCAAAGGGAAGGGTCACTGGAAGCGGAACTGCCCCAAATACTTAGCGGACAAGAAGGCCGGCAACACTAAAGGTATATTTGATATACATGTAATTGATGTGTACCTTACCAGTACTCGTAGTAACTCCTGGGTATTTGATACCGGTGCTGTTGCTCATATTTGTAACTCACAGCAGGAGCTACGGAATAAGCGGAGACTGGCGAAGGACGAGGTGACGATGCGCGTCGGGAATGGTTCCAAGGTCGATGTGATCGCCGTCGGCACGCTACCTCTACATTTACCTACGGGATTAGTTTTAAACCTCAATAATTGTTATTTAGTGCCAAGTTTTAGCATGAACATTGTATCTGGATCTCGTTTGATACGAGATGGCTACTCATTTAAATCTGAGTATAATGGTTGTTCTATTTATATGAGAGATATGTTTTATGGTCATGCCCCGATGGTCAATGGTTTATTCTTAATGAATCTCGAACGTAATGTTACACATATTCATAGTGTGAATACCAAAAGATGTAAAGTTGATAACGATAGTCCCTCATACTTGTGGCACTGCCGCCTTGGTCACATTGGTGTCAAGCGCATGAAGAAGCTCCATGCTGATGGACTTTTAGAGTCTCTCGATTATGAATCATTTGACACATGCGAACCATGCCTCATGGGCAAAATGACCAAGACTCCGTTCTCCGGAACAATGGAGCGAGCAACCAACTTATTGGAAATCATACATACCGATGTGTGCGGTCCAATGAGCGTTGAGGCTCGCGGAGGATATCATTATGTTCTCACACTCACTGATGATTTGAGTAGATATGGGTATGTCTACTTGATGAAACACAAGTCTGAGACCTTTGAAAAGTTCAAAGAATTTTAGAATGAGGTAGAGAATCAACGTGACCGAAAGATAAAGTTCCTACGATCAGATTGTGGAGGAGAATATTTGAGTCACGAATTTGGTACGCACTTAAGAAAATGTGGAATCGTTTCACAACTCACGCCGCCTGGAACACCTCAGCGTAACGGTGTGTCCGAACGTCGTAATCGCACTCTATTGGATATGGTGCGATCTATGACGTCTCTTACCGATTTACCGCTATCATTTTGGGGATACGCTCTAGAGACAACTACATTCACTTTAAATAGGGCACCGTCTAAATCCGTTGAGACGACACCGTATGAATTGTGGTTTGGGAAGAAACCTAAGCTGTCATTTCTAAAAGTTTGGGGATGCGATGCTTATGTCAAGAAACTACAACCTGAAAAGCTCGAACCCAAGTCGGAAAAATGCGTCTTCATAGGATACCCTAAGGAAACCATTGGGTATACCTTCTACTTAAGATCCGAGGGCGAGATCTTTGTTGCCAAGAACGGATCCTTTCTGGAAAAAGAGTTTCTCTCGAAAGGAGTAAGTGGGAGGAAAGTAGAACTCGATGAAGTACTACCTCTTGAACCAGAAAGTAGTGCAGCTCAGGAAAATGTTCTTGCGGTGCCTACACCGACTGGAGAGGAAATTAATGATGATGATCAAGGTACTTCGGATCAAGTTGCTACTGAACTTCGTAGGTCCACTAGGACACGTTCCACACCAGAGTGGTATGGCAACCATGTCCTGGAAATCATGTTGTTAGACAACGGTGAACCTTCGAACTATGAAGAAGCGATGGCGGGCCCAGATTCCAACAAATGGCTTGAAGCCATGCAATCCGAGATAGAATCCATGTATGAAAAAAAGTATGGACTTTGACAGACTTGCCCGATGATCGGCGAGCGATAGAAAACAAATGGATCTTTAAGAAGAAGACCGATGCGGATGGAAATATTACCATCTATAAGATTTTGAAGAAGTTCAAAATGGATCAGTCCAAGAAAGGGTTCTTGCCTGTATTGCAAGGTGTGAGATTGAGCTCGGCTCAATGCCCGACCACGGCAAAAGATAAAGAAGAGATGAGTGTCATCCCCTATGCTTCAGCCATAGGATCTATTATGTATGCCATGATATGTACCAGACCTGATGTAAACCTTGCCGTAAGTTTGGTAGGAAGGTACCAAAGTAATCCCGGCAAGGAACACTAGACAGCGGTCAAGAATATCCTGAAGTACCTGAAACGGACAAAGGACATGTTTCTCATTTATGGAGGTGACGAAGAGCTCGTCGTAAAGGGTTACGTCGACGCTAGCTTCGACACGGATCTGGATGACTCTAAGTCACAAACCGGATACGTGTATATGTTGAATGGTGGAGCAGTAAGCTGGTGCAGCTGCAAGCAGAGCGTCGTGGCGGAATCTACATGTGAAGCGGAGTACATGGCAGCCTCGGAGGCAGCGCATGAAGCAATTTGGGTGAAGGAGTTCATCACCGACCTGGGAGTCATACCCAATGCGTCGGGGCCGATCAAACTCTTCTGTGACAACACTGGAGCTATTGCCCTTGCCAAGGAGCCCAGGTTTCACAAGAAGACCAGGCACATCAAGCGTCGTTTCAACTCCATCCGTGAAAATGTTCAAGATGGATACATAGATATTTGCAAAGTACATACGGATTTGAATGTCGTAGATCCATTGACTAAACCTCTTTTGCGAGCAAAACATGATCAACACCAGAACTCTATGGGTGTTCGATTCATCACAATGTAACTAGATTATTGACTCTAGTGCAAGTGGGAGACTATTGGAAATATGCCCTAGAGGCAATAATAAAAGCATTATTATTATATTTCCTTGTTCATGATAATTGTCTTTATTCATGCTATAATTGTATTATCCGGAAATCGTAATACACGTGTGAATACATAGACCATAACTTGTCCCTAGTAAGCCTCTAGTTGACTAGCTCGTTGATCAACAGATAGTCATGGTTTCCTGACTATGGACATTGGATGTCATCGATAACGGGATCACATCATTAGGAGAATGATGTGATGGACAAGACCCAATCCTAAGCATAGCACAAGATCGTGTAGTTCGTTTGCTAGAGCTTTTCCAATGTCAAGTATATTTTCCTTAGACCATGAGATCGTGTAACTCCCGGATACCGTAGGAGTGCTTTGGGTGTACCAAACGTCACAACATAACTGGGTGACTATAAAGGTGCACTACAGGTATCTCTGAAAGTGTCTGTTGGGTTGACACGGATCGAGACTGGGATTTGTCACTCCGTATGACGGAGAGGTATCTCTGGGCCCACTCGGTAATGCATCATCATAATGAGCTCAAAGTGATCAAGTGTTTGGTCACGGGATCATGCATTACGGTACGAGTAAAGTGACTTGCCGGTAACGAGACTGAACGAGGTATTGGGATACCGACGATCGAGTCTCGGGCAAGTAACATACCGTTTGACAAAGGGAAATGTATACGGGGTTGATTGAATCCTCGACATCGTGGTTCATCCGATGAGATCATCAAGGAGCATGTGGGAGCCAACATGGGTATCCAGATCCCGCTATTGGTTATTGACCAGAGAGCCGTCTCGGTCATGTCTGCATGTCTCCCGAACCCGTAGGGTCTACACACTTAAGGTTCGGTGACGCTAGGGTTATTAGGAAGACTTGTATGTGATTACCGAATGTTGTCCGGAGTCCCGGATGAGATCCCGGACGTCACGAGGAGTTCCAGAATGGTCCGGAGGTGAAGATTTATATATGGGAAGTTGTCATACGGTCACCGGAAAGTTTCGGGGGCATATCGGTATTGTACCGGGGCCACCGGAGGGGTTCCGGGGGTCCATTGGGAGGGGCCACCTCCCTCGGAGGGCCTCATGGGCTGTAGGGGGCAGGGAACCAGCCCCTGGAGGGCTGGGCGCCCCCCCTTGGGCCCATGCGCCTAGGGTTGGGGGGGAACCCTAGTGGGGGCGCCCCCCTTGCTTGGGCGGCAAGCCCCCTCCCTTGCCCCCCCCCCTCTAGATCTCATCTAGAGGGGGCCGACCCTCTTCCCCCTTCCCCTATAAATAGAGGGGCGAGGGGAGGGCTGCATAGAACATCCAAGGCGCAGCCCCTCCCCTCCCCAACACCTCTCCTCCTCCGTTAAGTGCTTGGCGAAGCCCTGTCGGAGTACTGCCTCTCCACCACCACCACGCCGTCGTGCTGCTGCTGGAGCCTTCTTCCTCAACCTCTCCTTCTCCCTTGCTGGATCAAGAAGGAGGAGACGTCATCCGCTCCGTACGTGTGTTGAACGCGAAGGTGCTGTCCGTTCGGCACTTGGTCATCGGTGATTTGGATCACGGCGAGTACGACTCCATCATCCCCGTTCTCTTGAACACTTCCGCTCGCGATCTACAAAGGTATGTAGATGCACTCCTATCACTCGTTGCTTAGATGAACTCATAGATGGATCTTGGGGAAACCGTAGGAAAATTTTTATTTTCTGCAACGTTCCCCAACAGAGTCCACTAAAGCCATTGCTTGCTTTCCTCCAATTGAAATTAAGTTTGACATGGTGTTAACACTATCAACTTCCATAGCCTTGAGTGAATTTTTCATACATCTGTCCTGAGCATCTTGTGGAGTTTCCTGCTCCTCGTCTGATCCAGTCTCCTGATCATCAGTCTGGTCGGTAGGTTCTTCTCCTGTTAACATGTTAATAACAGGAGCTTGCTTACATCTTTGCCCATGAAAGCATCACCTCATCTCCAGCATTTTCCAGGCTCCCTTGCTCTTTGAGTGGTGGTTGGTAATTTTTTTCCTGGTATTTTAGCTTCAAACCCAGTAGTTTTGAAGTTGTTGTAGTTTTTTTCGATATCCACTTCTAGTCTGGAAATTAGCGTTCTTGGGAGGAATGATTGTTCCATATCCACTGGCAACCGACATGCACTAGTAAGGGTAGGAGGTCTAAAAGGTCTCAACTGGAATTTGATGTGAGATCTCATCCCATTTGCATAGCATTTGACGAACCATTATTCTGCTAGAGTAGGGTTTTCCTCCTGCGTTTCAGCCATCAGGGACTCAAACGGGTCTATGTATTCAAAAATAGATAGGTTTCCTTGAGTTAAACCTTTCTGTTAAATCATATGACCCTATTGGTGAAAACATTTTAAGCACTTCCTCATAGAACTGGGGCCAAGTAAGATGTTTCTTGGTAAGCCACATCTTCTAAGCCAAAAATCTGCCTTGTCAACCACATACCATTGTGTCAAACAAACCTTGTAATCGTTTGGTGCTCCTGATATCTGGCAATACTTCTCACACTGCCTGATCCAACCACCAGGATTGTACCCATCAAACTAAGGAAATGCCATCCGAGGGCCCTTAATGATGTTCTTGAGTAATTGTGTTCTCATTTCCTTCTCATAGTTTTTGTAGTACTCGTCCCAAATTGCATTTACTTCATGTGGATTGGACATGGAAAATGTAGTGGTTCTTGCTGTTTTCATTTGAGCAGTAGGGGATGCTCCTTCATATTGAACATCTTGTGGATTGGCTCGACTAAACCCTGGAGGAGCTGATTTTTGTGCTACCTGGATAGGAGGAAGTCTATGAGCATTTAAGAGTGTGTATTGTCGAGTCTTTTCTTGTTCCAATAGGAGGCGCTTGCGCAATTCTTTTGGCAATGTTCTTGGAGGAATGTCAGGTGTTTCCTGTGGAATTTCAGTTGATGGAGCTTGGTCTCTGCTAATCTCATCAGTAGTTGGTTGAGCTGAGGTGGAAGCATTGGAGCCCAATGTTCTCAACATGTCAGTGATAGTGGACAGTTGCTGACTTAGAGGATCTACGGTCGGACTTGGAAAATCCGCCCCCCTATACGCCCGCGGGTGCTTCCGCGGACAGCGCCCACCGACCCCTCGTATGTCGCCGCACATCCACATACCTCAAATTTCGATCCTAAAATCCATGCACGTCGATCATACGATACAAATTGTCCTAATTCAAAAGTTCGAAACAAAGCAAAGCAAATCATAGTTCAACAAATTGGACATGCCAAAATGAAATCAATGTCTGAGCATGATGGATGGCCTTGGATCACTGGTCGGACGGCGTAATCTGCCTCAGCGCTCGAATGGAAGGGGTGCAGAGATCCGGGCACGACAGCGGAGACAGCTGCTCCACCATGTCCGAACCTCCCTGCGATGTTGCCACTGCCTCCCTCTCTCGCTGCCGACGTCACCACAACTTTCGGGCGATGTTCTCTGTCTTGCAAGTCGTAGCTGATGAAGGGACGCCGACGGACGAGGCGGACTGCCTCTTTGTAGCAGCGGTCTGGTTCGGGCTGGAAGACATCTTCGGCGATAGATCGGGATTGGTGGTGAGGATTGGGAGCAAGCGTGGAGGACGGCGAGGGTCCGGGCACAGGAAAGGTTGGAGGGCGGCGGGAGGAGGAAGAAGGGTTTGGTGGATTTGGTGCAATTTTCGATGGGGTCGGGCTGTCGGGTCCGACGTGGCGGGTGCCCCCATATCTGCCCCATATTTGGGCTGGATATGAGGGGTGTCGGTCAGCCCGGGTGTTTGAGGCCAGTTTAAAGAGCCCGTCTGGGTCGAAAAATCGTGACCGGGCTGTTCGACGTGATTTTGCTCCACAAGAGAAGTTAAATGCATTCAATAGTATTAAAAAAAGTCATGGGTCCATGGATTTTTAGTATGTGACTAATCTAAATTAATTATTTAGAGTTCTTTTTATATGAATGTTAATGCAAGTTACGTGGATGCAAGTTTGATCAAGGGAGGGGTGCGCCCATTTTTCTGATTTTGTACGTACATACATTATTTGATGGGTGATCATCTTTGTATGGGTGAATTGCCAAGTATTTACGTGCTAGCCGGTGCATGCATGCTTTAAAGTTTGGTGTAAAGTTATATACCATGCACATGCACATAGGGTGTGGTAGAAATATTGTACGTATACCTGTGAGTTCCCACGTACCGGCCGGCAAGCTCTCATACATACTTGAATACTCGTATAATCAACAAAAAGAATGAAATGGGTGAGCCTTCGAGACGGTCAGTGAGTCACACGTTTGGCAATCGAATCCGCCCACCTGCCGGCCACTTGGGTAGGAAATTTTGTACCTTGTTTTGCAGGAGTGGGCGTCAAGAAGATCAGCCAAAGATAAACATACGAAGCAAGATCAACACGTTGCCGTCCATATCCCTTCCAAGGAAATCGGCAATGGCCGAACGGCTGCTGCGCGTCATGCAGCCCCTACCTCCTCCTATAAATACACTCATGCGGGGCCAGAGAAAGGGGGACGCTCACATCCATCCTCCGCGCAGCACTTCTTTCATCCATCACGCTGAAACGCAGAAGCACCCGGAGGCTATCAAGGGAGAAGATCTGAAGCCCGGCCAGATGCAAGAAGCTCTCTGGAGAGTTCTCTCACGCGGCGCCAGATTGTCGGCCGGACAAAGGACGCAGGCATCGACGCGGGCGTACACGGAGAGGAGGAAGCGGGCGTACGCCCATCTGCGAGCAAGGGGCCTCGGCGGCAACAACATGAACGCTCGACTCACGTTCCCGGAAGGTAGTACTTTGATCTAACTTGCCACTTCTTTTCTTGCTCCCTCATATACAGCATGCATACACACGGGAACTACACAAACGATGTTGAACTGCCGAAGAGGAGGTTGGCGTGATCAGATCGGGCCGCCGCTGGAGATAGAGCCACGGGCGCCATGGAAGACGATGACATGGAGGTCGACAACACCGGGGTCGCCATCACCGCTCACTCCACTTCATCACAAAGGTGCCGTGGGACACGACGACATGGAGCACGCCACGACGCCGCCCACCGTCGATGTCGTCAAGCTGGCCACATGGAGGTCAGCGGCACAGAGATCGCCACCACCACTCGCGCCCACTTCATTATGATGGTGTCACGAAAGATGATGAACAGGGCCACGGTGAACAGGATCATCGCGAAGGAGACACAGGCGTATAGGTTTTGCACCACGCTCTTGGACGAGACTTATCTCTCCCTTCCTGGCGTACAGATCTTTGTCTGAACTGGAGCTCGCCAATGACGCAGCCCGAGACCGGCCTTCATGTCCTTGGTAGACTCGTCCTTGATGAACAGTTCATGAGGTTCAGGTTGCGACGCACAGGTCCTTGACGCACAGATTGCAACGAACAGAGCCACGGGGGACAGGTTCATGACGATAGAGACTCTGACGTATAGGTTTCGCGCCACGTTCTTGGAGGAGGCAGTGTGGCAGAACCGAAGCTCGTTGATGATGTGGCCTGAGACTCGCCTTTTCCTTCATGGCGTACATATCTTTGTTTGAACTGGAGTTTGTTGTTGCCGCTCTCTTTCTCTCTCAGCTCGTGGACGGAGGTGGAAGAAGAAGATGAACACAGGACACAAGAAATTTTCCTCGGCCGGTGCAAGAACGCCGCCATGGGCACACGAACGCCCTAATCTTTTCTTTGTATTCACAGGCTACATCACGGCTCAGTTTACAATAGGCATCAGTACAGAGGTATTTAAGTCTCCGGCGCACTCACACAGGGCGCTGCCCACCCCTCCTACTCGCGCGTGCACGACCTGCATGCCTGACCGGCAGCGCTCACTACGCGCACGACCAGGAGCCACTAACTCCACGCACGCATACATGACCGGCCGCTGCTCTCGGCCACTAACCCCACTCCGCAAAGCTAGCTAGCTAACAACCTGCATGCATCTAACAAACTCACACACATACGCCACGGTGCCCTGCACAACCAGCGCGCACACTGATCACCACGACCACCATCTGGCTTATTCCTAACATTCTCCCCCTAAGCCCCGACCTCGCCACCCATCCTGACAAGACTCCGGCCTCTCGTCGACTGCCACAGAGAACGCCCTTCTTCATCTCTGACGACACACGCCACCGCTTCTCTTCCTAGCGCACGAATGGCCTTGATTCCCTCGAGCTCGAACTCGACTCCGGGCACTGCCATTACAATGTACACGGGGGGTTTTATACCCAGGGACGCGCCGGGCACGCACCCACGTCCCAGCCTACGTCGAGCCCCGTCCCTCCCGCTCTGCCCGCGCCCCCTCCGACATGCACGCACATATCTGGGCGCGGTGAGCCCGCGATGGACCAGCTCAATGCGCACACCCCCGCTCGCCAACGGCCACCCTACACCACAGTCCCGCCGCGCCAGACACGCCCGACGCACGCCCATACACGCGCCTGACGCATCTAACACGAGCGTCGCGGCTCCGTGCCACGCGCCTCCACGGTTGTCGCGCCAAGCCGCCGCGACCGCTGCGCCACCACGCAGGTCCTCTGAAACTTCCTTGTCTCCGCGACCACCATGCTCTTCGCACACACGACATCACACCGCACAGCCGCGGACTCGCCGCGCGCCGCAGCCGATGCCTCCATGTCGGCCGCGCACGCCGCGGACGCCACCGCGCGCCACGGCCGTCCCTCGAACCTGGTCGCTCTGATGCCAATTGTTGTTGCCGCTCTCTTTCCTCTCAGCTCGCGGACGGAGGTGGAAGAAGAAGATGGACACCGGACAAAAGAAATTTTCCTCGGCCGATGCACGAATGCCGCCGTGGGCGCAAGAACGCTCCAATCTTTTCTTTGTATTCACAGGCTACATCACAACTCAGTTTACAACAGGCAGCAGCACAGAGGTATTTAAGTCCCCGTTGCACTCACACAAGGCGCTGCCCACCCTTCCTACTCGCGCGTGCACGACTTTAATGCCCGGCCGGCCGCGCTCACTACGCGCACGACCAGGAGCCACTAACTCCACGCACGCATACATGACCGGTCGCTGCTCTCGGCCACTAACCCCGCTCCACAAAGCTATCTAGCTAGCTAACAACCTGCATGCATCTAACAAACTCACACACACACACGCCACGGTGCTCTGCACGACCAGCGCGCACACTGATCACCACGACCACCGTGTGGCTTATTCCTAACAGAGTTTGCGAAGATGCAGTCATAGACCGGTTCCCTCCTTCGAGAGGCACACCCACCATGGCAGACAGGTCCATGGCATCGCCTGCGCACAGGTCACTCCTTCGCGTAGCACCACCCCGAGGCGATGCGGCCTCTGCGACATCACCTTCCACGGCCCCGTGAGGTGGCGCCTTTGCCTTGGCGGACTGCCAAATACATGGCGTCTAGCCAAGATGAGGCGCCAACCACCCCGGCCACGCCAATGTGAGCGCGCGTCAGTCTATACACTGTCACCGGTCTCCCTAAACTGTTACTCCCACAAGGAGCAGCCCCTTGCACACCCCGATGAAGCAACCAGGCATCGAGAAGTCCGAACCGAGCGCAAACCATGCCACCCCGACAAAAAATACTCCAACGCCGCCAAGACCGACGAGGCACGACGGCGAGGGCGGGCGTGGCCATCGCAAAGGCCATGCTACTTGCGGCACATGTACCGACGAGGACACGGGCTCTGCCGCCGCCCACACACACCATCATCATCATGCATGGAGAACGTGAAGCGAAGATGACAAAGACGACCACATGGCTTAATCGGAGGTATCCCAGGGAGCAACCCATAGGAGTAATTAACCGGGAGCCTTCCGAGGCCCCGGAAACCAAGAGACCGCAATCGCCATAGTCAGGCTGGCCGCGCTAGTAGGTCACGGAGCGCATTTGTTTTCCTTATGGGATCTTGTAATTTTATTTCTCCATTGAGATTAATGAAATACTTGTTTCCCATACCTTTTTCTTTGTGTATAATGGTACACTGACACGCCCGCATATTTACTTTTCCCTTTCCCGGTGCAAGAGAGAAATACGCTCCTCTTCCCTTCTCCCGGAGTCCCTAGATATTTTTCTCGTGTCAAACAAATTGGCACGCCTGGTGGGACCTGGTTCTCCTCCCATATTTGCTGCACTGTGGTCATCAGAATCGTCTTCGCCCGTCTCCCAATACACACTGCATGCTGCATGACAAGGCATCGGCGAGGATTTCCGTTGATCGAGATCCCTTTCTTACAGGTGGACTCTCATATGGAAGCAACTCGGAGCCAGCAATGATCCATTTTGGATCATTCCCTCCCATGGTCGTCATTGAGCTTTGCGACAAGGTCTACATGCACGAAACTCAAGACCCTGCGCAGTTCCAAACAGTGCAGTTGAAGAAGGCGCAAAGGTGGGAGGCCTCAAAGGCGAAGAAGGAGCATCACGAGCTAATGCTCGAGGCACGTGCCCTATTGAAGGAGTCAACAAGGGCGGATATGAAAGGAGACGTGGAGGTTGCTCAGCACCTTCGTGCTAAGGCCGCCAACAGGCAGCAAGAGCGGCGTCCCATCACGCCCCTACCCCAATTCCGCACTCGAAGCCTTGACGACCAACTCCATGACGCACCGAGGTCGAGCTCCGTGAAGGTTTGGAGGCCATCTCCCGGAACCTGTGGAAGCTCATGGCGAACTCGTGTTTGTCGGAAAGCCTGCACCCTCTTCGAAACTATAGGAGGAAGTATCGCAAGGTACAACTACTCCACCAACAGATTACCTCACGCATCGCTCAGAGCACGGTGCCGGAGGAGGATTGGCCCCTCGGAGCAAGGGACCTAGCGGACAAGGTGTTCACTTACCGGAGCACCTTAACTCCTCTGTACGACTTGTTCCCTGATGATTGGGCGTACGAGCCAACCAAGATCAAGAAGCTAGTAAGGCAGGCCATTATGAAGGAGTTCTGGAAATGGTGTTCACGCAAGGAGCCGGTTCTACCGAGCCCTATAGTCTCCATCAACCTTGAAGATGCTCGAAGGAGGGCATGTGTGCCATGCCTCCACACTTCAGCGGTCGACGGACAGTCTCTCCCCAACGAAAGTAGGTTTTCTATCCTTCTCCATGAAGCACCAGCCCCACGAGACGAAGACCTGTGGCGAGAATTTCGCCAACACCAAGAGCAGATGAACAACATCCAGAGGCGGCTACTTGATCCAGCAGCACCAAGTACATCATCAACACAAGGTGCAGGTGGAGCGAGGCGTCAAGTACCGAGTTATCGCCCTCAACATGAGCGCCACACATTGGCACCTCGGCGACCACCGTCACCAACCAGACACTTTCAGCAATGAAGGCATCCCAACATGCCCCCATGTTGGAACCGATGGTCAAGATACCAAGAGGAAGAAAGGAACACACAACCCACTTAGCAGTGGCGACCACGGGATCCTCCGCGACCGACGCTTCCACCATGACCATCTTCTCCTCCCAGGCAGGGAGATCAACCACAACTACAGGTAATGATGGATAGGACTTCATAATCCACGCGACGACCTGCACCGCCACTTCTACCCACGCCACCAGTGCCACTAAGGGCTGGCGGTGTTCCGACGGATAACCAACGCAAGCGCGAGAGACGCCGGAGAAACCGCCAAGTTCTATATAAAGAACTCGAGGACTTAGTCCGTCGACACACCCAGGTACGTCTATGACCTGATGGCGCGGTCGTTCAAGAAAATGACAGAATCAGGTTCTGCATCTCCCCCGACTTAGATCGAGCGGCACGAGCGGTATAACTACCTGCTTAGTCGTTTGGCGCCGAAACCGCGCAACTCCTCCACAAGCAGCATAGAGCAAAGGGGCAAGGAGATGCCTTCTTCATCCCTTACCCCAAAAAATGGTGAACAGTTGAAGACGGCCACGACACCACCCCCATTGGAGGACCCGAAGATGCTGCCCACTTCGGCCACGCCGATGGACAACATTGAAGTAACCAAGCCTACAACCTCCATTGATACGTCTCCGTCGTATCTACTTTTCCAAACACTTTTGCCCTTGTTTTGGACTCTAACTTGTATGATTTGAATGGAACTAACCCGGACCGACGCTGTTTTCAGGAGAACTGCCATGGTGTTGTTTTTGTGCAGAAAATAAAAGTTCTCGGAATGTCCTGAAACTCCACGGAACACCTTAGAAAAAACAATAAAAAATCCTCGCAAAAGATGAAGACCAGGGGGCCCACACCCTGCTCACGAGGGTGGGGGCGCCCCTCCCCCCCTTGGCGCGCCCCCTACCTCGTGGGCCCCCTGGTGGCCCTCCGACACCAACTCCAACTCCATATATTGGCTTTCGGGGAGAAAAAATCAGAGAGAAGAAATCATCGTGTTTTACGATACGGAGCCACCACCAAGCCCTAATCTCTCTCGGGAGGGATGATCTGGAGTCCGTTCGGGGCTCCGGAGAGGGGGATTCGTCGCTGTCGTCATCATCAACCATCCTCCATCACCAATTTCATGATCCTCACCATCGTGTGTGAGTAATTGCATCGTAGGCTTGCTGGACGGTGATGGGTTGGATGAGATTTATCATGTAATGAGTTAGTTTTGTTAGGGTTTGATCCCTAGTATCCATTATGTTCTGAGATTGATGTTGCTATGACTTTGCTATGCTTAATGCTTGTCACTAGGGCCCGAGTGCCATGATTTCAGATCTGAACCTATTATGTTTTCATGAATATATGTGTGTTCTTAGATCCTATCTTGCAAGTCTATAGTCACCTACTATGTGTTATGATCCGGCAATCCCGAAGTGACAATAATCGGGACCACTCCCGGTGATGACCATAGTTTGAGGAGTTCATGTATTCACTATGTGCTAATGCTTTGTTCCGGTTCTCTATTAAAAGGAGGCCTTAATATCCCTTAGTTTCCAATAGGACCCCGCTGCCACGGGAGGGTAGGACAAAAGATGTCATGCAAGTTCTTTTCCATAAGCACGTATGACTATATACGGAATACATGCCTACATTACATTGATGAACTGGAGCTAGTTCTGTGTCACCCTATGTTATGACTGTTACATGACGAACCGCATCCGGCATAATTATCCATCGCTAATCCGGTGCCTACGAGTTTTCCATATACTGGTTCTCGCTTATTTACTTTTCCGTTGCTACTGTTACAATCACTACAAAATACCAAAAACATTACTTTTGCTGTCTTTACTTTTGTTACCGTTACCACCACTATCATATTACTTTGCTACTAAACACTTTGCTGCAGATACTAAGTTTCCAGGTGTGGTTGAATTGACAACTCAGCTGCTAATACTTGAGAATATTCTTTGGCTCCCCTTGTGTCGAATCAACAAATTTGGGTTGAATACTCTACCCTCGAAAACTGTTGCGATCCCCTATACTTGTGGGTTATCAAGACCTTTTTCTGGCGCCGTTGCCGGGGAGCATAGCTCTATTCTTTGAGTCACTTGGGATTTATATCTGCTGGACACTATGAAGAACTTGAAAGATGATCGAACTACTATTTTGCCCTCAAGTACGAGAGGAGGTAAGGGACTGCCATCTAGCCTTGCACTAGATTCTCCTTCTGTTATGAGTAAGTTTGCGACACCTAAACCTACTACTGCTATGAATTCTGATATGTCGCATGTTATTGATGATGCCACTTCTGCTATGCATGATACTTATGATGAAACTACTTCTATGCTTGATACTACTGTGCCACTTGGTGAATTTCTTGATGAGCAAATTGCTAGGTCTAGAGAAAGAGAAATTATTGAACATGAACATGATGATGTTAGTGATGATGAACCTATGCCTGCTATTCCTGAGGGTTATCTTTTTGATGCTGAATCTTCTGCAGCTATTCTTGCTTGCCAGGATAAACGTGAACTTAAGAGGTTGCTAGTTAAATGGAGTAAAGAATCTTTTTAGAGATAGAATGAAACCCGACCCTGCTTTTGCTACTTCACCTATCTGTGTTCCTGATCAGGATTATTATGATTTTTCTGTTGATCCAGATATAATTACTTTGGCTGAATCTGATCCTTTTTATGGCTATGAATCTGAAACTGTTGTGGCACATCTTACTAAGTTAAATGATATAGCTGCCCTGTTTACTAATAATGAGAGATCGCGCTACCTTTATTTACTCAAAATATTTCCGTTTTCATTAAAGGGTGACGCTAAGATATGGTTTAATTCTCTTGATCTTGGTTGTGTGCAAAGTCCCCAGGATATGATTTATTACTTCTCTGCTAAATATTTCCCTGCTCATAAGAAACAAGCTGCCTTGAGGGAAATATACAATTTTGTGCAAATTGAAGAAGAGAGTCTCCCACAAGCTTGGGGGAGGCTTCTCAAGTTACTTAATGCTTTGCCTGATCATCCTCTTAAGAAACCTGAAATATTTGATATCTTTTATAATGGACTAACTGATGCTTCCAGAGATTACCTGGATAGTTGTGCTGGTTCTCTTTTCAGGGAAAGAACACCGGATGACGCTGAAATTCTATTGAATAATATGTTGGCAAATGAAAATAATTGGGCACCTCCCGAGCCACCTCCTGAGCCAGTTCCAGAGCCAATTACTGAGCCTATTCCTAAACCAACTCCGAAGAAGAGAGGTGTTCTATTTCTCAGTCCCGAAGATATGCAAGAGGCAAAGAAATCTATGAAAGAAAAAGGTATTAAAGCTGAAGATGTTAAGAATTTACCTCCTATTGAAGAAATACATGGTCTTAATTTACCGCCTGTTGAAGAAGTATATGATCTCAATTACTTATTTACTGAAGAACCTCCCGATATCCCGACACAGGTAGTAAAGGTAAATTCTCTCTATAGATATGATAAAGCTGAAGTCCCTCCTACTAAAATTGCTAGTCAGTGCTTGGATGAGTTTGATGACTTTATGTTTAAGCAAGATGACTTTAATGCTTATTTTGGTAGACAATTAAAACAGAATACCTTTATGATTAAACGCTTGGGTGATTATATGGCTGATATTAGAGGTGAACTTAAACTTGTTAGCAAACATGCTTCTATGGTTACCACTCAAGTAGAACAAGTACTTAAAGCTCAGAAAGAAGTGCTTGATGAAATGAATAGTAAGAAAAATGATTATGCTGTTAGAGTGGCTACTAGAACTGGTAGAATGACTCAGGAACCTTTGTATCCTGAAGGCCACCCTAAGAGAATCGAGCAAGATTCTCAGAGAAACAATATTGATGTACCTAGTTCTTCTAAGAGGAAGAAAAAGAAAAATGATAGGACTTTGCAAACTTCTAGTGAACCTATTGCTGAACCACCTGAGAATCCAAATGATATCTCTATTTCTGATGCTGAAACACAATCAGGTGATGAACATGAACCTAGTGATAATGTTAATGATAATGTTCATGTTGATGCTCAACCTAGTAATGATAATGATGTAGAAGTTGAACCTGCTGTTGATCTTGATAACCCACAATCAAAGAATCAACGTTATGATAAAAGAGACTTTGTTGCTAGGAAACATGGTAAAGAAAGGGAACCATGGGTTCAGAAACCCATGCCTTTTCCTCCGAAACCATCCAAGAAAAAGGATGATGAGGATTTTGAGCGCTTTGCTGAAATGATTAGACCCATCTTTTTGCGTATGCGATTAACTGATGTGCTCAAAACAAATCCTTATGCTAAGTATATGAAGGATATCATTACTAATAAAAGAAAGATACCTGAAGCTGAAATTTCCACCATGCTTGCTAATTATACTTTTAAGGGTGGAATACCAAAGAAACTTGGAGATCCAGGAGTACCTACTATACCATGCTCCATTAAAAGAAATTATGTTAAAACTGCTTTATGTGATCTTGGAGCCGGTGTCAGTGTTATGCCTCTCTCTTTATATCGTAGACTTGACTTGAATAAGTTGACACCTACTGAAATATCTTTGCAAATGGCTGATAAATCAACTGCTATACCTGTCGGTATTTGTGAGGATGTGCCTGTTGTGGTTGCAAACGTTACTATTTTAACGGACTTTGTTATTCTTGATATTCCCGAGGATGATAGTATGTCTATTATTCTTGGAAGACCTTTCCTTAATACTGCAGGGGCTGTTATTGATTGCACCAAAGGCAATGTCACTTTTCATGTTAATGGCAATGAGCACACGGTACATTTTCCGAGGAAACAACCTCAAGTTTATAGTATCAACTCTATTGGAAAAATTCCATCGATTATATTTGGAGGTTTTGAATTTCCTCTCCCTACTGTCAAGAAAAAGTATGATATTCTTATTGTTGGGGATTTTCATATCCCCGTTGAGGTAACTTAGTGTCATTCGAAATTTCTCCGGTTCCGTGATTATTCGGAATGAGTTTGTTAATAAGACTTGATCAACCTTGTTAGTGGGTTCATTTTGATGATCACGAGATGGATGAAACTAGAAGCACAACCTTCTGTACCCTCTCTATATTTTCTGTTATTTAGTAGAAATAAAGTAAAATAGTATTTTTTCTGTCTGTCTCCTGACTTATCCGTGCAATATAAAAATATCCCGAAAATAAAAGTCCTCAGAATGCCATGCCAATTTAATATGATTTTTTCGGGAATATTTGAGAATTTACTGTGCAAAAATTACCACGGGGGGAGCTGCCACCTGGCCACGAGGGTGGAGGGCGCGCCCTACCCCCCTGGGCGCGCCCCCTGCCTCGTGGGCCCACGGTGGCCCTCCTCCACTTATTACTGCACCCATCTTCTTCCTCTGCCTCACACAAACACGAAAAACCAACTCAAGCACGAGTTCCAGCCCCCGTTGCTGTGATTTTCGATCTCCTTGCTCAAAGCACCTCTCGCAAAACTGCTTGGGGAGATTGTTCCTTGGTATGTGACTCCTCCATTGGTCCAATTAGTTTTTGTTCTAGTGCTTTATTCATTGCATATTCATGCTGCATAGGTGACCATGTTCTGGAGCTTGCATGTCAAATTTATATGGTTCCAAGTAGTTCCAATGCTTGATATAGGCCCTAGGCACTTGTGGGAGTTGTTGCTATCAATTTTATTGAAGTTGGTTCACTTTTATTTGAAGTTACTAAAAATTTCAGATTGTTTCAGAAATAATGAAGAGACTTTTGAGGGGCTCGTCGAGCCGAAGCCCTAAGGAAAAACAAAAGGAAGAAGAGGAGAAGCCCAAATTTAATTTGCCTCGCACCGCGGAGGTCCAGCCGTGTGAATGGCCTTCCGATGACTTCTTGAGGAGAGCTGGGATTTATGAAGATTTATATCTATTGATTGAGAATGTTGGCCTCACCAACTTCCTCCACAACCAACGTCATCAGTATCTCTTACTCACAAATACTTTGTGCAAAACTTCTACTTTTTCCCTAAGAAATCACCTCCAACAGTAGAGTTTCATTTATATGACATTGTGAAAGAGATGACATTAGCTGAATTCTGCGAGGTTTGCAGAATACCCTTTGAGGGCACCTTAGATGAACCCCACCGTAACGAAGTAGAAGCTTTTATTAACACTATCACGGTGGGAGAAACTAGGAAGGTTTCTGACGCGGGGATCACTAGCATACATTATCCTGTTTTACGCTACTTTGCCTTATTTGCTAGTCGTTGCTTGATTGGACGCGGGAACTGTGGGAACCTCAGTATTCCTGATATTATTATTTTGCTCCATGGTTTATACCGCAATAGCTCTGTTAGTATGGGTGGAATTGTTGCTAGACGGTTAAGTCTGAACCGCACTAAGGGCCCCATCTTTGGAGGCATTTATGCTTCTCGCCTTGCTGAACATTTTGAAATACCTATTAGGCACGAGGAGAAAGAAGAAACAGCGTTGCCCCATGCTTATTTAGATTATAAGAGTATGATAGCGCATGATTTTCTTGTTAAGAGTCGCGATGGGGAGCTCAAATATAAATTATACTTTGATAAACATCACCCTGAGACTATTACTTTGCCTGCTCCTTCTTTGTTTAACTTGTCTGCAGAACCTCACATCGTTCCGTGGTCGGTTGTTCAAGCCTATCGGAACCCTGCACCATCCCCGAGCCGGAGCCACAAGATGAGCCTCCACGACTATCTGTTTATTCTTGGGATCCAGAGGAGGCTGCCAGCCAGTGGCAGTCAGAGTCTTCTTCGTCACACTATGACCCCAGCTACACTTAGGGATATCCGCCAGGCTATCCCTGGTAATAGACCAACTTAGGCCAAAAGCCTAAGCTTGGGGGAGTACGTATTTCCCACCGACATTACATTCATGTTCACACACACACTCATTGCTAGATGTCGGTGCTCATATTTTTTCACTGTAATATCCATGCTAGTTTAATTCTCTTTTCCTGCTTTCTTCTTGTGTGTTTGATAAACTTTAAGAAAAACCAAAAAAATTAGTTAGTTTACTTTTCATGCTTGTAGTAGAATTAAAAAGAAAACCCAAAAATATTTCCCGTTCTTCTTTTTACTTGTTGGGAGCTTTCCCGTGTAAATAGTTTTTATTTCTTTTCCTTTCTTTGGGGGTCGAGAAGACCATATTGAAAATGTTTAGTGGCTCTTATATGCATGATTGTTTATTTAACTTAGAGCCCATATTACTTGTCTTCTCTCTTGAGTTGAATGCTTGCAGATTCCAGCTTAGTCCAATGCACGTGCACTCTTATTATTATACACACCGTTCGGTCGTGCAAGTGAAAGGCAATAATGATGATATATGATGGACTTATTGGGAAGAGAAAAGCTGGTATGAACTCGACCTCTCTTGTTTTTGTAAATATGATGATTCATCGTTCTTGATTCAGCTATTATGAATTAAACATATTTGCAATGACATTTAGAGATTATAGTTGCTTGTGCCATGCTTGATTAGCTATGAGTTATAATGGTTTACCTTGCGTGCCAACATGCTATTAGAATGATTATGATGTGGTATGATGGGATGGTATCCTCCTTTAAATGTATTGAGTGACTCGACTTGGCACATGTTCACGCATGTAGTTGAATCAAATCAACATAGCCTTCATGATATTTATGTTCATGGTGGATTATATCCTACTCATGCTTGTATTCGGTGTAAATTAATTTTAATGCATGTTTACGACTGTTGTCGCTCTCTCAGTTGGTCGCTTCCCAGTCTTTTGCTAGCCTTCACCTGTACTAAGCGGGAATACTGCTTGTGCATCCAAACTCCTTAAGCCCCAAAGTTATTCCATATGAGTCCACTATACCTACCTATATACGGTATTTACCTGCCATTCCAAGTAAAATTGTATGTGCCAAACTCTAAACCTTCAAACAAACATTCTGTTTTGCTTGCTCGAATAGCTCATATGTCAACTAGAGCTGCCCTTATCTTCCGTGTTAGGCGGGTTATTCTCAAGAGGAGTGGACTCCGCTCCTCATTCATGAGAAAATGGCTGGTATCCAGGATGCCCAGTCCCATGCTTTATGCAAACTAAATCAAAATAACTGCAAATAAAACTCCCCTTGGGACCCGTTGAATATTGGAGGCACTCGTTGTTTCGAGCAAGCCATGGATTGATGTTTGTGGAGGAAGAGGAGTATAAACTTTACCATTCTGTTTGGGAACCGCCTATAATCTTTTTAGCATGGAAGATATCGTCGTCTTTTAGTTGCTATGTTGACAATGAAAGTATGCCGCTCAAAATATAATTTATCTCTATTTCAAAACTGAGCTCTCGCACCTCTACAAATCCCTGCTTCCCTCTGCGAAGGGCCTATCCATTTACTTTTATGTTGAGTCATCACCCTTCTTATTAAAAAGCACCCGCTGGAGAGCACACTGTCGTTTGCATTCATTATTATTGGTTTATATTGGGTATGACTTGACTGGATCTCTTTTACCATGAATTACAATGTTTAGTCAGTCCTTGATCTTTAAAGGTGCTCTGCATTTATGTTTTGCGGTCTCAGAAAGGGCTAGCGAGATACCATTTTGTTATATCATATTATGATTATTTTGAGAACGTGTTGTCATCCGAGTTTTGCTATTATGGCTTGCTAGCTGATTATGCTATTGATATGAGTAATTGTGAGACCTACGTGTCATTGTGAGTATGGTTAGTTCATAATAATTGCTGAAACTTGAATGCTGGCTTTTCATGTTTACAACAACAAGAGCAAACAGAGTTTGTAAAAGTTTTTCTTTTTCTCTTTCAGTTTGTCAACTGAATTGCTTGAGGACAAGCAAGGGTTTAAGCTTGGGGGAGTTGATACGTCTCCGTCGTATCTACTTTTCCAAACACTTTTGCCCTTGTTTTGGACTCTAACTTGTATGATTTGAATGGAACTAACCCGGATTGACGTTGTTTTCAGCAGAACTGCCATGGTGTTGTTTTTTGTGCAGAAAATAAAAGTTCTCGGAATGTCCTGAAACTCCACGGAACACCTTAGAAAAAACAATAAAAAATCCTCGCAAAAGATGAAGACCAGGGGGCCCACACCCTGCTCACGAGGGTGGGCCCCCCTGGGTGCGCCCCCCTACCTCGTGGGCCCCCTGGTGGCCCTCCGATGCCAACTCCAACTCCATATATTGGCTTTCGGGGAGAAAAAAAATAGAGAGAAGAAATCATCGCGTTTTACGATACGGAGCCACTGCCAAGCCCTAATCTCTCTTGGGAGGGCTGATCTGGAGTCCGTTCGGGGCTCCGAAGAGGGGGATTCGTCGCCGTCATCATCATCAACCATCCTCCATCACCAATTTCATGATGCTGACCGCCGTGTGTGAGTAATTGCATCGTAGGCTTGCTGGACGGTGATGGGTTGGATGAGATTTATCATGTAATCGAGTTAGTTTTGTTAGGGTTTGATCCCTAGTATCCATTATGTTCTGAGATTGATGTTGCTATGACTTTGCTATGCTTAATGCTTGTCACTAGGGCCTGAGTGCCATGATTTCAGATCTGAACCTATTATGTTTTCATGAATATATGTGAGTTTTAGACCCTATCTTGCAAGTCTATAGTCACCTACTATGTGTTATGATCCGGCAACCCCGAAGTGACAATAACCGGGACCACTCCTGGTGATGACCATAGTTTGAGGAGTTCATGTATTCACTATGTGCTAATGCTTTGTTCCGGTTCTCTATTAAAAGGAGGCCTTAATATCCCTTTGTTTCCAATAGGACCCCGCTGCCACGGGAGGGTAGGACAAAAGATGTCATGCAAGTTCTTTTCCATAAGCACGTATGACTATATACGGAATACATGCCTACATTACATTGATGAACTGGAGCTAGTTCTGTGTCACCCTATGTTATGACCGTTACATGACGAACCGCATCCGGCATAATTATCCATCGCTAATCCGGTGCCTACGAGTTTTCCATATACTGGTTCTCGCTTATTTACTTTTCCGTTGCTACTGTTACAATCACTACAAAATACCAAAAACATTACTTTTGCTGTCTTTACTTTTGTTACCGTTACCACCACTGTCATATTACTTTGCTACTAAACACTTTGCTGCAGATACTAAGTTTTCAGGTGTGGTTGAATTGACAACTCAGCTGCTAATACTTGAGAATATTCTTTGGCTCCCCTTGTGTTAAATCAACAAATTTGGGTTGAATACTCTACCCACGAAAACTATTGCGATCCCCTATACTTGTGGGTTATCATCCACCAACAACGAAGTGGCTCCTGAGGCTATATCCAAGGCCGCTCTCCAACCAGACCCAACACTTCCCATGAATCCTCCTCTTGTTCCCTATGATAGGTTGGACCAAGATGGGGATGCTAACAAGCTTCAGCACAAGGCAGACAAAACAAAGGAACCAGGTGAGAAGAACCTGGCTCTATGTGGCATGCTAGGAGTGCAACCTAGTCAAGAGTCAAGCAATGGATGGTGACCTCCTCGCATCACCCAGGAGTTTGGCTATCCTTCAGATGAAGAGATCATGCCAAACCCGAAGGCGGACTTCGGGAAGACTTTCTTACCCCGCCTCGGCCATGTGCGTGCATGGTTCAAAGGTGCGGAGGGCGGACCCAAGACACGCTCTTTGTCATAACAAGAAGGTGCAAGATCCAAGGCCCCATGTCTTCCTATAACTGCAGGCAAAGGATCGCTAGCGGATGGAAGCACTTCACGATCGAGACATATCACCACTCCGCTACACCGACATCGCGGCTCGTCTTCCTGAAGACCCTAACAAACTTCACCAGGTTGCAAGTCAGCCTGGAGCTAACACGCGAGTGAGGTCATTGCACGTCAGAGTGTAACGGATGGGCCTATTGGAGATGGAGAGCACCAAGACGACCTCGGCGACGAAGAGAGCTTCTCTGACTCATCTTCTTCGCCTTCGTTGGAGATGCACCTGAACTCCCGTCCTTACCAAGACCTTTTTCCGTCTGACTTATCAGATTTTGAAGATGGTATTGGAGATCTCCACACTATGCCAGTTCGCATGGTGAACAGTGGCGGTGCCCCCAAAGATCTCCAGGAGCCAGGTGCTGCAAATGCAGTAGCGATGCGTCAAGCTTCCTTAGAAGAACATGTCAGGGACCAGCGTCAGACAATCAACCAGTTGTCGTCAAAGCTTGACCAGTTCATCGAGCTCATGATGAACAACCAAGGTGCTCCGTCACGAGGCGCGCCATAACGGGCGGTGGATCCACAAGAAGAAGAGTTACTTGGTGACGCTCATGTGGTGGTGCCACTTAATGATGTGCGTAAACGCCAAGACCCCAGCCAAGGTTGTCAGAATCGCGATTTTGAATCGGATCGGAGCTCTGATGGTAGGATCGCAAATCGTAGAATCTTCACTATCAGGATCGTAGAAACGTAGATTCTATGAAGTAAAATCATAGAATTAGAGGGGTTAGTTTGGATCTTAAAGTCGTAGAATCATATAACAGAATCGCGATTCTGACAACCTTGACCCCAGCACGCACACTCGGCCATTGGTTAGCCCCGTTAGTTCCGGCAATGCGGCGCCAAATGCGAGCATGTTGAAGGACTGCAATGACATTGTTGAAGATATGGTGGCAAAAATTCAAGCAAATGACGATGTATCAAGCCCCTCGCACCTCAAAGAGCGAGCTGGAGAAACCTTATGAGGCATGGCACGACATGGTGGCATACCCCTCAGGGTGGCACCCACCAAAGTTCCGCCAATTTGATGGAACCGGTGACGCATGGGAGCACTTGGCGTACTTCGAGGCGGCATGCGGCGACACAGCAAACAGCTCGTCACTTTTCTTGTGCCAATTTTTAGGGTTGCTAAATGGACCTGCATTCCATTGGTACAGCCGTTTACCGGTTGGATCCATTGGAAGTTGGGCGGGCATGAAGTCTTCAAGAAGCACTTTCTCGCCATGAAGAAGGACTTCTCCATCATCAAGCTAGCGCAAGTTAGACAGCAGCGAGACGAGTCCATTGACGAATACATCATCTGATTTTGCAACAGCTATGTGCGTCTAGCTAGAGAGATGCACCTTGAGGATGCCATCGAGATGTGTGTCCATGGGATGCAACAACATTGGTCACTTGAGGTCTCTCGGTGCGGGCCTAGAACCTTCAGCGCCCTAAGCACGATGGTGGCAGCCACAAAGCTCGAGTTAGAGAAATCACCACAGATAATGGAGCTCTATAAGAATTCCAGCACATTCGATCCCGCTAAGCACTTTGCCTCGACATCCAAGCTAATCAACAATGGTGGCATGATGACCACACTAGCTGAAACCAACACCACTAGAATCTTCTCGTCTGCACCACAGATCATGTGCCTGTCTTAGGTGCAAGAGGTGAACAGATAGGAGGAAGACAACGCTCGTCGATGCAGGAGCTCCTCAAGAAGCAGTACATCTTCTGACGTGAACTTGTCAAGGACATGTTCAACCAGCTGATGGAGCATCAAGCCTTGAACCTGCCAGAACCTCGAAGGCCCGATCAGGTGAGAATGACTAATAATTCTTTGTTTTGCCCATATCACAGGTATGTAGGACATGTCATCGAGGATTGCGTCGCATTCAAAGAATTGCTCCAAAGAGCTGTTAACGAGAAGAGGATCAACCTTGACCCCGAAGCCATCAACCCAGTCTACCATGCGGTGAACATGGTGAGCTAGAAGTCAGCCCCTTCATCGAGTCAAGGCATGGAGCTCGAAGAAACATGGGTGCCACTAGCCCAAGTCAAGGACCAGCTATCTAACCTCGACGCTGCCGTCGGGACTTCAGAGGGCAACTCCTACAACACCATCATGTCGTTCGGGTTTAAGAACGCAGGTGTGACGTACCATCATGCCATGACACATGTTCTCAGTGCCAAGGGGAAGAAGAGACGAGCATGATTGTATCTTCATCAAGTCCTTAAGGGCGTACCGCATTACAGTCTGTACCCCAACACTTGCTATACGTTTTCTCTCATCTACAGGAGTGAAGTGGTCCTAGCTTCAGCGGTCCATAGCCCACCCAAGATGAACAGGTACAACTTCGTTTCCAAGAGCTGGACACCCTTGAAGAGGAGCAACTTCATGCCCTGCAAAATCTGGAGCTCTACCGCCAGAACATGGTGAGAGCCTACGACAAGCTCGTCAAGCAACGCGTATTCCGGAAGGGCAAGCTAGTCCTCGTGCTTCGTCAGCCCATCGTCATCGCGCACAAGACAAAGGGGAAGTTCGAGCCAAAGTGGGAAGGACCATATGTTGTTGACCAAGTCTATGACGGGGGTGCATACCAGCTGGTTGATTCCCAGGGAGCCCGGCCTATGCCCCCAATCAATGGAAGGTTCCTTAAAAATATTTTTCTTAAAATGTTGTCTCTTTCGTTGCTGTTTTTGCTTTTCCTTGGGGAGACCCCTTTTCAGTGGGCTATCGGATCCATGATGCACTCTTCGTTGCATGTTGTGGATACTTCCTTAGTCTCCCCAATTTTAACAGACTCAGTCCAACAACAAAAAAATGGCTTTCCCTACCACATCATGCTGTTAGTTGAAGTTTTGGCTACCCTAGGACTTGTCGGACGGTGGCACGATGTGTCAAGTTGCAGGCAGAGCGGCTCCTACACCCACAATGCACGACACATATCAGGTGTATGCTTTCGGAGGCAGCGGAGATGATTACTTGGGCACTTCTGAGCGTCGTGACCCCGCGCCCTTCATGTTTCATGTCATGCTTCATGTTCGCAGGGGCTCGCATCCCAGGGGCGACTATAGGAAAATATTCATGGTGGATACCTGGCCCAATGCAAGTTGGTTCCGTACGTAGCCACATGACAACCCTGGGGTACGCCACCAAAACCTCCAGATAAAATTCCAGAGGGTTTTCTTAGTCCATAGAGGTGAATAGGTGTCTTCCAAGTTCTCAAGGTGGGTCTTCGAGAAGTCATGAAAGAAGAATCCTCAAGAAGTGCAAGTGGAATTCACAAAAGTTCAAGCAAGTTCATGAAGTTTGTGGCCAATCAATCAATCCGCAAAAAAAAAACAATCCTAAATCTCCAAGAAGCAACCAAAAAAATACCCAAGAGTCCAAGCAGTAGTCAAGTTGTCCCAAACAGTAAGAGACACACTGGAAAGAAGGCGGAAGGTAGATGTTCACCACCCCTCAATAAGGCATGAAGAAAAATCGCCAAGTTGTTCTCCCAAAACCATCTACCCTGAACCTACCATACCCAAGTCTCCGGGTTCAAGAGGCATGCGCAGGGGGCATGGCGAGCTATGGGGCCCCCTCCACATGATGATGGTCTAGAATATGAATTTCGATTGCCTCTCGGAAGCATCCCGAAACATGGCATCTTCATACGCATACACCGAGGCTTAAGCAGTTGTTGATTTGTAATCGTCATGGTACTTCGACGATTCCTGATGACAAGTCCTTTGGTAGCCTTCTCGGATGTCACACCTATAGTTGGTGTATAACGGGAAAGCCAACATTTTAAAAACCAACAAAACCTCTTTTTTTCCTCTTGGTTCGCTTTGTTTTGTTGGGTGTTTCTGAAGGAAATATGCCCTAGAGGCAATAATAAAGTTATTATTTATTTCCTTATATCATGATAAATGTTTATTATTCATGCTAGAATTGTATTAACTGGAAACATAATACATGTGTGAATACATAGACAAACATAGTGTCACTAGTATGCCTCTACTTGACTAGCTCGTTAATCAAAGATGGTTAAGTTTCCTAACCATAGACATGAGTTGTCATTTGATTAACGGGATCACATCATTAGAAGAATGATGTGATTGACATGACCCATTCCGTTAGCCTAGCACTTGATCGTTTGGTATGTTGCTATTGCTTTCTTCATGACTTATACATGTTCCTGTAACTATGAGATTATGCAACTCCCGTTTACCCGAGGAACACTTTGGGTGCTACCAAACGTCACAACGTAACTGGGTGATTATAAAGGAGTACTACAGGTGTCTCCAAAGGTACATGTTGGGTTGGCGTATTTCAAGATTAGGTTTTGTAACTCCGATTGTCGGAGAGGTATCTCTGGGCCCTCTCGGTAATGCACATCACTATAAGCCTTGCAAGCAATGTAGCTAATGAGTTAATTACGGAATGATGCATTACGTAATGAGTAAAGAGACTTGCCGGTAACGAGATTGAACTAGGTATTGGATACCGACGATCGAATCTCGGGCAAGTAACATACCGATGACAAAGGAAACAACGTATGTTGTTATGCGGTTTGACCGATAAAGATCTTCGTAGAATATGTAGGAGCCAATATGAGCATCCAGGTTCCGCTATTGGTTATTGACCGAGAATAGTTCTAGGTCATGTCTACATAGTTCTCGAACCCGTAGGGTCCGCACGCTTAACGTTACGATGACAGTTTTATTATGAGTTTATGAGTTTTGATGTACCGAAGGAGTTCGGAGTCCCGGATGAGATCGGGGACATGACGAGGAGTCTCGAAATGGTCGAGACGTAAAGATCGATATATTGGACGACTATATTCGGAGTTCGGAAAGGTTCCGAGTGATTCGGGTATTTTTCGGAGTACCGGGGAGTTACGGGAATACGGGAAAGAGTATTGGGCCTTAATGGGCCTTAGTGGGAAGGAGCCAGGAGGTGGCGCGCGCCCCTCCCAAGCCCAGTCCGAATTGGACAAAGGGTTTGGGGCGCGGCCCCCCTCTCCCTTCCTTCTCCACTTCCCTCCTTTCCCCCCTTCTCCTAGTTGGACTAGGAAAGAAGGAGTCCTACTTCCGGTGGGAGTAGGACTCCCCTTGGCACGCCCTCCTCCTAGGGCCGGCCTCCTCCTCCCTTGCCCCTTTATATACGGGGGCAGGGGGCACCCCATGACACACAAGTTGATCTACAGATCGTTCCTTAGCCGTGTGCGGTGCCCCCCTCCACCATATTCCACCCTGGTCATATCGTCGCGGAGTTTAGGCGAAGCCCTGCGCCGGTAGAGCATCATCATCGTCACCACGCCGTCGTGCTGACGGAACTCATCCCCAACACTTTGCTGGATCGGAGTCCGGGGATCGTCATCGAGCTGAACGTGTGCTGAACTCGGAGGTGCCGTACGTTCGGTGCTTGGATCGGTCGGGTCGTGAAGACGTACAACTACATCAACCGCGTTGTGCTAACGCTTCCGCTTACGGTCTACGAGGGTACGTGGACAACACTCTCCCCTCTCGTTGCTATGCCATCACCATGATCTTGCATGTGCGTAGGAAATTTTTTGAAATTACTACGTTCCCCAACAGTGGCATCCGAGCCAGGTTTTATGCGTTGATGTTATATGCACGAGTAGAACACAAGTGAGTTGTGGGCGATACAAGTCATACTGCTTACCAGCATGTCATACTTTGGCTCGGCGGTATTGTGAGATGAAGCGGCCCGGACCGACATTACGCGTACGCTTACGCGAGACTTGTTTCACCGTTACGAGCACTTGTGCTTAAAGGTGGCTGGCGGGTGTCTGTCTCTCTCACTTTAACTGAATCGAGTGTGGCTACGCCCGGTCCTTGCGAAGGTTAAAACAGTACTAACTTGACAAACTATCGTTGTGGTTTTGATGCGTAGGTAAGAACGGTTCTTGCTCAGCCCGTAGCAGCCACGTAAAATTTGCAACAACAAAGTAGAGGACGTCTAACTTGTTTTTGCAGGGCATGTTGTGATGTGATATGGTCAAGACGTGATGCTATATTTTATTGTATGAGATGATCATGTTTTTGTAACCGAAGTTATCGGCAACTGGCAGGAGCCATATGGTTGTCGCTTTATTGTATGAAATGCAAATGCCCTGTAATTGCTTTACTTTATCACTAAGCAGTAGCGATAGTCGTAGAAGCAATAGATGGCGTAACGACAACGATGCTACGATGGAGATCAAGGTGTCGCGCCGGTGACGATGGTGATCACGACGGTGCTTCGAAGATGGAGATCACAAGCACAAGATGATGATGGCCATATCATATCACTTATATTGATTGCATGTGATGTTTATCCTTTATGCATCTTATCTTGCTTTGATTGACGGTAGCATTTTAAGATGATCTCTCACTTAATTATCAAGAAGTGTTCTCCATGAGTATGCCGTTGCGAAAGTTCTTCGTGCTGAGACACCAAGTGATGATCGGGTGTGATAGGCTCTACGTTCAAATACAACGGGTGCAAAACATTTGCACACGCGGAATACTTAGGTTAAACTTGACGAGCCTAGCATATACAGATATGGCCTCGAAACACGGAGACCGAAAGGTCGAACGTGAATCATATAGTAGATATGATCAACATAGTGATGTTCACCATTGAAACTACTCCATCTCACGTGATGATCGGACATGGTTTAGTTGATTTGGATCACGTAATCACTTAGATGACTAGAGAGATGTCTGTCTAAGTGGGAGTTCTTTAGTAATATGATTAATTGAACTTTAATTTATCATGAACATTAGTCCTGGTAGTATTTTGCAAATTATGTTTTAGATCAATAGCTCGCGTTGTTGCTTTCATATGTTTATTTTGATATGTTCCTAGAGAAAATTGTGTTGAAAGATGTTAGTAGCAATGATGCAGATTGGATCCGTGATCTGAGGTTTATCCTCATTGCTGCACAGAAGAATTATGTCCTTAATGCACCGCTAGGTGACAGACCTATTGCAGGAGCAGATGCAGACATTATGAAGGTTTGGCTAGCTCAATATGATGACTACATGATAGTTTAGTGCACCATGCTTAACGGCTTAGAATCGGGACTTCAAAGACGTTTTGAACGTCATGGATCATATGAGATGATCTAGGAATTGAAGTTAATATTTCAAGCAAATACCCGAGTTGAGAGATATGAAGTCTCCAACAAGTTCTATAGCTAAAAGATGGAGGAGAATCGCTCAACTAGTGAGCATGTGCTCAGATTGTCTGGGTACTTCAATCGCTTGAATCAAGTGGGAGTTAATCTTCCAGATAAGATAGTGATTGACAGAATTCTCTAGTCACCATCACTAAGTTACTAGAACTTCGTGATGAACTATAGTATGCAAGGGATGACGAAAACGATTCCCGAGCTCTTCGTGATGTTGAAATCGACGAAGGTAGAAATCAAGAAAGAGCATCAAGTGTTGATGATTGACAAGACCACTAGTTTCAAGAAAATGGCAAAGGGAAACAAAGGGAAACTTCACGAGGAATAGCAAACAAGTTGTCACTCCCGTGAAGAAGACCAAAGCTGGACCAAAGCCTAAAACTGAGTGCTTACACTGCAAAGGGAATGGTCACTGGAAGCGGAAATTCCCTGAATATTTGGTGGATAAGAAGGATGGCAAAGTGAACAAGGGTATATTTAATATACAGGTTATTGATGTGTTCCTTACTAGTGTTTATAGTAGCCCTTGAGTATTTGATACTTGTTCAGTTGCTAAGATTAGTAACTCGAAACAGGAGTTACAGAATAAACAGAGACTAGTTGAAGGGTGGAGTGATGATGAGTGTTGGAAGTAGTTCCAAGATTGATATGATCATCATCGCACACTCCCTATACTTTCGGGATTAGTGTTAAACATAAATAAATGTTATTTGGCGTTTGCGTTGAGCATGAATATGATTTGATCATGTTTATTGTGATACGGTTATTCATTTAAAGTTAGAGAATAAATTGTTATTCTGTTTACATGAATAAGACCTTCGAAGGTCATACACCCAATGAACATAGTTTGTTGGATCTCGATCGTAGTGATACACATATTCATAATATTAATGCCAAAAGATGAAAAGTTAATAATGATAGTGCAACTTATTTGTGGCACTGCCATTTGGGTCATATCGGTGTAAAGCGCATGAAGAAACTCCATAAAGATGGATTTTTGGAATCACTTGGTTATGAATCATTTGATGCTTGCGAACCGTGCCTTTTGGGCAAGATGACTAAAACTCCGTTCTCCAGAACAATGGAACAAGCTACTGACTTATTGGAAATAATACATATCGATGTATGCAATCCAATGAGTGTTGATGCTCGTGGCAAGTATCGTTATTTTCTGACCTTCACAAGATGATTTGAGCAGATATGGGTGTTGGGGTACGTAGTAATTTCAAAAAAATTCCTACGCACACGCAAGATCATGGTGATGGCATAGCAATGAGAGGGGAGAGTGTTGTCTACATACCCTTGTAGACCGTAAGCGGAAGCGTTAGCACAACGCGGTTGATGTAGTCATACGTCTTCACGGCCTGACCGATCAAGCACCGAAACTACGGCACCTCCGAGTTCTTGCACACGTTCAGCTCGATGACGTCCCTTGAACTCCGATCCAGCCGAGTGTCGAGGGAGAGTTCCGTCAGCACGACGGTGTGGTGACGATCTTGATGTTCTACCGTCGCAGGGCTTCGCCTAAGCACCGATACGATATTATCGAGGTGGACTATGGTGAAGGGGGGGCACCGCACACGGCTATGAGATCCAAGGGATCAATTGTTGCGTCTTTGGTGCTAGCCCTGCCCCTCTATTTATATGTTGAGCCCCGGGGTCGAAACTTGGAGCAAAAGCCTCCTCAACGTCGGTTTTGCCCGAAAGGCAAGAGTCCCACTCAGACTCCAGGACCAAACGCCACAATCCTTGGCGTCTGTCCCAGACGCCATGGTCCTCGGCGTCTGGCCCAGGGCCAGACGCCAGGGTCTCCGGCGTTTGGCCCCCTGGCCTCCGCAAAACTCCTTTTGCACCGACCTAAAGCCTCATGGGCTTGACCCCTTGGCCTAACCATATCATCCAATATATGAATCTTTACGTCTCGACCATTTCGAGACTCCTCGTCATGTCCCCGATCTCATCCGGGACTCCGAACTCCTTCGGTACATCAAAACATGTAAACTCATAATATAACTGTCATCGAAACCTTAAGCGTGCGGACCCTACGGGTTCGAGAACAATGTAGACATGACCTAGAACTTGTTTCCGGTCAATAACCAATAGCGGGACCTGGATGCCATATTGGCTCCCACATATTCTACGAAGATCTTTATCGGTCAAACCGCATAACAACATACGTTGTTCCCTTTGTCATCGGTATGTTACTTGCCCGAGATTTGATCGTCGGTATCCAATACCTAGTTCAATCTCGTTACCGGCAAGTCTCTTTACTCGTTACATAATACATCATTCCATAACTAACTCATTAGCTACATTGCTTGCAAGGCTTTATAGTGATGTGCATTACCGAGAGGGCCCAGAGAT
Organism: Triticum aestivum; assembly: GCF_018294505.1. Lineage (NCBI taxonomy): Eukaryota > Viridiplantae > Streptophyta > Magnoliopsida > Poales > Poaceae > Triticum > Triticum aestivum. Next base: position 157,854,659 of record NC_057795.1, on the reverse strand, counting down.
ACCTCTCCGACAATCCGAGTGACAAAACCTAATCTCGAAATATGCCAACTCAACATGTACCTTCGGAGACACCTGTAGTACTCCTTTATAATCACCCAGTTACGTTGTGACGTTTGGTAGTACCCAAAGTGTTCCTCCAGTAAACGGGAGTTGCATAATTCTCATAGTTACAGGAACATGTATAAGTCATGAAGAAAGCAATAGCAATATACTAAACGATCAAGTGCTAGGCTAACGGAATGGGTCATGTCAATCACATTATTCTCCTAATGATGTGATCCCATTAATCAAATGACAACACATGTCTATGGTTAGGAAACATAACCATCTTTGATTAATGAGCTAGTCAAGTAGAGGCATACTAGTGACTATATGTTTGTCTATGTATTCACACATGTATCATGTTTCAAGTTAATACAATTCTAGCATGAATAATAAACATTTATCATGAAATAAGGAAATAAATAATAACTTTATTATTGCCTCTAGAGCATATTTCCTTCAGTCTCCCACTTGCACTAGAGTCAATAATCTAGTTCACATCGCTATGTGATTTAACACCAATATTCACATCTGCATGTGATTAATACCCATAGTTCACATCATCATGTGATCAACACCCAAAGGGTTAACTAGAGTCAATAATCTAGTTCACATTGCTATGTGATTAACACCCAAAAGAGTACTAAGGTATGATCATGTTTTGCTCGTGAGAGAAGCTTAGTCAACGGGTCTGTCATATTCAGAGCCGTATGTATTTCGCAAATATTCTATGTCCACAATGCTCTGCACGGAGCTACTCTAGCTAATTGCTCCCACTTTCAATATGTATCCAGATTGAGACTTAGAGTCATCTGGATTGGTGTAAAAGCTTGCATCGTTGTAACTTTTACGACGGGCTCTTTTATCACCTCCATAATCGAGAAACATCTCCTTAGTCCTCACTAAGGATATTCTTGACCCATGTCCAGTGATCTACTTATTAGATCAAAATTGTATTCCTTTGCCAAACACAGAGCAAGGTATACAATAGGTCTGGTTCACAGCATAGCATACTTTATAGAACCTATGACTGAGGCATAGGGAATGACTTTTCATTCTCTTTCTATTTTCTGCAATGGTCGGGTCTTGAGTCTTACTCAACTTCACACCTTGTAACACAGGCAAGAACTCCTTCTTTGACTGTTCCATTTTGAACTATTTCAAAAATTTATCAAGGTATGTACTCATTGAAAAATCTTATCAAGCGTCTTGATCTATCTATATAGATCTTGATGCTCAATGTGTAAGCAGCTTCACCGAGGTCTTGCTTTGAAAAACTTTTATTCAAGTATCCTTTCATGCTATCCAGAATTTCCATATCATTTCCAATTAACAATATGTCATCCACATATAATATTAGAAATGCTACAGAGCTCCCACTCACTTTCTTGTAAATACAGGCTTCTTCAAAAGTCTGTATAAAACCATATGCTTTGATCAACTCATCAAAGCGTATATTCCAACTCCGAGATGCTTGCACCAGTCCATTGATGGATTGCTGGAGCTTGCACACTTTGTTAGCATCTTTAGGATTGACAAAAACTTTCTGGTTGCATCATATACAACTCTTCTTTAATAAATCCATTAAGGAATGCAGTTTTGACATCCATTTGCCAGATTTCATAAAATGTGGCAATTGCTAACATGATTCAGACAGACTTAAGCTTCGATACGAGTGAGAAAATCTCATCGTATTCAACACCTTGAACTTGTTGAAAACATTTCGCAACAAGTCGAGCTTAGTAGATAGTAACACTACTATCAATGTCCGTCTTCCTCTTGAAGATCCATTTATTTAACATGGCTTGCTGATCATCGAGCAAGTCAATCAAAGTCCATACTTTGTTCTCATACATGGATCATATCTCAGATTTTATGGCCTCAAGCCATTTCGTGGAATCTGGGCTCATCATCGCTTCCTCATAGTTCGTAGGTTCATCATGGTCTAGTAACATGACTTCCAGAACAGGATTACCGTACCACTCTGGTGCGGATCTTACTCTGGAAGACCTACGAGGTTCTGTAGTAACTTAATCTGAAGTTTCATGATCATCATCATTAACTTCCTCACTAATTGGTGTAGTAGTCACAGGAACAGATTTCTGTGATGAACTACTTTCCAATAAGGGAGCAGGTACAGTTACCTCATCAAGTTCTACTTTCCTCCCACTCACTTCTTTCGAGAGAAACTCCTTCTCTAGAAAGGATCCATTCTTAGCAATGAATAACTTGCCTTCCGATCTGTGATAGAAGGTGTACCCAATAGTTAACTTTGGATATTCTATGAAGACGCACTTCTCCGATTTGGGTTTGAGCTTATCAGGTTGAAACTTTTTTCATATAAGCATCGCAACTCCAAACTTTAAGAAACGACAGCTTAGGTTTACTGCTAAACCATAGTTTATACGATGTCGTCTCAACGGATTTAGATGGTGCCCTTTTAAACGTGAATGCAGCTGTCTCTAATGCACAACCCCAAAACGATAGTGGTAAAACTGATAAGAGACATCATAGATCGCACCATATCCAATAAAGTGCGGTTACGGCGTTCGGACACACCATAACGTTGTGGTGTTTCAGGTGGCATGAGCTGTGAAACTTTTCCACATTGTTTTAACTGAAGACCAAACTCGTAACTCAAATATTCGTGTCCGCGATCAGATCGTAGAAATTTTATTTTCTTGTTACGATGATTATTCCACTTCACTCTGAAATTCTTTGAACCTTTCAATTATTTCAGACTTATGTTTCATCAAGTAGATATACCCATATCTGCTCAAATCATTTGTGAAGGTCAGAAAATAACGATACTTGCCACGAGCATCAACACTCATTGGATCGCATACATCGGTATGTATTATTTCCAATAAGTCAGTAGCTTGTTCCATTGTTCCGGAGAACGGAGTTTTAGTCATCTTGCCCAAAAGGCACGGTTCGCAAGCATCAAATGATTCATAACCAAGTGATTCCGAAAATCCATCTTTATGGAGTTTCTTCATGCGCTTTACACCGATATGACCCAAACGGCAGTGCCACAAATAAGTTGCACTATCATTATCAACTTTGCATCTTTTGGCATCAATATTATGAATATGTGTATCACTACGACCGAGATCCAACAAACTATTTTCATTGGGTGTATGACCATCAAAGGTTTTATTCATTTAAACAGAACAACAATTATTCTCTGATTTTAAATGAATAACCGTATTGCAATAAACATGATCAAATCATATTCATGCTCAACGCAAACACCAAATAACATTTATTTAGGTTCAACACTAATCTCGAAAGTATAGGGAGTGTGCGATGATGATCATATCAATCTTGGAACCACTTCCAACATACATCGTCACTTCACCCTCAACTAGTTTCTGTTTATTCTATAACTCCTGTTTCGAGTTACTAATCTTAGCAACCGAACAAGTATCAAATACTCAGGGGTTACTATAAACACTAGTAAGGTACACATCAATAACATGTATATCAAATATACCCTTGTTCACTTTGCCATCCTTCTTATCCACCAAATATTCAAGGCATTTCCGCTTCTAGTGACCATTTCCTTTGCAGTGTAAGCACTCAGTTTCAGGCTTTGGTTCAGCTTTGGGCTTCTTCATGGGAGTGACAACTTGCTTGTCATTCTACTTGAAGTTCCCCTTTCTTTCCCTTTGCCCTTTTCTTGAAACTAGTGATCTTGTCAACCATCAACACTTGATGCTCTTTCTTGATTTCTAACTTCGTTGATTTCAACATCATGAAGCGCTCAGGAATCGTTTTCGTCATCCCTTGCATACTATAGTTCATCACAAAGTTCTACTAACTTGGTGATGGTGACTAGAGAATTCTGTCAATCACTATCTTATTTGGAAGATTAACTCCCACTTGATTCAAGCGATTGAAGTACCCAGACAATCTGAGCACATGCTCACTAGTTGAGCGATTCTCCTCCATCTTTTAGCTATAGAACATGTTGGAGACTTCATATCTCTCAACTCGGGTATTTTCTTAAAATATTAACTTCAACTCCCGGAACATCTCATATGGTCCATGATGTTCAAAAGTCTTTGAAGTCCCGATTCTAAGCCATTAAGCATGGTGCACTAAACTATCAAGTAGTCATCATATTGAGCTAGCCAAACGTTCATAACGTCTGCATCTGCTCCTGCAATAGGTCTGTCACCTAGCGGTGCATTAAGGACATAATTCTTCTGTGCAGCAATAAGGATAAACCTCAGATCACGGATCCAATCCGCATCATTGCTAATAACATCTTTCAACACAATTTTCTCTAGGAACATATCAAAAAAAAACATATGAAAGCAACAACGCAAGCTATTGATCTACAACATAATTTGTAAAATACTACTAGGACTAAGTTCATGATAAATTTAAGTTCAATTAATCATATTAAACCCACTAGAAGACATCCTCTATCTTAAGTGATCACGTGATCCAAATCAACTAAACCATGTCCGATCATCACGTGAGATGGAGTAGTTTCAATGGTGAACATCATTATGTTGATCATATCTACTATATGATTCACGCTCGACCTTTCGGTCTCCGTGTTCCGAGGCCATATCTGTATATGCTAGGCTCGTCAAGTTTAACCTGAGTATTCCGCGTGTGCAACTGTTTTGCACCTGTTGTATTTGAACGTAGAGCCTATCACACCCGATCATCACGTGGTGTCTCAGCACGAAGAACTTTCGCAACGGTGCATACTCAGGGAGAACACTTCTTGATAATTAGTGAGAGATCATCTTAAAATGCTACCGTCAATCAAAGCAAGATAAGATGCATAAAGGATAAACATCACATGCAATCAATATAAGTGATATGATATGGCCATCATCATCTTGTGCTTGTGATCTCCATCTTTGAAGCACCGTCGTGATCACCATCGTCACCGGCGCGACATCTTGATCTCCATCGTAGCATCATTGTCGTTACGCCATCTATTGCTTCTACGACTATCGCTACCGCTTAGTGATAAAGTAAAGCAATTACAGGGCGTTTGCATTTCATACAATAAAGCGACAACCATATGGCTCCTGCCAGTTGCCGATAACTTCGGTTACAAAACATGATCATCTCATACAAAAATATAGCATCACGTCTTGACCATATCACATCACAACATGCCCTGCAAAACCAAGTTAGACGTCCTCTACTTTGTTGTTGCAAATTTTACGTGGCTGCTACGGGCTTAGCAAGAACCGTTCTTACCTACGCATCAAAACCACAACGATAGTTCGTCAAGTTAGTGTTGTTTTAACCTTCACAAGGACCGGGCGTAGCCACACTCGATTCAGCTAAAGTGAGAGAGACAGACACCCGCCAGCCACCTTTAAGCACATGTGCTCGTAACGGTGAAACCAGTCTCGCGTAAGCGTACGCGTAATGTCGGTCCGGGCCGCTTCATCTCACAATACCGCCGAACCATAGTATGACATGCTGGTAAGCAGTATGACTTGTATCGCCCACAACTCACTTGTGTTCTACTCGTGCATATAACATCAACGCGTAAAACCTAGGCTCGGATGCCACTGTTGGGGAACGTAGTAATTTCAAAAAAATTCCAACGCACACGCAAGATCATGGTGATGGCATAGCAACGAGAGGGGAGAGTGTTGTCTACATACCCTTGTAGACCGTAAGCGGAAGCGTTAGCACAACGCGGTTGATGTAGTCGTACGTCTTCACGGCCCGACCGATCAAGCACCAAAACTATGGCACCTCCGAGTTCTTGCCCACGTTTAGCTCGATGATGTCCCTCGAACTCTGATCCAGCTGAGTGTCGAGGGAGAGTTCCGTCAGCACGACGGCGTGGTGACGATCTTGATGTTCTACAGTCGCAGGGCTTCGCCTAAGCACCGATACGATATTATCGAGGTGGACTATGGTGAAGGGGGGGCACCGCACACGGCTATGAGATCCAAGGGATCAATTGTTGCGTCTTTGGTGCTAGCCCTGCCCCTCTATTTATATGTTGAGCCCCGGGGTCGAAACTTGGAGCAAAAGCCTCCTCAAAGTCGGTTTTGCCCGAAAGGCAAGAGTCCCACTCGGACTCTAGGACCAAACGCCACAATCCTTGGCGTCTGGCCCAGACGCCATGGGCCTCGGCGTCTGGCCCAGGGCCAGACGCCAGGGTCTCCGGCGTTTGGCCCCCTGGCCTTCGCAAAACTCCTTTTGCACCGACCTAAAGCCTCATGGGCTTGACCCCTTGGCCTAACCATATCATCCAATATATGAATCTTTACGTCTCGACCATTTTGAGACTCCTCGTCATGTCCCCGATCTCATCCGGGACTCCGAACTCCTTCGGTACATCAAAACATGTAAACTCATAATATAGCTGTCATCGAAACCTTAAGCGTGCGGACCCTACGGGTTCGAGAACAATGTAGACATGACCTAGAACTTGTTTCTGGTCAATAACCAATAGCGGGACCTGGATGCCCATATTGGCTCCCACATATTCTACGAAGATCTTTATCGGTCAAACCGCATAACAACATACGTTGTTCCCTTTGTCATCGGTATGTTACTTGCCCGAGATTTGATCGTCGGTATCCAATACCTAGTTCAATCTCGTTACCGGCAAGTCTCTTTACTCGTTACGTAATACATCATTTCGTAACTAACTCATTAGCTACATTGCTTGCAAGGCTTTATAGTGATGTGCATTACCGAGAGGGCCCAGAGATACCTCTCCGACAATCGGAGTGACAAAACCTAATCTCGAAATATGCCAACTCAACATGTACCTTCGGAGACACCTGTAGTACTCCTTTATAATCACCCAGTTACGTTGTGATGTTTGGTAGTACCCAAAGTGTTCCTCCGGTAAACGGGAGTTGCATAATTCTCATAGTTACAGGAACATGTATAAGTCATGAAGAAAGCAATAGCAATATACTAAACGATCAAGTGCTAGGCTAACGGAATGGGTCATGTCAATCACATTATTCTCCTAATGATGTGATCCCATTAATCAAATGACAACACATGTCTATGGTTAGGAAACATAACCATCTTTGATTAATGAGCTAGTCAAGTAGAGCCATACTAGTGACTATATGTTTGTCTATGTATTCACACATGTATCATGTTTCCGGTTAATACAATTCTAGCATGAATAATAAACATTTATCATGAAATAAGGAAACAAATAATAACTTTATTATTGCCTCTAGGGCATATTTCCTTCAATGGGTATATCTACTTGATGAAACATAAGTCTGAAATAGTTGAAAGGTTCAAAGAATTTCAGAGTGAAGTGGAAAATCATCGTAACAAGAAAATAAAGTTTCTGCGATCTGATCGCGGAGACGAATATTTGAGTTATGAGTTTGTTCTTCAATTAAAACAATGTGGAATATTTTCACAGCTCACGCCACCTGGAACACCACAACGTAATGGTGTGTCCGAACGTCATAACCGCACTTTATTTGATATGGTGCGATCAATGATGTCTCTTACCGATTTACCAATATCGTTTTAGGGTTATGCATTAGAGTAGCTGCATTCACTTTAAATAGGGCACCATTAAAATCCGTTGAGACGACGCCTTATGAACTGTGGTTTGGCAAGAAACCAAAGTTGTCGTTTCTTAAAGTTTGGGGCTGCGATGCTTATGTGAAAAAGTTTCAACCTGATAAGCTCGAAACCAAATCGGATAAGTGCGTCTTCATAGAATACCTAAAGGTAACTATTGGGTACACCTTCTATCACAGATCCGAAGGCAAGTTATTCGTTGCTAAGATGGATCCTTTCTAGAGAAGGAGTTTCTCTCGAAAGAAGTGAGTGGGAGGAAAGTAGAACTTGATGAGGTAACTGTACCTTCTCCCAAATTGGAAAATAGTTCATCACTGAAATCAGTTCCAGTGATTCCTACACCAATTAGTGAGGAAGCTAATGATGATGATCATGTAACTTCAGATCAAGTTACTATAGAACCTCGTAGGTCTTCTAGAGTATGGTCCGCACCAAAGTGGTACGGTAATCCTGTTCTGAAAGTCATGTTACTAGACCATGATAAACCTACGAACTATGAGGAAGCGATGATGAGCCCAGATTCCGCAAAATGGCTGGAGGCCATGAAATCTGAGATAGGATCCATGTATGAGAACAAAGTGTGGACTTTGGTTGTCTTGCCCGATGATCGGCAAGCCATAGAAAATAAATGGATCTTCAAGAGGAAGACCGACGTTGATAGTAGTGTTACTATCTACAAAGCTCGACTTTTCGCAAAAAGGTTTTTCGACAAGTTCAAGGTGTTGAATACAATGAGATTTTCTCACTTGTATCGATGCTTAAGTCTGTCCGAATCATGTTAGCAATTGCCACATTTTATGAAATCTGGCAAATAGATGTCAAAACTGCATTCCTTAATGGATTTATTAAAGAAGAGTTGTATATGATGCAACCAGAAAGTTTTTGTCAATCCTAAAAATGCTAACAAAGTGTGCAAGCTCCAGCAATCCATCAATGGACTGGTGCAAGCATCTCAGAGTTGGAATATACGCTTTGATGAGTTGATCAAAGCATATGGTTTTATACAGACTTTTGAAGAAGCCTGTATTTACAAGAAAGTGAGTGGGAGCTCTGTAGCATTTCTAATATTATATGTGGATGACATATTGTTGATTGGAAATGATATAGAAATTCTGGATAGCATGAAAGGATACATGAATAAGAGTTTTTCAAAGCAAGACCTCGGTGAAGCTGCTTACACATTGAGCATTAATATCTATATAGATAGATCAAGACGCTTGATAAGTTTTTTCAATGAGTACATACCTTGATAAATTTTTGAAATAGTTCAAAATGGAACAGTCAAAGAAGGAGTTCTTGCCTGTGATGCAAAGGTGTGAATTTGAGTAAGACTCAAGACCCGACCATGGCAGAAAATAGAAAGAGAATAAAAAGTCATTCCCTATGCCTCAGTCATAGGTTCTATAAAGTATGCTATGCTGTGAACCAGACCTATTGTATACCTTGCTCTGAGTTTGACAAAGGAATACAATTTTGATCTAAGAGTAGATCACTGGACAGCGGTCAAGAATATCCTTAGTGAGGACTAAGGAGATGTTTCTCGATTATGGAGGTGATAAAAAGGCCCGTCGTAAAAGCTACAACGATGCAAGCTTTTACACCAATCCAGATGACTCTAAGTCTCAATCTGGATACATATTGAAAGTGGGAGCAATTATCTAGAGTAGCTCCATGCGGAGCATTGTGGACATAGAATGTTTGCAAAATACATACGGCTCTGAATGTGACAGACCCGTTGACTAAGCTTCTCTCACGAGCAAAACATGATCACACCTTAGTACACTTTGGGTGTTAATCACATAGCGATGTGACCTAGATTATTGACTCTAGTAACCCCTTTGGGTATTGGTCACATAACGATGTGAACTATGTTAATCATATACAAATATGAATATTGGTGTTAAATCACATGGCGATGTGAACTAGATTATTGACTCTAGTGCAAGTGGGAGACTGAAGGAAATATGCCCTAGAGGCAATAATAAAGTTATTATTTATTTCCTTATATCATGATAAATGTTTATTATTCATGCTAGAATTGTATTAACCGGAAACATAATACATGTGTGAATACATAGACAAACATAGTGTCACTAGTATGCCTCTACTTGACTAGCTCGTTAATCAAAGATGGTTAAGTTTCCTAACCATAGACATGAGTTGTCATTTGATTAACGGGATCACATCATTAGAAGAATGATGTGATTGACATGACCCATTCCGTTAGCCTAGCACTTGATCGTTTGGTATGTTGCTATTGCTTTCTTCATGACTTATACATGTTCCTGTAACTATGAGATTATGCAACTCCCATTTACCCGAGGAACACTTTGGGTGCTACCAAACGTCACAACGTAACTGGGTGATTATAAAGGAGTACTACAGGTGTCTCCAAAGGTACATGTTGGGTTGGCGTATTTCAAGATTAGGTTTTGTCACTCCGATTGTCGGAGAGGTATCTCTGGGCCCTCTCGGTAATGCACATCACTATAAGCCTTGCAAGCAATGTAGCTAATGAGTTAGTTACGGAATGATGCATTATGTAATGAGTAAAGAGACTTGCCGGTAACGAGATTGAACTAGGTATTGGATACCGACGATCGAATCTCGGGCAAGTAACATACCAATGACAAAGGGAACAACGTATGTTGTTATGCGGTTTGACCGATAAAGATCTTCGTAGAATATGTAGGAGCCAATATGAGCATCCAGGTTCCGCTGTTGGTTATTGACCGAGAATAGTTCTAGGTCATGTCTACATAGTTCTCGAACCCGTAGGGTCCGCACGCTTAACGTTACGATGACAGTTTTATTATGAGTTTATGAGTTTTGATGTACCGAAGGAGTTCGGAGTCTCGGATGAGATCGGGGACATGACGAGGAGTCTCGAAATGGTCGAGACGTAAAGATCGATATATTGGACGACTATATTCGGAGTTCGGAAAGGTTCCGAGTGATTCGGGTATTTTTCGGAGTACCGGGGAGTTACGGGAATACGGGGAAGAGTATTGGGCCTTAATGGGCCTTAGTGGGAAGGAGCCAGGAGGTGGCGCGCGCCCCTCCCAAGCCCAGTCCGAATTGGACAAAGGGTTTGGGGCGCGGCCCCCTCTCCCTTCCTTCTCCACTTCCCTCCTTTCCCCCCTTCTCCTAGTTGGACTAGGAAAGAAGGAGTCCTACTCTCGGTGGGAGTAGGTCTCCCCTTGGCGCGCCCTCCTCCTAGGGCCGGCCTCCTCCTCCCTTGCCCCTTTATATACGGGGGCAGGGGGGCACCCCATGACACACAAGTTGATCTACGGATCGTTCCTTAGCCGTGTGCGGTGCCCCCCTCCACCATATTCCACCTTGGTCATATCATCGCGGAGTTTAGGCGAAGCCCTGCGCCAGTAGAGCATCATCATCGTCACCACGCCGTCATGCTGACGGAACTCATCCCCGACACTTTGCTGGATCGGAGTCCGGGGATCGTCATCGAGCTGAACGTGTGCTAAACTCGGAGGTGTCGTACGTTCGGTGCTTAGATCGGTCGGATCGTGAAGACGTACGACTACATCAACCGCGTTGTGCTAATGCTTCCGCTTACGGTCTACGAGGGTACGTGGACAACACTCTCCCCTCTCGTTGCTATGCCATCACCATGATCTTGCGTGTGCATAGGAATTTTTTTTAAATTACTACGTTCCCCAACAGTTTCTAGTTGTTGTGCTTCCCCAACATCTCTTGCAGCCAATGAAAAGGTACTTTTGGCATTGCCGATGACAACTGAGGGAGTCCTGGATTAGGGGGTGTCCGGATAGCCGAACTATCACCTTTGGCTGGACTCCTGGACTATGAAGATACAAGATTGAAGACTTCGTCCCGTGTCCGGATGGGACTTTCCTTTGCATGGAAGGCAAGCTTGGCAATACGGATATGTAGATCTCCTACCATTGTAACCGACTCTATGTAACACTAACCCTCTTTGGTGCCTATATAAACCGGAGGGTTTTAGTCCGTAGGACGAACAACAATCATACCATAGGCTAGCTTCTAGGGTTTAGCCTCTCTGATCTCGTGGTAGATCTACTCTTGTACTGCCCATATCATCAATATTAATCAAGCAGGAGTAGGGTTTTACCTCCATCGAGAGGGCCAGAACTTGGGTAAAAACATCGTGTCCCTTGTCTCCTGTTACCATCCGCCTAGACGCACAGTTCGGGACCCCCTACCCAAGATCCGGTGGTTTTGACACCGACATTGGTGCTTTCATTGAGAGTTCCTCTGTGTCGTCATCTTTAGGCCCGATGGCTCCTCTGATCATCAACAACAATGCGGTCTAGGGTGAGAGCTTTCTCCCCGGACAGATCTTCGTATTTGGCGGCTTTGCACTGCGGGCCAATTCGCTTGGCCATCTGGAGCAGATTGAAAGCTATGCCCCTGGCCATCAGGTCAGATTTGGAAGTTTGAACTACACGGCTGACGTCCGCGGAGACTTGATCTTCGACGGGTTCGAGCCACAGCCAAGCGCGCCGCACTGTCACGATGGGCATGATCAAGCTCTGCCGCCGAACAGTGCCCTGGAGGCCGCACCAGTGTCCGCTCCGACCCTTAGCTCGGAGCCGACTGCGCCGATCGAGGACGGGTGGCTGGACACCGCCTCGGGGGCTGCAATCTCTATGGTGATTGAGCCGAACACCATCCCTGTCCTTTGCAAGGCTCGTAACTCCAAGGTGTCGGACTCCTCTCCGGACTCCGAACCTTCCGCGCCCCTGCCAATCGAATCCAATTGGGCGCCGGTCATGGAGTTCACCGCCGCGGACATCTTTCAGCACTCGCCCTTTGGCGACATCCTGAATTTACTGAAGTCTCTCTCTTTATCAGGAGAGCCCTGGCCAGATTATGGTCAGCAAGGTTGGGATGCGAACAACGAAGAAATTCAAAGCCCACCCACCACCCACTTCGTAGCCACTGTCAAAAGTTTAAACGACGTGCTCGATTTCGACTCCGAAGACATCGACGGTATGGACGACGATGTAGGACATAAGCATGAACCAGCACCTATAAGGCATTGGACAGCCACCTCATCTCACGATGTATACATGGTGGACACACCTGAAGGAAGCGACAACGAGGAACAACGGGACGCCACGAGGGATCATTCCCTCGAAAAGCATTCAAAACGGCGACGTAAGCACCGCTCAAAATCCCGCCTCGACAAAGACAGCAGCCATACAGACCCAGCCATAGAGCAAGGCGAACCGGTGGACGATGAACATGCCATCGAGCAACCGTCCGAACAGGACAACCTGGATAAACAATCCGTCCCCGGCGAAGATAATAGTCCGGATGATCTCACGCCGGACAAGTTGCTGGAGCAGAAGAACCTCCACAAAAGGCTCATCGCCGCTACGCGTAGCCTGAGAAAGCAGAAGCGGAAGCTCCAAACAGCGGAAGATGCACTCAGAATCAGATGGAGCAAAGTACTCAACACTGCAGACAAATACGGCGATAGTCGTCGAACAACGAGCTACCCGAAGCGAAAACTACTGCCCGAATTTGATGAGGAGGCCATAGAGCCCCCGCAATCAAATAATAAGGAGACCACCCGGTCGGATAGACGACCCCATGGCAAACATAGAGCGGCAAACGGCACCGCACACAAGCCGGCACGCGATCCGCACACGGATTCGCATCAAAAAGATGGCCCAGTTAGATCTATCTACGGGCCAAGAAAGCAAGCTCTAGTAAGCAATGCAACACATCAAGTATCCGAATATTACGGTACACCTAAATATAGGGGTGCCGCACACCCCCTATGTTTCACCGATGAGGTTCTGGATTATGAATCTCCAGCGGGATTCAAGCCCGTAAACATAGAGGCATACGACAGAACAACAGACCCTGGAGTCTGGATTGAGGATTACATCCTCCACATACACATGGCTAGAGGAGATGACCTCCACGCCATAAAATACTTACCCCTCAAGCTCAAAGGGCCAGCCCGGCATTGGCTCAAAAGCCTCCCCTAAAACACCATTGGAAGTTGGGAAGAGCTCGAGGATGCTTTTCGGGCAAATTTTCAAGGGACCTATGTCCGACCTCCGGATGCAGACGATTTAAGTCACATAACTCAACAACCCGGAGAGTCGGCCCGAAAATTCTGGAACAGATTCCTTACCAAAAAGAACCAAATAGTCGACTGTCCGGACGCCGAAGCCTTAGCAGCTTTCAAACACAACGTCCAAGATGAATGGCTCGCCAGACACCTTGGCCAAGAAAAGCCAAGAACAATGGCCGCATTAACAAGCCTCATGACCCGCTTTTGCACTGGAGAGGATAGCTGGCTGGCAAGATGCAGTACCAGCGACCCAAGTACATCCGAAGTCAGGGATGGAAACGGGAAACTACGACGCAGCAAGGACCAGCGCCGGACCAAGGGAAACAGCCCAAAGAGCACGGCAGTCAACGCTGGATTCAAAATCTCTCGGCAGAATCATAAAAAACTGCCCCTTAAGGATAACAGGGACGAGCTATCTAACTTAAACAAAATTTTGGACAAGATATGCCAAATCCACAGTACTCCCGGGAAGCCTGCAAACCATACCCATAGAGATTGTTGGGTCTTCAAGCAGTCCGGCAAACTCAACGCCAAACACAAGGGGCTCGACACACCAAGCGAGGACGATGACGAACCCCACAAGCAGAGCACCGGAAAACAAAAGAATTTCCCACAATAAGTCAAAACAGTAAACTCACTTCACGTGACAAAAGGGAAAAATAGAGCGGTGCCCATAGAGGTACGTGCCATACGGCCTATCCCAGAGGAGTCCCGCCACTGGTTGTTAAAACCAATCACCTTCGACCATCAGGATTACTCTAGAAGTATCCGGTATGCAGGATGGACTGCCTTGATATTAGATCTGATAATTGACGGACTCCAATTTACACAAGTCCTAATGGACGGCGGCAGTGATCTAAACCTGCTATACCAGGACACAAGCCGCAAAATGGGGATAGACCCAACCAAAATTCACCATAGCAACACTTCCTTTCAAGGGGTAATGCCAGGCCCACATGCCCATTGTACGGGCTCTCTACTGCTAGAAGTTGTGTTCGGCTCACTCGACAACTTCCATCGTGAAAAGTTAACCTTCCACCTCGCCCCGTTCACAAGTAGCTACCAAGCACTACTGGGACGCGAAGCTTTCGCCCGCTTTAACACAATACCGCATTATGCATCCCTTACACTTAAAATGCCCGGTCCGCGAGGCATCATCTCCTTAAAGGGAAATACCGAGTGTTCCTCGAGCGCGGAAGACGGTGTGACTGCCTTGACAGCCACACACTAAGCCGGCGTCACCAATCAAAGCACCTAAACAGGTCGTTCAGACCCCGAACACGGCTAGACGAGTCCGGCGTAAACATACAAGGGCTTACTAGCCGCATACCCCTGTACAAGGGGCTCCGCACATGTACAACAAGACACAATAAAG
Organism: Triticum aestivum; assembly: GCF_018294505.1. NCBI lineage: Eukaryota > Viridiplantae > Streptophyta > Magnoliopsida > Poales > Poaceae > Triticum > Triticum aestivum. The sequence continues at coordinate 157,839,585 of NC_057795.1, read as the reverse complement.
CTCAATTTTATTCATTCTTTGAATTGTACTTTGTTTATTTAATATAACATACATTTTTGCACGATCTTTTTCAACTAAGTTCCTCTCTTTTACAGATGAACACCGTGCTACACCCGTCCAGGATACGGTACAACGGAGACACAGGCGCAGACATGCAGTAGGGACCCGTGACAAGGATTCTTTTCAGATTAAGACCCTGCGTAAACCTTTTTTACTGTCTCTTGTTGATACACATCCCCTGGTTTCTTGCTATAACCGAGGAGGAGGCTGGCGTTTTGGCATGGGCCACATCAGAATTTTGCGCGTACCTGGACACCAGGGGCTTATTACCAAGGGCGTTGTTCGGCCCGTTTTCACAAAGACCGAATACCTTAGGGAGTGTTCGGCGTCTCGAGTTAGGCCTTATATGCATCAGCTCCGAATCATGTCTTTGGTCAAATGTTGGGTTTGCCCAGCTCCTGTGTTTTGTTGCCTTACGTTCCGCTCTATCGGCTAAGGCGGCACCAGGAGAACTACTGCGATTGTGCCCCGGTTCGGCCAGGCGAGCACCTCAGTAGAGAAAGCCGAAAACTGACTGTCATGATATAGCGTGAGACTGGTCAACCACTCGATGACCAGCCGGAATCTATAGGATTCCTCCGCATTGACGAAGGGCCGTTTCCCGGTCAGGCACATACGCGCCCTGAATTCGGGTGAGCGCGGTGCCCCTAGGGGCTATATAGTAGCCCCACTGTCAAACTCCTATGGCTAAGTGGAAGTGATAAAGCATTATAGTCCGGTTGCCTAGTTTGCTGCGCTACCACCTCCTTTATAGGACCAAGACGTTGGATCAAGTGTGAAAATGCGCCTTTTGCAAACACCCCTGCATTATATGCGAGGGGGCTGAAGCCGAAGACTGCCATCTTTCAGGTTATATATACATATACATTAGCGGCCGCACAGGAGGTATTTTAATTCTTGAAAGGCACAAGTATAAAAAGCTTTTATATTCCATCGATACATTGTTTCACAATAATACATGTTATTCGAACATAATATCCTTCGAGCACTGCGTCTCTATTAAACGAGCGCCCTGCAGAACTTCCTGAAAATAGTGCTCGACAGGTACTCGGCTTCCGTCCGAATCTTGGGATGCAACATTGGTGGCCTTCATCTCCGCCCAGTATGTCTTGACACGGGCAAGAGCCATACGCGCACCCTCTATGCATGCCGACCTCCTGATTGCATTGATATGCGGCACCGCACTAAGGAACTGCTGCACCAAGCCAAAATAACTCTTCAGCTCGGGCCTTTTCGGCCACAATAGACTCACGAAATCCTTCATGGCAAGTCCAGATAACCTATTCAGCTCCGCCCATTCGGCCAAGCGATCGGTTAATGGAAGTGGGCGCTCTGGATTATGGAACTGCAACCAAAAAACCTTTTCCATTTTGTGATCCTTTTGATCTCGGAAGTGTTCGGCCGCGTCCGCGGCACTTGCCGCCAAGTCCAGATAAGCATCCTCCACACTCCACAGCCGGTCCAACTGAGCATATTTAGGATCCACGAATTTCCTCCGCAGCAGAAAGGGCTTTCCAGCCGTGATATCTCCGGCCTGACGCAGCTCCTCCTTCATAGCTCTCATTCCAGAGCGAGCATCCTTGGCCTCGGTAGTAGCCTTCTTCAGGTCCTCTTGCACCGCTCGATCTTCTTTTTCAAGGAGCTTGCAGCGGTCGGCAGCATTCTTCAACTTCACGGCCATCTCGGCCATTTCCTACTTGCTTCGGCAATGAGCGGCTTGTTCGGCTTTTAGCTCTTCGGCCGCCTTTAAGGCAGCCGCATCACTCTTTCTGGCCTTCTCCTTGGCTTGGTCGAGCTCCACCCGAAGGTTCTCCATGGCAGCGGCACCATCTGCATCAAGCATACATGTTGTAAGGCACGGGCATCAAGCTCCCTTACCAGGTGTCCGCGGAGAAAATGCATACCTTGTGACTCGTCAAGTCGCCTATTGACAAGCGCGATGTCGGCATCCGCCACGTCAAGTTGCCGCTTTAGTTCGGCACATTCATCAGTCCGGCTAGCCACCGGACCCTTCGCCACCTACATAGGAAGGGCGACACATTATACCTGGGATTATGATCCTCGGCGCGTTGTCATTTTTGACAACACACCGAGCCTCAGGGGCTACTATCTACACAGGGCGCATTTTATATGCGGAACTGTCAGAAGGTACATCATTTTGCGTACCTCAAATCCTGTCAGTAAACTTCTGACGGCTTCGTGCAATCCGCTCTCAGCGGATGAAATCCTTTCAATCACCGTTGTTTGACGAAGTTTTGTACTAAAAAGGAGAGGAATTTTTGGGAGTGCAGGATAAACAGGGAAGAGTATATGTACACACATGATGGACTAGTGCATGCACAAAATAGTTAATCTCTTGATTGAGTCTTGTACATGGTGCATGGTAATTTTGCCTACGTACCTACATGCATGCATGAGGACGGTAATATGTACAGCGGAAATAGATGCCTCGGTTATACGTGGCGGCCGCAATGACGGACATACAAATAAGCATATGAACACCCGCACATATGATAGATTGATGGTTATATTTTTGAAGTCTAGATGTGCACTCGAAAGTGTCGCGGCTGGTGCAAGACAAGTCAAAGCTATTACATCAAGCATTGGTGGAGTCCAACGAGCCGGAAGGACTACAGCATATACACCAGGGAGGCTGTGGTTAGCTAGCCTCACCGTTGTTGGAAGCTGATACAACACAGCTCCATGGCCAGTATGAAGCAAAGACCCGGAGAGTAAAAGTTAAAAAAGGAGATATATCACAAAAGCTATCATTTTATTGATCGATGATAAAAGGTTCATTGGGACTAATCAAACTTTGTTCTGGATGAGCTAAGACAAATTATATTTAACTAAGATAGAATCTATTTGAACTAAGTGCAGCTTCTGCAGAGCAGACCATGATCTCTAGTCCGCTCCCTCACTCGGGAGCTTTGTACGCGAGGACTGTAGCGATCTCCGGAAGTGTTCCCCCGGCGGCCAGGAAGGCAGTCGCCTCAGCACGGTGTCTTTCGTACGACTCGGCCACCTTCGAAGAAGTCCAAATGGCATCCTCGTGAGCTTCAAGATGGCGGGAGCTAGAATTCATCATGTCAGCTAGGACGCCTATGCACTTTTCAGCCAGTGCCGCCATCTCGGTTTCCTTCTCGCAAAGGGACTTGTACTCCTCGGCAAGCTGTTGATGTTTGCCGGCAAGTGTGTTATGTTCTTCAGCCAACTTCTTTTGTCTGTTGCAAATGGAGGCAAGGTCGGCAAGACGTCCCTCTAGGCGCGGTCCTTCCTTCTCGAGGCGGCGAAGTCCTTGAGTAATCCCCGCATGAGCTGCATCGAGTTTCTCCAGCAGAGACGACACTTGCGCCGGCGCGGGTGCTGATGTGTGGGAGGTGGCAAGACCACCCTTTCCGCCCAGACGAGCCACCACTGCTTCAAGATGGCGAATCAGAATCTCAAGGTCTGGCGGGACCTCGTTTGCATACGGGATCTTCCACATACTTATCACAGACTCTATTCTAGGTATGGTTAGCTCCTCATTGATTGGCTGCTCCCTTAACGCCTCTTGTATATCTTTGAGTCCTATGGAGATATACTTTGCTGCTGTTCCGGGCGGGAGGACAAGGCTTGGCGTTGAGATGTTGTTAGCTAGAGGGACTTTGAGCTTCTCCAGTAGAGTACTTTCTCCGGCAAGGATGTTCTGGTGTCTCTCAAGTATTGCCTGGAGCTCCTTTGCTTCAGGGGAGTAGAAGTCTTCTAATTTAGTTGACTTCTTTGTGACATCTGAAAAAGAAAGAGAGTCAAGAGAGCATATAAAAAAGATAGACAGAATATGCAAGAGGGCTGGGGTAGTATACACATACCAAAAGCAGACGATCTTGGCCTATTCACAATCACCCCATCGTTTTTGTTGTTGTTAGCTCCTGGTGACCCTTTTTTGTTTGCTTCAGTGGTCCCGGTTGATGTTGCTAGAGAAGCAGGTTTTGTCACCAGGAAGGTGGATTTGGCTATGAGATCGTTCCCTGCCGCAGTGGAAGAATTCGCAGCTGGATCACTCGCTGATGGTGATGTGTGTTTCGCCGCCGAACTAGACCCAGCTGGAGGTGCCGATTTGGTGACCAGATCGTCTGGGTCCATGCCTTCCATCACCTTGTTTAGGAGTCACTCCACATCGTGACTCATAGGCACGTGCGGTAACACATCTCCGAGCTTGTCCTGCATGCACACATGATATACGCGGGATTAAAGGAAGAAATACATTCATACAAGTTTTATTTGTTCCTGGCATTCTCACTATTTTCTTTACCTCCAGGTTCCCTAGTGGCGGAGCATCGGCGTCAAGGGAGAGGACCGTCCTGTCAGAATTTTTGGAGTTGCGGCTAGGTTGATGTCGCGAAGACCATGGTGCACTCGGCAACGGAGGCGTCAAGCGTGTATACTCCACACTGCTAGAGCTACCTTTCGACTTGCTCGGCGGTGGGGGAGGAGTTGAGTCACCTTTGCTTTTCTTAGTACCACTCGTCGAGATGTCAGCATCTCGGCTCCACCTAGACCTCTTTCCCATGGTATCCTGATGACACGGGGGAAGACAACAACTACAAAATTAGCAGGAGACCAAGAAACACATGTTCTGCTTGCATGTATTCAAGACGTGCATAGGTAAAGCAATGCATTGGCTTGTGAAGAGATAACGAAGTTGTACCTTTTGTTTTTCTTCCAATAGGACGTGTCGTCGACAATGGGTGAATTTGTGTGCTTTGAGACGATGCCCAGGATCTCATCTTTAAAGGAGCTCATATGATGTTTACATGGAAAGATCCTTGTGAGAGCCCTGGTCGGACGCGTCAAGAAATAGCATCACCGGGAGCTTTGGTCTACGTTGAGGATGTAGCTTCCTTGTATAAAAATTGGAAACTGAACTTGCCTTGTAGGAAGATGTCCGAGGGCGACTCATTATTCATCGGCAAAAAGAGTATTATACGAGAGATTTGGTTTATTATCATATGCACTTACCTTATGCATGCATGTTCAAGAAAAAGAAGGTTTGCATGTACTTGGCTAGCTTTGCCTAAACTTGATACGTATATATGTATTCGGGTGTCTCGGCCGGCCGATAAGCTTGCCGGTGTACGTATACCCGAACACCCGTACAATACTTGGTTAACTTGCCTTTTTTATCTAAACCAATACAAAGGCTAGTTTGGATACATGTATGGGTTTTACGTGTCATTTTCCTTTGGTGTTATTAAACAGGTATACATGGACATGGCATGTTCTGATCTCCCGAAGAATCACGCGTTCGGTCTGGAGCTAGCTAGCTAGGTATGTTACGATTTGTGTTGCAGCCTTGCAGGGCAAGAAGAACGATGGCATAGAAAGGCAAGTTTTAAGATGGAAACCCCAAATATTGGAAGGTTTGCGCCGACGTGCGACCCAAAGGGTTTGGCTCCTCCCTATAAATACCAAGGACTTTGGCACCCATAAGAGACAACTCACGCGAAAGGAGAACTCACGCACGCCCAGAACCCACGCGGCTGCAACATCACCTAACGCATCCATCCGGCCGGCTTGTACAAGTGCAAGGGACCCCGACGACAGCAACATGAACATGAAGCTCACGTTCCGCTATGGTGAGATGATTGTCTAATTTTTCTTTCTTCTGTTTCTTCCTCACATCAGCATGCATGCACCATACACAGAGAATACTGGGAGTATGTACCCGATCCCGCCGTCGTCGTCGGAGGCGATTTCACCGGACCATGAGTCTACACCGACACCGTCAGACTATGTCTATGTCAAGCTCTTCATCTTCAAGCGTCATGTTCTTGGTTGAAGATGACCCAGGAGCAGCCAGAGCTCACCAATGACGCAGCCCAACCGCTAGCCCTGGTGCTCCACTACGGCGGCCTACCTGGTCCCAACGAACAGGTCGCGACGCACAGATCATGGCGAACAGGTCTCGAAGAACAGGTCCATGATGTTCCAATCACGGTGTACACACTCCGATGCACCGGTCCTCGGTGAATAGGTCACTGGTGCACAGGTCCATGGTGCCCTGAACAGGTCTCGCGCCCTGCTTCCCAGAGAAGACGGCATGGCGGAGCCGGAGCTCGCGACGATGTAGCCCGAGACAAGTCCATGACGAACAGGTCTCTCCGGTGCACAAGTTCATGGCGTTACGACCACGGTGCAAAGGTCCATGGCGTTGCGATCCCGGTGGACAGGTCCATGGTGCCTCGGACATGTCTCGCGCCTTGCTTCTTGGAGGGGACGGTGTGGCGGAACCGGTGCTCACGACGATGCAGCCCGAGACCGGTCCCACCTATGAAGGCGCACCCACCATCACGTACAGGTCTCGGCGTGCTACTTGTCTCGGTAAACCACCGAATACGGCGTTTAGCCGAGACGAGGCACCCACCATGACGGACAGGTCCTCGACGTATAGGACTCGATGTACAGGTCCATGGCGTCCCCGGCGTATGGGTCCCCTTTCGGTGTAGCACCCACCCAAGACAATGAAACCTCTACAACATCTCTTCACGAGTTCGCCGAGTGGCGTCCTTGACAAAACGGACTGCCATAGACTTGGCGTTCAATCAAGTGAGACACACCTATCACGGCGCACAGGTCATTGGTGAACAGATTCCGGCGTACAGGTCCACGGCGTCGCTGGTGTACAGGTCCCCTTTCTATGGCCATGTGAGGTGGCATCCTTTTCCTTGGCGGACTGCCGTAAACTCGGCGTCCAACCGAGACGAGGTGCCAACCACACCGGCATTACCGATATGAGCGAGTGTTGGTTTTACACCGACGCTGGTCTCCACAAAACAATACTCCTGCGAGGCAACCCCTTGCATACCCCGACGAAGCCGCATATCGTCAAGAAGTTCGAGTCAAGTAGGACCCATGCAACTTCAACACCGACTACATCAACGCTGTCAAGACCGATGAGGCGCGATAGCAAGGGCGGACATAGCTAGCATAAAGCCATGTTTTGAGCGGCACGTGTACCGACAAGGACACGGGCTTTGCCGCCGCCCACACCACACACACACCGTGATCATCATGCATGGGGAACGCGAAGCGAAGACGACGAAGACGACCACACGGCTTAATTGGAGGTATCTCGCGGAGCAACCCGCGGGAGTAATTAACCGGGAGCCTTCCGAGGCCCCGGGAACCAAAGACCACAATCGCTATAGTCAGGCAGGCCGCGCTAGTAGGCCACGGAGCGCATATCGGGAATTGTATTTGTTATCCTTGTGATTAATAAAATACTGTCCCCATCTCTTTGTTTTCATTGTGTACCACGGTACACTGGCACGCCCGCATTTTTTTTTCTTTTTCCCCGGCGCATGAGAGAAATCCATACTCCTGCTCTTCCCTTCTCCCGAAGTGCACAATAAGATTTTTCTCGTGTCAAACAAATTGGCATGCTCAGTGGGACCTGGTTCTCCTCCCATCTTCGCAATGATGGGGCCGTCTGAATCGTCTTCGCTCGTCTCCCAACCTGCACATCATGCTGCATGACAAGGCGTCGGCGAGGATTTCCGCTCATCAAGATCCCTTTCATGCAGGTGGAATCTCCCGTGGCAGCAACTCGGAGCCGGTAATGATCCAGTTTGGATCGATGCCGCCCATGGTCGTCATCGAGCTTGGCGAGAAGGTCTACATGCATCAAGCTCAAGATCCCGCGCAGTTCCAAACTGTGCAGTCGAAGAAGGCACTAAGGCGGGAGGCTGCCAAGGTGAAGAAGGAGCGTCGCGAGCTAATGCTTGAGGCGCGCGCCCTGTTGAAGGAGTCGACAAGGGCAGATTTGAAAGGAGATGTGGAGGCATCTCAATGCCTCCGCACCAGAGCCGCCAACAGGCGGGCTAGTGCAACGTCCCTCCACACCCCTACCACGACTACACACTCGGAGCCGTCGAAGCCAACTCCGCGGCGCACCGAGGTAGAGCTTCTCAAGGGTTTGGAGGCCATGTCCCATAACCTGCGTAGGCTCATGGCCAACGCTCATTTGTCGGATAGCCCTCATCCCCTATGCAACTACAGGAGGAAGTACCGCAAGGTACAATTACTCCACCAACAGATAGCTTCCCGCATCGCTCAGAGCACGGTGCCGGAGGAGGATTGGTCCCTCGGCGCCATGGACCTAGCTGATAAGGTGTTCACTTACCGAAGCACCTTAACCCCTCCGTATGACTTGTTCCCTGATGATTGGGCATACGAGCCATGCAAGGTCAAGGAGCTGGTGAGACGCACCATCATGAAGGAATTCTAGAAGCGGCGCTCACGCAAAGAGCCCATTCTACCAGGCCCTACTATCTCCCTCAACATTGGCGACATGCGAAGGGGTGCATGGGCGCCATGTCTCCACAACTCGGCAGCCGACGGAAGGTCTCTCCCCAACAATAACAGGTTTTCCACCCTTCGGCATGAGGCACCCGCTCCACGGGACAACGACCTATGGCGAGAATTTCGCCAACTCCAAGAGCAGATGAACAATATCCAGAGAAGGCTCCAAGATCCAACGGCGCCAAGTGCATCGGCGGCTCAAGCTGCGGGAAGGATGAGGCATCAAGCCCCAAGCCATCGTCCTCAACATGAGCGCCAGACTTTGGCGCCTCGGCGACAACCTTAACCAACTCGACACTTCCCACAAAGGAGATATCCCAACGTGCCTCCACGTTGGAACCGATGGTCAAGACATCAAGACAATGAGAGGGACCCCCGGCCCACTCAATAGTGGCAACCACGGGAACCTTTGAGACAGACACTTCCACCACGACCTTCGTCACCTCCCAGGCGGGGACGTCAAGACGATGAGAGGGACCCTCGGCCCACTCAACTATGGCAACAACGGGAACCTTTGCGACCGACACTTCCACCGCGACCTTCGTCACCTCCCAGGCGGGGAGATCGGCCACAACTGCAGGCGATGACGGACAGGACTTCATCATCCGGGAGGCGCCCTGCACCAACACTCCTACGCACGCCACCAGTGCAAAGGGATGGTTTCTTTCCAACGGAGAATCAGCGCAAGCGCGAGAGGCGTCAGAGAAACCACCATCTTCTTTATAAAGAACTTGAGGACTTAGTCCTTCGACACACTCAAGTACATTTACGACCCGATGGTGGGGTCATTCAAGAAAATGACAGGATCAAATTTCGCATCTCCCCCGACTTGGAGCGGCATGAGCGGTATAGCTACTTGCTCAGCCGGTTAGCGCCGAAACCACGCAAGACGTCCACGAGAAGCACTGAGCAAGGGAGCAAGGCGGTTCTTTCTTCATCCCTTCCCCAGAAGAATGATGAATGGGTGAAGGCTACTGCACCAGCACCCCTACTAGAGAATCAGAAGATGCCAGCGCCGACGGCCACACCGATGGAAGGCGTCGAAGAAGCCAAGCTTACGTCCTCCTCCAACAATGAAGTAGCTTCTGAGGGTGCAGCCCACGCTGCCCTCCCACAAGACACAACACTTCCCACAGAGTTTCCTCTTGTTCCCTCTAAAAGGATGGACCAAGATGGAGAAGCTCAAGCCCAGTAGGAGGCTGAAAAAGCGAAGGAATCAACTGAGAAGAATTTTGCCATGTGCGGTACTCTTGGAGTGCAGCCAAGTGAAGGGTCAAGTAATGGATGGCGACCTCCCACCGTCACTGAGGAGTTCGACTATCCTTCTGAAGAGGAGATCGTGCCGAACCCAAAGGCGGACTTCCAGAGGACCTTCCTACCACACCTTGGCCATGTTCGTGCATGGTTCAGGGGTGCCGAAGGGGATGCCAAGACAAGCTCATCAACGTCACAAGAAGCTGCAAGATCAAGAGCCACATGTCTTCCTGTGACAACAAGGAAAGGCCCATTAGGTGGAGAGAGCACTTCACAAAATGAAGATATATACAAGCGACACTATACTGACATTACATCAAGGCTTCCTCAAGACCTTGAAGGATGACGACAAGTTGCAAACCGGCCAGGGGCCTATACAAGATTAAAATCCATCGCTGGTCAAGGTGTGACGGATGGGTTTCCCGGAGATGGAGAACGCCAAGATCACCTTGACGATGAAGAAGATTTCTCCGACTCGTCCTCCTCGCCATCGTTGGAGAGTCGTCCACACTCCCCTCGTTACCACGAACTAGCTTCATCGGTTTTGTCAGATTATGAGGGAGGTGATGAAGACCTCCACACCGCGCCCATTCGCATGGTGAATCATGGTGAAAACCTTGTGGATCAAGATCCTGCTGCCAAGTCACCCGTTGATGGCATCCATGGCCCAAGTACTGAAAACATAGCAGCACCACAAGAAGTGTCTCTAGAAGAAGAGGTCAGAAGCCAGCGCCAGACGATTAACCAGTTGGCGTCAAAGCTTGACCAGTTTATTGAGCTCATGATGAACAACCCAAGCGTCCCTCCACAAGGCGCGCTGCAACGAGTGGTCGATCCGCAAGAGGAGGAACTTCAGGTGGGCCCTCCTACTAGGGTGCCCTTAAATGATGTGCCTCAACACGACCCCAACACACAAGCTCGGCCTTGGGTTAGCCCTGCTGGTTCTGCCAACGCAGTACCACGCGTGGTTATGCTAAAGGACTACCACGACATGGTTGGGGATATGGTGGACAAGAAGTTGAAGCAAATGGCGATAGATCAAGCCCCTCGCACCTCCGAGAGTGAGCTGGAGAAGCCTTACGAGGCATGGCATGACATGATGGCATATCCCGCAGGGTGGCACCCACCAAAGTTCCGTCAATTTGATGGAACCGGTGATGCAAGGGAGCACTTGGCATACTTCAAGGCGGCATGCGGTGACACAGCAAACAGCCCATCACTTCTCCTTCGCCAATTTTCAGGGTCGTTAACCGGGCCCGCCTTCCATTGGTACAGTCGTTTATCAGTTGGGTCCATTGGGAGTTGGGCGGCCATGAAAGAGGTTTTCGAGAAGCACTTCGTCGCCATGAAGAAGGACTTCTCCGTTGTCAAGTTGGCGCAAGTCCGACAATGACGAGACGAGTCCATTGATGACTACATCGTCCGCTTCCGCAATAGTTATGTGCGTCTCGCCAAGGAGATGCACCTCGAGGATGCCATTGAGATGTGCGTCCATGGGATGCAGCAACATTGGTCCCTTGAAGTCTCCCGGCGCAAGCCTAGAACTTTTAGTGCCCTCAGCACGGCGGTAGCAGCCACGAAGCTGGAGTTTGAAAAATCACCGCAGATAATGGAGCTCTATAAGAATGCCAGCGCATTTGATCCCGCCAAGCGCTTCGCCTCAATGTCCAAACAAGTCAACAACGGTAGCAGGGCGAAGGCACCAGCCGAAACAAACACCACCAAGGTCTTCTCATCTGCACCGCAAGGCCATGTGCCCATATTGGGTGCAAGAGGCGAACAAGCCGGAGGGAGGCAACGCCCGTTGATGCAGGAGCTCCTCAAGAAGCACTACGTCTTTCGTCGGGAGCTCATCAAGGACATGTTCGACCAGGTTATGGAGCATCGAGCCTTGAACTTACCAGAGCCTCGGAGGCCTGATCAGGTGAGGACGACAGATAATTCCTTATTTTGCCCATATCACAGGTATGTGGGACATGACATTGAAGATTGTGTCGCGTTCAAAGAATGGCTCCAAAGAGCCATTAATGAGAGAAGGATCAACCTCGACCCAGAAGCTATCAACCCAGATTACCATGCAGTAAACATGGTGAGCATGAAGTTACCGTCTCCGCCAAGTGAAGCCACGGAGCTCAAAGAAACATGGGTGCCACTGGCCCAAGTTGAAGACCAGCTATCCAACCTCGTCCTCTCCAAGACGCAGGTATCTCCCTTTCGGCCCCAGGTGACCCCAGCCATTCCCGAAGAGGAGCCTTGGAGGATGGTGCACCGAAGGCCGTACGCAAGGAGGCTTCCACCCCGACATCCTCGTCCGGTTTCACCAGAACATGCTCCCCCAAGAATTCTAAGGCGGTTCGATCCAAGTCAATGTCGGCCTCTGCCAAGATTTGTCCCTATGTCAGAGGGAGACGAGCCTTTTCCTCGACCGGGGCGTGTGCTACCAACCTTGGCGCAGTTCTTGCCACCCGGCTAGGGGCAGACACCGGCAAAGGAGGTGGAGCAAGTTCAAGAAGGAGCCATCTCACCCCAATCACCAAGCATAGAGAGTTGCAATGTCATCCATGACTACAACGACACTCCTTCTGAAGACGTGTTTACTCCTGAAGAGCAGGCGGTCCTCCACGCCGAAGAGGCAACAAAGGAAGTGTCGTTGGAAGAGGTGAACATGAACCTGCATGGGGGCAAGGTCCTACCTGAACCACTAAATATCAAGTCGACAAGGGTGCAGAAGCCAGCCGCCCCAAAGGAGGCGCCTTTGCAGGGGAAGGAATACAAACACCAGGCCAAGAGAAGATGAAGGCATGTGACGTCGACTACAACATCATCGCCCACCTCAAGCGGATTCCAGCACTTTTGAGTGTGCACGGCACGCTCATGATGGTACCCGACCTTCACGAGGCCCTTATCAAGGCGCTCCAAGCCCCGGAACTCTACGAGGTGTCCATGGCGAAACACCATCTTTGCTCCAGCCCCTTGTTCGTGAACGAGATCACATTCGATGAAGAGGACAAGCTCATAGATGAGGGTGACCACAACCGACCACTGTATGTGGAAGGTAATATCGGTGTTGCACATCTTCGCAGGATCCTCATAGACCCAGGGTCTGTCGTGAACATTCTCCCTCTTTGGAGTTTGACACGGGAAGGTTTTATGGTGGACGACTTGGAGGCTACTGATGTGATGATCTGCGGCTTCGACAACCAAGGGAAGCCTACGCTAGGTGCCATTACATTGAAGATCCAGATGTCAACTTTTAGCTTCAAGGTGCGGTTCTTTGTCATCGAGGCGAATACCTCCTACTCTGCCCTTCTAGGAAGATCGTGGATCCATAAGTACCGCGTTGTGCGATCCACCCTCCATCAATGCCTGAAGTTCCTCGACGCTAGCGGCACACAAAAACGCATCATCGGAAACATATCTCCTTATACTGTGCAGGAGTCTCACCATGCAGATGCGAAGTACTACTTCCCCATTGTAGATAGCGACCAGCAGTTGGGGCACACAACACCCCCGGTGGGTCTCTTGACCAAACCAAGTTTTGGGCCAGTAGCTGAGACGAAGCTCCCAATCATACCGAGCTTGCCCATCGATGCAAAGGGCTCCTCCTCTCGGAGTCACAGGAGCCAAGTCCATAGGCGATCATCTTCATCTGCGCGGTACGACTATAGCCCCTCTTCCCAATTGCAGGTAGGGGGCTCTGCTTTGACATCATGTGGAACAGGATCTTCTATGCCTGGTCCAGCGATCCCATTACTGTTGAAGGCAAGGTTCCCGACGTCAACACCAATCACGCTGAGGTCGGCTACAACAATTTCTCAAGAGGCTGCCACTTCTTCATCAGCTTTGGTGCGCCGAGAGCCCATTTGTTTAACACTGGGAAGCTCTACAGGTGCCCAGGAAGGCTCCACGATGCTAACACGCTGCAATGATGCACCACCACCCATCACGCTACGGGCACGCAACCTTCAGAAGGAAGAACATGCACCCATACTGATAGCTGATAGAAGAAGAATAAAAGAAGTGGAGGAAGTCGCAAGGGGAGCTCAAGGTGTACAGCCCCCATCGCTCTATGTCTCAGTGACTTCCCCGTTGGAGGTTTGGGCTATCCCCAATTTGTCTGGATCTAGAGTCCAGACCATTTTCTACAAGGTCCCGCAGGTAAAACAATATGATTTTGTATTTGAATTTCCCCAAACTTGCAGTGATCCAGAGGAGGTACTATCAACGATGAAGGCAGATCCCAAGATGGTTCGCTTGTTGGAGAAGGCCGGGATAACTCTTGGGCGGAACAACAGGATGCCTCCGCCACCCTCCATATGCGAGGAATGGTGGAGACAAGCGGAAGACCTCATCAAGCAGAAAGGCAAAGCTCAACCAAAGTTTGGGCTTGGCTACATCAACCTCAACGGCCCTAGCAATGAGGGGAAGCTCAGCTCTGCGCCAGCGCCACAAGAACCAGAAGACAAAGGGCGACCGATGCCAGAAGGAGACTCCTACAACACCGGCATACCTTTTGGGCGCAACATACCAGCATGCCATGATATCCGTCCTAGGTAATCCAATGCACCATACGATGGGATGTTGCATCTAAGACGTCCCCGATAAAGAGGAGGAGCACGGTGGAGGAACACGAGTTGACTGCCACACCACTTCCATCTCATCGAGCATTGACTCAGACACTTTGTCCACCGTTCCTCATCAACAACACTCTGCCAACGGTGAGCCAAGTAACGTCGAGGAACTTAGCTCCATATCAGCACCACAGGAGCTAGAAGACGGAGGGCAGCCCACCATCGATGACCTCGTCCAAGTCAACCTTGGAACAGAGGACGACCCACGCCCGACTTTTGTTAGCGCCACGCTGACGGAAGAGGAGCGAGAGGACTATCGAAGCTTTTTGATGGAGTACCGAGACTGCTTCGCCTGGAGTTACAAGGAGATGCCAGGTCTGGACCCTCGTGTCGCCACGCACAAGTTGGCGATTGACCCACGATTCCGTCCCATCAAGCAGCAATCACGACGGTTACGTCCAGAACTTGAAGACGATGTCATCGCGGAGGTCGACAAGTTAATCGCTGCAGGTTTCATCAAGGAGACGAAGTCACGGTGGCTCGCCAATATTGTCCCGGTGGAGAAGAAGAATGAGCAGATACGAATCTGCCAGGACTTCCGCGACCTGAATTGGGCTTGCCCGAAGGATGACTTTCCTCTCCCAATCCCAGAAATCGTCATCGACTCCACCACAGGCCATGGCGCACTTTCATTCATGGACGGTTCGTCAGGCTACAACCAGATCAAGATGGATCCCGATGACGCCATCGACACCGCTTTCAGGACCCCGAAGGGCAACTTCTACTACACTGTCATGCCATTCGGACTAAAGAATGCCGGTGCAACGTACCAGCGTGCTATGACATGCGTTCTTGGTGATTTGATACATCATTCGGTGGAATGCTATGTTGATGACATGGTAGTCAAAACCAAGGATCACAAGCATCATCAAGAGGATCTTCGAGTTGTCTTCGAGCGGCTACGTCAACATCAACTCAAGATGAACCCGATGAAGTGTGCCTTTGCTGTTCAGTCAGGCCTCTTCCTCGGCTTTGTTGTTCGTCACCGAGGCATAGAGATCGAGCCTAAGAAGATCAAGGCCATCCTCGACATGCCGCCGCCTCAAGATCTCAAAGAGTTGAGGTCATTGCAAGGGAAGCTAGCATACATCAGGCGTTTCATCTCCAACCTCTCCGGACGCATCCAGCCCTTCTCGAGCCTCATGAAGAAAGGAGCTCCGTTCGTGTGGGATGAAGGATGCCAACGCGGATTTGATGAAATCAAAAGGTACCTCCTTAATCCACCTGTCTTGGCAGCTCCCGTGAAGGGGCGCCCACTCATTCTATACATTGCAGCGCAGCCTGCTTCAATAGGCGCTTTGTTCGCCCAAAACAATGATGAAGGGAAGGAGGTGGCGTGTTATTACTTGAGCCGCACCATGGTGGGGGCTGAGCGAAACTACTCTGCTATAGAGAAGTTGTGCTTGGCCCTAATCTTTGCTTTGAAGAAGCTCAGGCACTACACGTTGAAGCATGAAGTCCAGCTCGTCGCTAGGGCGGACCCCGTGAGGTATGTTTTAAGTCAGCCCGCGCTCATGGGGCAACTTGGAAAATGGGCACTTATTATGATGGAGTTTGACATCACCTTTGTGCCTCAAAAATCAATCAAGGGTCAAGCCTTGGCGGAATTTCTCGCGATACACCCAATTCCAGACGACTCACCTCTTGTCACGGACCTTCCTGATGAGGAGGTTTTCAACGTCAACCTCGACGCGTCGTGGGAGCTCTACTTTGATGGTGCCTCCCGCATGGATGCCAACCCCGATGGTACCCCAAGACGAAGAGCCGGTGCAGGTTTGGTGTTCAAAACGCCGCAAGGAGGGGTGATGTATCACTCATTCTCCCTCCTCAAGGAAGAATGCTCCAACAAAGAAGCGGAGTATGAGGCGCTCATCTTCGGCCTCCTCTTGGCGCTCTCCATGGAGGTTCGTTCTTTGCGGGCTTATGGAGACTCTCAACTCATCATCCGTCAAGTCAACGACATCTATGAAGTTCGCAAGCCTGAACTGGTGCCATACTATGCCGCGGCCCGGAATCTAATGGAAAATTTTCAACATGTTGAAGTGCATCATGTCTCGCGAAGTAGGAATGCGCCTGCTAATGCCTTGGCGAAACTAGCAACGGCATTGGTGCTTCCAGATAATAAAACAATGCAGGTGAACGTGGAAGAAAGGTGGCTACTCCCGGCTGTCTTGGAGCTCATCCCGGCAAAATACGAAGTCAATACTGTCATGACGAATGCCGTAGAGGAGGGCGAGTGGCTGCAACCCTTCCTCGACTACTTCAAGCATGGGAGCCTCCCCGATGACCCCGTCTCGAGGCGCCAACTACAACGACGACTCCCTTTCTATCTTTTTGAAGCAGGTGTCCTATACAGGCGTTCACATGGACAAGAGGTCCTACTTCGATGCGTAAACCAAAGTGAAGCCGACAAGATCCTACAGGAGATGCATCATGGAGTCTGCGGCGGGCACCAAGGAGGGGCCAAGATGTATCATAGTATACGTCTAGCAGGATACTACTGGCCCGGCATTATGTCAGACTGCCTTCGGGTGGCTAGATCGTGCCACAATTGTCAAGTTCATGGTGATTTCAAGCACAGGCCGCCAGTCCCTCTTCACCCTACCATTCCCTCTTGGCTATTCGATGCCTGGGGAATCGACGTCATTGGCCCTATCGACCCTCCATCTTCCAGGGGGCATCGCTTCATCCTCGCCGCGACGGATTACTTCTCGAAGTGGGCGGAAGCTGTCCCGTTACGAGAGGTGAAGAGTGACAACGTCATCAACTTCCTAGAGCGAAACATCATATATCGCTTTGGGATACCTCATCGGATCACCTCCGACAATGGCAAGGCCTTCAAGTCCAACAAGATGTACAGGTTCACGGAGAAGTACAAGATCAAGTGGAACTACTCCACCGGCTACTACCCTCAAGCTCACGGCGCGATCGAGGCTTTCAACAAGACGCTCGGCAAGATACTCAAGAAGACGGTGACAAGGAATCAGAGAGACTGGCATGATCGTATCTTCGAGTCCTTATGGGAGTACCGTGTCACAGTCCGTACCCCAACACAGGCGACTCCGTTTTCTCTCGTTTACAGGAGTGAGGCGGTCCTACCACTGGAGGTCCAGCTACCCTCTTTGAGGGTGGCTATCCAAGATGAATTCACCCACGTTGAACAGGTACAACTACGATTTCAGGAGCTCGACGCCCTTGAAGAGGGGTGACTTAATGCCCTACAGAACCTGGAGCTTTACCGCCAGAATATGGTGAGAGCTTACGACAAGCTCGTCAAGCAACGCGTCTTCCGAAAAGGTGAGTTGGTTCTCGTGCTCAGGCGACCCATCGTCGTGACACACAAGACGAAGGGCAAGTTCGAGCCAAAGTGGGAAGGGCCATACGTCATCAAGCAAGTCTACGAAGGGGGAGCGTACCAGCTCGTCGATTCCCAGGGAGTCCAACCTATGCCCCCAATCAACGGAAGGTTCCTCAAAAAATATTTTTTCTTAAAATTTCCCTCTTTTGTGGCCTTTTGGTTTTTCATTGGGGAAACTTTTTCTGTGGGCTTTCGGATCCATGATGCATTCTCCTTACCATTTCGTGGATATACCTAGTTTTCCCCAATTTTTACGGACTAAGTCCAACAAAAAATGGCTTTCCCCTATCGCACTACGCTGTTGATTGAAGTTTCAGCTACCCTAGGACTTGTTGGAGGGCGGCACAATGTGTCGATTTGCAGGTGGAGCGGCTCCTACCCCCACAATGCACAACACATATCAGGTGTATGCTTCTGGAGGCAGCGGAGATGATTACTTGGGCACTTCTGAGTATTGAGACCCCGTGCTCTTCATGTTTCCCGGCATGCCTCATGTTCACAAAGGCTCGCACTCCAGGGAAGACCATAGGAAAAGATCATGGAGGGCTGCCTGACCCAACACAAGTTGTTTCGGTGCGTAGTCACATGGCAACCCTGGGGTGCGCTACTAGAAGCCCCAAATATAAGTGCTAGAGGGTTTTTCCTAGTCCATAGAGGTGAACAGTTCCCTTCCAAGTTCCCAAGGTGGGTCCCGAAGAATCCTGGAAGAAGAGTCCCCAAGAGGTTCGAGCCGAATGTCAAAAAAAGTCCATGAAGTCCACGGCCAATCAATCATCCATGTGAGCAATCAAGATGCAATTCCGAAAGTACAAGAAGCGAATTCAAGAAAGAAAATTCCAATAGTCCAAGAAGCAATCAAGCGGTCCCAAGCAGTAAGGAACCCATTGGAAGGAAGGCGGGAGGTAGCTGTTCACCACCCCTCAATATGCATGAAGAAAAATCGCCAAGCCGTTGTCCCAAAACCATTTACCCTGAACTTATCACACCCAAGTCTCTGGGTTCATGGGGCGTGTGCAGGGGGCATATTGAGTTGTGGGGGTCCTCAGTATGATGATGGGCTAGAGTATGAATTTCCGTTGCCTCTCGGAAGTACCCTGAAACACGGCGTCTTCATACACGTACACCGAAGCTTATTTAAGTCGTTGAGTTGCAATCGTCAAGGTCTTTCGACGGTTCCCAATGACAAGTCCTTCGGTAGCCTTCTCGGATATCACGCCTATAGCTGGTGTATAACGGGAAAGCCAACATTTTAAAACCCACAATTTTTTCCCTCTCTTTGTTGCCTATTTTCGTTTGGTGTTCCTAGTGGTGCTCCTCCAACATCTTTTGCAACCATGGAGAGGCACTCCCTGTCATCGTCGATGGCTTTCCGGCAACAACCGCTACATCAAACTACGTCCTAGGTGTTTGGGTGTAGTAATACCCATGCATCCCTGACAACACCGACGACAGCCCGACAACCAATGGTCTACACCGACACGCACGATGGGCGCCAGAAGTCAACACCTGCGCTCATGAATGTCGGGCCGTTTCGTCTCCACAACCCCGTCTCCGACAACAATGAAGCATGGGGGCAACGTCAACCCCTCAGTTATCCGCAAGGCCGATGGTGTCCCGGCGCACAACCAGAATTGTCACGCCATGGATGGTGTGACGGTTCGCTCAACAAAGGGGAGCTATCGACGGTCTACCGATGCCTCGCCTACATCAACACAAGGAGATCACGAGAGCAGTGCAATGCGCCAGAGCGGCCAGCGTGAATCTGTGAAACCCTCCAATCAAGTTAGCTGGTGCCGTAGCAGCTAGACGGTCGTGACGAGATTGGTAAATATATTTTTTTCAGGATAAGGCATGATGTTTCGCCATGGAATGAAGACGGAATAGGCTTGCTTTTATTGACAGGCATCGTGCCTATTATACGATCCAAAGAGCACCCTAGAGACCATCAGGTGTGGATGGACATGCCTACACTAATTTACATCACTATCAACGAATGATCTTCGGAATGACGCTCAATATCACGAACCTCGGGTCAATACCTCTCTAGGCTGCACACATGTTGACGCTCCAATTCGTTACACAGAAAGAAAAATGTTTTCACCAAACTAAGTTCGATCGCTTCACGCTCGAACTTTATTTGGTGAGGGGGCATTTCTTTGACGAAGTTTTGTACTAAAAAGGAGAGGAATTTTCGGGAGTGCAGGATAAACAGGGAAGAGTATATGTACACACATGGTGGACTAGTGCATGCACAAAATAGTTAATCTCTTGATTGAATCTTGTACGTGGTGCATGGTAATTTTGCCTACGCGTACCTACATTCATGCATGAGGGCGGTAATATGTACAGCGGAAATAGATGCCTTGGTTATACATGGCGGCCGCAATGACGGACATACAAATAAGCATATGAACACCCGCACATATGATAGATTGATGGTTATATTTTTGAGGTCTAGATGTGCACTCGAAAGTGTCGCGGCTGGTGCAAGACAAGTCGAAGCTGTTACATCAAGCATTGGTGGAGTCCAACGAGCCGGAAGGACTGCAGCATATACACCAGGGAGGTTGTGGTTAGCTAGCCTCACCGTTGTTGGAAGCTGATACAACACAACTCCATGGCCAGTATGAAGCAAAGACCCGGAGAGTAAAAGTTAAAAAAGGAGATATATCACAAAAGCTATCATTTTATTGATCGATGATACAAAAGTTCACTGGGACTAATCAAACTTTGTTCTCGATGAGCTAA
Source organism: Triticum aestivum (assembly GCF_018294505.1). Classification (NCBI taxonomy): domain Eukaryota; kingdom Viridiplantae; phylum Streptophyta; class Magnoliopsida; order Poales; family Poaceae; genus Triticum; species Triticum aestivum. The sequence continues at coordinate 157,819,191 of NC_057795.1, read as the reverse complement.
GACAAATTATATTTAACTAAGATAGAATCTATTTGAACTAAGTGCAGCTTTTGCAAAGCAGACCATGATCTCTAGTCCGCTCCCTCACTCGGGAGCTTTGTACGCGAGGACTGTAGCAATCTCCAGAAGTGTTCCCCCGGCGGCCAGGAAGGCAGTCGCCTCATCACGGTGTCTTTCGTACAACTCGGCCACCTTCGAAGAAGTCCGGATGGCATCCTCGTGAGCTTCAAGATGGCGGGAGCTAGAATTCATCATGTCAGCTAGGACGCCTATCGCTTTTCAGCCAGTGCCGCCATCTCGGTTTCCTTCTCGCAAAGGGCCTTGTACTCCTCGGCAAGCTGTTGACGTTTGCCGGCAAGTGTCTGATGTTCTTCAGCCAACTTCTTTTGTCTGTTGCAAATGGAGGCAAGGTCGGCAAGACGTCCCTCTAGGCGCGGTCCTTCCTTCTCGAGGCGGCGAAGTCCTTGAGTAATCCCCGCATGAGCTGCATCGAGTTTCTCCAGCAGAGACGACACTTGCGTCGGCGTGGGTGCTGATGTGTGGGAGGTGGCAAGACCACCCTTTCCGCCCAGACGAGCCACCACTACTTCAAGATGGCGAATCAGAATCTCAAGGTCTGGCGGGACCTCGTTTGCATACGGGATCTTCCACATACTTATCACAGACTCTATTCTAGTTATGGTTAGCTCCTCATTGATCGGCTGTTCCCTTAACGCCTCTTGTATATCTTTGAGTCCTATGGAGATATACTTTGCTGCTGTTCCGGGCGGGAGGACAAGGCTTGACGTCGAGATGTTGTTAGCTAGAGGGACTTTGAGCTTCTCCAGTAGAGTACTTTCTCCGGCAAGGATGTTCTGGTGTCTCTCAAGTATTGCCTGGAGCTCCTTTGCTTCAGGGGAGTAGAAGTCTTCTAATTTAGTTGACTTCTTTGTGACATCTGAAAAAGAAAGAGAGTCAAGAGAGCATATAAAAAAGATAGACAGAATATGCAAGAGGGCTGGGGTAGTATACACATACCAAAAGCAGACGATCTTGGCCTATTCACAATCACCCCATCGTTTTTGTTGTTGTTAGCTCCTGGTGACCCTTTTTTGTTTGCTTCAGTGGTCCCGGTTGATGTTGCTAGAGAAGAAGGTTTTGTCACCAGGAAGGTGGATTTGGCTATGAGATTGTTCCCTGCCGCAGTGGAAGAATTCGCAGCTGGATCACTCGCTGATGGTGACGTGTGTTTCGCCGCCGAACTAGACCCAGCTGGAGGTGCCGATTTGCTGACCAGATCGTCTGGGTCCATGCCTTCCATCACCTCGTTTAGGAGTCACTCCACACCGCGACTCATAGGCATGTGTGGCAACACATCTTCGAGCTTGTCCTGCATGCACACATGATATACGCGGGATTAAAGGAAGAAATACATTCATACAAGTTTTATTTGTTTCTGGTATTATTACTATTTTCTTTACCTCCAGGTTCCCTAGTGGCGGAGCATCAGCGTCAAGGGAGAGGACCGTCCTGTCAGAATTTTTGGAGTTGCGGCTAGGTTGATGTCGCGAAGACCGTGGTGCACTCGGCAACGGAGGCGTCAAGCGTGTATACTCCACACCGCTAGAGCTACCTTTTGACCTGCTCGGCGGTGGGGGAGGAGTCGAGTCACCTTTGCTTTTCTTAGTACCACTCGTCGAGACGTCAGCATCTCGACTCCACCCAGACCTCTTTCTCATGGTATCCTGATGACACGGGGGAAGACAACAAATACAAAATTAGCAGGAGACCAAGAAACACATGTTCTGCTTGCATGTATTCAAGACGTGCATAGGTAAAGCAATGCATTGGCTTGTGAAGAGATAACGAAGTTGTACCTTTTGTTTTTCTTCCAATAGGACGTGTCGTCGACAATGGGTGAATTTGTGTGCTTTGAGACGATGCCCAGGATCTCATCTTTAAAGGAGCTCATATGATGTTTACATGGAAAGATCCTTGTGAGAGCCCTGGTCGGACGCTTCAAGAAATAGCATCAACCAGGAGCTTTGGTCTACGTTGAGGATGTAGCTTCCTTGTATAAAAATTGGAAACTGAACTTGCCTTGTAGGAAGATGTCCGAGGGCGACTCATTATTCATCGGCAAAAAGAGGTTTATTATCATATGCACTTACCTTATGCATGCATGTTCAAGAAAAAGAAGGTTTGCATGTACGTGGCTAGCTTTGCCTAAACTTGATACGTATATACGTATTCGGGTATCTCGGCCGGCCGGTAAGCTTGCCGGTGTACGTATACCTGAACACCCGTATAATACTTGGTTAACTTGCCTTTTTTATCTAAACCAATACAAAGGCTAGTTTGGATACATGTATGGATTTTACGTGTTATTTTCCTTTGGTGTTATTAAACAGGTATACATGGACATGGCATGTTCTGATCTCCCGAAGAATCACGCATTCGGTCTGGAGCTAGCTAGCTAGGTATGTTACGATTTGTGTTGCAGCCTTGCAGGGCAAGAAGAACGATGGCATAGAAAGGCAAGTTTTAAGATGGAAACCCCAAATATTGGAAGGTTTGCGCCGACGTGCGACCCAAAGGGTTTGACTCCTCCCTATAAATACCAAGGACTTTGGCACCCAGAAGAGACAACTCACGCGAAAGGAGAACTCACGCACGCCCAGAACCCACGCGGCTGCAACATCACCTAACGCATCCATCCGGCCGGCTTGTACAAGTGCAAGGGACCCCAGCGGCAGCAACATGAACATGAAGCTCATGTTCCCCTATGGTGAGATGATTGTCTAATTTTTCTTTCTTCTGTTTCTTCCTCACATCCAGCATGCATGCACCATACACGGAGAATACGAGGAGTATGTACCCGATCCCGCCGTCGTTGTCGGAGGCGATTTCACCGGACCAGGAGTCTACACCGACACCGTCAGACTATGTCTATGTCAAGCTCTTCGTCTTCAAGTGTCGTGTTCTTGATTGAAGATGACCCAGGAGCAGCCGAAGCTCGCCAATGACGTAGCCCAACCGCTAGCCCTGGTGCTCCACTACGGCGGCCTACCTGGTCCCGACGAACAGGTCGTGATGCACAGATCATGGCGAGCAAGTCTCGATGAACAGGTCCATGATGTTCCAATCACGGTGTACAGACTCCGATGCACCGGTCCTCGGCGAACAGGTCACTGGTGCACAGGTCCATGGTGCCCTGAACAGGTCTCGCGCCCTGCTTCCTAGAGAAGACGACATGGCGGAGCCGGAGCTCACGACGATGTAGCCCGAGACAAGTCCATGACGAACAGGTCTCTCCGGTGCACAGGTTCATGGCGTTACGATCACGATGCACAAGTCCATGGCGTTGCGATCCCGGTGGACAGGTCCATGGAGCCTCGGACAGGTCTCGTGCCTTGCTTCTTGGAGGGGACGATGTGGCGGAACCGGTGCTCATGATGATGCAGCCCGAGACCGGTCCCACCTATGAAGGCGCACCCACCATCGCGTACAGGTCTCAGCGTGCTACTTGTCTCGGTAAACCACCGAATACGGCTTTTAGCCGAGACGAGGCACCCACCATGACGGACAGGTCCTCACGTATAGGACTCGATACAGGTCCATGGCGTCCCTGGCGTATGGGTCCCCTTTCGGTGTAGCACCCACCCAAGACAATGAAACCTCTACAACATCTCTTCACGAGTTCGCCGAGTGGCGTCCTTGACAAAACGGACTGCCATAGACTTGGCGTTCAATCAAGTGAGACACACCTATCACGGCGCACAGGTCATTGGTGAACAGCTTCCGGCGTACAGGTCCATGGCGTCGCTGGTGTACAGGTCCCCTTTCTATGGCCATGTGAGGTGGCATCCTTTTCCTTGGCGGACTGCCTTAAACTCGGCGTCCAACCGAGACGAGGTGCCAACCACACCGGCATTGCCGATATGAGCGAGTGTTGGTTTTACACCGACGCTGGTCTCCACAAAACAATACTCCTGCGAGGCAACCCCTTGCATACCCCGACGAAGCCGCATATCGTCAAGAAGTTCGAGTCAAGCAGGACCCATGCAACTTCAACACCGACTACATCAACGCTCTGACGAAGGTGGAGGAACGATCCCCTTGGGGGCATAATGCGGTCGAGGCATCTCTCGGCGCAGGACCCTCTGACGAAGATTTCTTCCCCCGCTTTGAGACCATGGTCTCCGGGTCTTCAGAGGCGGTCCTCTTCTTCCCTTGGATGGAGGGATTCTCGATCCCTCCTTTCCCGACAGCCTCCTTCGCGGAGGCGGTAGCTTCCTTGTTCCCCCCTTCACCTTCTTCCGAAGGCGCAACCTCCAGCATCCTGGTTAACACGGGATCCGGCGTGGTCTCAGGGAGGGGGGCCGGACACCTGATTAACTTTGCTTTCGCTATCCACTCCTGTTCAAGGAACATCTCTTTTAAAGGGCAAGTTCATAATAAATATGGGATAGCGTGTCCGGGTACAGGGCTACTTACTTGAGTATCCGGGCGATGGCAGCTCAGACCTGCGTCCTTGGTCAAGTCCGGACACATCGCCTGTGATCCGAAGAAAAGCTTGTACATCTCCACGGGCGTCATGCCCATAAAATGTTGGAGAGCTCGTGGTCCCTCTAGGTTAAATTCCCACCGGTGGAGGGGGCGACGTTTGCAGGGCAGGGTGCGACGAGTCAGCATGACCTGCGCCACTACGACTAGAGTGATCTCTCTCTAGGAGGTCTTGAATGTGGCCCTGCAACAAGGGCACGTCCTTGGGCGGCCCCCGGTCAAGTCCTTTACTGACCCATGACGCCAGCCGCGGTGGAGGACCCGAGCAAAAGGCAGGTGGCGCCAGCCATTTGGTGCCCCTGGGAGCTGTGATATAAAACCACTCTTGTTGCCATAGGCTGAGCTCCTCTTGGAAAGATCCCTTGGGCCATGGAGCATCAACATTCTTGCTTATAACAGCCCCTCTGCACCCTGCCTGTTGCCCCTTGATCATCTTTGGCTCCACTTTGAAGGTCTTGAGTCACAATCCGAAGTGAGGGGTAATGCGGAGGAAGGCTTCGCATACGACAATGAACGATGAGATGTGGAGGATGGACTCCAGATCCAAGTCATGAAATTCCAACCCATAGTAAAACATGAGCCCCCTCACGAAGGGTTCCGTCGGGAAGCCTAGCCCCCGAAGAAAGTGAGATGTGAACACCACACTCTCACCAGGCTTGGGAGTGGGAATAACCTGCCCTTGGGCAGGCAGCCTATGCGAAATTTCGCCGGTTAGATACCTGGCATCTCTTAGCTTTAGCACGTCTTCTTCCGTAATGGAGGAAGGCATCCACCGGCCTTGTAGGTCAGAGCCGGACATCATCGAAGGTCCGAAGCGCCTGAATCTGGAGCTTTGGGTGTTGGAACTCGAGGCGAGGGGCGGATTCGATTGAGATTGAAAGAAAGGAGTGGAGCCTTGGTCTCTTTATAAAGAGGTTGAATATAAAGAGCCTTCCCCATGACCATTCGGGACTCGCCTTCGATAGAGGAGACGTGCCAACCGGCGCGGTTGGGTTACCCATGCCCGTATTGATGAGAATCCCGGAATAAGGGGACACGATCTCTGCTTTGACAAGACGTGCCAAGGAAACCGCCTCGCTAAACGCGCTGAGGTAGGACAGTAAAAATGATTCGAATAAAGGCTTGGCCGTGGTGTGGTGTCACGCCACGGAATACGTCAGCAGATTGAAGTTGTGTAAATATTATTCTCTCTACGGTGGTATGTGGAACTTATTTTGCAGAGCCGGACACTATCCTTGTGTTCAAAATCTTCTATGAAGTATTCGGAGGAGGAACCCGCCTTGCAATGCCGAAGACAATATGCGCGCCGGACTCATCGTCATTAAAGCCTGGTTCAGGGGCTACTGAGGGAGCCCTGGATTAGGGGGTGTCCAGATAGCCGAACTATCACCTTTGGACAGACTCCTGGACTATGAAGATACAAGATTGAAGACTTCGTCCCGTGTCCGGATGGGACTTTCCTTGGCGTGGAAGGCAAGCTTGGCGATACGGATATGTAGATCTCCTACCATTGTAACCGACTCTGTGTAACCCTAACCCTCTTCAGTGCCTATATAAACTGGAGGGTTTTAGTCCGTAGGACGAACAACAATCATACCATAGGCTAGCTTCTAGGGTTTAGCCTCTCTGATCTCGTGGTAGATCTACTCTTGTACTGCCCATATCATCAATATTAATCAAGCAGGAGTAGGGTTTTACCTCCATCGAGAGGGCCCGAACCTGGGTAAAAACATCGTGTCCCTTGTCTCCTGTTACCATCCGCCTAGACGCACAGTTCGGGACCCCCTACCCGAGATCCGCCGGTTTTGACACCAACAACAACCCAATGTCGAGTCTCTACACTAACCAACAACACATGCATCGGGGGCAACCCCGTACGCCTGTGGACGTCGATGATATCCTGACGTCGATCTGCTATTGCCGACGGCATCCCAGCAACCAATCATCTGCACCAACGTGAACAATGGGTGTAGGAAGGAGGCACCTGAGCTCATAAGGGTGGTGTCGATGTCACTCTGATACCCCAACTTCCACAACAATGAAGCTTTGGGGCAATATCATCCCCTCGATCATCCATAAGGCCGATGGCGTCCCGGTGTATCACCTAGCAATGCGCTTTTCATGGTGAAAGAGAGTTGTCAATGATCTACCGACGCCTCACCTACATCATCATATGCAGATCATGGGAGCAGTGCAATGCGCCAGTGCGGCTAGCATGAATCTATGAAACCCTCCGATCTAGTCGGCTGGCACCGCAGCAGCTAGGCGGTCGCGACGAGTTCGGTAAATTCTACTTTGTTTCTAGGACAAGGCATGTTGTTTCGCCACAAAATGAAGACGAAGTAGGGCTGTCTCAGAGACTGGCATCGTGCCTGTTATACGATCCCAATGAGCTCCCTAGATAATGCAAGTGTGGATGGATATACCCGCACTCAGATCACATCGTTACCCTGAATAATAACCGGTCCTCTTCTAAACGGCACTCAGAGTCGTCGACTCCCCGGCTGACACTTATCTAGTCTGCCTACCGATTGGTGCGCCAAATAAAGAAATACTTTTTCACCAAACTAACTTCGATTCACTTCGCGCTCAAACTTTATTTGGTAAGGGGGCATTTGTTCGACGTGATTTTGCACCACAAGAGAAGTTAAATGCATTCAATAGTATTAAAAAAAGTCATGGGTCCATCGATTTTTAGTATGTGACTACTCTAAATTAATTATTTAGAGTTCTTTTTATATAAATGTTAATGCAAGTTACTATAACGCCCCGGATCCGATGCGCCAGGTGTCTTCCAGCTATTCGCCGTCGTTGCCATGTCATTTGCTTGCGTGTTGCATTTTGCCATGTCATCATCTACATTTCATCTGCATGTTTTTCAAAACTTGCATTCGTTCGGGTTCCGCCGGTTCTCTCCGTTGTCCGTTCTGAGCCCGACCACACTCGCACGCGCCCGTCGCACCTCTCAGACCTTGTTTCATGAGCGGGAGAAAAACGTTCTCGGAATGGGTCGGTATTTTCTGAGTGGCCTTGGTATATCACCGGTAGACCGCCCGTCAAATTTCGCTCCATTTGGAGGTCGTTTGATGCCCCAACGGTTAACCACGTAGCCCGAAACCCTCTTCTCTACATAGCCCACTAATCCCTCCTGCAACCCACCTAGTACCCCCCTCGTGTTTGGAACCGTCCGATCGAGATCGGAGGCTCCAAAACCCCCCCTTAGCACCCTCTAACCCTAACCCCTACCTATTTAAACCCCTCCTCCTTCCATTTTGGGCAGCCTACCCCTTCCCTAACCTTTCCTTTCTCTCTTTACTTTCTTCCTATCTTTCTGTTGAAGGAAAATATGAATAAGAGGGAGAGAGAAGAGAGTCCAGCCCACCTGGGCCTCCCCGTAGCCCAGTCAGGCCGGCCCATCTGCTTCATGACCCATTAGCTCATGCCAGCCCACCTAAACTTATAACCCTAGCCTCATCCCGATCGATCCCCTCTCCCCCTCGTCCTCCTCCCAGTGCCGCCACATCTCCTCGCTCGGTCCCCATCTCCCCTCGATCTCCTCCCGCGCCGCCTCTCCTCCTGTTTCTCGTCGCCACCAACCCGCCTCGACCTCGCCGCCGGCAGCAGCAGCTACTGCACCCTCTCGCCGACGCCGCACCCGGACCTCCCCCGCGCCTCGCCTTCGACCTCGGCTTCCGCGTTCCATGGCCACGAGCGCCACCCGCAGTAGTTTCAGGCCGTCCCCATCGCCGAGTCCCTCGCCGCCCCGCTTGCTTCTCCCAGTCCTGCCAGCGCCATGGCCTCTGCTTCTCCTGCGTTCCCGCCGAAGCCCGCGCCAAGGCCAGTGCCCAGCCACTGCTTCGTCTCGACCGTGCCCTGCTGACGTTGCTCTTCTAGCGCGTCGCCGTCCCTCTGCTGCCTCGCCGGACCTGCTCCATCATGCGCCATCTCCCTCCCCTTCGGCCTATGTTGTTGTACCTCCGCAGTTCGCGGTTGCCCTCTGCCTCGAGTCCGAGCTCGAGCCCTGCCCGACGCTACATGGACAACCACCTCGCCTGCCTCCTCCCGTCGGCCCTCTCTGCCTGCTGCCGATCTGCCATCTCTGGCCGCCTGCTGTGCTCCACCTCCCGGCCCGAGCTACATCTGTCGCTGCCTTTTCCCGTCGACGTGAAGACTGCAGCTGCAACACCCGTGGACGCCAAGTTCCTCTACGACCCGTGTACAACTACGGGGATTTGCCAAGTACCCTTCGGATGCACCAAGTTCGACTATAGGGACCGCCAAGTTCCTCTACCGACGACTCGAACATCTACGAAAATGTGTACCACTACCGTCGACTCGAACATCTACGAACCGTGTACGACTACCATCGCCGTGGATCCGACAAGATCCATGTACAACTACTTCCACTACAACCGTCACGAGAACGTCTACTTCCTCTACTTTGAACCTAACTCGATCCGCCCCGAAAATGCATGCTTCAAAGGTATAACCATTGAGCCAATCACCCGTGTACCGAATGCATGTGTCTTGTATGAGATGTTCGTGTTTGCACCGTGTCTGAGTTGTCGCTTGCGCGTTCCTCATTTTCCATGTCGTCGACCCGTGGGAACCCGGTATTCGGGATCACCCCACCTTCTTTTGCATGTTCCGTTCGTCCACACTTTCTTTTGCACCGACATCTCGACGAGTTGTCGGATCATCGGAGTGTTGCCATTGCATCATTTTCGTTGCCGTTGCTGTGGCACCCCTTTGGTTCCGCCATGTTGACCAAATGCTTCATAACATGCTCATGTCAACATTTTCATAAATGGCATAAAACTTGCATATGTCATCCGCATCATGATAACAACATTTAAATGCTATAAATTGTTGTTTGCATTAAATTACTAAATGACATGTGGGGGTTTACCGGAATTGTTGTTTGTTGTTCCGGCCTCATTTAAACTTGCCTAAATAGTTAGTTTAATTATACTTCACCTCTTGCCATGTTTAACAACAGTTAATATTGTTTGGTAGCTTAAACGAGATTAAACTAAATATGTCAATGTGGTGTTTTGTCAATATGCAACTCGTTGCATATTGAGCTCCACTTAACTTGTAGTATTGTTTGTTGCACTTTGCCATGCCATGCCTCATTAAACCGGACATGCATCATACTTGATTGTGCATCATGCCATGTTTATGTGATGGTTGTTTACCATGTTGTTTGCTTCTTTCCGGGTTGCTTCTCTCGATAGCTTCAGTTTCGTTCCGGAGTTGTGAGGATTCGTTCGACTACGTTGGTTCGTCTACTTCATGGTTTCGTTCTTCTTCCTTGCGGGATTTCAGGCAAGATGACTGTCACCCTGTATCTCACTACTATCATTGCTATGCTAGTTACTTCGTTCTATCGCTATGCTGTGCTACCTATCACTTGTTCTTCAAGCCTCCCAATTTGCCATGTCAGCCTCTAACCTTTTTCACCCTTCCATTGCTTGGCTATGTTACCGCTTTGCTCAGCCCCTCTTCTAGCGTTGTTAGTTGCGGGTGAAGTTGAAGATTGCTCCATGATGGATAGGGTTATGTTGGGATATCACAATATCTCTTATTTAATTAATGCATCTATATACTTGGTAAAGGGTGGAAGGCTCGGCCTTATGCCTGGTGTTTTGTTCCACTCTTGCCGCCCTAGTTTCCGTCATACCGGTGTTATGTTCCTTGATTTTGCGTTCCTTACGCGGTTGGGTGATTTATGGGACCCCCTTGACAGTTCGCTTTGAATAAAACTCCTCCAGCAAGGCCCAACCTTGGTTTTACCATTTGCCTACCTAAGCCTTTTTCCCTTGGGTTTTCGAAGCCCGAGGGTCATCTTTATTTACCCCCCCCCCCCCTGGGCCAGTGCTCCTTCGGGTGCTGGTCCAACCTGGGCGATGTCCGACGCCCCCTGGGCAACCAGGGTCTATGCCAAACCGACGTCTTGCTCATCCGGTGTGCCCTGAAAACGAGATATGTGCAGCTCCTATCGGGATTTGTCGGCACATCGGGCGGCTTTGCTGGTCTTGTTTTACCATTATCGAAATGTCTTGTAAACCGGGATTCCGAGACTGATCGGGTCTTCCTGGGAGAAGGAATATCCTTCGTTGATCGTGAGAGCTTGTGATGGGCTAAGTTGGGACACCCCTGCAGGGTATAAACTTTCGAGAGCCGTTCCCGCGGTTATGTGGCAGATGGGAATTTGTTAATGTCCGGTTGTAGATAACCTGACACCAGATTCGAATTAAAACGCATCAACCGCGTGTGTAGCCGTGATGGTCTCTTTTCGGTGGAGTCCGGGAAGTGGACACGGTTTTGGGTTATGTTTGACGTAAGTAGGAGTTCAGGATCACTTCTTGATCATTGCTAGCTTCACGACCGTTCCGTTGCTTCTCTTCTCGCTCTTATTTGCGTATGTTAGCCACCATATATGCTTAGTCGTTGCCGCAACCTCCCCACTTATCCTTTCCTTTACCCATTAAGCTTTGCTAGTCTTGATACCCATGGCAATGGGATTGCTGAGTCCTCGTGGCTCACAGATTACTACAACAACAGTTGCAGGTACAGGTTATGCGATGATCATGACGCGAGAGCGATGCTTGCTTGTTTTGGAGTTCTTCTTCTGCTTCTAATTCGATCAGGGGATAGGTTCCAGGTCGGCAGCCTGGGCTAGCAGGGTGGATATTGTTTGAGTTTCTGTTTGTGTACCACCCGTAGTTGGATGTTGATCTCTTGTATGATGTTGATGTATTCGTGTGGCATTGTATGCCTCTTGTATGTATCCCCAACTATTATGTAATGGTACAATGTAATGATATCCACCTTGCAAAAGCGTCTCCAATATGCGCTTCTATCCTTAGTGGGACCTTCGAGTTCCTTTAGGATAAGGTCGCATCTTGGGCGTGACAGTTACGTGGATGCAAGTTTGATCAAGGGAGGGGTGCGCCCATTTTTCTGATTTTGTACGTACATACATTATTTGATGGTTTGTAACTTCACTCAGACGTAACACAACCGCTCTACCTGTCAGCCCTGTTCATACACCATGGGCGCCAACCGTGGGCGCCAAAACACCCTCTCCTCGCCCGAAATTGCTCTGGGCAAATATTGGCGAGATGCGAGATTAGCATCCTATCCCCAACTGACGAGATGTCCAAATTTTAAACAGGGGCTAAGTTCATAACTTTCCCATATTTCAGATAGGCGCGTCCCAAAAATATGGTTCCCCGTACCTCTCCCTCCATTTTCCCATTCATTGCTAGAACACCATCCCCACACCAGCCTCCTCCGTCTGCCAACCCATCCATCACCGTCGTCCTCCACCCCATCCATCGCCACCGTCCTCCACCATGCTAGAGCTCCTACCAAAACTGCGTCGTCCACTGCTAGAGATGGACGTTTCTCATCCATGGCGACGGACCAGGGCCTTGCACCATGTCCTCTCGCTTCATCAGCACCGTCGTCCTCTTTGCCGGGGCTGCTCACACGACCTTCTCGTCCACCGCAACGGGACTTATGCCCCGATGCACCCGTCTACCGTCGCAGATCTGCTTCAACGCCACCGACAACCATCGCGCCCCCGATGCCTACACGGCGCCGCAAGAGAGGCGGTACTTCATATCTCCTCAACTTTTTGATCTTAACCAGAAAATAGATCGTAACTTGGTTACTGTACTTTCTTTCCAACTCTTAGAATATAGTTCTTAGTTCGAAGCAAACAATGGATGCTAAATAGCATTTCTGCGGTTTGTAGCTTTAAATCTGCCATGGCACAGCCATATTTGGGTTTAATTGATCATGCTTAGGGTTTAATTGATCATGTTGGTTCTGTGGTGGTTTCTTTAATAGAAATCAGAGGGGAAACCCTCTTTTTCTCAAAAAAATTGCTTAGGGTTTCCCCCTTTTATGATCACTATACGATCAGCATACGTTCTTCGTGTCATAATAGCACTCCTCCACCCATCAAGCTAAACAAGCTTAGTTTTTTTGAACACATAAACAAGCTTAGTTGTTCAAATATGAATATGATATTATTAAAACAGAAGCGTTTAATTGGTTAGCTAAATGTTCCTAATTTAGTTTCGAAAATGCATGTTCACCGCTCGAGTGTGTATCTCTACAGGGTGCCCACGGTGGGCCGCGGCCCACCTTGGGATTTTGGGTCGGCCCAGGCCTCGATTCCCCTCTGTTCTGCTATGCTTCCGATCTCTACTCGCCCCCAGGCGCCTGCCTCGCTGGTGAGTTGCCGTCCCCGGGCGGCATGACTCTAGGAGGAGACGTCAGACTAACTGGAGGTCAGGAGCCGCTCACCCAACAGCGTCACCGCTGCCCGGGTGCGCTGTTGTGCCTACCTTCCCAGTCCGCTCAGGGCTCAGGCGTGCAGCAGCCACTAAGCCAACCCGATTTATCCTGAGATACGTCCTCAACACTCAGCAGCCACTCCTCATTACCCATCTTGTAATTGATTCATTACTCATTAGGCAGGACTATCATTAGGGTTTGTTGTGTACTGAGTGCTACCTACACTTAATGGTTTAGATGTATTTCAGTAATCTTTAGTACCTGTAAAGTTCACAGGGTTTCAAAATTCCGGCCCTAGGAATAGACACTAGTCATTTTGGATTATTGGTCATAGTGACATTAACCTAGATTACTACTGCAGGCCAGGTTTGTTGACAATTTTACTTGTATTTCTTACTCATTCGATATGATATCCAATTATTCGTGTCGATTAATTGCAAACAGTAAGTGCTAGACCAACTTCTTGATTCAGATTTTGGACGGTATCTTACTGCAGTTACAATTATGCATACTTGTCCTAATAAGCTCACAGGTAATGATTGATTCACTACATCTATGCTTGCCTTGTCACACTGCCGTCAATATTCTTTTAGGGTGGACCACCCTGTTTCAAAATACTGGAACCGCAAGCATGAGCGAATAGTATTTCTCTATGTGAACTCTTCCATCATGTGTGGGCAACAAACACTGCATTGTATAGAAAGAAAGTGTCATTTCCACCTTTTACATAGACTACAATCTTTTACATGGAATACAATTTGCCTACTTGCTTTGTGTCGCACTACCAGCACTCCACCTTTGAAGCTAAACATTATGCCACTCATAATTCCTTAGTTTATTTGTTCAAATACGAATTTGATATGATTCTAATAATCCTACTTCAGTTTTGAAATGTGTGTGCCTATTATAGAGACATAGGAGGTTTGTATTTCTGTGTGTGGTCTGGTCAGCACGGTTGGGGGTGAACTTTTGCATATGCATGGGTTTATAGGGAGACACTCTTCTAGTTCAATCCGCAATGCATTCCATAGATAATCTGACTACTTTTTATGTTTTCATGAATCTCAGATACTGAACAGCATCATAATGATTATGAGCTTGCGCGCATGAAAAGAATAAAGCAGAACAATTCCATGGTTGTCAAACTTGGCATTAAGGGACTGAAATCATGTCTGGATGCAATGCAATGCAAACGTTCATCACCTATAGATTCATGCTCCGAATATGATCCTAACAGTGATTCTGAGCTAGAGGGGGACCTAAGTCAATGTAGCTCCCTAGTGGGGAGTCAGAGGCAGATGCCCTACCTTATTCACCCATCAAGGTGCTTGCTCTAACTTTCCAAGGTTATATTGGTCGCACATATCTTGCAACTGATGCTTTGCATTGCTTATACTTTGTTGCACTGCCATTAGCTTAGTTTACACATCGTGTATGTGAATACGCCCTGCCTATCCATTTTTAGTACATATTCCACCTGTCATCATATCATATTTATCCATTCAAATGTTGTTCTTGTGTATCAGACGTTCAAAAGGAAGAGGGTGATTGCTGATCATGGAGGAGCACGAGCAAAGTATTTGGAAAAGGTAGTGACACCTGATAAATCAAATAGCCCATTAGGTGTAGTTGCAATATCACCTAACCCACAAAACACGGCTCCAACTCTAGCAAACTCTAGCCCTACTACACTGGTCATCTCTGATGCCCCAACTCAGCACACCCCAACTACAATAAACAATATGATGATGCCAGTTGACATACCACCAGCTCTACGATGCAAAAACCCCATTCCAGCAAAGAGTACACCAAATCCAGTTGTCAAATCTCTTTTCGAACGAGATAGATCCCCAATTGCAGCAAATAGGACCCCTGTTCCATTTTTTCCCAGTTTAGAAGATGAAGCTTATATTGTTGTCAAGAACTTTGTGCGCATCTTTCCTTCATGGAAAGATTATACCACGGACATAGAACAGTTTCCAGTCTTCCTCTGCAACTTACGTGTAAGTAATGTACTAACGTTATTCATGGTAATTACTGCATATGTTTCTACTGACAGAAGACACAAGATTTCATTCTTTTAAATAGGCGAGGACCAAACTGGATTGTCAAGACGAGCAAGGGTTGGTTGCGCTTTTCAAGCACTTGTTGATGAAGTATCATTCCTACCCGAGGCAAGCGCACTTCGATTGCAAGCCTCTAAACGAAATTTCTGTAAAGTCTCTGGTGCTACAGTTATCAGACAGTGACTGGAATAATCTTGTTACACAATGGTCTCGTCTACAGCGTAAGGTACTATCTATGATACCACATCACAATTTGAACTACATTTCTACATGTGCCTTAATGTCTCACTTGTACGAAAACTGTTTGCAGAAGAACATTCATTCTCAAGGGACCACAAAATCTCGCAACTATACTGCACACTGCATTGCTCTTGTGAGTACCTCTTGCCCTGTATGACCATACTTACTTTCATAGCTGGTTGATTATATAGCATCACTGCACATGTTAGCCTCGTTATCGTCCATTTGGTGGACATTATAAGATCCGTATGGACTCTTGCATAAATTTAGAATCAACCCAATGCTTTTGAAGAGGTTTAGCTCTACAGTCCTCTTGTAAGGACTGAACGTCGTCTATCACTGTACTTGCATTAACATCTACTCCCTCCATCCCATAATATAAGAATGTTTTGTATAGTACACCAGTGTTCAAAACACTCTTATATTATGGGAAGAGGGATTGGTTCATTGTGTAGCATTCTGCATCTTATCTCCCTCGCCCACCATTTACTAAAGAATACCATATCTATATTTAATCTTACCAAAAAGTTGAATACACAGACAATGCCAGTGCAGAAGTGTAGCCCATTGCTCTTGTTAGTACATTTTGTCCTCTAACGCTTGTACTTCCAGGGATTGGTAGTTGATTATGTAGCATCAATCTGCATCTTATCTTCATTATCCTCTATCCCTTCCAGTATTATCATATCTATAATCACTCTCTAAAAATGTAGAGTACAGGCAATGCTTATAAAGAAGATTTTGTGCTGAAATTCTTGAGTTATCCTTCCCTTGATATGGAGAAGGGCATTATAAAGTCGGTGTTAACTGTTAATGCAAGTCAGTCCTTCTAAAGCCTTTATCCTCAATTGTTGTTTAATTTGCTCATACTCCCTATCGTTAATTATTGTTTAGTTTGTTGTTTCTATCAAAATGCATGTTCGCAACAACCGTAAGTTCCAAGTTTTACTTGTAAAACCAAATTCCTTATTCATACCGTGCACATTACTCAATACTTCCTATATGTATGCTTGTTTTTGTGGATCTATAATCCAGTGTGTGGTGAAGCAGCCCACATATGCACCTTGTCATCTCCTGTTTTATCTTACTGATGTGGCTGATGATATGAACAACATGCCATGCACATTAACCAAAATAGATACAATGATTGTCTTTGCCCTTCATCTATGCTTGTTATGTTGACATGGTAATCCAGTAGTGTGGTGAAGCTTCCCGCATTATGAACAATGCCAAATTATGCTATTGATATTTTGAACTTACTCTTTATTTTCTAATTTGACATTGGATGGAATTGGCAGCACAATTATCATCTTTGTTTGTACACATGCAAAACTTGTCATCTCTCTGCTTGTTTCAGGGTGACATGCCTGATGGCATGCACAAGTCCGCTGAAGGCTATGAGATAAACCCAACATATATTGCAGCAAAGAAGGCAAAACATCTTGAAGATAGCGAGACAACCCCAAAGTCTTGTCTTGATGCAGTGTTCAAATTACTTGAGACTAGCAGTCAGACAAGCTCATAGAATTAGCTGTCTGAATCAGTTCGACTTCTTCAGTCCCAAGTTCTAGTAGAAAGGCATCCTGCAACTCAACTTTGACTTGAAGTCCTATCTTTAAGAAAGATCGCAGAGAACACCAACGAGAACCTCATTGCTAAACAGCTACACCTTGAAGGTATGACCGACATGCTAGGCCGGTCTCAAGCCTTGCTCAGCAGCTTGCGCAGCAGTTCCCGTGCAAAGGCTAACCTTTCTTGAACTGTCTTGGAAGTGGTCTTGGTTCAGTATTATTTTGTTATGCTACAATGGTGCCCATTTTTTGTAATCTGCTTCTTCGTTGCGCTTTATGATCACTGGTAGCAAACTTCGATGCCCAGTGGACGTAATATACCATAAATCCTTTATTGTATAGTGTAGGTTTATTCGAAGTTACTATGTCGTAATTTCTTTATTGTATAGAGTAGGTTTGTTCTTAATTCCTACTAGTTACTGCCATCATTTGCTATCTGGAAAAAACCTGATGTAGTCGACCGGGCCGAAACATTCGCCTCTAACAGGCTTGCTTTTTAGCGGGTCACAATTGGGCCGGCCTGCAAATTTCTTGGGCCTGAAAGGCCATTGGGGCCTTCACACTTTACGCCAGGCCCACAACTTACACGAGCCTATATTTGGTCCATAGTTTAGTTCAGCCTTTAGTGGACCCAACGCTTAGTTGGGCCCATGTAGCTTTGGGCCATTAACAGGCTGAATATTCTGCTGGCCTGATACGGCGTAGAAGAAACCATGGGCCTTTAGCAGGCCGAAATGCATGTTGGGCCTCAATTTTCACTAGTCATTGACGGGCCTTCAGCAGGCTGAAATGTAGACCGAGCCTTTTTTGGCCCAGTTATATGACGGACCATTACCAGGCCGAAACATATCTCGGGCCTTAGTTGGCCCACTAATATCATGGGCCTTTAAGAGATCGAAAGCTTAGTACATGCATCAACAGGCTGAATTATATGATAGGCCTTTAACAGGCCGAAAGTCACATTGGGCTGAACTGTTGCCACCTTTATCACGGGCCGTTAGAGGGCCGTATGTTGCGTTGGACCATATATGGCCCATGGGCAGCATGGGCCATTCCCAGGCTGAAAGACACACCGGGCTGAAATGGGCCCATGTCTACATCGGGCCTCTAACAGGCCGAAATGTCACTGGACCGTAATTGGGCCCAAATATTCGGTGAACAATTAACGGGCTAGATCTGGCTTCGGGTCGTAAATGGGCCATGTTAAAATAGGTCGTTATTGGGCTGGCCCACTAGTACCCGAGTAAATACTATGGGCCTTTGACTGGGCCGGCCTTTTTAACCTATACGGGCCTCTGTTAGGCCCTACCATGTGTCGACGAATCATAGGCGCCTTCGTTCAAATGAGTGGATGACATCTGTCCCAACGGTGAGCCAACACATGGTTCCTCTGGCCATTGAGAATTTTACGCGTGGAAAATCCCCATTGGTCCAGGTTGTTAACGGGTTATCGAATCCAAACCGGAACCCGATAGCTTAACAGCGACCCGTTATGGTTGATGCCACGTGTCGATCACCCTTGGCGAAAGCACTTCTATGACGTGCGATTTATCGTCATGGAAGTGGACACTTCTGTGATGATAATTTTGGTAATGTCATGGAACACTTCTACGACAGCACAGGTATGACTATCTTGATTCTGTCATAAAATCATCATGGATGTACATGCATGACAGAAAACGTGACCTACTGTGACAAACACGTATCATCACGGAAGTGTATTTTTTTGTAGTGCTTGCAGCAGGGGCAGCAACTGCATCCAGAGGCAGGGCTCCTCCCATGCCACCAGCGGAGGTGTGGACCGTCGCCTCAGGAGCAAGCGGGGGTGCCTGCTCTCCAGCGGCCGCCTCAGGAGCGTTTGGTGATGCTTGCTCTCCCACGGCCACCTCAGGAACGCGCACCGCAGGATCGACGAGCATGGGAGCCACCAAGATGGGTCTCTCACAAGCCCCCCCCCCCCCCCCCCGTGACCCTCGGGGGGCAACCCCCACTCGTCGAAGCACGACATCTTCTCGATGAAGGCCTTCCCGTTCGAGTAGTTGTACAAAGGGCACCCCTCGTTGGGGAGCTCAACTGGCGCGGGGTCACCTGTCAGGAGCTGGAGCACTGTGTGCAACATCTTGGAGGGGAGCAAAGGCACCTGAAGCCTCATGGGGTCATTGGGGCCCCTGAAGGCCCACATCGGGCGAGAATGGCACTGGAGCGGAGCAATGCGCCGCCGGACGAACTCCCTCACCATCATCACCGTCATCACCCCTGCCTCCTTCAGCCTGGCCAGTCTAGACAAGATACATGCAAGCCACTGGTTAACAAGCTCCACATGTCCCCAGCCAGAACTCGGCTCCGCCGATGCTGATGGGAGGAGAAGTAGGGGACTGGGCACGGTAGCATCTACACACACCCACTACTTTTGGAACCCCCTGCATCTGGGTGGAGCGTGAAGTCGATGTCGGAGCCAGCTGTCGCCGCCACCGCCTGGAGCGGCACGCACCCCGAGCGTTACCTGCCATCCACCAGGTGGAGCAAGAAGAAATGGCGGAGTAAGGCCACGGACAAGGCGATGCCCATGAAGGCCTCACACAGGAAGGCGAAAGTAGAGAGGAGGACAATGGACCTGGGGTTCATATGCAGCACATGGATCTGGTAGTGCAAGAGCACGACGTTGAAGAAATCTGAAAAAGGGGGGACCAGGCCAGCGAAGAGAGCGCAAAGATGAATGGGGATCTCGGTGGCCTCCATGCCAGCCAAGAACCGGGAGGCAGGCCAGACCGTCGTCACCTTACACTCGTTGGAATTGGTGGCAAGTCAACCTGGCAGTCGGGTCGGGTATCACCGGGTCGACCCCAACCAAACCCATGCCCGAGTTCGCTATCGGGCAGAGGACCCACCCACGACCCTACCCATGGGTTACAACTCGGACCCATGCCCGAACCCGGCGGGTCACCCAACCCTATTGGGCACCCATCGGGCACGCATGCAATAGAGCACACATACAGCAACCTGCTATATTTATAGCCTTCCTGCTGCTCCGTTCCTTGCTACCTTAGCGAGGTGGTACTAATTCACCTATGTGAAGCGGATGCACCAGCGTGAGCGTGTGTGTAGCTAGTCTTATTTACATGGGCCGATAGAAAAGGAAAGGCCTATAAAAAGGAGCGGCAAGGGCCTGCTACTGCATGCTACTAGTACTAGTGGGCTGTCTGATCAAAGTGGGCTGTCTGATCTACTAAATCAAAGTGGGCTGTCTAATCTACTAAATCAAAGTGGGCTGTGTATTGAGTGGCTAGCAAATGGCAGCAGTGAGCCATATTTGTCTAGAAAAAGCTGTGAGCCATATGTAGCATACAGAAACAATGGGGTAGTGCGAGACCAGGTGACTAGTTTAGGCCTTTTTTTATACCGAGACACACATGTCAGTTAATCGGGCGACCCATCGGGTGACCCACGGGCAGGACTTTATGCCCATACCCTACTCATGACTAATCGGGTTACCCATCGGGCTTACCCATGGGTGAAAATGACGACCCATACCCTACCCATTAGGGTCGGGTGCCCATGGGCGCGCTTGCCCATGGGTCGGATTGCCGGGTTGAGTGGCAAGGGCTTGTCGGACCTTGTCGAGGCCCTCCCGGTTGATCACCGTGGACCGGACCAGTGCTGGTTCCGGCCCAGGCGAGGGCTCCGGTGGTCGCGCAGGCCTTCCCTTTCTTCGCCCTGGGAGCCATGGCGGCGAAATGGATTGGAGCTGGTGTGGAACTTGGTGAGGAAGGTGCAAGCCCACAGGAAGGAAAGGGAGCAAAAGGCGAGCACTACGAGCGATGATGGCTGGGCCGCGTGTGCCAGGCAGTTGTCAAGTCAGGCAGGCAGCATGGGGAATTGGAGACGCCTACGTCCCATCAAGCGCCACGTGTCGACCCGATCCACAGGCGATTTGGGCCCGCAGCGCTTCGCCCTTGCCCTTTGGCTTCGCCCCGAAGCCAAGTTCGAGCGCGCCTTGGGCCCGAGGGCTATTGTCGGTGTTCTAGGAACCAGGGTACCCGGACTTGCATGCCTGTGGCCCACGGCATGGCTCCCTTGACGGCCTGGTATGACCCATCTACAATATCAACAAGACAAGACCCTCGCGAGGGGCCAAGCCTCACGAGGCGGGCGACATCAAGACCTCCGGAGGGGGCGGCCTCCCCAGGCTGGCTCCCGAGGAGCAGAGATTCCTATGCAGGTGCTCAACCTCATGAGGTTGCAATGACGCAAACTATGATGACCAAGGCCAGGCGGGCGCCAGTGGGCACAAAGGAGCATGTTTCCCCTTTGGTGCTAAGGAGGCAAGCGCAGGTGTGGGGTCCCGAGGAATCAGCCAAAGGTTTCCATTCCCGTGAATGAGACCAAGACTGCTAGGACGGCAGGACGGATGTCATCACCGAGCCTACCGCAGCGTCACGACCAGAGGCTTTGCAGGCGAAGACCACCTTTCGTCAGGATAAGATGTACTACTTGTCCCCCTTCAAAATTGGCCACTGTGGGATCCCTTCCCACCTTCGTTTTGGGGGAAGAGGACCGAGGCCACTATAAATATAGGTTAGCCACCACCATAGCAAGGGGTCAAATCCCTTCGGCTCACACCCACATCGGAGCAGACCTCGCGAGGTTGTTCTTCCCTTGTATCACTTCATCCTTAGCCCCTCGTGAGGCAAATCCACCACAAAGTAGGAGTAGGGTCTTACACCGCAAGGTGGCCCGAACCTGGGTAAACTGCCGTGTCCATCTTCTTCCTTATTCATCAAGCTAGGCCATGGGGGCGACGAACTGGTTGGCTGAGGGGGTTGAGTTCTTTGCACACGCCCTAGAGTTCAAACCTTTCTTGGGTCTGCGGAGCCCTGAATCCAACAAAAACTATGGCCCCGGGTCTACTTTTATCATATATTAAAATCCAAAAATACTGTCGTGGTTTTGTCACGGCAGATGTCCTAGCGTGAGGACTTAGTCGTGAGGCCAATGCATCTAAGTGGTAGCTTGAACGGGGTTGAGCGGGACGAGAGAAGCAAGATTTTCCCCAGGTTCGTGTTGGGGAACGTAGTAATTTCAAAAAAAATCCTACGCACATGCAAGATCATGGTGATGCATAGCAACGAGATGGGAGAGTGTTGTCCACGTACCCTCGTAGACCGTAAGCGGAAGCGTTATGACAACGCGGTTGATGTAGTTGTACGTCTTCACGATCCGACCGATCCAAGCACCGAATGTACGGCACCTCCAAGTTCAGCACACGTTCAGCTCGATGACGATCCCCGGACTCTGATCCAGTAGGGTTTCGGGGATGAGTTCCGTCAGCACGACGGTGTGGCGACGATGATGATGTTCTACCGACGCAGGGCTTCGCCTAAGCACCACAACGATATGACCGAGATGGAATATGGTGGAGGGGGGCACCGCACACGGCTAAGGAACGATCACGAAGATCAACTTGTGTCTAGAGGTGCCCCCCTGCCCCAGTATATAAAGGAGCCAAGGGGGAGGGGCGGCCAGCCAAGGAGGGCGCGCCAAGGGGGAGTCCTACTCCCACCGGGAGTATGACTCCTTTCTTTCCTAGTTGGATAAGGAGAAGGGTGAAGGAGGAGGAAGAGGAGAAGGAAAGGGGGGGCGCCCCCCTCTCCTTGTCCTATTCGGACTAGGGAGGGGAGGGGCGCAGCCCACCTCTTGCCTCCTCTCCTCTTCTCCCTTAGGGCCCATGAAGGCCCAATAACCCCCGGGAGGGTTCCGGTAACCCCTCGGTGCTCCGGTAAAATCCCGATTTCACCCGGAACCATTCCGATATCCAAATATAGGCTTCCAATATATCAATCTTTATGTCTCGACCATTTCGAGACTCCTCGTCATGTCCGTGATCACATCCGGGACTCCGAACAACCTTCGGTACATCAAAACTTATAAACTCATAACTGTCATCGTAACGTTAAGCGCGCGGACCCTACGGGTTCGAGAACTATGTAGACATGACCTAGAACTATTCTCGGTCAATAACCAATAGCGGAACCTGGATGCTCATATTGGCTCCTACATATTCTACGAAGATCTTTATCGGTCAAATCGCATAACAACATACGTTGTTCCCTTTGTCATCGGTATGTTACTTGCCTGAGATTCGATCGTCGGTATCCAATACCTAGTTCAATCTCGTTACCGGCAAGTCTCTTTACTCGTTATGTAATGCATCATTCCGTAACTAACTCATTAGCTACATTGCTTGCAAGGCTTGTAGTGATGTGCATTACCGAGAGGGCCTAGAGATACCTCTCCGACAATCGAAGTGACAAATCCTAATCTCGAAATACGCCAACCCAACATGTACCTTCGGAGACACGTGTAGAGCTCCTTTATAATCACCCAGTTACGTTGTGACGTTTGGTAGCACACAAAGTGTTCCTCCGGTAAATGGGAGTTGCATAATCTCATAGTTACAGGAACATGTATAAGTCATGAAGAAAGCAATAGCAACATACTAAACGATCAAGTGCTAGGCTAACGGAATGGGTCATGTCAATCACATCATTCTCCTAATGATGTGATCCCATTAATCAAATGACAACACATGTCTATGGTTAGGAAACATAACCATCTTTGATTAATGAGCTAGTCTAGTAGAGGCATACTAGTGACAATATGTTTGTCTATGTATTCACACATGTATCATGTTTCCGGTTAATACAATTCTAGCATGAATAATAAACATTTATCATGAAATAAGGAAATAAATAATAACTTTATTATTGCCTCTAGGGCATATTTCCTTCAGTCTCCACTTGCACTAGAGTCAATAATCTAGTTTACATTACCATGTGATTTTACACCAATATTCATATCTGTATATGATTAATACCCATAGCTCACATCGTCATGTGATCAACACCCAAATGGTTTACTAGAGTCAATAATCTAGTTCACATTGCTATGTGATTAACACCCAAAGAGTACTAAGGTATGATCATGTTTTGCTTGTGAGAGAAGTTTAGTCAACGGGTCTGTCACATTCAGAGCCGTATGTATTTTGCAAATATTCTATGTCTACAATGCTCTGCACGGAGCTACTCTAGCTAATTGCTCCCACTTTCAATATGTATCTAGATTAAGACTCAAAGTCATCTGGACCAGTGCCAAAAATTACATCGACGTAACCCTTTACGACAAACCTTTTTTTTTACCTCCATAATCGAGAAATATATCCTTATTCCACTAAGGATAATTTTGACCAATGTCCAGTGATCTACTCTTAGATCAAAATTGTATTCCTTTGCAAAACTCAGAGCAAGGTATACAATATGTCTGGTGCACAGCATAGCATACTTTATAGAACCTATGACTGAGGCATAGGGAATGACTTTTCATTCTCTTTCTATCTTCTGCCATGGTCGGGTCTTGAGTCTTACTCAACTTCACATCTTGCAACACAGGCAAGAACTCCTTCTTTGACTGTTCCATTTTGAACTATTTCAAAAATTTATCAAGGTATGTACTCATTGAAAAATCTTATCAAGCGTCTTGATCTATCTATATAGATCTTGATGCTCAATGTGTAAGCAGCTTCACCGAGGTCTTTCTTTGAAAAACTCTTATTCAAGTATCCTTTCATGCTATCCAGAATTTCTATATCATTTCCAATCAACAATATGTCATCCACATATAATATCAGAAATGCTACAGAGCTCCCACTCACTTTCTTGTAAATACATGCCTTTCCAAAAGTCTGTATAAAACCATATGCTTTGATCAACTCATCAAAGCGTATATTCCAACTCCGAGATGCTTGCACCAGTCCATTGATGAATCGCTGGAGCTTGCACATTTTGTTAGCACCTTTCGGATCGACAAAACCTTCTTGTTGTATCATATACAACTCTTCTTTAAGAAAACCATTAAGGAATGCAGTTTTGACATCCATTTGCCAGATTTCATAAAATGTGGCAATTGCTAACATGATTCAGACAGACTTAAGCATCGATACGAGTGAGAAAATCTAATCGTATTCAACATCTTGAACTTGTCGAAAACCTTTCGCAACAAGTCGAGCTTAGTAGATAGTAACACTACTATCAGTGTTCGTCTTCCTCTTGAAGATCCATTTATTTAATATGGCTTGCCGATCATCGAGCAAGTCAATCAAAGTCCATACTTCGTTCTCATACATGGATCATATCTCAGATTTTATGGCCTCAAGCCATTTTGCGGAATCTGGGCTCATCATCGCTTCCTCATAGTTCGTAGGTTCATCATGGTCAAGTAACATGACTTCCAAAATAGGATTACCGTACCACTCCGGTGTGGATCTTATTCTGGTAGACCTACGATGTTTTTGTAGTAACTTGATCTGAAGTTTCATGATCATCATCATTAGCTTCCTCACTAATTGGTGTAGGAATCACTGGAACTGGTTTTTGTGATGAACTACTTTCCAATTCGGGAGAAGGTACAATTTACCTTATCAAGCTCTTACTTTCCTCCCACTCACTTCTTTCGAGAGAAACTCCTTCTCTAGAAAGGATCCATTCTTAGCAACGAATATTTTGCCTTTGGATCTGTGATAGAAGGAGTACCCAACAGTTTCCTTTGGGTATTCTATGAAGACGCACTTCTCCGATTTGGGTTCGAGCTTATCAGGTTAAAACCTTTTTCATATAAGGATCGCAACTCCAAACTTTAAGAAACGATAGCTTAGGTTTACTGTTAAACCATAGTTCATACGGTGTCGTCTCAACGGATTTAGATGGTGCCCTATTAAACGTGAATGCAGCTGTTTCTAATGCATAACCCCAAAACGATAGTGGTAAACCGATAAGAGACATCATAGATCGCACCATATCTAGTAAAGTATGATTACGACGTTCGGACACACCATTACATTGTGGTGTTCCAGGTGGCGTGAGTTTGTGAAACTATTCCACATTGTTTTAATTGAAGACCAAACTCGTAACTCAAATATATGTCTTCCACGATCAGATCGTAGGAACTTTATTTTCTTGTTACGATGATTCTCCACTTCACTCTGAAATTCTTTGAACTTCTCAAATGTTTCAGACTTATGTTTCATCAAGTAGATATACCCATATCTGCTCAAATCATCTGTGAAGGTCAGAAAATAATGATACACGCCGCGAGCCTTAACACTCATCAGATCGCATACATCGATATGTATTATTTCCAATAAGTCAGTAGCTTGTTCCATTGTTCTGGAGAACGGAGTTTTAGTCATCTTGCCCAAAAGGCACGGTTCGCAAGCATCAAATGATTCATAAACAAGTGATTCCGAAAATCCATCTTTTATGGAGTTTCTTCATGCGCTTTACACCAATATGACCCAAACGGCAGTGCCACAAATAAGTTGCACTATCATTATTAACTTTGCATCTTTTGGCATCAATATTATGAATATGTGTATCACTACGATCGAGATCCAACAAACTATTTTCATTGGGTGTATGACCATTGAAGGTTTTATTCATATAAACAGAACAACAATTATTCTCTGACTTTAAATGAATAAAAGTATTGCAATAAACAAGATCAAATCATATTCATGCTCAACGCAAACGCCAAATAACATTTATTTAGGTTTAACACTAATCCCTAAAGTATAGGGAGAGTGTGATGATGATCAATCTTGGAACTACTTCCAACACACATCGTCACTTCACCCTCAACTAGACTCTGTTTATTCTGTAACTCCTGTTTCGAGTTACTAATTTTAGCAACTGAACAAGTATCAAATACTCAGGGGCTACTATAAACACTAGTAAAGTACACATCAATAACATGTATATCAAATATACGCTTGTTCACTTTGCCATCCTACTTATCCACCAAATATTTAGGGCATTTCCGCTTCTAGTGACCATTTCCTTTGCAGTAGAAGCACTCAGTTTCAGGCTTTGGTTCAGCTTTGGGCTTCTTCGTGGGAGTGACAACTTGCTTGTCATTCTACTTGAAGTTCCCCTTTCTTTCCCTTTGCCCTTTTCTTGAAACTAGTGATCTTGTCAACCATCAACACTTGATGCTCTTTCTTGATTTCTATCTTTGTCGATTTCAACATCACGAATAGCTCGGGAATCATTTTTGTCATCCCTTGCATACTATAGTTCATCACAAAGTTCTACTAACTTGGTGATGGTGACTAGAGAACTCTGTCAATCACTATCTTATCTGGAAGATTAACTCCCACTTGATTCAAGCGATTGTAGTACCCAGACAATCTGAGCACATGCTCACAAGTTGAGCGATTCTCCTCCATCTTTTAGCCATAGAACTTGTTGGAGACTTCATATCTCTCAACTCGGGTATTTGCTTGAAATATTAACTTCAACTCCTGGAATATCTCATATGGTCCATGACGTTCAAAACGTCTTTGAAGTCCCGATTCTAAGCCGTTAAGCATGGTGCACTAAACTATCAAGTAGTCATCATATTGAGCTAGCCAAACGTTCATAACGTCTGCATCTGCTCCTGCAATAGGTCTGTCACCTAGCGGTGCATCAAGGACATAATTCTTCTGTGCAGCAATGAGGATAAACCTCAGATCACGGATCCAATCCGCATCATTGCTACTAACATTTTTTAACACAATTTTCTCTAGGAACATATCAAAATAAACATATGAAAGCAACAACGCGAGCTATTGGTCTACAACATAATTTGCAAAATACTACCAGGACTAAGTTTATGATAAATTTAAGTTTAATTAATCATATTACTTAAGAACTCCCACTTAGATAGATATCTCTCTAGTCATCTAAGTGATCACGTGATCCAAATCAACTAAACCATGTCCGATCATCACGTGAGATGGAGTAGTTTCAATGGTGAACATCACTATGTTGATCATATCTACTATATGATTCACGTTCGACCTTTCGGTCTCCGTGTTCCGAGGCCATATCTGTTATATGCTAGGCTCGTCAAGTTTAACCTGAATATTCCGCGTGTGCGACTATTTTGCACCCGTTGTATTTGAACGTAGAGCCTATCACACCCGATCATCACGTGGTGTCTCAGCACGAAGAACTTTCGCAATGGTGCATACTCAGGGAGAACACTTCTTGATAATTTTTAGTGAGAGATCATCTTAAAATGCTACCGTCAATCAAAGCAAGATAAGATGCATAAAGGATAAACATCACATGCAATCAATATAAGTGATATGATATGGCCATCATCATCTTGTGCTTGTGATATCCATCTCCGAAGCACCATCGTGATTACCATCGTCACCGGCGCGACACCTTGATCTCCATCATAGCATCGTTGTCGTTACGCCATCTAGTGCTTCTACGACTATCGCTACCGCTTAGTGATAAAGTAAAGCAATTACAGGGCATTTGCATTTCATACAATAAAGCGACAACCATATGGCTCCTGCCAGTTGCCGATAACTTCGGTTACAAAAACATGATCATCTCATACAATAAAATATAGCATCACGTCTTGACCATATCACATCACAACATGCCCTACAAAAACAAGTTAGACGTCCTCTACTTTGTTGTTGCAAATTTTACATGGCTGCTACGGGCTGAGCAAGAACCGTTCTTACCTACGCATCAAAACCACAATGATAGTTTGTCAAGTTAGTGCTGTTTTAACCTTCGCAAGGACCGGGCGTAGCCACACTCGGTTCAACTAAAGTTGGAGAAACAGACACCCGCTAGTCACCTGTGTGCAAAGCACGGCGGTAAAACCAGTCTCGCGTAAGCGTACGCGTAATGTCGGTCCGGGCCGCTTCATCCAACAATACCGCCGAACCAAAGTATGACATGCTGGTAAGCAGTATGACTTGTATCGCCCACAACTCACTTGTGTTCTACTCGTGCATATAACATCAACGCATAAAACCTAGGCTCTGATACCACTGTTGGGGAACGTAGTAATTTCAAAAAAAATCCTACGCACACGCAAGATCATGGTGATGCATAGCAACGAGATGGGAGAGTGTTGTCCATGTACCCTCGTAGACCATAAGCGGAAGCGTTATGACAACGCGGTTGATGTAGTCGTACGTCTTCACGATCCGACCGATCCAAGCACCGAACGTACGGCACCTCCGAGTTCAGCACACGTTCAGCTCGATGACGATCCTCGGACTCCGATCCAACAGGGTTTTGGGGATGAGTTCCGTCAGCACTACGGCGTGGTGACGATGATGATACTCTACCGACGCAGGGCTTCGCCTAAGCACCGCAACGATATGACCGAGGTGGAATATGGTGGAGGGGGGCACCGCACACGGCTAAGGAACGATCACGAAGATCAACTTGTGTCTAGAGGTGCCCCCCTGCCCCCGTATATAAAGGAGCCAAGGGGGAGGGGCGGCCGGCCAAGGAGGGCGCGCCAAGGGGGAGTCCTACTCCCACCGGGAGTAGGACTCCTTTCTTTCCTAGTTGGATAAGGAGAAGGGGGAATGAGGAGGAAGAGGGGAAGGAATGGGGGGGGGGGCGCCGCCCCCTCTCCTTGTCCTATTCGGACTAGGGAGGGGAGGGGCGCAGCCCACCTCTTGCCTCCTCTCCTCTTCTCCCTTAGGGCCCATGAAGGCCCAATAACCCCCGGGAGGGTTCCGGTAACCCCCCGGTGCTCCGGTAAAATTCCGATTTCACCCGGAACCATTCCGATATCCAAATATAGGCTTCCAATATATCAATCTTTATGTCTCGACCATTTCGAGACTCCTCGTCATGTCCGTGATCACATCCGGGACTCCGAACAACCTTCGGTACATCAAAACTTATAAACTCATAATAAAACTGTCATCGTAACGTTAAGCGTGCGGACCCTACGGGTTCAAGAACTATGTAGACATGACCTAGAACTATTCTCGGTCAATAACCAATAGCGGAATCTGGATGCTCATATTGGCTCCTACATATTCTACGAAGATCTTTATCGGTCAAACCGCATAACAACATACATTGTTCCCTTTGTCATCGGTATGTTACTTGCCCGAGATTCGATCGTCGGTATCCAATACCTAGTTCAATCTCGTTACCGGAAAGTCTCTTTACTCGTTACATAATGCATCATTCCGTAACTAACTCATTAGCTACATTGCTTGCAAGGCTTATAGTGATGTGCATTACCGAGAGGGCCTAGAGATACCTCTCCGACAATCGGAGTGACAAATCCTAATCTCGAAATACGCTAACCCGACATGTACCTTCAGAGACACCTGTAGAGCTCCTTTATAATCACCCAGTTACGTTGTGACGTTTGGTAGCACACAAAGTGTTCCTCCGGTAAACGGGAGTTGCATAATCTCATAGTTACAGGAACATGTATAAGTCATGAAGAAAGCAATAGCAACATACTAAACGATCAAGTGCTAGGCTAATGAAATGGGTCATGTCAATTACATCATTCTCCTAATGATGTGATCCTGTTAATCAAATGACAACACATGTCTATGGTTAGGAAACATAACCATCTTTGATTAATGAGCTAGTCTAGTAGAGGCATACTAGTGACAATATGTCGGCCCCTCACGGTGGAGGTAAAAGCCTACATCCTGCTTGATTGACATTGATGATGACGATCTCGGTTACAAGGGTGGTGTTTCGCTACCTCTATTTTGAGAGCATCTACTTTGATGTTGACTAAGACTTGTCTGTCTAAGCCCTAAAACTTGTCTCTTGAGACCTGTCCAAACCTCCCTCTTGGGGTGCCCCGCCCCTCCTTATATAAGTTGAAGGGACGGGTTACATGTAGAGTCCAAGTCGGATTAAGACTTAACCTGTTCTGACTTCTCACTGTGGGCTTCTTAACGCATTTGGGCTTCTCTTCGTGGGCTTCTTAACGCATTTGGGCTTCTCTCCGTGGGCTTCTTAACGCGTTGGGCTTCTTAACTCCATGCGACTCATCTATGAGACTCTTCTCCGTGACTCTAGGCATCTGTCGGGTCACAATCTGTCCGCCGGGTTACAATCTGTCGGGTCACAATTTGTCTGCCGACTTATAACTGTCTGCAGGGTTAGAAAATTGTCTGCCAGCTTACAACTGTCTGCCGGGTTAGAACCTGTCTGCCGACTTACAACTATCTACCGGGTTAGAAATTGTCTACCGGCTTACAATTATCTGTTAGGTTAGAAACTATCGGGTTAAGTCCTGAAATGACTTAACAGGGCTGCTTAAGTCCAGAGATGACTTAATGTCAGGGCGACTTAAACCCAGAAATGACTTAAGCCTTAGGGCGGCTTATCCTTATGAGCCGGGTCTTGGTGGTGGGGAATATCCCCAACAAATACCTTACTGCAATTTTCTTTACTTTATTTTATTTATCTATCTATCACTACAAATTTAACCTTTGTAATTAACCATTGAGGGACTGACAACCCCTTGTGCGCGTTGGGTGCAAGTATTTTGTTATTTTGTGTGCAGGTACTGCTAACGAGGTGTTGCTTGGTTCTCCTACTGGATTGATAACCTTGGTTCTTAACTAAGATAAATACTTATCTCTATTGTACTGCATCATCCTCTCCTCTTCGGAGAAATCCCAACACAACTCACAAGTAGCACAGGGCAACCCAAACAGCCGGGGTCAATAAAAAGGATGACTGCACATCACATGACACCACGACCCGAACCATCGGAATCGGAGTCGAGACAACCGAGACAACTCGGGACAGAGTCTAAATACCGGGTAGACATCCCAAAGCACACCATCCAACCAAGGGAGCGTGATGGAAAGAGGTCGCACTAGAACTCGACAGCCACCTAACAATAACAAAACAACTCGTCAGAGTGCGACCTACACGCACGCCAAGCGTGGCACTCACGCATGAGCGATTTGTTTTGGGGTGTCAGCCCAGTCTTTTAGTGCTACGGTCCGGCTGAACAAATGCCTTGCTAGACTTTTAAAATGAACTTTATGAAGTCACCAATAACGATGAGGCAGAGATGAAATACGCTCTACCTCCATTAGTTCCTTTTTCCTCCAAGCGAAATCATTCACAAAACATGATACACGTGACTATTATCGTGCTATATTCGTTACATGGATGCACGGCGACCAGACAACACCAAACAACAGGAACTGCGCAAACAAGAGTACAGGACTACGACCCGAAGATACCGAGAACCAGCCTCCCAAGTGATGTCACATCCGGACACCATCAGTGCACGAAAAGTGGTCAGAATCGGGTCCGAAAACAACAAACCAAGACTACTCGCCAGGCGAGCAGATTATAATCCAACCTGGTGCACAACAGCCAAATGTGCCCGATACAAACCATTCTGAGGACACATGAACCAACAATATATCTAAAGTTAACACGATCGACGCCCGTTACCCATACAGAAGCTGTTAGAGACAAAACATATCTCTTATATCGCCTCCATAGACATCCCCAGGTAAACAGGCTCCATGTTATGTTAGCGATCTGAAACCTGGAGCTCAATTTCAATTGCCTTCCTTAGATCGCCGCCTCGCTTAGCCCCTCCCTCCATTTTCATTGTTCGACAAACGGAATGGACCAAGTCGTCTACCAGGGACCATCATCACACATTGCGAGACCAGTGACCATTGAAAGGAGCAATGACCAACCCCAATCCCAACCAAATTATTGCGATAGCCAACACCGAGAAAATAAACCATACTAAAACCATCGTCACCTAACAAGACGATCAAAGGCAAACCAAAGCGCAGATAACTCACATGACTGGGCAAGAGAAGGCGCCAACGCCACGAGACGACGGATGAATCACATATTTGTGGTCGAGACTAGTGCCTTCAGATAAAGTGCCAAAGGCATGCCATCGTTGGGCGGCAACGACCTCGCCCTGTCCATTGCCTCACGTGCAGGTTGTGTGACCCCAGGGTGCTACACATTGCCGTTGTAGGCTGTTGTAGAGCGTAAGCAATGTAGTATCATTGGTGTTGCGAAGGAGGGGGGGGGGGGGGACGGTGCTGCGACCGGTGTTATAGAGCGTTGTCGGTACAACATCGCCGCACAGTGCGGCGCTTGTCCGATCACAACATCATTGCCGCTCATTTGCGTGGGGTCGCGGTGGGAACATCAATGTCGCAGTTCCTAACATCGCGATAGAGGAGGAACGAATCGAACGGTCATGGAGAGTGCCTTGTTTTTCTTGTCAAGCATTTGACCTGCCGTAACTACCTACACTGACGCGTGGACCCCACCTCGCAGCGCCGTCTTCTTTTCCTCCGCCTCCTCCCCGCTTCGAATCCTCCGCCCCTCGCGTAAACCCCCAAGGCCAGCATAGCCACACTCCACTCTCGCCATCTCCGCCCGCGCTTGCCCGCTCCCCTTCATACCACACACGCCCCGAGCGCGAGCCTCCTAGCCAGCCTCTCGCCTCGCCATGCACTCCGTCTCCATCTCCGCCTCGGCCTCCGCCTCGGCGATCGCCAGCGGAGGCGCCAGATCCAAGGCGGCGGCGGGGCGCCGGCCCGGCGAGATCCGGTTCTGCGGGCTCCGGGGAGATGCTCTCGCGTGCGGCTCGCTGCGGGCCTCACACGCCGCGGCGGCCACCAGGCGCGCGGTGCTGAGGGCGGCTGCGTCGGCGAACGGCGCGGCGGGGAGCGGCGACGGGTTCGATTACGACCTCGTAATCATCGGAGCCGGCGTTGGTGGTCACGGTGCCGCGCTCCACGCCGTGGAGGAGGTCAGTGCTGCCTGTGTTCATGATTTTCTGTCAACTTGTCAGAGTTAGACCACGTTACTTTTCATACTCTGCTGGAACTTAGTATTTAATTTGCAAGCTCTGATCAGCAACTGGTGTTGGAGCTGGAAATTTTGTTTGAACATAGTGTTGATGTTTATGTTCTGCTCGATGATTTCATGCAGTAGCTGCAGTGCCCCCCGTGTCGTGATATGTTAAATCGAGGTCTCTTTGAGTTGGTCGAACTATTTTTTTTTAATTTCAGTGTGCACAAATGGGTGGAATGTATAATTAGCGACTTACACACTTGAAATAAATGAAAACTTCTTTACAGCACCAGCGACTAGTTACTGATCAGTTGTTCTAGTGTTTGTCCATCTTTGGACTGGATGTTGACACACCTGTTGGCAGTGTAGTTGGATTGTTGAAGTTAGTCAACCTTCTCCACATTTGTGATATAACCGAGAAATAGAATTATGCCCATCTTTTTGTTCTGAACTTCTATTCCTTCTATAACATACAAGCAAAGAAGCTTACAGAATTATCAGTATGTCTGACATTGCTTCCATCACTACTTCTCATTTCTTCATGTTTTTATGTTGCCCAATTGGTGCAGGGGTTGAAAACCGCCATTATCGAGGGAGACGTTGTGGGTGGGACCTGTGTGAACAGAGGCTGTGTTCCGTCCAAAGCACTTCTTGCTGTCAGTGGTCGGATGAGAGAGCTTCATGATGAACATCACATGAAGTCCCTGGGTCTGCAGGTATAACTGGATGCGATGATGATGGGTTGAAAACAGGTCATAGAATGTGTTACAACTACATGCATATTGCTAGGCATCAGGAGTATTTGAGTAGGTTCACAAAGTCAACAATTCAACAGTAAGCATAGGAAGATAAACAGCGTGAATTTCAGAATGCCTGTTTCACACTTACCTCATGAAGTGTATAGCCCCTTGATAACTATTTCTAAGAAGTCCATGTCAATTCTATTAATCTTCCCTTTTTTGTTCTTCACATTGCTTTGAGTTTTCTATATGTTTAGTTTGCCCTTTATCATGGAGGGAGTACATTTTACCAAAAGTATGCTCTATACTTGCAAGTTACAACCATTTCCTGTCGGCATGTGCTGCCTTTTCATTCTTCCATGTTACATCATTTGTCCTGCATAATCAATTAATCGTTGAACATATTCTGGCTTGTATTAGGTTTCTTCAACTGGATATGACAGACAAGCTGTTGCCGATCATGCAAATAATCTTGCCTCCAAAATCCGAAGCAACTTGACTAATTCAATGAAGGCTATGGGAGTGGATATATTAACTGGATTTGGCAAAATTGTGGTATGTCCTCTGTAAATCATTTATTTGATGCGTGTACAATTAGAAGTTTTTTAGTTGTATACAAATTCTAGCAACCTTTGTAAGCTAATACTTCTTGATGAATTACATATGCTAAAGTTTTTTGATTGCATATCCTACAAACAAGCCTGACATAAAAGGTCGCTGACAGTATCTGGAAATGTATTTGCATGTCTAATGCATGCTTGTTGATTTCGCCAAACTTTCCATTGATTGCTGAAGGAAAGCCGAGTTTTAGCTAGTTTTGGAGCCACTGAATGTCCGAGATAGGCATATAATGACTGCAAGCGCAACTGCTTGATTCAACCAGTTGGGTCGTAAATGATATATCATGATCTATTGTTTATGGTGATAGCATGGAATATGTTTGCCTCTGTTTGTGGTGATAGCATGGACAGGGGTGTGTGGAAGTTAGCTATCCACGTGCCAAAACCATAACTAGGTTTCGAGATCGTATGGGTTTCAACTCTAGCCTACCACAACATGTTTGGGATTTAAAGGTTTTCTTGTTGTTCTCTGTTTACAGCCCTACCATGCAGGAATTGTCATACAAAAGTGCATGTATTCAAACCATCAGAATTTCGTTTATTGATTTACTTATTTCCGTCCATGATGTGATCAGGGAAAGCAAAAGGTACGATATGGAAAAGTAGGTTTTCCAGAAAAAGAAATCACTGCAAAGAACATCATCATTGCCACTGGATCAGTTCCTTTTGTTCCCAAGGGCATAGAAATTGACGGTAAGTGCTGATTCTTCTCTTGATGGATCATTCTTCTAGATTAATTACACTACTGATTTGATATTCACAATCTTTTTCCATACTGATCGTATTGATTAAAATTTCGGTTCAACTCCAACCTGCAAACTAAGAACAGAAAACAGACATGTAAGCTATGCTAATAATGTAGTACGATGACCATTTTTCGTATACACTTCAGATTTAGCTGTGGTAGCTTATGTTGATGCAGTTTTTCCTTTTTAATTGTTTTGTAATGTTCCAATTGTCCTCGAGTTTAATTGAAGTGGAGTACATTTTGTTTCTCTAAGTGATACGAAGCAAAATATAATACAAAAAAAAAACTGTAGCCATTTCCAACAATTGTCGACTCCATTGCACGTATCTTGACACACTTATTGCAAGCACATTGTATTGATTATCATTTCTTGTTTTATTTCTCTAATACTGTTTGTTATTGTGCAGGCAAGACTGTATTTACTAGTGATCATGCATTAAAACTTGAATCAGTTCCGGACTGGATAGCTATTGTTGGAAGTGGTTATATTGGACTTGAATTCAGCGATGTGTACACAGCTCTAGGAAGCGAGGTAACGGAAAATTCTTGCTGTCAACAAATTTGGAGTGGATTTAATCATGTTTTAGGAATGTCTGAATATATCTGATAGTGTTCCCGTGCACTCACTTCATTCAATGCAGAAACATGGTTACTGGTTACATGATTACTTGCAAAAGATTCCTATCATTTACATCTTTATTTCTTGTATCAGTGGATCTGTTACACCTGCTTTGCATATGTTATTATTATTTTACTGGCATGCAGAACTCACACCATATTCGACTTCACAAAGTGCTTGAGGATTCTGTTAGATGTTGTAGCAAAATGTTTGGACCAACTGCTGCTTACAGGTGTATGCTGAATTGTATTGTAATGTATGGCCTAAAGTTACACAATTTTGATTGAGCAGGTTACCTTTGTTGAAGCTCTTGACCAGCTGATGCCTGGTTTTGATCCTGCAATCGCAAAATTGGCTCAGAGAGTCCTTATCAATCCAAGGAAAATTGACTATCACACTGGTGTTTTTGCAAGCAAGGTTAATTTCACCATCCACTCTTAACTTTCTCACACAGTAGAATCTTTAGATAAATATATTCATCATGCATTATATGTATATTGAATTGTTGATGCATTTGCCTCAAGATTACTCCGGCAAAGGATGGAAAGCCTGTGTTGATTGAACTCATTGATGCCAAAACGAAGGAACACAAAGAAACCCTTGAGGTAAATTACATTTTAAATATATTTTTGTTCTTGTATACAGGTGTTACAATTGCAGTTCTTCTGGTTATGTTTTTACTAGGGTACAACACATGCACGCTTTGACTATTTCTATCATCTTGTGATGGATGATTTAATCGAATAAATTCTTGCTACATATCTTCCATGCCGCACTTGGCAATATATTGACTATTTATTTTGACGATTCTTGCTTAGTTCATTCATGTAAGTTGGAAATATAAACAACATATTTGCTGCACTTCGACAATGGCTTTTATGTGAGAGTGGAAATTTGTGTGTGTAGGTGGATGCAGCCCTTATAGCCACTGGAAGAGCACCATTCACCAACGGACTTGGCTTGGAAAATGTGAGTACTTGAAAGTGTAACTATCAGAAGAAAATGCTGCAGTTTTATTAGTCATGGATATAATTTGTTTTTTCTTCAGATTAATGTTGTTACACAGCGTGGTTTTATTCCTGTTGATGAGCGGATGCAAGTCACGGATGCTGATGGCAATGTGGTATGTTGCAAAAACAAATTGCTACACTGAACAATTGTCTCCCAATGGCCCGTTTGGATATTTAACATATGATATGCTGTAGGTGCCGAATTTATTTTGCATTGGAGATGCGAATGGTAAACTCATGCTTGCCCATGCTGCCAGTGCACAGGGAATCTCAGGTACTTCCGAAGTTGTTGATACATGCACTTGTGTTGTTGCTACTATGGGTGCTGGTTGCTATAGTTGTGTAATGTGTAATTCTATGAATATGTAGTCGTTGAGCAAATCTCTGGGAGGGACCACATTCTAAACCATTTAAGCATCCCAGCCGCTTGTTTCACTCATCCAGAAATCAGTATGGTTGGGCTGACAGAGGTAAGTTGAAGATCTTAACTCCTAGTTCTGTCTTGTTCATGCATTTTCCATCTATACTAAAAAAACATTATATATTTTTCTTTAATGGAAATAATTTAATGCATTCTGTTACTGCATTTGATATGTACTGTATCTTGAAAAGAGAAAAACATTTGACCAGCGTGTGTTGAATATGTTGCAGCCACAAGCCAGAGAAAAGGCTGACAACGAAGGATTTGAGGTAAGTGTTGTTAAGACCAGTTTTAAGGCCAACACAAAAGCTTTGGCAGAAAATGAAGGCGATGGAATTGCTAAGGTGATTCTGTTTTAACATTAAATTTTCTACTTGTTGCATTGTTTTCAGACTTTGCCCTTGGGGATCACAGTTTTGCATGTGTTGCATCCACTGACATATTTTGAGTTCGACAATGTTTGTCCCTCTTTGTAGATGATCTACAGACCTGACACGGGAGAAATTCTTGGTGTTCACATCTTGGGTTTGCACGCTGCTGACCTCATCCATGAGGCATCAAATGCCATTGCCCTAGGAACTCGGTTGCAAGTGAGTATAGTTGATATTTTCCTTCACTCCTTTCCATTGTTTAGCAGTTTAGTTTATAGTAACACATAATCGCCTCCACCACGCAGGAACTTAAGCTTGCTGTCCATGCACACCCAACATTATCCGAAGTGCTCGACGAACTCTTCAAAGCGGCCAAGGTACAGATCGATGTGTTCACTATTCAGCCGCTTAGAAAAATTCTCGGGCCATGACTCTGAACAGCTGTAAGCCATGCTTTCTTTCCCAACAGGTTAATTCAGGTGTCTCTCATTCTGTAAATGAACCAGTTGCAGCCTAAAGACGGGCAGGAGCGTGAGCCAAATCATCCACCCCAGCCGCTCTTGAAGGTCCTTAGTTTCATCACGAGCCTGCTGTCTTCCCCGCAACGAGATCGGCAACCCTAGCCTGACAAGGAGCTTTT
The DNA here is from genome assembly GCF_018294505.1 of Triticum aestivum. Taxonomy (NCBI): domain Eukaryota; kingdom Viridiplantae; phylum Streptophyta; class Magnoliopsida; order Poales; family Poaceae; genus Triticum; species Triticum aestivum. The sequence goes on along the minus strand of NC_057795.1, from coordinate 157,780,590 downwards.
GCAGCCTGCTGGTGCCACATCATGGTGCCCAGGGAAAATATAGTTACACATTTTGTAGCGTGTTCAGATATTATTATTAGTCATGGGGTGGTGATTTGGTTCTTGTTGCCTTCATTTCTTTGTTGTTTCACCTATTGAGTTGTAAGTCTAGCCAGGGTTCTTCAAATAATCGGCGTTGTCGCCGCGATGTATTTTAAGACTGCTCAGTTCAGCAGGATGATGTCTGAAAAGAAGTTTGCAGGTTGAAGGACTCCAAACTCTGCTGTCTTAAGTACTGCCATATAAACTCCAGTTTTTTGGATGCAGATTTGGTGCAAGTTGTCGTGCCATAAGTACTAAAATGTTCGAAAAATATCCAATGATTACAAAAAAAAGTTATAACAAGTGGACTTGATTTGTAAAACATACTCCCTCTGTCTCATAATATAAGAATGTTTTTTAAACGTTCTTATATTATGGGACGGAGCGAGTAATTACTAATATTTACTTTAAAAAAAGACTCCGTAAGCTGTCCCTAATTGATTTACTTGCAAAAATATATATTTACCTTAAATTAAAATGACAGGTAAGATAAATGTCATTACACCAAGAAAAGAGGTTATAAAAACACAAAAGAGGCTTTTGTAAGTATCGTCCATTCATCAATAGAAGTTTGTACTCCCTCTGTTTTTATTTACTTTGCATATTAGAATTGACTGAAGTCAAACTTTGTAAAGTTTGATCAAATTTGTTAACATAATAAATCTATACGATATAAAAGTACATTCAATAATAAATCTAATATTGTTGATTTGTTATTGTATATCTTAATATTTTGTTTATAAACTTGGTCCAAGTTTGTAAAGCTTAACTTTGACCAAAGCTAATATGCGAACTAAATAAAAATGGAGGGAGTACCTAATAGAGAGGACAAACCAGTGTTATAGGACAAAAATAAAGCGAGGCAATGCAATCATTTATCCCAACAATGCGACCATTTTCTCCTGATCAATTCTTCAGCCAGCCGGCTAAGTTTTTCTTAAACATAGGCAACCTCATTCTCAGATGTCGTTGAATTGCAAGACAGAGCTGCCAATTGCACGACAACAATGATGGTGGTGAGGCTAATGAATGAGACCTCACCAAAGTGGTTATGGTAGCCATGCTAAATAACCGACAACATGACAACAACAAACATTGGTGGTTGAGGAATGGGACTTTGTCGATGTAGGAGGTAGGGGTTAATGCTAGTAGCTCACCGGTGGCAGAGAACAAACCTTGGGTTGAGATTAGAGAGATGAGCATGCGGCGATATGATCGATAGTGGCAGGGGTTTGATCGAGGTAGGCAGTGATGCTATGCGGTAGCAATGCGGCTCGTGGGCAAAAAGCCCGCCCGCTGAGTGGGATAGGAGGAAGATGATGACCATTGGATCTAGATCCAAAGGACCAGGAAAATGGACTTTGATTATTATATACTACTCCCTCGGTTTGAACTAAAACACGACGAGTAAATTGGAATAGAGGGAGTAGTAATGATGAAGAAAAAGGTATATGAATCGATATCCACCTTTTCCCATTATACTCTGCCGAAAAAATCGCACGAATCCGGCGCACCTGAAAATTCGAAATTTGCGCGCATTCTCGCATTTTGTTCCACTTCCATCCCCGAAACCCCGTCTCCCCTTCCTGTTTCTCCGTCTCGTCACCTCCCGCTTCCACCCCCCACCACACCACTTCCCTCCAGCGACTCCACTCCAGGGCACTCGCAGTTGGTGGACGGCTCAGCCAGCCCTTACGCCCAAACGAAGCAACCCCAAAACCCTAGACCACACGCGCCGCCGGCCGAGCCCCACGACCCCCTCCGCCTCCGCCACCGCCCTCCCCGTCGCCCACGAGGCGGTAACCCTAACCGCGGCATCCGCCGCCGCCGGAGCAGGAGGAGGACGACGAGATGCCGCGCGAGATCATCACGATACAGGTGGGGCAATGCGGGAACCAGATCGGGATGGAGTTCTGGAAGCAGCTCTGCCTCGAGCACGGCATCGGCAAGGACGGCCTCCTCGAGGACTTCGCCACGCAGGTCCGCCCTCGCCCTCGCCGCACGCCTTCCCCTTGCTCCCTCTCTCCCTCTTCGCCGCCCGATCCGGCGGCTCGACGCTATCGCTCGCTCGGTGGTGGCCTTTTTTCCGCCGCTGGTTTGCTTTGGTTCAGCGAGCGCCGCGGTGTGTTCGATCTGTTCCTCGTTGGGGCACGGTGTTTTAGTACATGAGTTTCAGGGTTTAGTCAAATGGCGCGTGGTTACGTTTCTCAACCTGATAGGCCTGTAACTTAAGTGCTAGTATTGTAATTTAACAATTTCACCCTAAAAGGCGAACCTTAATAGATTTCAGTCAACACAATAGCTGCTGTTAGTTTTGATTTGGAGTGTAACAGTCGTTTCTTCAGGGAATTTTGTTATTCATGAACAAGGCACAGTGCCAAAATGCATGTTAAATGCAGGGCGTCTTCAGTCACAAGAAAGCTATTTGGTACATATGAGTGTACATATAAGTCATACCAAACCCAACGGGAACAGCATCTGAGAACCTTGAGAAATACTTTGGCGAGAATGCGTCTTGATTATGCCAGAAAGTGAACCTGGTATCCAAGTATTTTGCTACTTATATTTTTGTTCGAAATTAATTGATGCATCATCTGCTGTTTTCATTTATGGTGTCTATGCTGGTAGCTGGGTTAACACGAGGGTCATAGATGCTTGATTATGCCAGAGTGAACCTGGTATCCAAGTACTTCTGTTTTTGTACAAAATCAATGGATGCATCATCTGTTGCTTCCATGTATCTTGCCTATGCTTGTAGCTGGGTTAAGATGAGTCATAGAGATGTTTTCTCTGCAGGGAGGAGACAGGAAGGATGTTTTTTTCTACCAGGCGGATGATCAGCACTACATACCCAGGGCTCTTCTTATGGATCTAGAACCAAGAGTGATCAATGGAATACAGAACAGCGAGTACAAGAACCTATTCAACCACGAGAATATATATTTGTCTGAGCATGGTGGTGGTGCCGGAAACAATTGGGCTAGTGGATATCATCAGGTGCAGTTGCATCTCTGTGTCTTGGTTTTCATCCAGTAGACTTATAATTGTTACTATAAGCTTACAAACAGTACAGGTTTTCTATTGTGTCATGTCCATAAGCCAATTCTGCATTTTGCATTTCAGATACCAGTAGACCTTTTAGATTAATGCTTTATCCTATTCTTAAATTTTAGGGCGAACAAGTCGTTGATGATATCATGGACATGGTAGATCGAGAAGCAGATGGAAGTGATAGCCTTGAGGGTTTTGTTTTATGCCACTCCATTGCTGGTGGAACTGGTTCAGGTAACTGGCTCTCGTAGTTTGATTCCTCCCTTTTCACTTTATCATTCCTTCTTAGTTCTTTGTTAATAGATGTATTGCAAGAGTGTCTATCATGTTGTTCACTATGTACTAGTATTTTATTTAATTGTCTAATGCAGTCCATGTTGCCCTTGTTCAGGTATGGGTTCTTATGTGCTGGAGACCCTAAATGATCGATACAGTAAGAAGCTTGTACAGACATATAGTGTCTTTCCAAACCAGATGGAAACGAGTGATGTTGTTGTCCAACCATACAACTCCCTTTTAACTCTGAAGCGGCTGACACTGAATGCTGACTGTGTGGTTGTTCTTGACAATACGGCTCTTAACAGAATTGCTGTTGAACGTCTTCATTTAGCAAATCCTACTTTTGCACAAACAAACTCTTTGGTTTCCACTGTTATGTCTGCAAGCACAACCACCCTGAGGTATCCTGGATATATGAATAATGATCTGGCTGGCCTTCTTGCCTCCTTGATTCCTACTCCAAGGTGCCATTTTCTTATGACAGGTTATACTCCATTGACCGTCGAACGACAGGTAACTTTGCTTCCCCAGTTGTTACATTTTGAATTTACGTCTTCTGTACTTATTAACTTTCTAGTTGCATTGGCTGAAATTTAGGGCCAGTGTATTTGTGTCAGACTTGCTACATTTTTGTTTTCCGCCTTTTTTGGTGATAAATGCTTGACCTGATTTGAGTATGTGTGCCACCGCAGGTTAACATGATACGCAAGACGACGGTATTAGATGTTATGAGACGACTTCTGCAGGTAATGTTACCCCTGCCCCAGGTTGCTTCCTAATCTCCTTTGTCTTCATGAGTTTGAACCTTTTATCTATTCTATCTTGCAGACGAAGAACATAATGGTGTCATCTTACGCTCGTACCAAGGAAGCTAGTCAGGCTAAATACATCTCCATACTTAACATCATTCAAGGAGAGGTGGACCCAACACAGGTACAGTTCTGTCAAATAGATTTACTCGTTCACTGCTTATGTATGCCAACTTAATTATGATATTGCCAATTGTGGCACTATGCATTCACATAAAACAGTCAAAAAGGTAAAATTTTATGTCTTTGGCTTTGCACTACACATCGCCTTATTCATAGGAAGCAAACCCTGTTTGTCCACTTCAATATATCAGAAGTTCCTAAAAAACATGTAGCACTGTAGATTTTCATCATGACATTGAGCCATAATAACAATTGTATTTACTTATCCCTCAGAGGCTCTTGTTTATCCTGCAAGAGGTGAAAATAGCACGTATTCCCTCCGTAAAGAAATATAAGAGCGTTTAGATCACTAAAGTAGTAATCTAAACACTCTTATATTTCTTTACAGAGGGAGTACATGCATCCCTTTTTGTAAATATATTGCTGTACATATTACATACTAGGTATTTATTGCTCAGTAGCAATTAACTGGAGCTTAATGATGGTTTTTATGTATCCTGTTGATTTATCTATTCTTCAGTGCTTAACTTTGGTCATCTCATGTATTTAGGTCCATGAGAGCCTACAAAGGATACGTGAAAGGAAGCTTGTTAACTTCGTAGAGTGGGGACCTGCAAGCATTCAGGTGAGCACCGAACTAGAGTAAATTTCAGTTTAGCTTCTTGACACTTTAATTTATGAGCATCTCAATTGCTACAGGTTGCATTGTCAAGAAAATCACCATATGTTCAAACCACCCACAGGGTAAAGTGATCTTTCTTGTGATGAACTGCAAAAATGTCTTACATTTGGGAACCGAGGGTGCATTTTTTTAATGCTAGCATTCTAATAAACAATGTTTTGCCACAGGTTAGTGGTTTGATGTTAGCAAATCATACTAGCATCCGTCACTTATTCAGCAAATGTCTGGGGCAGTATGAAAAGCTGAGGAAAAAGCAAGCCTTTCTTGACAACTACAGGAAGTTCCCGATGTTTGCGGTAAGAACACTATATTTCTTCATTTATTTCTTACTCCCTCCGTCCCAATATAAGACCCTTTTTGACACTAGTGCAGTGTCAAAACGTTCTTATATTATGGGACGGAGGGAGTAGTTGTTTAGAATTTGTTTGCTTTTAAGTTGGTATGAATGTTCTAAGGCTTGTGGAATTTATGAATACTTTGCACCTGAAACTCTTGATGTTATTGTTGAAGATCAAAAGCCTGTTTGATAACACAGAACAAAGACACTTTGCTAGCAGTTTTATGTAATGCTGACTGGAAATCGAAGCTATATTATTTTCCTCCAGTAACATAACCACCTATGTGATTTTCTTATGACATACCCTGGAGTACCACATATTATTGTGGGAAGCTTATTCCTTATATGCTGATCATCTGTCTGGCCACAATATGCAGGACAATGATCTCTCTGAATTCGACGAATCTCGAGAAATTATAGAGGGCCTGGTTGACGAATACAAGGCTTGCGAATCACCTGACTACATCAAATGGGGGATGGAGGTACTCTCAAACTCCATTTTATATAATGTGTGTTACATGATATGAGATGATGAGCTTTATGTAATGAAAACAGGACCTTGGAGATGCAAATGTTGCGGCCGCACTTGAGTCGAAGTTAGTTGTGTAAATACCAAGGTAATGTCTCAATATTGGGCACTGCAAAGCCCTAATGTAGTTTGATATATGGGCATATTGACTTGAATAGCTACTCGAAACCTTGCTGAAAAGTTGGATGATTGTTCTCACATGACCTTGTCGAACAATTCCTACATTATTTGCAATCTCCTTTTATTTGGTAGAACGTCGTCATGTGGAAATAGATCTACTCCGGTCGTTGGCAGTTGCATTACTAAATCCTTTAACCCTAGTGATCTTTAACCATTTATTTATGTTTATATTCGTGTAAATAACAAAAGACGCACCTCTTTAAGTCATGACTTCTAAGATCCTCTTTTGTGAAGTTTTATAAGGTTACATTTCAGTATTGAATAACTACAGAAATTTTCCAATTACCAAAAGCAGTTAGGTGACTAGTGTAGTAACACATTGGTCCACAATGAGTGAATAAAGGTTTTTACTTGATGGCATTTCTGATAATTTTTATGTTTGACATGTTCTGCAGAAATTTACCTGACTAAAAGAGCTTTCTGCATGCAGGTCTCGCTGGTTATACAAAGATGCAACTGTAGCTGTCAGATGGACATCAGTCTGCTCAAGCTCAACCCCACCCCAACGTAGTGCTAGTGTGGTACTGAAGCGGTTGACGCAGTTCTCTGCTTTCTTAGACTTTCGCCCTTTTCCGTTAGTTCAGTGTGCCATGTATATTTCGGAATCCACTGCAACCGGGTCTCTATGCTGTTTTGTTTTGCGTGTATACAATCTGTAGTGATGATGCTTTTGGTGCTGTGTGAGGTTTACAGGTTTTCCAAGTTGTTATTGTGCCGACCTTTCTTTACTGGCGATATAACAGTTGCCAGAAATGTAATCTAGTCAGTTTGTATAAACAGTGCATGTCGTATTCTAAAATCTATGCTGTTTGCAGCTTCATTTCTTCTGAAAGTTTTCACTTGTCTCCTAGGCAGCTTATGTATCTTGTCACTCTTGATTCGTTTCCTGTCATACTTGAGTGTACGCCACCTCTCACACTTCGATAGCTTACCTCAGTCTCTTCTTGAGGGTCTATTGCGATAGTTTTGCAAGTGCGTAGTGTAAAAACATGAAAATTTTCAACGGATGATGCAATACACATATAATATTGTCTCTGTAGGCAAGATAAGGTAATTGATACTTTCTCCGTTTGCAAATATAGGTTGTTTTGATATTTTAATATCGGAAATTCAATTCGGCTCATGGGAGCATGTGCTCCCTTTTAATATGAACTACGTGCGTTGAAATGAGTGAACAAGCACGCTAAAATGTGTCTATATACATCTGACTTAGAGAAAGTCTAAACATCTTATATTTGTGAAGGGAGGGAGTAAGAAGCAGCCACCTTTTTTTTCCTGCAAAGAAAATAATTGAACTTCAATGGCTCGATCAAGTGCCAACTACTACTACGATGGGTGAAACTAATCGGCTATGCTAGGTGTTTCTACGACTAGCGCTACGGGATGGCATCCTCGTCTCGCACGTCTCACACGTCTGACGAGCGATGGCGCGTACTATACGCCGCCGATCTTCAGATGCATACGCTCACGTTCCATGACCGCGAGTTGATTCTACGCCGAGACGCGCTCCGCCTCGTGTTGATCGACGAGCGCGGGGTTACGGTTGACGCGCGGTTTCTCCGCGTTGGGGAACACATCGACATCGGCGACGTCATCTCTCTGCCGTGTCATTTTGCGATGATACGGGAGCGATTATCGGCGACGTGGTCATCTCCTGCGAGCGCAGCATACGGGCCAGATCGAGGCGCGGTACACGGGAGACGGGCAGGCCATCAGGCATGCGCACCGACCCGTGTCGAGGGTGTCCAGAGCCCTACCCACCGCCCATCAATGGCGGATGGGCGACACGTGGGAACAGATCACCATGGGGGACCCCACCCCGACCCTGGGGCGAAACCATATGGAGCCGGGGAGGCGGGGGGAAACACACCATTTTCCCCACCTACCGCCACCACGAGCGCACGAGACGCGCATCTCGCCTTCCTCTTCGGGCATCTGTGGGAGCGTGCTAGGGTTTGCCCTCCCAACTACCCCCCGCACGAATCCTTCGGCTGGTGGCGCGGCAAGGCCGGCGGAGACGACCGCTCCTTCGCCCAGGTAGCTGCGGCGGAGCGGACCGGTGGTGCGCGGCGAGAAGCGATGGGGGAGCGCGGTGGGGGGAGATCCGGAGGGTGGCGGGACAACATGGCGCGGGGCAGATTCGGCGGGGGACGCAAGGCTCCGCTGCCAAATCAGCCTCGTCATATGGTTTGGCAGCGGCCAGATCCACCACCACCGGCGACTGGTAGTTCGAGATCTGGCGGTGGCGAGGTCGGGGACAGATGGGAAGCCGCCGCGCGGGCCATGAGCGGAGCGGCCAAGGAGACGACGACAGGTGCCAAGGAGCCACCTCCACATCCCCCACCTCCACCTCCATCGACTGGGCAAGCTGCAACCAAAAGCACCAACGAGATCTGCATCAACTGCTCCCTCTCAGGTCATTTCGCTCCTTGCTGCCCTACTATCCGCTGTGAGAAATGCAACAAGCTAGGTCATATGGCTCAATTATGTCAAACTCTGAGGCCTTGGGAATGTGTTCCATTCATGTGCGGATTCCAGTCACCTGGCCAGGGTTTTTTCTATATTCCTGATATGTGCGCCGCTAAGCAGAGTGTAGAAAAAACTAACAACGTAGTGATCACTATTGTGGAGGGGGTTGCATCTGTGAAAGAGATTGAACATGAATTTAATGCCATCTTTGCAAAAAAGCCTGGTAAGAAGAAATGGCAATGTACGGCTCGTTCCATTGGCCCTAATAAGTTTGTGATGCGTTTTCCTTATGCTAGTGAGGTTGAGAGGGCATGTTGTTATGGGAAACGTATGCCTTTGATGGAGGGGGCTGTTGTGGTTTGCATTACACCCTGGACTGCATCTATAGGGGCCAAAGGAATATTGGAAAAAGCTTGGGTGAGGGTTCGCAACATTCCTATAGAAAAAAGGTGTACTGAACATGCAGCTTATGCTGGGGCTCTGGTGGGGATAACACTGGAGGTTGATGAATCTACTATACATAAGCCTGAATATGTCAGAATTTTACTTGGGTGCAGAGAGGTGGAGAGAATTCCCCCCTCGGCTGAAGGAATGCTTCGTGAGCAATATTATGACTTCTTTTATGAAGTTGAGAAAATGGTAACATCAGGGGCTAACAAAACCCAGTCCTCCATTGCGGTTGATAGCAGTGCATCTCCTTCCTTCCCCAAGAAAGCAAGGATGGAATCTTATCCTGCTGACTCTACTGGGCAAAGGGGGAACAAGTGCTTCCATGGTTGGTACTTATTCATCCCAGAACTATGACAAGGGGGGGGGCAGAGGTTGGCTGCTGTTGCTGAGAGTGAAGAAGAAGAGGAAAGTGATGAGGGCAATCATACGCAGTTGCTTATCGAAACCATGGCTAGAGAACATGCTAATGAAAAAATGTCATATCGTGATCCTCAAAATGAGAATGTTACTTGTGAAAAAATCCATGATGAGATGGAAAAGGATGAGATAACTGGATCTCCCACCCATGATGTTGATGGTCGTAAAGGTGCTTGGGGAATTTTGACTCCTGTTCCCCCCTCACCTCTTTATCTTCAGTATGATGATACAACTTATGGGGGTATTATTTCTCCTTTGGCAGATTATGTCACATGGCCATCCGTGCCTCGTATTGTTCCTCTCGAGGAAGGGTCTATGGAAGGGGGAGAAAACTGTAGCACTTATACAGTTGAGCCCCCATCTGGGTCACCAACTCATGATAAAATGATCTATGAGGAATATGCCCCACGTAGACAGATGCAGAAACTGGAAAAAGTAGAGGAGGTGGCCACCAACAGGATGAGGAAGCGAGACGCTGAAGGTATGAAAATACCAAGCTCAAAAAACTAGTTTTCTGTTTTGTCTGATTCCGCCATTATACCGCGTGCCTCATTAATGGGGGTGCAAATTCCAGATGATAATTTTGCTGCTATAGATATTCTTCGTGAACTTGAACTTTCTAGAAATCTTTTGCATGATAAAAATAATGATGTGAATCCCCATAAGATAACTATCAATGATGGGATGGGTAATGATGTACCTCTCTCTTTAACTTGGGATGAGGACAATAAGGATAATGAGGAACCTTTTATCCTTGTTCAGTCTAGACAAAAGAAAAAGAAAAATTACCGCAAAAGATCAGTAGTGACTATATCCCCTAATAAATCTGTTAGGCCTATGACAAGAAGTCAAATGAAAAAAGGAGAGGGTAGGGCTGCTATGGACCCTGGCAGACCTACCAGGTTTAGGGATAAACCCGAACGATATAAATGAAAGGCATTTTTTGGAATTGCAGGGGGCAGGTAAGAAAGGCATGTCTACGTGTCTCATGGATATGATTAGTGCCAACGGGATTGATTTTATTGGGTTACAAGAGACTATGAAAGGGACATATAAGCCATCCTTTTTTAGGAAGCTTGACCTGAGACAGAAGTTTCATTGGGAATGGATCCCTTCTAGGGGAAAGTCTGGAGGGATTCTTTGTGGGATTAGTAGAGATAACTTTGATATACTTACAACTAGGCATGGTAAATATATCTTGCAGTTAGATCTGTTTGATAAGATCAAAAACTGTAGTTGGTCTTTGATGATTGTATATGGTGCTGCTCATGATGATCATAAACCTGAATTCATCGCAGAGCTGTCTTATATGTGCCATAATACTAACATGCCATATCTGGTTGGGGGGGGGGGACTTTAATATCATTCCTCACAGTGGAGAGAAGAATAAAAAAACAGCCATATCTCACTTCTTTGAAGTGTTCAATTCTGTCATACACCTGCTTGGGTTGAGAGAAATTCACATGTCAGGTGGTTGTTATACCTGGTCCAATAAACAGGAAAACCCAACTTTGGAAAAATTGGATAGAGTCCTTATGTCTCCTGAATGGGAAGATCTATACCCCCTTGCATCAGTAAGTAAGTTGGTCAAGGAAATTTCTGATCACAACCCCCTACTTTTGGATGGAGGGAGAGCCTCTTCTAGAACACCAGGTAATAGGTGTTTTAGATTTGATAATGCCTGGCTTAAGAATCCAGATTTCCTTCCCCTGGTATCTGAGATATGGTCAAGGCCAGTTTATACTATCAATCCCATCGATTCTTTGAACATTAAGCTGAAGAGGTTCAAAAAATTCTTTAAAGGATGGGGATCTAATCTATTTGGTCATAACAAAATTAGAAAGAGGATTATTAAGCTTGAGCTTCAAGAACTGGAAAAACTAGAGGAGGAGGTTGGTCTATGTGGGGAAGCCTACACCAGGAAACTTGACATCCTGGTTGAACTTAATGAGATGTATGTTGAAGAGGAGCTTCATTGGCACCAATTCTCTAATGAGAGGTGGCTTTTGAAAGGGGACAATAACACTGATTTCTTCCATAAGGTAGCCAATGGGCGTCGTAGGAAAAATTCCATGATATCCCTTGAGTGCGGATCAGTGACCATAGAAGGAACCAAAAACTTATTAGCTCATGCTACTGAATATTATAAAAACCTCTTTGGACCGGCTCCTGGCAACCTCTGTCAGATAGATGCAACGTTATGGTCTCGGGAAGAAAAAAATACTCCTGATGAAAATGATGACTTGACCCGTCCTTTCTCGCTTGAGGAGATAAAAAAGGCTTTGTTTGACATGAAATCTAACCGTGCCCCTGGACCGGACGACATCCCTGTTGAGTTTTATCAACATTGCTGGGAGGTAGTTTCCCCGGTTCTAATGTGCATGTTTGAGTGGTTTTATGAGGGCAAGCTTGATGTACAGAGATTGAATTATGGCATTATAACTCTGTTGCCCAAGTCATCAGATGCCAACAGAATTCAGCAATATAGACCCATTTGTTTGTTGCGATGTCCTTACAAATTACTCACCAAAGCCATGGATATTAGGGCTAGCAAATATGCGCATAAGTTGTTCAGTATACAACAGAATGCTTTCATCAAAGGGAGACATATAGTTGATGGCATATTATCTTTGCATGAGATCTTGCACTATACTCATATCAAAAAACAAGTGGGAGTAGTACTTAAGCTTGATTTTGAGAAAGCTTATGACAAGGTTAATTGGGAGTTTTTACTCGATTGTCATGTGAAACGTGGGTTTAACTCCAAGTGGTGTGGGTGGGTTTCTCAAATTCTTATGAATGGTACGGTTAGCGTTAAGATAAATGACGAGGTAGGACCTTATATTCAAAGTGCTAAGGGGGTGAGACAGGGCGATCCTCACTCCCCTTTTCTTTTTAATCTTGCGGCTGAATGCCTGACTAAGATGGTATTGACAGCTCAAAAGAATGGTCTTATTAAAGGGTTAGCTGCTGATCTTATCGAGGATGGGGTGGGCATCCTACAGTACGCTGATGACACGGTACTTTGTTTTGAACACGATATCGACAAAGCCATCAATGTCAAGCTCTTGCTTTATCTCTTTGAACTCATGTGAGGTTTGAAGATCAATTTTGAGAAAAGCGAGATCCTTAGTATCGGAGGAGATAATGATATTGATTTAGTATACGCTGATATGTTTGGTTGCCAAGTGGGCACCTTACCTATGAAATACCTTGGGGTCCCAGTAACATACTCCGCTCTTAAAAATGCGGATTTAGATTTCCTCGATGGTAAACTGATTAAAGAGCTTGATGCCTGGGTGGCCTACGCGGCTTCTTCCGGGGCTAGACTCACTTTATTGAGTTCCAACCTTGATGGGATTCCATCTTATCTCATGTCGATGTTTCTTTTCAATAAAACCTTTATTGAAAAAATGGATAAATATCGTAGACGATTCTTTTGGAGGAGGAAGAACAAGAAACATGGATATCATATGGTTAAATGGGCGAGAGTTTGTCGATCTAAGAAAATTGGGGGGCTGGGTATTAAGGATCTTCATAAACAGAATGTTGCCTTACTTGTTAAATGGTGGTGGAAGCTCGAAACAAGCGATGGCTTGTGGCAGCGTATAGTCAAAGCTAGATACTTTAATAACAAGACAATAGCCAATATACGAGGTCGTGTTTCTGATTCCCCTTGCTGGAAAGCTATCATGAAAGTCAAGGACTCATATATGGCTGGTAGGAAAGTCATCATCAATAGTGGTGATCTGACTAGGGTCTGGCATGATCTGTGGATAGAAAACACCATTTTGAAAGATCGATTCCCTGATCTGTTCAATATTTGCCATGATCAGGAAAGTACTCTTGCATCCTGGGTAACGAAGGGCTATGATTTAGACTTCAGACGCAGATTGACAGGTGTGTTGGGCGAGCAGTGGACTTGGATGGTCATGGAGGCTAAAAAGCTCTCGCTGAATAATGCCCCAGATACTATTTCATGGGCTTTTAGTAGTAAAGGGAAATTTACGACTAAATCGGTGTATGAATGGCTGGAAAGAAACCTGGCTGGTCCCAATTATAATTGGGTTTGGAAAGCCCCTGTTCCGTTGAAGATCAAAATCTTCTTATGGCAGTTATTTCAGAATGCTGTGTTAACGCGAGACAATATGCGCAATCGGAAGTGGCCTGGGAATCCTATGTGTTCCTTTTGTACAAATATAGAGACTGCGAACCACTTATTTTTTACCTGCCCGCTTGCTCGCACAGTTTGGGGCGTGCTGGGAATGACAGTTGGGGTTTCTTGTTGTCCCCGATCTCTTTGGCAAAGCTTTGCCTGGTTTTATAGGTTCTTTCCAGGAGGGGATCAATTCTATATGATGATCACTGCTGCCATATGTTGGGAGATTTGGTGTCTCCGCAATAAAGTTACCTTTGGCAATTATGTAGCTCGTACTCCACTGGAGGCTGTTTTCACTGCCTGCTCGTTTATGTTGTATTGGGCAGGTTTGCTCAAAGCTGAAGACAAGGCGAAATTCCAAGCTGGCGTGAAGAGGCTGGGGCACGTGGCTGCTGCGCTGGCGGACAGACCCTTCTCTCAAGACAGGCTTCTCTTGGGCGACAGGGATGGGATCCAGATTGGTTAGCTGGGGTTCGCTACTTGGGTCTCCTTTTTTGGTCGTATCATCCACTGGGGTTTGATGCCCGCTGGACCTTTGTCTCCTGGTCTTATTTGGCTAGTCGTCGAGGTATACTGGTAGTTTCTTCCTGGGAACGGTTATCCTTAGTTGGGTAGTGGCTTGACTGTGTCATCAGGTTTTTGCCCCATGGCGGATGATCCGCTCGAGGATCATCATGCGGTGGGTTTCCTGGTGATGCACCAGCTCGCTCCCCCCTTTCAGTCTCATTTTGCTTTTGCAGTCAGTCGTGTCCTTCGGTTTAGTCTCCTTTAGTTAAAGTAGTCGTCCTGGTGCTTTAACAGACTTGGTTGAAAACAGACTGATGTATTTCCGTTGATTGCAAAATTAATGGAAAGGGGTGTGAGCCCGGTTGGAAAAAAAGAACGCCAGTACTCAGTTCTCTCAGGAGAAACGTCGTTACTCGATAGTCATACAGTTACAGTGTGATCGAGCTAGGTTTCACGAGCCATTACACACAAGAAGAGTATTCCAATTACAACTTGACCAAAAAGAAAAGAGTATTCCAACTTTACACGGTGGGGGTTTCCAACCAAAAGACGCGTAAAAAGGAAAGTTTGTTGCAATCCGGCAGGCATCAGAATCCGGAACGCATCGGAAAGATCGGGCTCGGTGACTTGGATTGCTGCTGCTGGCTCGCGGACTGCAGCGCCTGGTCGACCATGGCGGCGCGCGACGCCCGGGACACGGCCGTGCCGCCGGCCAGCGCTCGCTGGTAGGCCTCGTCGTCCTCCATGCTCGCGCCCCCTTCCAGCGCCAGGTGCACGAGGCGGTGCATGTCATGCGACGTCAGCTCGTGCTGCTCGGTCAGCTCGGGGCCGTCCGAGCGCGCCTCGAAGCCCGACAGCAGCAGGTTCGCTCCCTCCCCCGCGCGGGCGCCGCGGTACTGGCGCACCGTGAACTGGGCGCCGCAGCCGTCCTCGTCATCGTCGTCGTCCTCGTACGCGGCGACGGCCCGCTCGCCGTGCAGGCTCCGCGCGCCGCTCAGGTCGAATTCCCCGAACTCCATGTCGCTCCCGCTCTCATCGTCGTCGTCGTCCGACGCTGCCTGCTCCTCGGACGCGTCATCGTCGACGAACACCACGCGGAGGCGGAACTCCATGCCGCCGAGCTCGTCGAGCGCGCCGCGTCTCGCCCCGACGCGCTCCGCCGCCCTCCTGGCCTCCATCGCGACCTCCGGGCGTATCATCGGGTTGTCGAGCCTGGCCACGAGGTCTGTGAACACCCGGTCCGCGGCGCCCCGGCGGCCCAGGTCGCGGAGCGGCACGCGGCAGGACACGTCCTCCATCGTGTCGACGTCCACGGGACCGCCGCCGTAGTCGCTGCATTGCTCGACGAGCAGCCGGAACGTGACGACGAGCCGCACGAGTCTGCGGCCGGGATCTCGGCGAGCAGGACCAGCTTGTCGGGATGGCTGAGCAGGACGTGCTCGTTCACGGCGGTGGCCATGTCTACTCTAGCTGCGCGTACACCAGCGGACGAACTTGGACGCTGATGAGTAATTTGATTGAGTGCGAGAACGTCGCAGGCTGTGCTCCTAGAGCGGAACCGGGGCCTGCTTATATAGCTCAAGGGTCATGGCGGTTGAAACAAGTGGGAGCCGAACTCGACTCGGACGAGCAGTCCAGAAATCCCATATACCGGAGTCGTGGCCGGAATCGGATGTCAGGGTTCTGAACCTGTTACATGACTCTATCCAAGTTCAGTTATCCAACGGTTATGAAGCATCTGGGCTATGAGGATCCAATGGCTCCTGTGCTCGCGTGTTACTGTACCGTTTCATTATTGCCTGTACTGTTTACTTTCATACCATTGTCGGGCTATATAAGAGCTGGTGCACAGCGCTTGTACCATCATCTATTCTGCCGAGTTGAACTCAATTATACACTTAAAAACATTCATCTTATAGTAGACATGGATATTCGCAGTGTATAATCTTAGCCAAGATCCACATCGAAACCCTAGCGAGCTCCCTCGATCCCCAGATTCCATGCTTCAGACAAGACAATTGGTAATCATAGCACATGCTTTCCTCGGCAGCTTGAGATGTGTGTCTCACTGTGGATCATCCCACCCACCTCTCCCTTAATTCGGTGTTGGGCGGCGGCGGCAGCGATTTCTGGCAGCGGTGTTTTTGGGTGGCGTTAACGATGGTGACCATCGGGCGGCGTTGGCGGCGGTAGAAATCATCCGGCGGCAGCTCCTGTTCGTGTTCTGGTTACCAAAACACTTTGTTTCGGGGTAAAATCCCAGGAACAATGGCGAGTGATGCTGCAATTAGAGGAGTCTTCTACGGCGGCGACATGTATCACTCCTCTGTTCGGGTTACCGTGCTACGACAGTAAAATTCCTCTCGGAGTCAGTGATACAAGATGGGACTTAACCAAGTCTGTCATCGATGAGGCAGAAGTAGCAGATCTGTTAGCTATGAAAGCATATTTTGCTGCCCACAACGGAGAAACAAATGAACTTAAGGAGGATGTTGGGCAAGGATGTGAAGCCGATTAATTCTAAGCAAGATAATATGTGTAAAGTGATTGATATTGTACAAACAGTAGTTATGGCTCTAAGAGCATCTACAACCAGGCGCCTCAAACCCACCTCATACGCCCGGACGGGCCACCCATATTTGACACGAGAAAAATATCTAGGGACTCTGAGAGAAGGGAAGGGGAGCGTATTTCTCTCTTGCGTCGGGAAAGGGAAAAGTAAATATGCGGACGTGCCAGTGTACCGTTGTACACAAAGAAAAAGGTATGAGAAACAAGTATTTCATTAATCTCAATGGAGAAATAAAATTACAAGATCTCATAAGGAAAACAAATGCGCTCTGTGGCCTACTAGCGCGGCCAGCCTGACTGTGGCGATTGCGGTCTCCTGGTTCCCGGGGCCTCGGAAGGCTCCCGGTTAATTACTCCTGCGGGTTGCTCCGCGGGATACCTCCGATTAAGCCGTGTGGTCGTCTTCGTCGTCTTCGCTTCACGTTCTCCATGCATGATGGTGGTGGTGTGTGTGGGCGGCGGCAGAGCCCGTGTCCTCGCCGGTACACGCGCCGCAAGTAGCGTGGCCTTTGCGGTGGCCACGCCGCCCTCGCCGTCGTGCCTCGTTGGTCTTGGCGGCGTTGGAGTATTTGTTGTCAGGGTGGCATGATTCGCGCTCGGTTCGGACTTCTCGACGACCGGTTGCTTCATCGGGGTGTGCAGGGGGCTGCTCCTTGCAGGAGTAACGGTTTAGGAAGACCAGCGTCAGTGTATAAACTGGCGCACGCTCACATTGGCGTGGCCGGGGTGGTTGGCGCCTCATCTTTGCTAGACGTCATGTATTTGGCGGTCCGCCAAGGCAAAGGCGCCGCCTCATGGGGCCGTGGAAGGTGATGTCGCAGAGGCCTCATCGCCTTGGGGTGGTGCTACGCGAAGGAGTGACCTGTGTGTCGGCGATGCCATGGACCTGTCTGTTGGAAATATGCCCTAGAGGCAATAATAAATTGATTATTATTATATTTTCTTGTTCATGATAATCATTTATTATCCATGCTAGAATTGTATTGATAGGAAACTCAGATACATGTGTGGATACATAGACAACACCATGTCCCTAGTAAGCCTCTAGTTGACTAGCTCGTTAATCAATAGATGGTTACGGTTTCCTGACCATGGACATTGGATGTCGTTGATAACGGGATCACATCATTGGGAGAATGATGTGATGGACAAGACCCAATCCTAAGCCTAGCACAAGATCATGTAGTTCGTATGCTAAAGCTTTTCTAATGTCAAGTATCATTTCCTTAGACCATGAGATTGTGCAACTCCCGGATACCGTAGGAGTGCTTTGGGTGTGCCAAACGTCACAACGTAACTGGGTGGCTATAAAGGTACACTACGGGTATCTCTGAAAGTGTCTGTTGGGTTGGCACGAATCGAGATTGGGATTTTGTCACTCCGTGTAAACGGAGAGGAATCTCTGGGCCCACTCGGTAGGACATCATCATAATGTGCACAATGTGACCAAGGGGTTGATCACGGGATGATGTGTTACGGAACGAGTAAAGAGACTTGCCGGTAACGAGATTGAACAAGGTATCGGTATACCGACGATCGAATCTCGGGCAAGTACCATACCGCTAGACAAAGGGAATTGTATACGGGATTGATTGAGTCCTTGACATCGTGGTTCATCCGATGAGATCATCGTGGAACATGTGGGAGCCAACATGGGTATCCAGATCCCGCTGTTGGTTATTGACCGGAGAACATCTCGGTCATGACTACATGTCTCCCGAACCCGCAGGGTCTACACACTTAAGGTTCGATGACGCTAGGGTTATAAAGGAAGTTTGTATGTGGTTACCGAATGTTGTTCGGAGTCCCGGATGAGATCCCGGACGTCACGAGGAGTTCCGGAATGGTCCGGAGGTAAAGATTTATATATAGGAAGTCCTGTTTCGGCCATTGGGACAAGTTTCGGGGTCATCGGTATTGTACCGGGACCACCGGAAGGGTCCCGGGGGCCCACCGGGTGGGGCCACCTGCCCGGGGGGCCACATGGGCTGTAGGGGTGCGCCTTGGCCTACATGGGCCAAGGGCACCAGCCCCTAGAGGCCATGCGCCAAGAATAGGAAAAAGGGAGAGTCCTAAAGGGGGAAGGCACCTCCGAGGTGCCTTGGGGAGGATGGACTCCTCCCCCCTCTTAGCCGCACCCCTTCCTTGTAGGAAGGGGCAAGGCTGCGCCTCCCCCCTCTCCCCTGCCCCTATATATAGTGGAGGGGAGGGAGGGCATCCATACCTGAGCCCTTGGCGCCTCCCTCCCTCCCGTGACACCTCCTCCTCTCCCGTAGGTGCTTGGCGAAGCCCTGCAGGATTGCCACGCTCCTGCATCACCACCACGCCGTTGTGCTGCTGCTGGATGGAGTCTTCCTCAACCTCTCCCTCTCTCCTTGCTGGATCAAGGCATGGGAGACATCATCGAGCTGTACGTGTGTTGAACGCGGAGGTGCCTTCCGTTCGGCACTAGGATCATCGGTGATCTGAATCACGACGAGTACGACTCCATCAACCCCGTTCACTTGAACGCTTCCGCTTAGCGATCTACAAGGGTATGTAGATGCACTCCCCTTTCTACTCGTTGCTGGTCTCTCCATAGATAGATCTTGGTGTTACGTAGGAAATTTTTTGAATTTCTGCTACGTTCCCCAACAGTGGCATCATGAGCTAGGTCTATTGCGTAGATTCTTTGCACGAGTAGAACACAAAGTAGTTGTGGGCGTCGATATTGTTCAATATGCTTGCCGTTACTAGTCTTATCTTGATTCGGCGGCATCGTGGGATGAAGCGGCCCGGACCAACCTTACACGTACGCTTACGTGAGACCGGTTCCACCGACAAACATGCACTAGTTGCATAAGGTGGCTGGCGGGTGTCTGTCTCTCCCACTTTAGTCGGATCGGATTCGATGAAAAGGGTCCTTATGAAGGGTAAATAGCAATTGGCATATCACGTTGTGGTTCATGCGTAGGTAAGAAACGTTCTTGCTAGAAACCCATAGCAGCCACGTAAAACATGCAAACAACAATTAGAGGACGTCTAACTTGTTTTTGCAGGGTATGCTATGTGATGTGATATGGCCAAAAAGGATGTGATGAATGATATATGTGATGTATGAGATTGATCATGTTCTTGTAATAGGAATCACGACTTGCATGTCGATGAGTATGACAACCGGCAGGAGCCATAGGAGTTGTCTTTATTTATTTGTGACCTGCGTGTCAACTTAAACGTCATGTAATTACTTTACTTTATTGCTAACCGTTAGCCATAGTAGTAGAAGTAATAGTTGGCGAGGCAACTTCATGAAGACACGATGATGGAGATCATGGTGTCATGCCGGTGACGATGATGATCATGGAGCCCCGAAGATGGAGATCAAAAGGAGCAAAGTGATGATGGCCATATCATGTCACTATTTGATTGCATGTGATGTTTATCATGTTTATACATCTTATTTGCTTAGAA
The DNA here is from genome assembly GCF_018294505.1 of Triticum aestivum. Lineage (NCBI taxonomy): Eukaryota > Viridiplantae > Streptophyta > Magnoliopsida > Poales > Poaceae > Triticum > Triticum aestivum. Next base: position 157,760,496 of record NC_057795.1, on the reverse strand, counting down.
CGACGGTAGTAAATAAGATGATCCCTTACAACAATTTCAAGAAGTGTTCTCCCCTAACTGTGCACCGTTGCGACAGTTCATGTTTCGAAGCACCACGTGATGATCGGGTGTTAGATTCTAACGTTCACATACAACGGGTGTAAGACAGATTTACACACGCGAAACACTTAGGGTTAACTTGACGAGCCTAGCATGTACAGACATGGCCTCGGAACACGGAGACCGAAAGGTCGAACATGAGTCATATAGAAGATACGATCAACATGAAGATGTTCACCGATGATGACTAGTCCGTCTCACGTGATGATCGGACACGGCCTAGTTTGACTCGGATCATGTAATCACTTAGATGACTAGAGGGATGTCTATCTGAGTGGGAGTTCATAAGATGAACTTAATTATCCTGAACATAGTCAAAAGGTTTTTGCAAATTATGTCGTAGCTCACGCTATAGTTCTACTGTTTAGATATGTTCCTAGAGAAAAATTAGTTGAAAGTTGATAGTAGCAATTATGCGGACTAAGTCCGTAAACTGAGGATTGTCCTCATTGCTTCATAGAAGGCTTATGTCCTTAATGCACCGCTCAGTGTGCTGAACCCCAAAACGTCGTTTGTGGATGTTGTGAACATCGGACATACACGTCTTGATAACTATGTGATAGTTCAGTTAAATGGTTTAGAGTTGAGGCACTAAAGACGTTTTCGAAACGTCGCGGAACATATGAGATGTTTCAAGGGCTGAAATTGGGATTTCAGGCTCGTGCCCATGTCAAGAGGTATAAGACCTCCGATGATTTTCTTAGCCTGCAAACTAAGGGAGAAAAGCTCAATCGTTGAGCTTGTGCCCAGATTGTCTGAGTGCAACAATCACTTGAATCGAGTGGGAGTTGATCTTCCAGATGAGATAGTGATGTTTCCCCAAAGTCATTGCCACCAAGCTGCTAGAGCTTCGTGATGAACTATAACATATCAGGGATAGATATGATGATCCTTGAAATATTCGTGATGTTTGACACCGCGAAAGTAGAAATCAAGAAGGAGCATCAATTGTTGATGGTTGTGAAACCACTAGTTTCAAGAAGGGCAAGGGCAAGAAGGGATACTTCATGAAACGGCAATTCAGCTGCTGCTCTAGTGAAGAAACCCAAGGTTGAACCCAAACCCGAGACTAAGTGCTTCTGTAATAAGGGGAACAACCACTGGAGCAGAATTACCCTAGATACTTGGTAGATGATAAGGCTGGCAAGGTCGATAGAAGTATATTGGATATACATTGTGTTAATGTGTACTTTGCTAGTACTCCTAGTAGCACCAGGGTATTAGATACCGGTTCGGTTGCTAAGTGTTAGTAACTCGAAACAAAAGGCTACGGAATAAACGGAGACTAGCTAAAGGTGAGCTGACGATATGTGTTGGAAGTTTTTCCAAGCTTGATATGATCAAGCATCGCACGCTCCCTCTACCAAAGAGATTGGTGTTAAACCTAAATAATTGTTATTTGGTGTTTGCGTTGAGCATAGACATGATTGGATTACGTCTATCGCAATACAGTTATTCATTTAAGGAGAATAATGGTTACTCTGTTTATTTGAATAATACCTTCAATGGTCTTACACCTAAAATGAATGGTTTATTAAATCTCGATCACAGTGATACACATGTTCATGCCAAAAGATAGTAATGATAGTACCACCTACTTGTGGCACTGCCACGTAAGTCATATCGGTATAAAACGCATGAAGAAGCTCCATATTGATGGATCTTTGGGCTCACTCATTTTTGAAAAGTTTGAGACATGCGAACCATGTCTATTGGTGTATATGCATGAAGAAACTCCATGCAAATGGACCGTTTTGACTCACTTGATTTTGAATCACTTGGGACATGCAAATCATACCACATGGGCAAGATGACTGAAAAGCCTCGTTTTCAGTAAGATGGAACAAGATAGCAACTTGTTGGAAGTAACACATTTTGATGTGTGCAATCCAATGAGTGCTGAGGCATGCAGTGAATATCGTTATGTTCTTACTTCACAGATGATTCAAGTAGATGTTGAGTATATTTACTTGATGAATCACGAGTCTGAATTATTGAAAGGTTCAAGTAATTTCAGTGTGAAGTTGAAAGATCGTCGTGACAAGAGGATAAAAGATCTATGATATGATCATAGAGATGAATATCTGAATCATGAGTTTGGCACAGAATTAAGACATTGTGGAAATTGTTTCACAACTGATACAGCCTGGAACACCATAGTGTGATGGTGTGTCCAAACGTCATAGTTGCACCCTATTGGATATGGTGCATACCATGATGTCTCTTATCGAGTTACCACTATCGTTCATGGGTTAGGCATTAGAGACAACCACATTCACTTTAAATAGGGCACCACATAATTTCCTTGAGACGACACCGTATGAACTATGGTTTGGAGAAACCTAAGTTGCCGTTTCTTGAAAGTTTGGGGCTGCGACGCTTATGTGAAAAGGTTTCAGGTTGATAAGCTCGAACCCAAAGCAGATAAAATGCATCTTCATAGGACACCCAAAAACAGTTGGGTATACCTCCTAATTCAGATCCGAAAGCAATAGGGATTGTTTCTTGAATCGGGTCCTTTTTCGAGGAAAGGTTTCTCTCGAAAAGTTGAGTGGGAGGATGGTGGAGACTTGATGAGGTTATTGAACCGTCACTTCAACAAGTGTGTAGCAGGGCACAGGAAGTTGTTCCTGTGGCACGTACACCAACTGAAGTGGAAGCTTATGATAGTGATCATGAAACTTCGGATCGAGTCACTACCAAACCTCGTGGGATGACAAGGATGCGTACTACTTCAGAGTGGTACGTAATCCTGTCTTGGAAGTCATGTTGCTAGACAACAATGAACCTACGAGCTATGGAGAAGCGATGGTGGGCCCGGATTCCGATAAATGGCTCAAGGCCATAAAACCCGAGAGAGGATCCATGTATGAAAACAAAGTGTAGACTTTGGAAGAACTACTTGATGGTCGTAAGGCTGTTAGGTACATATGGATTTTGAAAGGAAGACAGACAATGATGGTAAGTGTCACCATTGAGAAAGCTCGACTTGTCGTTAAGATGTTTTTCGACAAGTTCAAGGAGTTGACTACGATGAGACTTTCTCACTCGTAGCGATGCTAAGAGTCTGTTGGAATTATATTAGCAATTACTGCATTATTTATGAAATCTTGCAGATAGGATGTCAAAACATTGTTTCCTCGACGATTTTTGAGGAAAGGTTGTATGTGATACAACCGGAAGGTTTTGTCTATCCTGAAATATGCTAATAAGTATGCAAAGCTCCAGCAATCCTTCTGAGGACTGGAGTGAGCATCTCGGAGTTGGAATGTATGCTTTGATGATGATCAAAGATTTTGGGTGTATACAAAGTTTATGAGAAACTTGTATTTCCAAAGAAGTGAGTGGGAGCACTATAGAATTTCTGATGAATATATGTTGTTGACATGTTGTTAATCAGAAATGACGTAGAATTTCTAGAAAGCATATATGGTTATTTGGAAAGTGTTTTCAATGGAAAACCTGGATTAAGCTACTTGAACATTGAGCATCAAGATCTATAAGGATAGATCAAAACGCTTAATAGTACTTTCAAATGAGCACATGCCTTGACGTGATCTTGAAGGTGTTCAAGATGGATCAGTCAAAGAAGGAGTTCTTGCCTGAGTTGTAAGGTATGAAGTTAAGACTTAAAGCTCGACCATGGCAGAATAGAGAGAAAGGAACGAAGGTCGTCCCCTATGCTTAAGACATAGGCTCTACAGTATGCTATGCTGTGTACCGCACCTGAAGTGTGCTTTACCATGAGTCAGTCAAGGGGTACAAGAGTGATCCAAGAATGGATCACAGGACAACGGTCAAAGTTATCCTTAGTAACTAGTGGACTAAGGAATTTTCTCGATTCTGGAGGTGGTAAAGGGGTTCATCGTAAAGGGTTACGTCGATGCAAGCTTAACACCTATCCGGATAGCTCTGAGTAGAGATACCGGATACATATAATGGAGCAACAATTTAGAATAGCTCCAAGTAGAACAGTTATTTGGAATAGCTCCAAATAGAACGTGGTAGCTGCATCTAGGAGATGACATAGAGATTTGTAAAGCACACACGGATCTGAAAGGTTCAGACCCGTTGACTATAACCTCTCTCACAAGCATAACATGATCAAACCCAGAACTCATCGAGTGTTAATCACATGGTAAATGTGAACTAGATTATTGACTCTAGTAAACTCTTTGGGTGTTAGTCACATGGGGATGTGACCTTGAGTGTTAATCACATATCGATGTGAACTAGATTATTGACTCTAGTGCAAGTGGGAGACTGTTGGAAATATGCCCTAGAGGCAATAATAAATTGATTATTATTATATTTCCTTGTTCATGATAATCGTTTATTATCCATGCTAGAATTGTATTGATAGGAAACTCAGATACATGTGTGGATACATAGACAACACCATGTCCCTAGTAAGCCTCTAGTTGACTAGCTCGTTAATCAATAGATGGTTACGGTTTCCTGACCATGGACATTGGATGTCGTTGATAACGGGATCACATCATTAGGAGAATGATGTGATGGACAAGACCCAATCCTAAGCCTAGCACAAGATCATGTAGTTCGTATGCTAAAGCTTTTCTAATGTCAAGTATCATTTCCTTAGACCATGAGATTGTGCAACTCCCGGATACCGTAGGAGTGCTTTGGGTGTGCCAAACGTCACAACGTAACTGGGTGGCTATAAAGGTACACTACGGGTATCTCTGAAAGTGTCTGTTGGGTTGGCACGAATCGAGATTGGGATTTTGTCACTCCGTGTAAACGGAGAGGAATCTCTGGGCCCACTCGGTAGGACATCATCATAATGTGCACAATGTGACCAAGGGGTTGATCACGGGATGATGTGTTACGGAACGAGTAAAGAGACTTGCCGGTAACGAGATTGAACAAGGTATCGGTATACCGACGATCGAATCTCGGGCAAGTACCATACCGCTAGACAAAGGGAATTGTATACGGGATTGATTGAGTCCTTGACATCGTGGTTCATCCGATGAGATCATCGTGGAACATGTGGGAGCCAACATGGATATCCAGATCCCGCTGTTGGTTATTGACCGGAGAACATCTCGGTCATGACTACATGTCTCCCGAACCCGCAGGGTCTACACACTTAAGGTTCGATGACGCTAGGGTTATAAAGGAAGTTTGTATGTGGTTACCGAATGTTGTTCGGAGTCCCGGATGAGATCCCGGACGTCACGAGGAGTTCCGGAATGGTCCGGAGGTAAAGATTTATATATAGGAAGTCCTGTTTCGGCCATCGGGACAAGTTTCGGGGTCATCGGTATTGTACCGGGACCACCGGAAGGGTCCCGGGGGCCCACCGGGTGGGGCCACCTGCCCGGGGGGCCACATGGGCTGTAGGGGGTGCGCCTTGGCCTACATGGGCCAAGGGCACCAGCCCCTAGAGGCCCATGCGCCAAGATATAGGAAAAAGGGGAGAGTCCTAAAGGGGGAAGGCACCTCCGAGGTGCCTTGGGGAGGATGGACTCCTCCCCCCCTCTTAGACGCACCCCTTCCTTGGAGGAAGGGGCAAGGCTGCGCCTCCCCCCTCTCCCCTGCCCCTATATATAGTGGAGGGGAGGGAGGGCATCCATACCTGAGCCCTTGGCGCCTCCCTCCCTCCCGTGACACCTCCTCCTCTCCCGTAGGTGCTTGGCGAAGCCCTGCAGGATTGCCACGCTCCTCCATCACCACCACGCCGTTGTGCTGCTGCTGGATGGAGTCTTCCTCAACCTCTCCCTCTCTCCTTGCTGGATCAAGGCGTGGGAGACATCATCGAGCTGTACGTGTGTTGAACGCGGAGGTGCCTTCCGTTCGGCACTAGGATCATCGGTGATCTGAATCACGACGAGTACGACTCCATCAACCCCGTTCACTTGAACGCTTCTGCTTAGCGATCTACAAGGGTATGTAGATGCACTCCCCTTTCTACTCGTTGCTGGTCTCTCCATAGATAGATCTTGGTGTTACGTAGGAAAATTTTTGAATTTCTGCTACGTTCCCCAACACTGTCCGCCATGCTGGGTACGCCTCTCGAAGGAGGGAATCGGTCTTTGACTGCATCGTCGCAAACTCCAGTTCAGACAAAGATATGTACGCCATGAAGGAAAAGGCGAGTCTCGGGCCGCATCGTCAACGAGCTCTGGTTCTGCCACACTGCCTCCTCCAAGAACGTGGCACAAAACCTATACGTTAGAGTCTCTATCGCAGTGAACCTGTCCCCCGTGGCTCTGTTCGTTGCAATCTGTGCGTCAAGGACCTGTGCGTCGCGACCTGAACTTCATGAACTGTTCATCAAGGATGAGTGTACCAAGGACATGAAGGCCGGTTTCGGGCTGCGTCATTGGCGAGCTCTAGTTCAGAAAAAGATCTGTACGCCAGGAAGGGAGAGGCGAGTCTCGTCCAAGTGCGTGGTGCAAAACCTGTATGCCTGTGTCTCCTTCGCGATGATCCTGTTCACCGTGGCCCTGTTCATCATCTTTCGTGACACCATCGTAATGAAGTGGGCGTGAGGTGGTGGCGATCTCTGTGCCGCTGACCTCCATGTGGCCAGCTTGACGACATCGACGGTGGGCGGCGTCGTGGCGTGCTCCATGTCATCGTGTCCCACGACACCTTCATGATGAAGTGGAGTGAGCGGTGATGGCGACCCCGGTGTTGTCGACCTCGCATTCATCATCTCCATGCGCCGCCCGTGGGCTCTATCTCCGGCGGCGGCCCGATCTGATCACGCCAACCTCCTCTTCGGCAGTTGTAAGGGCATATTTTTCCCTCAGGTGTTTCGGTGATTGATGACAATGCTTTTGCGGACTAATCGTGTGCCTTGAGTTTCTCAGGTTATTCATATCTAGGCATGAGACGATTCGGTGCCCCTCGGAGACTATTGAAGTCGGCGTCGTTCTACGTTTCTCTTTGGTGGATTTGAGTCGTAGGAGAGCCGTACTATTAAGAGGGGGTCCGCGTCGGAAAGGTTTGGGTGGAATCAACACGTACACTTGTTCCTCCTTTCCTTGCTTTTTGGAGCTTCCCTTTGTTATCTTGGTTGTACAGAAATTTGACGACTACTGCTGTGCTTGCGGTAGTACCGCAAGCACACGCGGTAGTACCGCTGGGTGTCACGGTAGTACCGCTCATCTGGAACGGTAGTACCGCGGCTCCCTGGCCTTGTGCCGCTCCGGTGCGGTAGTAGGGGCGGATGTAATTTTTTACATCCGCGCCCTCCACGGTAGTACCGCTCGTCCAGGCGGTAGTACCGCGGAGGCCCACGGTAGTACCGCTCCCTAGGAGTCGTAGTACCGTGGCCCTCCTACCTAGTACCGCAGTGTCGCGGTAGTAGGCGCAGATGTAATTTTTTACATCCGCGTCCGCACGGTAGTACCGCGCCTCGCGGGCGGTAGTACCGCGTCGGATTTTTGTACCTCCTCCGGTTCAGCGGAAGTAGGCACGGATGTAATTTATTTCATCCGCGCCCTTCCCAGGCCGTGACTTTCCTGCCTTGCGGTAGTACCGCAGGTGGGTGCGGTAGTACCGCGCAAGCGGTAGTACTGCCCCCTTATCAGGCTAGTTCCGGCCTGTGTTGCTGTCGCGGTAGTACTGTGGTCAGCCACGGTAGTACCGCACAGCCTCGCGGTAGTACCGCGCCCCTGGAGCGGTAGTACCGTGTGTCGCGGGCTGAACATGTGGATAACGGTTGGAATTTGTCCACGACTATATAAGGGGCGTCTTCTACCTCTAGTTGACTACCTCTTCCATCTCTAAGCTCCATTGTTGCTCCAAGCTCCATTTCCACTCGATCTCTCTCCCTAGCCAATCAAACTTGTTGATTTGCTCGGGATTGGGTGACAAGTGCCCGATCTACACTTCCACCACAGGATATTTGATTCCCCCCACTTATCCCTTGCGGATCTTGTTACTCTTGGGTGTTGAGCACCCTAGACAGTTGAGGTCACCTCGAAGCCATACTCCATTGTGGTGAAGCTTCGCGGGATTATTGGGAGCCTCCAAGTGTTGTGGAGATAGCCCCAATCTTGTTTGTAAAGGTCCGGTTGCCGCCTTCAAGGGCTCCAATAGTGGAATCACGGCATCTCGCATTGTGTGAGGGCGTGAGGAGATTACGGTGGCCCTAGTGGCTTCTTAGGGAGCATTGTTCCTCCACACCGCTCTAACGGAGACGTACTTCCCCTTAAAAGGAAGGAACTTCGGTAACACATCCTCGTCTCCACCGGCTCCACTCTTCGTTATCTTATCCCTTTACTTTTGCAAGCTTACTTGTGCTATATCCATTGCTTGCTTGTGTGCTCATTGTCTTTGCATCATATAGGTTGTCCACGTAGTTGCACATCTAGACAACCTATTTCATTGCAAGGTTTAAATTGTTAAAGAAAAGTCTAAAAATTGTTAGTTGCCTATTCACCCCCCCCTCTAGTCAACCATATCGATCCTTTCAATTGGTATCAGAGCCTCGTCTCTTTATTAAGGACTTTGCCGTCCGAAGAGTATGGTTGACGTCAACGACGGTGCGGAGGAACACTCCGGTGTGAATCCCGTCTCGTCTTCGGCCGAAGGGGGAACCTCGGTCTCTCGTGAGGAATTCAATGTGGCTTTAGACACATTGAAAACCTCCATGACGGCCGAGGTTAAAAGCATGTTTACCGAATTCCTAGAGGGACTCAAACTATCTACCTCGCCGATGAAAGTGGGTGATCCCACTAACAAGGTGACGGATGCTAACCCCGACAAGGGGGAAGCTAATAGTGAAAAGAGTCCGTCTACTAGTGGTAGAAATGGCACCGGCATCTATGCCCATGTGGAACCCCCGGTGTATAGAGGACCGATCCCCTCTACGCATTTGAATCATGCCGGTCCTCCTCCTAAATATGTGAAAAATGAAGATTATGATTCTTGGGTTTATCGCTTCAAGCGTCATTTAAAACATGTGAATACTAACCTTTGGAGAATTATTGAAGAAGGTTTCTATCCTCATGATCCAAGCAACTTCACCCCTCGAGAAGAAGTGGACAATCAATTCAATGAGAGTGCTCTCTTCATCATCCAAGATGCTATCCTTCCCGAAGATCTCCCTCATCTTCGACCTCATGTCATGGCTAAAGAAGCATGGAAGTGTGTCGAGCGTATGTATCGAGGAAGTGCTAGCATTCAACGCTCCAACTATGAAGTGGTGCAAGATGAAGCCGATGAGTTTGCAATGAAAGAGGATGAAGAACCTCGTGAGCTCTTTCGAAGAGTGACCAAACTTGCGGTCGCACTCCGAGATCATGGGAGCAAGGACACGGATGACAACTGGATCAAGCGCAAGTTCCTCAAGGCCATGATGCCCTACAACAAGGCCATGTCCTCCGTCATCCGCCAAAGACCGGACTTCCACTCCATGACCTCTGGTGAAGTGTTGGATGAGTTTGTTGCAATGAACATCTTGGATAAGACCGCCGACAATGCGGTGCTCCGTTCCCAAAGGGCAAAGAAGCCCAATCTTGCCTTGAAGGCCAAGGTTAGTGTGGAAGAAGAAGAAGAGGAGGAAGATGAGGAGAGCAACCCCGAGGACACGAAGTATGATTATCATGAGCACATGGCTCTTGCCTCAAGACAGTTTTGGAGTAAGAAGACTACAAGACCCAACTTCAACAAGAACAACTCAAGTGGCCTCAAGGGGAAGCAACGAGTCAGAACTTGTTTCAACTGTGGCAATGTCAGCCATTTCGTTGCGGATTGTCCATACGAGAAGCGGGAAGACAATGGTGGCAAGTTCATTCGAAAAGACAAAGCCAAGTCCTTCCCCAACAAGAACAACTTCACCAAGAAGACTCCTTCTCGCGGGTTGGTGGTTCAAGAAGAATACCGTGAGGATGACGATGATGATGAAGATGGTGAAACAATGGCCATGGCATCCGTTGCCATTGTCTCAACTCCTCGGGTGTCTCTCTTCGATGCACCTAACGAGAACATCACCGCCAAGTGCCTCATGGCTAAGGCCACCAACAAGGTAACCCCCAACATCAAAACCACCATTATTCCTAACCCTCCTTCAACGGATGACTATGATAATGGTAAGGGGTCTAATGAGGAGTTCAATGAATTTGAGTCCTTCATGAGTAAGCTCAAGGGCAAATCCAAGAAGCATTTCGTTGCTCTCTTGGAACAACTTGGTGAAGCCAATGACATGATCGAGGCTCATGAAGAAACCATCACTAAGATGGAAAGTCATAGTCGTGACTATGCCGATGAGATATCGGATCTCTCTAATGCTCTTGAGGAAGAGCGTGGGCATCGTTTGGCTCTTGAGGAGTCACACAACGATGGTCATGCTAAACTAAAGAAAGATCTTGATCATGCTCTTGTTGTGTCTCGTGTTCTAGCTTCCGAGAAGGCTAAACTTGGGGTTGATCATGTTAGACTCACGGAGGAGTTTGATGTACTTGACAAGGCCCACAAGGTCTTGAAAGGTGCTCATGCCACCCTCAAGGAGTCTCATGCTCAACTCCAAGTTAAGCTAACCAAGGAAAAGGCCACATTTCCTCACATGGTCTTAATTGATAATGCAAATGCTACTAACCCATGTTGTGAGCATGTGCATCTTGTGGAGGAAAATGCCAAGTTGAAGGAACAACTCGAGAAAGGTCTTGTGTCATGCATACAAGGCGAGAAGAACCTAAATGACCTTTTGAGCAATCAAAAGGAAGTTGTGGGCAAGGAGGGAGTTGGGTTCGCACCCAAGTCCAAGAACAAGAAGAAGAACAAGGAGAAGAAGAGCAAGACCAATCGACCTCCTCCGCTCAAGCAAACCTTTGTGAAGGAGGGAGAAGGTGCTCCTAAGGAGAAGAAGAACAATGGGAAGAGTGGTGAAGCCAAAGAGCGCAACGCCATCTCTCCCAACAAAGCCGGCGACTTTAACCCCTCTTATGTGTTGTGCCGTGCTAGTGATGGACATGTTTATGCTAAATTTGTTGGTTCTCCTTATGAGTACATTGAATGGTCTATTTGGGTTCCTAAGACCCTTGTTACTAACATCAAAGGACCCATTACTCAATGGGTACCTAAAACCAAGCATTGATCTCTTGTAGGTGTTTGCTTCCGGTGGGGGATCATGGTTGCTCGATAGTGGAGCAACAAATCATATGACCGGGAGCAAGGACTTGGTGGTGGACGTGCACAATATCCCATCTATGCCCACCAATGTCGAATGGGGTGATGCCTCACATTCTAAGGTATTGGGTCTTGGCAAGGTTGTCATTTCTCATGATCTAACGATCGAGAAAGTCATGCTTGTTGAGTCCCTTGCGTTCAATTTACTTTCCGTTCGTCAACTCGCACTCATGGGTTTTGCCACCTTCTTTGATATTGATACCGTGGCCCTCTTGTGGAGCAAGACTCTTAAAGTAGCCTTTGTTGGGCATGTCGAGAACGGCCTCTATGTGGTTAACTTCTCGGAGCAACCCACTAAGACCGCGACATGCCTAATGGCTAAAGTTGATGTGGGATGGCTTTGGCATCGCCGTTTAGCCCACGTCAATATGAGATCTTTGCAAAGTCTTCTCAAGGGGGACCATGTTCATGGACTAACGAATGTTAGTTTTGCCAAAGATCGTGTTTGCAGTGCTTGTATCGAAGGAAAGCTTCATGAGACGGCTCACCCTCCCACGACTATCATCTACTCGAAGAGACCCTTGGAGCTCCTTCACATGGACCTCTTTGGGCCCCCATCCTTTGATAGTCTTGGGGGTAGAAAGTATTGCTTGGTGATAGTGGATGATTATTCAAGATACACTTGGGTATACTTCTTCAAGAGGAAGAGTGAGACCCAACAAACCGTCATCGACTTTGCAAATGAAGCTCAACGTCAACACGATGCAAAGATCTTGACAATAAGAAGTGACAACGGCACCGAGTTCAAGAACTACACCTTGGATGAGTTTCTTAGTGATGAAGGGATCAAGCATCAATATTCTGCACCATATACCCCTCAACAAAATGGTGTTGCGGAGAGAAAGAACCGGACGTTGATGGATGCGGCAAGGACCATGATGGCGGAGTTCAAGTCTCCATACAACTTCTGGGCCGAAGCCATCAACACAGCTTGTCATGCATCCAATCGGCTCTATCTCCGCAAAGGCTTGAACAAGACTCCGTATGAGATACTCACCGGGAACAAGCCCAATCTCAAGTACTTCCGGGTGTTCGGGTGTAAGTGTTTCATTCTCAAGAAAGGTGTTCGTTTGTCTAAATTTGAAGCTAGAGCTCATGAGGGCATATTTGTTGGTTATGCTACAAACTCTCATGCTTACCGTGTTCTCAACAAGTCCAACGGACTCATTGAGGAGACGTGTAACGTAGAGTTTGATGAAAATAACGGCTCCCAAGTGGAGCAAAGTGGTACTTGTGATGTAGGTGATGAAATTCCTCCCCAAGCCATAAGAAGAATGGGTATTGGTCATATCCTACCCATTGAGGAACCCCTTGTGGCCGAAGGAGAAGGACAATGCTCCACTCAAGTGGAGCCATCACCTCCCCAAGACCCACACGCTTCCGAAGAACAAAGTGAAGGCCCTCACCTTCATGAACAAGACCAAGGGCAAGATCAACCTCAAGATGGAGGTGAACCTCCAAATGATGCCCAAGGTCAAGTTCTCCCCCTCGAGCAAGTTCAAGATCATGAGCAAGCTCAAGACGGCGCTCAAGATGATCAAGTTAACCTTCCTCCTTCCACACCCGAGGAAGAATTAGAGCGTCGTGCCGCGAAGATTGCTTCCAAACTCACCACCCAAGGCCATCTCATGGAAAACGTGGTTGGAAGTCTAAGAAAGGGGGTAAGCACTCATAGACAATTAGCTAACTATTGTGAACATCATGCGTTTGTCTCTTGTGTTGAACCCCAAAAGGTCTATGAGGCGCTCGAAGACTCGGATTGGCTCAATGCCATGCATGAAGAACTAAACAACTTCGAGTACAACAAGGTGTGGAGATTGGTGCCAAGACCTTCGGGGAACCACAACGTCATTGGAACAAAGTGGATCTTCAAGAACAAGCAAGATGCTCATGGGAACATCATTCGCAACAAGGCAAGATTGGTAGCACAAGGCTACTCCCAAGTCGAGGGCATCGACTACGGTGAAACCTTTGCTCCCGTTGCTCGTCTTGAATCCATTCGTTTGTTGATTGCTTATGCTTCCCATCACAACTTTAAGTTGCAACAAATGGATGTGAAAAGTGCTTTTCTTAATGGTCCCATTAATGAGTTGGTTTATGTCAAGCAACCCCCCGGGTTCGAGGACCCCTACTTCCCGGATCACGTGTATCAACTCGATAAGGCACTCTATGGCCTTAAACAAGCCCCACGTGCGTGGTATGACCACCTTACCGAGTTGCTACAAGATCGTGGATTTGAAGTAGGACAAATCGATCCCACTCTTTTTACTAAGAAGGTCAAAGGGGAGTTGTTTGTATGCCAACTATATGTTGATGATATTATCTTTGGTTCTCCTAACAAAGCTTTCAATGAGGAATTTGCCGCTCTCATGACCTCCAAGTTCAAGATGTCTTCGATGGGAGAGTTGAAGTTCTTCCTTGGTTTTGACATCAAACAACGAAGAGAAGGAACCTTCATCAACCAAGCCAAATACACTCAAGACATGCTTAAAAGATTCAAGCTAAGTGATGTCAAGCCGGCTTCTACACCAATGCCTACCAAGTGCCAACTTGACATCGATCCCAATGGTAAAGCGGTGGATCAAAAGGTATATCGCTCCATGATTGGCTCCTTGCTTTACCTTTGTGCATCTAGACCGGATATCATGTTGAGTGTGGGGATGTGTGCACGGTTTCAAGCCGCACCAAAGGAAAGTCACTATGTGGCGGTCAAGAGAATCTTTCGATATTTGGCTCATACCCCAAACTTTGGCTTATGGTACCCAAGAGGAGCAAATTTCAAGCTTGAAGGTTTCACGGATTCCGATTGGGCGGGGGACAAAGTGGATAGGAAGTCCACTTCCGGAGGGTGCCAATTTCTTGGTTGCTCTTTGGTAAGTTGGTCTTCCAAGAAGCAAAGTTGTGTGTCCCTCTCGTCCACCGAAGCGGAGTATGTGGCGGCCGGTAGTTGTTGTGCTCAACTCCTATGGATGAGGCAAACTTTAAAGGAGTACGGTGTCGTTTGTGACAAAGTGCCTCTTTGGTGTGATAATGAAAGTGCCATCAAGATTTCTCTCAACCCGGTACAACACTTCAAGACGAAGCACATTGAGATTCGGTATCACTTCATCCGGGATCACATTAGGCGAGGGGAGATCGAGCTCAAGTATGTCAACACTCATGATAACCTTGCAGATATTTTCACGAAGCCCTTGGATGAAGCAAGATTTCGCGAGTTAAGGCATGAGCTAAATATCATTGATTTGAGCAATGTGACTTGAACCCGTACACCCCCCACCACACTCAACGTGTTGTCTAGTTTAGGTGTAGGCATGGACGTAGGGGGAGTGTTGTTCTCTCAATGAACTCTCCCTCCCCCCATTATGCATAAATCGATCACCTCTTTCACATTAGCCATTTTTAATGGTGCTTGTGCTTCAAAGACGAGTTTTGGTCATGGGCCCAAGGATAATTCTTCGTGGTGCCATACCATCCAACTCAAACATAGGTGGCTTCGGCCACCACCCTCTCTCCTCGAGAGGCTTTGTCGCTCGGTGGTTTCTTGTTGTCTTCTTGCCTCTGGTTTGTGCGTGTTCTTGTGTTTCTTGTGTGTGAAAAGTTTCCGTGCAAAGGCTTCTTCCTTTTGTGTTGGAACGTGCGGTGACTTGAGCTCACAGTACTACTACGGTCGGTTACGGTTCTACCGCACACTGCCATGGTACTACCGCTTGCGGGAGCATGGTACTACCGTCACCACACGACAGTAATTTTTTACTGCCGCCTAGTTGAGCGGTACTACCGCCTCGGCGCGGTACTTCCGCCCGAGCGGTACTACCGCGATGATACAGTACTACCGCGCCGGTTCGAGCGCATGGGGATAAGGACGGGCAGGGGGAGTTCTAACTCCCCATACCCATTCGCTGTCCTCTCTCTCCACGCCGTCTCCTTCTCTCCCTCGCTCAAGAACGGAGCCGGTGTTCGTCGCCGGATCTCCTCCACCGGCTGCCCTCCTGTGATTCCGACCGGTGGGATTGTTCCCCACCACGTGCTCTTGCTATGGACCAAGGTTTTTCCCCAACTCCCTCTCCGTGTTGTTTGTGTTTAGTGTTTCTAGGTTTTGGGGGAGGCTTGTGTGTTCTTGAGATTCGTAGGCTTAATCTCTGCAAGAGTAGGATGATGGAGCATGGTATTGCATAGGATTTATACTTGTATTGTTGTCTTGCGCTAGATCGGATCACCGTGGCACCGCCATTGTTTTGCGGTTCTTTTCAGATTCAAACCGTCCATTGGATCTGACGCGACGCGGTACTACCGCCCGTCTGGCGTGGTACTACCGCTTGCACGGTACTACCGCCCCTCGGGAGCGGTACTACCGCGTTCTGTGTGGTACTAAAAGTTTACTTCCACCCCAACCACGGTACTACCGTGCCCTAGCACGGTACTACCGCGGTTGGAGCAGTACTAATATTTTAGTACCGCAAGCAGTGGCAGTTTTACCGTGGCTCACATCTATCGCATGCCAACTTTCTCGTATGCCCTCTATGTATTTCTTGTGCTTTTTCGTGGCCTTTGCATTGATCTTCTCGCGTCTTTGGTGTTTTGCGTGTGTGTCTCAGGTGGTGGCTCTCGCCGGTCCAACCCCAGTCGTGACACTGGCTCCAAACGTCTGCGCAACCCAGGTGAAGTACCAGAAGGCTCGTCTGCCTCCAAGCGCAATGTCAAGCACTCAGCTAGCAAGCACAAGGAGCCCGCTAAGGGCATGGATGAGATTGCCCAAGCTGATTATGTCCGTCTCAGGCAGCTTCACCCTTATGTGCATCCGTGTGCCACCTTCAGAGGCTGTGAGTTGTTCTGGAACAAGCAACAGGTCAACATCTATCTGGATGTCATCAAGAACAAGCAGAACACCTATGTGGAGGTGAAGTGGATTGATATGCATCACATGAGGAAGGACAAGTTTCGTGACTACTTTGGAGAGGCTCTGGACTTGGTGGAGCAGTTTGGCATTGAGCATGTGATTACCTTCCACCTCGACTATGACCCTGAGCTCATCTGTCAGTTCTTTGCCTCAGTCTACTTTCACTCCGATGAGGAACGGAGGATGACCTGGATGACCAACGGCCGTAAGCTGTCTGCTACCTGGAAGGAGTTCATGGATCTCCTCCAGGTTCCTGATGATGGTCTCGACTCTCCAGTGGGTGTTCGCCCCCATGCCAATGCTGATTCTGCCAGCAAGGACAGACTTGCCCCTTTCATGGTTGAGAAGGCACTCGCCAATGGCAAGACAACTTTGGTGCTCAACCCTTTCCTGGATATCATGTATCGCATCTTCCGCAACTCCTTGTTCCCTCGCATCGGTGATAAAGACAAGGTTCATGCCTATATGGTGGACATGATGCTCATCTGCGAGGATGCTCGTTCGTCTCAGTCACAGCCACTTGATGTCTCACACATCATGTGGTGTGAGCTCCGGTTTGCAGTGTTCAACCGCAAGGTGCCTATCTATGGGCCCTATCTGTTTCTGCTGATTTCGAAGACTTGGGAGAAGATGTTTCCTGCTGATGAGTTTCTTGCTCCTGACTGGGTTCGCCATGAGCCCATCTGCCTGCGTATCAAACCCAACTGGGCCAACACCACTACTCGCGCCGAGGCGACTGCTGCTAGGACTGCTGTTGATGAGGAGGATGCTGGCCCCGAGGATGTTGCTGAGGGCCATGCTGCTAGACCTTCCCAGAGTGCCTCTATGCCATCATGGGCCAAGAAGCTGAAGGACAAGATGAAGACTCTTTTCTGCATGCAAGCCAAGGGGCAGTACAGGACTCACGTGGCGTCCAAGGAGAGTCGTCGCCGGGACAACAAGATCTTGCAGCTCTATGGTGAGGCAGTGTCTGGCGGGTCTGAGGAGCACATCACTCCAGAAGCCGAGTGGATGGAGAAGCAGGGCTACAGGTGGACTGAGTCTGAGGAGGATGTCGAGGAGACCATCCCTGCTGCCGAGGCGTCCGATGGAGAGGATTGGGACGAGTTCTCTGCTTGAGCCACCTCTTGTGTGTAGGTGTCCTCTCTGCCTTTTTGGCGTCTCGATGCCAAAGGGGGAGAGAGTGTAGGGATTTGCGAGTGTGTCGTGTGTTTGCTGCTTTCTCGTTTGTGTCGTGTGTTTGCTGCTTTCTCGGTTGAACCTCGGTAGCTTTACTTCGTATGGTGTAAGACATATGCACTCTATCTATCCTAGCGAGCTCGTGTTATATTGTGCTATTTTTATGCTATGCTATGCTTATTATCATGTCTTAGTCTCTAAAATATAGGGGGAGTGTTGATCCTAGTCTGTGTGCTATGCAGTCCAAAGCATTCATCTAAAGTGCACACATCTAGGGGGAGCCCGTCTATATTTTAGAGAGGTGGGGTTTGCCCCTGCTCTAAATTATCTTATCCATATGCAAATCCCGTGTTGTCATCAATCCACCAAAAAGGGGGAGATTGTAAGGGCATATTTTTCCCTCAGGTGTTTTGGTGATTGATGACAATGCTTTTGCGGACTAATCGTGTGCCTTGAGTTTCTCAGGTTATTCATATCTAGGCATGAGACGATTCGGTGCCCCTCGGAGACTATTGAAGTCGGCGTCATTCTACGTTTCTCTTTGGTGGATTTGAGTCGTAGGAGAGCCGTACTATTAAGAGGGGGTCCGCGTCGGAAAGGTTTGGGTGGAATCAACACGTACACTTGTTCCTCCTTTCCCTGCATTTTGGAGCTTCCCTTTGTTATCTTGGTTGTACGGAAATCTGACGACTACTGCTGTGCTTGCGGTAGTACCGCAAGCACACGCGGTAGTACCGCTGGGTGTCACGGTAGTACCGCTCATCTGGAACGGTAGTACCGCGGCTCCCTGGCCTTGTGCCGCTCCGGTGCGGTAGTAGGGGCGGATGTAATTTTTTACATCCGCGCCCTCCACGGTAGTACCGCTCGTCCAGAGCGGTAGTACCGCGGAGGCCCACGGTAGTACCGCTCCCTAGGAGTCGTAGTACCGTGGCCCTCCTACCTAGTACCGCAGTGTCGTGGTAGTAGGCGCGGATGTAATTTTTTACATCCGCGTCCGCACGGTAGTACCGCGCCTCGCGGGCGGTAGTACCGCGTCGGATTTTTGTACCTCCTCCGGTTCAGCGGAAGTAGGCACGGATGTAATTTATTTCATCCGCGCCCTTCCCAGGCCGTGACTTTCCTGCCTTGCGGTAGTACCAGAGGTGGGTGCGGTAGTACCGCGCAAGCGGTAGTACTGCCCCCTTATCAGGGTAGTTCCGGCCTGTGTTGCTGTCGCGGTAGTACTGTGGTCAGCCACGGTAGTACCGCACAGCCTCGCGGTAGTACCGCGCCCCTGGAGCGGTAGTACCGTGTGTCGCGGGCTGAACATGTGGATAACGGTTGGAATTTGTCCACGACTATATAAGGGGCGTCTTCTACCTCTAGTTGACCACCTTTTCCATCTCCAAGCTCCATTGTTGCTCCAAGCTCCATTTCCACTTGATCTCTCTCTCTCTAGCCAATCAAACTTGTTGATTTGCTCGGGATTGGGTGACAAGTGCCCGATCTACACTTCCACCACAGGATATTTGATTCCCCCCACTTATCCCTTGCGGATCTTGTTACTCTTGGGTGTTGAGCACCCTAGACGGTTGAGGTCACCTCGAAGCCATACTCCATTGTGGTGAAGCTTCGCGGGATTATTGGGAGCCTCCAAGTGTTGTGGAGATAGCCCCAATCTTGTTTGTAAAGGTCCGGTTGCCGCCTTCAAGGGCTCCAATAGTGGAATCACGGCATCTCGCATTGTGTGAGGGCGTGAGGAGATTACGATGGCCCTAGTGGCTTCTTTGGGAGCATTGTGCCTCCATACCACTCTAACGGAGACGTACTTCCCTTTAAAAGGAAGGAACTTCGGTAACACATCCTCGTCTCCACCGGCTCCACTCTTGGTTATCTTATCCCTTTACTTTTGCAAGCTTACTTGTGCTATATCCATTGCTTGCTTGTGTGCTCATTGTCTTTGCATCATATAGGTTGTCCACGTAGTTGCACATCTAGACAACCTATTTCTTTGCAAGGTTTAAATTGTTAAAGAAAAGTCTAAAAATTGTTAGTTGCCTATTCACCCCCTCTAGTCAACCATATCGATCCTTTCAGCAGTTCAACATCGTTTGTGTAGTTCCCGTGTGTATGCATGCTGTATATGAGGGAGCAAGAAAAGAAGTGGTATGTTAGATCAAAGTACTACCTTCCGGGAATGTGAGTCGAGCGTTCATGTTGTTGCCGCCGAGGTCCCTTGCTTGCAGATGGGCGTACGCCGGCTTCCCCCTCTCTATGTACGTCCGCATCGATGCCTGCGTCCTTTGTTCGACCAAAAATCTGGTGCCGCGTGAGAGAACTCTCCAGAGAGCTTCTTGCATCTCGCCGTGCTTCAGATCTTCTCCCTTGATAGCCTCCGGGTGCTTCTGCGTTTCAGTGTGATGGATGAAAGAAGTGCTGTGCGGAGGATGGATGTGTGCGTCCCCCTTTCTCTGGCCCCGCGTGAGTGTATTTGTAGGAGGAGGTAGGGGCTGCATGACGCGCAACAGCAGTTCGGCCGTTGCCGATTTCCTTGGAAGGGATATGGACGGCAATGTGTTGATCTTGCTTCGTATGTTTATCTTTGGCTGATCTTCTTGACGCCCACTCCTGCAAAACAAGGTACAAAATTTCCTACCCAAGTGGCCAGCAGGTGGGCGGATTCGATTGCCAAACGTGTGAATCACTGACCGTCTCGAAGGCTCACCCATTTCATTCTTTTTGTTGATTATACGAGTATACAAGTATGTATGAGAGCTTGTCGGCCCGTACGTGGGAACTCACAGGTATATGTACAATTTTTCTACCACACCCTACATGCATGTGCATGGTATATAACTTTACACCAAACTTTAGAGCATGCATGCATCGGCTAGCACGTAAATACTTCGCAATTCACCCGTACAAAGATGATCAGCACCAACAGCATAATCACTAGCATCACACAAAATTGCAAAGGGTAAATTCCAATGAGGTGGATGAACAATAGGAGCAGAAATCAAGGCTTTCTTAAGTATTTCAAATGCTTCTACACAATCACCATAAAAAACAAAAGGAACATCTTTTTGCAAGATATTAGTGAGAGGCCTAGAAATTTTAGAGAAGTCTTTAATAAACCTCCTATAGAATCCAGCATGACGAAGGAAACTTCTTATACTTTTGATATCTTTAGGACACGACATATTTTCAATAGCATCTACTTTATCTTTATCAACTTCAATACCTCTTTCAGAAATTTTATGCCCCAAGACAATACCTTCATTAACCATAAAGTGACACTTTTCCCAATTCAAGATGAGATTAGTTTCTTCACATCTCTGCAAAAATCGATCAAGGTTGCTTAAGCAATCATCAAAGAAGTTCCATAAACGGAGAAATCACCCATAAAAACCTCAACAATCTTTTCACATAAGTTAGAGAATATAGCAGTCATACATCTTTGAAAGGTAGCATGTGCATTGCATAAACCAAAAGGCATACGTCTATAAGCGAAGGTACCAAAAGGGCAAGTAAAAGTGGTTTTCTCTTGAACATCTTTTGACATAGGTATTTGAGAGAAACCAGAACAACCATCTAGAAAGCAAAAATGTGTATGTTTGGATAATATTTCTAGCATTTGATCAATTAAAGGTAGAGGGTAATATTATTTCCTATTAGCTTTATTAAATTTGGGAAAATCAATTACCATTCTGTAACCTATAATAATTCTTTGTGGAATCAATTCATTCTTATTGTTAGGAACAATAGTAATACCTCCCTTCTTAGGGACACAACGAACAGGGCTTACCCATTGACTAGCAGCAATAGGATAAATTATACCTGCCTCTAGAAGCTTTAGTATTTCACTTCTTACCACTTCTTTCATCTTAGGATTTAACCATCATTGATGATCAACAACTGGTTTACATCTTTCTCCAATTTAATTTTGTGCTGGCATAGAGTGGGACTAATCCCCTTAAGATCATCAAGAGTATATATAATAGCGGCATGATGCTTCTTCATAGTTTCAATAATTTCTTTTCTTCATGCTATGAAAAGTTAGCACTAATAATAACAGGATATATCTTCTTTTCATCAAGATAAGCATATTTCAGAGTATCAGGTAATTGTTTAAGCTCAAACACGGGATCACCCTTGGGTGGAGGAGGATCCCCAAGGATTTCAACAGAAAAATTGTTATTCAAAATAGGCTCTTGATTAAAGAATACTTCATCTATTTCCCTTCTTTCATTCATCAACATATCATTTTCATGGTCTAGCAAATATTGTTCTAAAGGATCAGTAGGAGGCACGGCAATAAGCAAGACCAATAATTCCATCCTTACTAGGCAATTCTTTATCATGGGGTTGTCTTCGAAATTTGGAGAAATTAAAATCATGAGACATATCCCCTAAACCAACAGTAACAATATCTTTCTCATAGTCTATCTTAGCATAAACAGTATTCAAGAAAGGTCTACCAAATATGATGGGACAAAAACTATCTTGTGGGGAAGCAAGAACAAGAAAATCAGTAGGATGTTTTATCTTCCCACACAAGACTTCAACATCTCTAACAATCCCAATTGGTGATATAGTACCTCTATTAGCTTAATAGTAACATCAATATTTTCTATCTCAGCAGGTGCAATATCATTCATAATTTATTTATATAAGGTATAAGGAATTGCACTCACACTAGCACCCACATCACATAAGCCATGATAACAATGATCTCCTATTTTAACAAAAACAATAGGCATGCCAACAACAGGTCTATGTTTATCTTTTATATCGGGTTTAGCAATTCTAGCAGCTTCATCATAGAAATAAACAACATGCCCATCAATATTATCAACCAAGAGATCTTTAGCCATAGCAATACTAGGTTAAACTTTAATTTGCTCAGGGGGTGTATGTGTTCTAATATAACTTTTGTTGACCACAGTTAAACCTTTTCCATGATCCTTAATTCTAACAGGGAAGGGTGGTTTCTCAATATAAGCAGTCGGAACAATAGGATCAACATTATAAGTAATAGTTTCTTCATCAACTTTAATAAGTTCTACTACTTTAACTTCAATGGGAGGATGATATTTGAACCACTTCTCCCTAGGGAGATCAACATGAGAAGCAAAAGATTCACAGAAAGAAGCTACTATCTCAGAGTCAAGTCCATATTTAGTGCAAAAATCATGGAAAGGATCGGCATCCATAAAAGATTTAACACAATCAAACTTAAGGTTTATACCTGACTATTTACCTTCGTGTCAGGACCGGATTTTCAGGATATTAATTTCCCAGAAAATGGCCCTTGTGCTCACCAGCCCCAGGATTACTGTTAGCTGATGAGGCACAAACTTAATACAGAAATTCCAAGAAAATTACAAAATATGTAGTACAAGACCATTCTGGCCTATGAGTACAACACAAGGTTTCTAATGGTTGATGGCGGAAGCGGTTTGTGGTACATCAGCGTCTGTGGGGCTCCATTTCCCACAGGAACAACTGACCTGGATAACTCCTATCTTCGCGAGACTGCTATCACCAGTGCGTAGGTTCCGGGGCTATCATCGCAACGCTCCTCTCCATGCAGGAAATCTGGCCAAGACAATAGCCTGGGACAAGCCAGTGAGTACTTTGAATGTACTTGCAAACATTATGAACACAGGTATAATATAACAAATGATATTCATGCTCTGAAATATTCTATGACCACAACGTCAGTCATAAAATAAAATCCATGGTGCACGTAAACAAGTTATTCATATAAAACATGACTATGCAATCAGAGAGTAGAAATAGAATGCACTGATCGGGTGTCTGAAGCGACGCCTCGAAAGGACAATAACATAAAGCATGCCTCAGTTGGGCGTCTGAGCGACACCACATAAAGGGCTTATAAGTGAAATAAGTAACAAACATGCCACAGTCGGGCGTCTGTGCGACACCACATAAAGGGCTTATAAGTGAAATTAGTAACAAACATGCCATAGTCGGGCGTTTCTGCGACACCACATAAAGGGCTTATAAGTGAAATAAGTAACAAACATGCCACAGTCGGGCGGCTGTGCGACACCACATAAAGGGCTTATAAGAAAATAATCATAATGAATATCCAGGAGGTAGAACCGTCCCAGGGATACTCAATAATTCAAATAACATAAATGGTTAGTCCAAAATAATAATAATCATAATCATCATAAGTCACAAGTCATGATCCATGTTCTGGTTTAGTAGTTTTTCCTCCGAAGACCGACACTAAGACCGACACTGACCCAACCCAGACTGTAGTCCTTAACCATGGACATGGCTATTCGAATAGATTTAATCTCTATAGAGGGTGTAGTCTTTACCCACAAGTAATGGATTCCTTTAGTACACCGGGACTAATTCCGTCTACGGTCTTTTAATTGAAAACACACCTGACCGCACACACCAGCCTGACTTATCGGTGTCTGGAATCACCCACGACACTCGTTAAGCAAAACTCTAAGTGGGGAGGCTACAACCTCGATTAGCATGGGATCACAAAATTTATAACGCGCGCAAACTAGGGGAGCTACCCCCTCGGCTACAACCGAAAACACCCATGCCCCCGGACCAGGTGGCATGCCTACCGGATGCAGCCGGTATCTTCCACCATGGCCTCTCTGTACGGTGTGTGCTAGAAAGGGGTTGACAACTTACTGAACCGTACCCTACCTATAGCAGGGACAAGTGGTAGTACGAAACAAGTATGGGGGTTACTGGAACAAGACTCGATCTACGCCTGACTCAAGAGGTTTAAGTGTTCCATGTATGATTAGCATAACAAATATATTTCAACCAACAGAATCACCACTCATCATGCCTTACTATGCCATACCGGACACAACCGTCTCGAGGAAGACCGGAGACAAGCTCATGTTTACTCAAGACAGAGGCTTTCCAAGATTTCTTCCGATAGACAGGAAAGGCATATGATGGTGATTACTAACACAAAGCATCAATTCCAATAGCACGGAATCATCAATATGCACTTATGAGTAGGTTCATATCATCACATAAAAAAAATGAAAACTCCGAGACAAGGGGTGTCGTAACCGTATCAAACAACACACGACAATACTACGCCAGGGTTCAGAATGCTTGCCTTCAAGTTGTGGAGAGGCATGGTGCATCCCAAAACTTTTGAAAGTTTTCTTCTTCTTCAAAGTCCTATTTTTGAAAATATTCAAATTAACCCATAGTTTCAAAATAGTACAAAAAAGTTGTCTGAATTTTTTTCAAATAAATATGAAAATAAACTAGACAAAATTTGAGGAAGGTAGGAAAAAGAATCAACTCATTTGGAGTTATATTTAAAAAGTTATAGCCAGTCAAAGTTTCAATCAAATTATATTTTTAATAAATAAATAAAAGAAACTAAAAAAAAGAAAAACGGTTTGGGGGGGGGGGAACGTACTCGAGACTTTACGCTTTCACTTATCCAGCATGGACTGGTGCGTGGGTCACTGACAGTGGGTCCAAGGGGCCCACTGGTCAGGTTTGACCAGTCGTCTCTCCCTCCTTTTCCTCTACCCAAGCGGAGGCGGGACTCCGGCGATCACCCTCGACGAACGGCGTTTCCCCGCGGGGTTCTGAGGGCGGGGATGGATCCGCCAGTCAAAGCGGTCCTCCCGGTGGTCGACAAGCTGGCGGGGATGAAGGGAGTCACTGGCGGCGAGCTCTGCGGCGGAGGTGGCTTCGGGAAGATTTGGGGGTTCGGGCTACGGTGGTTCCCGAGCGAGTTTGAGGCGTTGGGCGGCTCCGCAAGGCTCAGGGGAGTTGAACGGTGGCACCAAATGGACGGGGGAGGCTCTGGTTGCGACGAGCGGGACCAGAACATGGCGGCGGCTGAATCGGCCGGAGACGAGGAAGAAGGCTTCCCGCCGTCGATGGCTGGCCATGGGGGCTCTGGAGGAGTGGCCTAAGGTTGCCTGCGGACTTGGTTGAGCTCGGGGGTCCTTTTATAGGCGGCCAGGGTCGGTTCCGTGGCAGCCGTGGATAAGCTCGACGGCGAACCACCGTTCTGTTGCTGCAGGGGGACGTGGCAGCGACGACCGCTTGCAGACGAGCTTGTGGATGAGCTCAGACTGCTCCAGAAGGCAGCTGGCGCATGTGTGTGGCTCGGGCGGTGCCGTCCAAGGCAGAGGCTGCTGTGGCCGCCCGCTTGCTGCCATGGCCGACCTGACGGCGATGCTGTGGGGTGTCAGGAGGGGGCCAGGGCGGCTCTGCAGCGAGGGAGGGGTCGGGCGTGCTGGCTGTGCGAGGGGAGTGGCCAGAACGAGCGCGGGAGGCGACAGTGGGACACGGCGACTCGGTGCGCGCGCGTGCAAAACGTGCGCTCCAGACGCGCCAGGTGTTCGACGCAATGCCATCAGGTGCTAGAGAGCTTGAGAGAGGCTGGTAGCTAACAGGCTTGGGTTATGGTTAGCTACGAGCTTAGTGGACAAGTTAGTTAGGTCAGAGGATCAGGCTCACAATGCCAACTAAAAATCATGCCAATTCTGGCTATGCACACAAAGTGTTCGACATGATGCTAGAGGCATGTAGGCATTTAGATCAGTGTCTCATTAGGTGGTGTAGGTGATGGTGGCAAGGTTAGTTAGTCAAGGCCAGAAACTTGTTAGTGCAAGCTTTTGAGAAAACCAAATCTGGACAGAAACTAAAGGCTATCATTTTATGGACCAAAAATACTGCCATGGGGCCACTCTCCTGGACATAAGGGTTTTGTAGGGTGGTTTATAAGCAGGAGAAAGATCATGGGCATTAGAGCAAAATAAAATAGGGTTGCAGTAGAAAATGCCAATCTGGTCCAGAGAGCAAAAGAGGATGATTTGCTCAAATCTTGCAAAGAACATTCATGGGTTTTTGCATAAAAATGAATTATATGCATCTACTGTCATCTCCAAATACTTGGTAATTTTTTGAAAGAATTATTTAAAGGGGTTGTAGTGCAAAGGTACCAACTGGACTAGTTCTGAAACTATGGGGTAGAGCTCTAAATCTCCAATGACAAAAATATATTTTTGCACAAAAGTGATTTAGGGACATCATATGACATCCCCAAAATTTGGTGAAAATTTTAAATGCATTTATCAAATAGTTGCAGTGCAAAAGAGGCTCCAAAACTTATGAAAAATCATTTTAAAAGAATAAAGCTCAGGAAAACAATTATGCAAATAAATCCACTGATAAAGACTTGTTTTATTGAGAGAGTGTACAAGTCCAATAATATTTTTGGAAAGTTTTCACTTGGAGTAAAACTCCACAATACTAAAAGGAATAAGAGGGGTTCTGAAGTCAAAAGAAAATCCAGGAAGTAAAATTTTTAATCTCCTGGCAAATTTTTAACAAACAAATCATGGTTAAATTTTTGGGGTGTTACAATACTAACCCCCTTAAGAAAAATCTCGTCCTCGAGATTTGCTAAGTGTTGTTTAAAAAAAATCTTACTCCTACCATCACAAAAACAACCATCTTACTCATGTAATTAAAACGTAGCTATAGTGAGTGGGCAATAAGTGGTGCAAAACCACAGTGTGGCATGCTGGCGTTGCGTGGAAAAATATTCGGTAAATTTCTACTATTGGTTACAGTAAATTTAGAATAAACTTCTAAATTACTGAAAATACGCTGGTCGTACCCGAGAGCACAGTGCTCTCTGTGGCTGACAGGTGGACCCGGGGTCCACTGTCGGTCTCTTCCTCTACCTCTGGCTCTCTCTTCTTCCTCTCTCCCGCGCGCTTTCCCGCGCTTTCTCCACCGACGACGTCTAGCTCGTAGGGCATCTAGGCCGTACTGTGGTAGTGCGCGGCGTGCTAGCTGCCGGTGCAGCGTGCACTCACCTCGTGGGCCAGTGCGCTGCCGGCACTGCTCGCGGATTCGCCTCCGAACACCGGCGATCGAGCAACGAGTGGCGCAGGTGGACTTGGACCACCGTACACCGATCTCGAGCTATAAAATGACCGAGGTGCTTCTTTCTTTTTCCTCACACCTGGCCTTGCTTCTCCTTCTCCTTCCTTCTTCATTTCTGTTTGCAGGAGCTCGAGACGAGGCTCTGGCGGAGGTGATGCCAGACTTGTACGTGATCCTGATGTGCGGAGGGTTGGCGACATTGCTGGGGTTCTCCGTGCTCCTGTGTGCGATGATCCTCGATGATCGTCGTGATGCTGCTGCTCGAGTGTTAGCTCTCGCGGTGGCGGTGATCATGAGGATTAGGTGCGGTGTCAGGTGCTAACTGCTGTCAGGGTGCCGGAGGTAACTTGTACCCGAGTGATTACTCACAAATCTCTCCCTGTGAGACTGTGGGGTGTTAGGGAGGTGATTAGCTTGGTGCAAAAAAAATGTGCACGTGGATTTGCACTTGGTCGAGTGATTGGGGTCGTGAGTCTGCTGTTATGGTGCTGCGTGAATAAAAAAAAATCTATGTCGTGAAGAAATATATGCTGTAACAACTCAGGGAAAAAAAATCTCACTTCAGGATTTGCCGAGAGTGAAAACAGTTAATAAAATTTTACCGTAGTAGAAACCACTGACATTGATTGAAACTAAAGATTCAATTCATCGCACAACTTTAGGATACCACACATAAGTTGCAACACATAAATAAATGCAGGGACAATAAACACAACAATGATATCTACAACGACAATGGTAATTGGACAGGGTCCTGAGAAAATATCTCTGGGATTGGGGCACACTCTTCTTCTGTCGGGGGAAGCGGGTTGACTAGTCGATGAATGTGCCTCTCTTGGTCAGGCCTCAGTGGTCTGCCGATGGCGATCTGAGGATTTAAATCGGCGAGGCTCTGGAGATGACCCATTACTCGCTGGGTCAAACGCTCTTGAGAGATGACATACTGGGCAAGGTTGGCCAGTACTGGGGCTCTCTCGATTCGTCCATCGGGAAAAGATGCTACTTCTCCGGGTGCCGCCCGACTCGGGAAGTAATAATACCCTCGTTCACTGGCATAGGGTACTGCGAATCGAAGGCGAGTAAGCGCTTCATACGCAGCGCCTTCTATGGCCATATGCAGAGTCGGCATAGATTTCCCTACGAAGGAGGATTCCGTGGGGTCTTGGTTTGGGTTTGCGGGAGGGACGTGCACCACTACCCAATATTTCGAGGTGGATGGGGTGATCCTCGATTTGAGCAACTCGTACTGGGGTGGGTGGTTGGACTCATGGTACTGCAAGTAAAGTCCCACAAAATTTTAACAAAGCTACCAGGAGTTGCCTCTGGAGTTGTCAGATAAATACTAGGGCTCGGCATGGCAATGGAAATGGTTGTGCGAGTGGTGCTCAAGGTGAGGGGTACTTGGTAAGGTCACGGGGTGGCCTTTTATATAGCATTGGGGCTGGGTTATTTACCGTGGTGAAGGGTAACTAGTTTATCGAGTCTGCTCCATGGGGTCGGGGTCAATGCTACAGATACACATATCTCATAAAAGTGACGTATTACTGTGGGTGTCGTCGGTGTGGTTTTGGTAGCTGTGCCCGGAATTAAAAATGCAACCGCATGCTAACGTATTTATGCAAGGCTACTATTTAAAATAGAGGCACACAAGCAGGCTGCGATTATTCAAGGCGATGCAAGATTACATAATTACAGGGCGTGGGCATACTAAGACTCGGTACTACTCGAGTGACTTAGTCTACCTCGTTAATATCTAAGCAGGCCTGCCTTGTGGACGTGGAGGCTTCTCCATGGGTTTTGCCATCAGGATTAGCTGGAGGGGGTTGAGGGACTGCCGGGTCGGGGTAGCGATGGTGACCATCCCGGGGATTGTTGGCCACAATCCCGCTAGAGCGTGTTCCCAAAAGGCGACGAAGCACTTCTGGGGACACCAAAGTATTATGGTCGATGGCTGGGGCAGACCTCAAGGACTCGATCGGGTGTCCGAACAGCACGACTGGGTTGTCGGTGTCGGGCTCATCTTCTCCTCTTGCCGGGGCTCGGCGGACCAGCTCTCCACGAGCTGCGATCAGATCAAGGGTGATTTGATCGAACAGTTCCTCTAGTGCACCTACATAGCGCACCAGATGCAACAATGCAGGATCCGCCTCGTGATCTCCGTTGACAACCTGGGGTGGCCTACCATACCCGTCACGGCTGGGGTAGTAGTAGAACGAGCGACAGTTAACTCTGGGCGACAAGTGCCGGAGTTGAACTATAGCCTCTCGAGCAGCTAGTTGGATGGCTTGTGGCTCAAAGGAAGTTGTCCTTCCGGTGAACCTGTAGGGGCGTTCTGGCGATAGACCCCTACCGTAGATGTGCACAGTGGCCCAGAATTGATGGCTCTCACCACTCATGGGCCCTTGGTACACAACATATTCTAGGGGCTCCTCTAATGCAAAGGCACGACGGGTGAGGTTTGCTAGCACGGTCACAAAACCTCCAAGGTTGTTTGCCATGGTTTCATTGTGCACGACGGGGCCAGGCATTATGGCTCGGTTTGGGGAAGAGGCTGTGCTATGCTGAGTTGAGGCTAGCGTGCCCTTTTTATAGAAAAGGAAACAGAGTCTTCCTTCGCACGCTTGCGAATGAGACAATTTAGGTGTCGGTCACTAGCGCGTGATCGACAGGCTAGGTTGATAGGTTGGGCACCGACTGCCAAAAAGGTGTCGGGGTCACTGTGTGGCTATCTTACATGAGAAGCTTGGCCAGGTTTAGGTTATGGTCTGGTGGTTTGGTTAACCTAGGTTTTTCGACCTGGCTAAGATAGGATTAGCCAATGGTCAGCCTAGCTCTGATACCAAGTTTGTCAGAACCGGATTTTCGGGATATTAATTTCCCAGAAAATGGCCCTTGTGCTCACCAGCCCCAGGATTACTGTTAGCTGATGATGCACAAACTTAATACAGAAATTCCAAGAAAATTACAAAATATGTAGTACAAGACCATTCTGGCCTATGAGTACAACACAAGGTTTCTAGTGGTTGATGGCGGAAGCGGTTTGTGGTACATCAGCGTCTGTGGGGCTCCATTTCCTACAGGAACAACTGACCTGGATAACTCCTATCTTCGTGAGACTGCTATCACCAGTGCGTAGGTTCCGGGGCTATCATCGCAACGCTCCTCTCCATGCAGGAAATCTGGCCAAGACAATAGCCAGGGACAAGCCAGTGAGTACTTTGAATGTACTCGCAAACATTATGAACACAGGTATAATATAACAAATGATATTCATGCTCTGAAATATTCTATGACCACAACGTCAGTCATAAAATAAAATCCATGGTGCACGTAAACAAGTTATTCATATAAAACATGACTATGCAATCAGAGAGTAGAAATAGAATGCACCGATCGGCTGTCTGAAGCGACGCCTCGAAAGGACAATAACATAAAGCATGCCTCAGTCGGGCGTCTGAGCGACACCACATAAAGGGCTTATAAGTGAAATAAGTAACAAACATGCCACAGTCGGGCGTCTGTGCGACACCACATAAAGGGCTTATAAGTGAAATTAGTAACAAACATGCCACAGTCGGGCGTCTGTGCGACACCACATGAAGGGCTTATAAGTGAAATAAGTAACAAACATGCCACAGTCGGGCGTCTGTGCGACACCACATAAAGGGCTTATAAGAAAATAATCACAGTGAATATCCAGGAGGTAGAACCGTCCCAGGGATATTCAATAATTCAAATAACGTAAATGGTTAGTCCAACATAATAATAATCATAATCATCATAAGTCACAAGTCATGATCCATGTTCTGGTTTAGTAGTTTTTCCTCCAAAGACCGACACTGACCCAACCCAGACTGTAGTCCTTAACCATGGACACGGCTATTCGAATAGATTTAATCTCTGCAGAGGGTGTACTCTTTACCCACGAGTAACAGATTCCTTTAGTCCACCGGGACTAATTCCGTCTACGGTCTTTTAATTAAAAACACATCTGACCGCACACACCAGCCTGACTTATCGGTGTCTGGAATCACCCACGACACTTGTTAAGCAAAACTCTAAGTGGGGAGGCTACAACCTCGATTAGCATGGGATCACAAAATTTATAACGCGTGCAAACTAGGGAAGCTACCCCCTCGGCTACAACGGAAAACACCCATGCCCCCGGACCAGGTGACATGCCTACCGGATGCAGCCGGTATCTTCCACCATGGCCTCTCTGTACGGTGTGTGCTAGGAAGGGGTTGACAACTTACTGAACCGTACCCTACCTATAGCAGGGACAAGTGGTAGTACGAAACAAGTATGGGGGTTACTGGAACAAGACTCGATCTATGGCTGACTCAAGAGGTTTAAGTGTTCCATGTATGATTAGCATAACAAATATATTTCAACCAACATAATCACCACTCATCATGCCTTACTATGCCATACCGGACACAACCGTCTCGACGAAGACCGGAGACAAGCTCATGTTTACTCAAGACAGAGGCTTTCCCGGATTTCTTCCGATAGGCAGGAAAGGCATATGATGGTGATTACTAACACAACGCAGCAATTCCAATAGCACAGAATCATCAATATGCACTTATGAGTAGGTTCATATCATCACATAAAAAAATGAAAACTCCGAGACAAGGGGTGTCATAACCGTATCAAACAACACACGACAATATTATGCCAGGGTTCAGAATGCTTGCCTTCAAGTTGTGGAGAGGCATGGTGCATCCCAAAACTTTTGAAAGTTTTCTTCTTCTTCAAAATCCTATTTTTGAAAATATATAAATTAACCCATAGTTTCAAAACAGTACAAAAAAGTTGTCTGAATTTTTTTCAAATAAATATGAAAATAAACTAGACAATATTTGAGGAAGGTAGGAAAAAGAATCAACTCATTTGGAGTTATATTTAAAAAGTTATAGCCAGTCAAAGTTTCAGTCAAATTCTATTTTTAATAAATAAATAAAAGAAACTAAAAAAAGAATCGGGGGGGGGGGGACGTACTCGAGACTTTATGCTTTCACTTATCCAACATGGACTGGCACATGGGTCACTGATAGTGAGTCCAAGGGGCCCACTGGTCAGTTTTGACCAGTCGCCTCTCCCTCCTTTTCCTTTGCCCGAGCGGAGGCGGGACTCCGACGATCGCCGTCGACGAACGGCGTTTTCCCGCAGGGTTCTAAGGGCGGGGATGGATCTGCCAGTCCAGGGCGGTCCTCCTGGTGGTCGACAAGCTGACGGGGACGAAGGGAGTCGCCAGCGGCGAGCTCTGCGGCGGAGGTGGCTTCGGGAAGATTTGGGGGTTCGGGCTACGGTGGTTCCCGGGCGAGTTTGAGGCGTTGGGCGGCTCCGCAAGGCTCAGGGGAGTTGAACGGTGGCACCAGATGGACGGGGGAGGCTCTGGTTGCGACGAGCGGGACCAGAACGTGGCGGCGGCTGAATCAGCCGGAGACGAGGAAGAAGGCTTCCCGCCGTCGATGGCTGGCCATGGGGGCTCTGGAGGAGTGGCCTGAGGTTGCCTGAGGACTTGGTTGAGCTCGGGGGTCCTTTTATAGGTGGCCAGGGTTGGTTCAGTGGCTACCGTGGATAAGCTCGACGGCGAACCGCCGTTCTGTTGCTGCAGGGGGACGTGGCGGCGACGAGCGCTTGCAGACGAGCTTGTGGATGAGCTCGGATTGCTCCAGAGGGCAGCTGGCGCACGCGTGTGGCTCTGGCGGCGCTGTCCAAGGCAGAGGCTGCTGCGACCGCCCGCTTGCTGCCATGGCCGACCTGACGGCGGCGCTGTAGGGTGCCAGGAGGGGGCCAGGGCAGCTCTGCGGCGAGGGAGGGGTCAGGCGTGCTAGCTGTGCGAGGGGAGTGGCGAGAACGAGCGCCGGGAGGCGGCAGTTGGACGCGGCGACTCGGTGCGCGCGTGTGCAAAACATGCGCTCTGGGCGCACCCAGAGCACGCACGCCAGGTGTTCGACGCAATGCCATCAGGTGCTAGAGAGCTTGAGAGAGGCTGGTAGCTAACATGCTTGGGTTAGGGTTAGCTAGGAGCTTAGTGGACAAGTTAGTTAGGTCAGAGGATTAGGCTCACAATGCCAACTAAAAATCATGCCAATTCTGGCTATGCACACAAAGTGTTCGACAGAATGCTAGAGGCATCTAGGCATTTCTTGGGGTGGCCAAAATCTCCAGATCTGTGTCTCATTAGGTGTAGGTGATGGTGGCAAGGTTAGTTAGTCAAGGCTAGAAACTTGTTAGTGCAAGCTTTTGAGAAAACCAAATCTGGACAGAAACTAAAGGCTATCATTTTATGGACCAAAAATACTCCCATGGGGCCACTCTCCTGGACTTAAGGGTTTTGTAGGGTGGTTTATAAGTAGGAGAAAGATCATGGGCATTAGAGCAAAATAAAATAGGGTTGCAATAGAAAATGCCAATCTGGTCCAGAGAGCAAAAGAGGATGATTTGCTCAAATCTTGCAAAGAACATTCATGGGTTTTTGCATAAAAATGAATTATATGCATCTACTGTCATCTCCAAATACTTGGTAAATTTTTTAAAGAATTATTTAAAGGGGTTGTAGTGCAAAGGTACCAACTGGACTAGTTCTGAAACTATGGGGTAGAGCTCTAAATCTCCAATGACAAAAATATATTTTTGCACAAAAGTGATTTAGGGACATCATATGACATCCCCAAAATTTGGTGAAAATTTTAAATGCATTTATCAAATAGTTGCAGTGCAAAAGAAGCTCCAAAACTTATGAAAAATCATTTTAAAAGAATAAAGCTCAGGAAAACAGTTATGCAAATAAATCCACTGATAACGACTTGTTTTATTGAGAGAGTGTACAAGTCCAATAATATTTTTGGAAAGTTTTCACTTGGAGTAAAACTCCACAATATTAAAAGGAATAAGAGGGGTTCCGATGTCAAAAGAAAATCCAGGAAGTAAAAATTTTAATCTCCTAGAAAAAATTTAACAAACAAATCATGGTTAAATTTTTGGGGTGTTACACTTCGTCGAGTTCCCGATCTTCAGAGGTGCGTTTAATTCTTTCCAATAAATCGCATTTGAATTCAAAATCCTTCATCATATAGGAACCAATACAAGAAGTATCGAGCATGGATCGATCATTATGAGAAAGCCGAGCATAAATTTTTTTGAATAATAATTTCTCTTGAGAGCTCATGATTGGGGGATGAATATAACATTGACTTAAGCCTACCACAAGCTTGAGTGATACTTTCTCCTTCGCAAGGCCAAAAATTATATATATAATTCCGATCACGATGAACCATATGCATAGGATAAAACTTCTGATGAAATTCCAATTTCAATCGGTTGTAGTTCCATGATCCAATATCATCCAATAGCCTATACCATGTCAATGCCTTTCCCTTAAAAGATATAGGGAAGACCTTCTTCTTGACAACATCCTCGGGCATACCTGCAAGCTTAAATAATCCAGAAACTTCATCCACATAGATTATGTGCATATCGGGATGTAATGTTCCATCTCCTGCATAAGGATTAGCTAGCTGTTTCTCAATCATACTCGAAGGAATATCATAATAAATATTTTCAGTAAGTGCAGTAGGTTGAGGAGCATCTCTTTGCTCTTCCATTTAAGGTGAAGTTACCCCAAACAAGCCCATCAAAGGATTATTTTCCATAGTAACAAGTGACAGTAAATTTCAGCACACTATATAGATGTTTCCTTACCAAATTCCACTTACCAAAGGCACTTCACTCCCCGGCAACGGCGCCAGAAAAGAGTCTTGATGACCTACAATTATTGGGGATCTATCATATTCCTTTCGATAAGTAAGAGTGTCGAACCCAACGAGGAGCAGAAGGAAATGACAAGCGGTTTTCAGCAAGGTATTCTCTGCAAGCACTGAAATTATCGGTAACAGATAGTTTTGTGATAAGATAAGTCGTAACGGGTAACAAGTAAATAAAGTAAACAAGGTGCAGCAAGGTGGCCCAATCCTTTTTGTAGCAAAGGACAAGCCTGGACGAACTCTTATATAATGCAAAGCGCTCCCGAGGACACCTGGGAATTGTTGTCAAATTAGTTTTCATCATGCTCATATGATTCACGTTCATTACGTTGATGATTTGATATGTTGGTGGACCGGTGCTTGGGTGGTGCCCTTCCTTGGACAAGCCTCCCACTTATGATTAACCCCTCTCGCAAGCATCCGCAACTACGAAAGAAGAATTAAGGTAAACCTAACTATAGCATGAAACATATGGATCCAAATCAGCCCCTTACGAAGCAACATATAAACTAGGATTTAAGATTTTGTCACTCTAGCAACCCATCATTTACTTATTACTTCCCAATGCCTTCACCTAGGCCCAAAGAATGGTGAAGTGTCATGTATTCGACGTTCACATAACACCACTAGAGGAAAGACAACATACATCTCATCAAAATATCGAACGAATACCAAATTCACATGATTACTAATAACAAGACTTCTCCCATGTCCCCAGGAACAAATGTAACTACTCACAAAGCATATTCAAAATCAAGATCAGGGGAGTATTCATTATCATTAAGGATCTCAAAACATAATCTTCCACCGAATAAACCAACTAGCATCAACTACAAGGAGTAATCAACACTACTAGCAACCCACAGGTACCAAGCTGAGGTTTTGAGACCAAGATTGAATACAAGAGATGAACTAGGGTTTGAGAGGTGATGGTGCTGGTGAAGATGTTGATGGAGATTGACCCCCTCTCAATGAGAGGATCGTTGGTGATGATGATGGCGATGATTTCCCCTCCCGGAGGGATGTTTCCCCGGCAGAACAGCTCCACAGGAGCCCTAGATTGGTTCTGCCCAGGTTCCGCCTCGAAACGGTGGCGCTTCGTCCCGAAAGCTTCGTCCTTATGATTTTTTCCAGGTCAAAACACGCCATATAGCCAAAGATGGGCACCGGAGGTCTGCCAGGGGGCCCACAAGGTCGGGGGGTGCGCCCAGGGGGTAGGGCGTGTCCTCCACCATTGTGGCTTGCTGGTGGCCCCCTCCGGTTCTTTCTTCGCCCAATATTTTTTATATATTCCAAAAACATGCTCCGTGAAGTTTCATGACTTTTGGCGTTGTGCATAATAGGTCTCTAATATTTGCTCCTTTTCCAGTCCAGAATTCCAGCTGCCGGCATTCTCCCTCTTCATGTAAACCTTATAAATTAAGAGAGAAAAGGCATAAGTATTGTGATATAACATGTAATAACAACCATAAGGCTATAAATATCAATATAAAAACATGATGCAAACTGGACGTATCAACTCCCCCAGGCTTAGACCTCGCTTGTCCTCAAGCGAAAGCCGATATCGATAAATATGTCCACATTTTTAGAGATAGAGGTGTCGATAAAATAAAATATGGACATGAGGGCATCATGATCATCTTTAGAACATCAACATATAATGCCATACAATTTCTTATGCTAAAGTAACAATTCATTCACAAAGTAAAGTATGAATCAGAAACTTTATTGAAAACTAACAACTATGATCTCAGTCAATGAAGCAATTGCAATTTATCATAACATCGGAAAGAGTCAATATAAGAGCTTTTCAGCAAGTCCACATACTCAACTATCATATAATATTTCACAATTGCTAACACTCATGCGATACTTATGGGTTCAATCGGACTCAGATAAAGATAGGGGCTTATAGTTTCACCTGCCAACCTTTTACCTCAAGGGTAATGTCAACAATAATACTTTATGAAAACCTACATCCGAGTGGATATATATATATTCGGATCTCTCCAACACATAGTGCTTGCAGAAGGAAAAAGTGTAAAAAGGAAAGGTGAAGATCACCATGACTCTTGTATCAGGGTAGAAGATAAAAGATAGGCCCTTCGTAGAGGGAAGCAGAGGTTTTCATGCACTTTTATGGTTGGATGCACAAAATCTTAATGCAAAAGAACGTCACTTTATATTGCCACTTCTAATAAATACCTTTATTATGCAGTCCATCACTTTATTTCTTCCATATCACAAGTTCGTATAAAGCTTATTTTCTTCACACTAATAGATCATACATATTTAGCGGAGCAATTTTTATTGCTTGCACCGATGACAACTTACTAGAAGGATCTTACTGGGTTTAAGGGTGTTTGAAAGCACAAGTAGTATATCTACTTGGTGTAAAGTATTTGGCTAGCATGAGAGGGAAAGGCAAGCTCAACATGTTGGATGATCCATGGCAATATAACTTCTATTCAGATATAAGAAAACATAACCTATTATGTTGTATTCATTGTCCAACATCAACTTTTTAGCATGTCATATTTTAATGATTGCTCACAATCACAAAAGATGTCCAAGATAGTATATTTATATGTGAAAACCTCTCTTTCTCTATTACTTCCTATTAATTGCAACAATGACCAAAACTATGTTTGTCAACTCTCAAAAACTTTTATTCATCATACTCTTTATATGTGAAGTCATTACTCTCCATAAGATCAATATATGACCTTTTTATTTCTTTATTTGTATTTAATTCCTTCATGATCATAGCAAGAAAGCAAAGCCCTCAACTCAAAACTACTCTTTATTATATATAACTCAAGGACTCGATTACATAGATAGAGATCAAAACAAAACTCAAAGCTAGATCATACTAAAACTTTATTCTAATAGATCAAGATATAACCAAAAGGATCGAACTAAGGAAAACGATAAAGATAGAGGTGTGATGGTGATACGATACTGGGGCACCTCCCCCAAGCTTGGTAGTTTCCAAGGGGAGTGCCCACCATACCCATGTATTTATGTCTCTTTCTTCGGAGGTGATGATGATGGAGTTGTTGGTGAAATAGGTTTGCCATTTTTCCTCAGCTTACGCTTGAGGATGGAATTTTCCTCCTTTAGCTCACCGATCTCCTGTTCCAGTGTTAATATCCTTATGCATAATTCTTGCTTGCTCTCGTGCAAAATACTAAAAGGGATAAACTCAATCTTTGGTTTCTTTGCTTTGTTCGGGAGACTTGACTTTTTGAACTCCACATGCATGTCCCCAGGTTGGGGTAGTGGGACTTCCTCTTCATCAGAACTTCTCTCTTCCTTTCCCTTTGGATCATAGTCTTCTTCTTCCTCTGTGGTCCAACCATAATGCTCCAAATCCCTGTATACCTTGGGGTCTGCAATGTAATCAGCTACAAAGCTCTCTCCCTCCCAATCTTGGGATGACATCCTTTCTCTAAATCTGCTGCAGAAACAACTCAACAAAAACAGGAGATATTGTCATGGTACGGTGTTCAAAACCTTCGAGAGATTATATAATGAATTTTTACTGACTAAAAGAAGTATCGCGCAAGAAAACGGAGTCCAGAAGGCACACGAGGTGGCCACAAGGACGGCGGGCGCGCCCAGGGGGTCGGTCACGCCCTCCACCCTTGTGGATGCCTCGTGTCTCTTTCGGACAACTTCTAATTTTCCTAATTTTTTAAATATTCCAAAACAGAGAAAAATTATCATTGGAAATGTTTTGGAGTTGGTTTACTTACCGTACCACATACCTATTCCTTTTTGGAGTCTGAAACGTTCTGGAAAGTGTCCCTTATGTACTCCTCTTGGGTCACAATATCAATTATATTGGTCTCAACATTTATGGGAGTACCTGAGATATAATGTTTGATTCTTTGACCATTTACCACCTTTGGATTTGTGCATTCTACAATGTTATTTTTATGGCACCGAAATGATAGACCTCCTCAATGATGTAAGGGCCTTCCCATTTAGAGAGAAGCTTTTCCTGCAAAAATTGTTAAACATGAATTGTATAGCAAAACATGATCACCTACATTGAACTCACGCTTTTGTATCCTTCTGCCATGCCATCTTTTAACCTTTTCTTTAAACAACTTGGCATTCTAATAAGCTTGGGTACTCCATTCATCAAGTGAGCTAATGTCAAATAAACTCTTCTCACCGGCAAGTTTTTCGGTAAACCATTTTACATGGAGACTTACCCATAATAGCCCAATATGCCTTATGTTCTAGTTCGAGAGGTAAGTGACATGCTTTTCCGTAAACCATTTTACATGGAGACATACCCATAGGATTCTTATAAGCAGTTCTATAAGCCCATAATGATTCATCAAGTTTCTTAGACCAATTCTTTCTAGATCTATTAACAGTTTTTGCAAAATTAACGTAATCTCTCTATTGCTCAATTCTACTTGACCACTAGACTGAGGATGATATGGAGGCAATTCTATGATTAACATCATACTTAGCAAGCATTTTACGGAAAGCACCATGAATAAAATGTGAACCACCATCAATCATTAAATATCCAGGGACTCCAAACCTCGGAAAAATAACTTCTTTAAGCATCTTAATAGAAGTGTTATGATCAACACTACTAGTT
Source organism: Triticum aestivum (assembly GCF_018294505.1). Lineage (NCBI taxonomy): Eukaryota > Viridiplantae > Streptophyta > Magnoliopsida > Poales > Poaceae > Triticum > Triticum aestivum. The sequence continues at coordinate 157,720,838 of NC_057795.1, read as the reverse complement.
GGAATAGCTTCTACCCACTTAGTAACATAATCAATAGCAACTAAAATATGTGTATACCTATTAGAGGAAGGTAAAGGTCCCATATAATCAAAGCCCCAAACATCAAATGGTTCAATAACAAGTGAATAGTTCACTGGCATTTCCTAACGTCTACTAATATTAGCAATTCATTGACATTGATTACAAGACAAGACAAACTTACGAGCATCCTTAAAGAGAGTGGGCCAATAGAAACCAGATTGCAATACCTTATGTGCAGCTCTATCTCCAGCGTGGTGTCCTCCATAAGACTCAGAGTGGCACTTGCGTAGGATCTATTCCTGTTCATGCTCAGGTACACAACGTCTAATAACACCATCTACTCCTTTATAAAGGTGTGGATCATCCCAAAAGTAATGTCTCAAATCATAGATTTTTTCCTTTTGCTGGTATGTGAAGCTAGGTGGAATAAATTTAGCAACAATATAATTAGCATAATAAGCATACCATGGAGTATTACGAGAAGCATTTATGACAACTAATTGTTCATTAGGAAAGCTATCATCAATAGATAGTGGGTCATCAAGAACATTCTCTACCCTAGACAAGTTGTCTGCAATGGGGTTCTCAACTCCCTTTCTATCAATAATATGCAAATCAAATTCTTGTAGCAAGAGAACCCATCTAATAAGTCTAGGTTTAGCATCTTTCTTTTCCATAAGATATTTAATAGCAGCATGATCAGTGTGAACAGTTACTTTGGAATCAACAATATAAGGTCTAAACTTATCACATGCAAATACAACTGCTAAAAAATCTTTTTCAGTGGTAGCATAATTTCTCTGGGCACTGTCTAGAGTTTTACTAGCATACTGAATAACAGTTAATTTCTTATCAACTCTTTGTCCTAGAACAACACCAACAACATAATCACTAGCATCACACATAATTTCAAAGGGTAAATTCCAATCAGGTGGCTGAACAATAGGAGCATAAATCAAGGCTTTCTTAAGTATTTAAAATGCTTCTACACAATCATCATCAAAAACAAAAGGAACATCTTTTTGCAAGAGATTAGTGTGAGGCCTAGAAATTTTAGAGAAGTCTTTAATAAACCTCCTATAGAAGCTAGCATGATCAAGGAAACTTCTTATACTTTGATATCTTTAGGACATGGCATCTTTTAAATAACATCTACTTTAGCTTTATCAACTTCAATACCTCTTTGAGAAATTTTATGCCCCAAGACAATACCTTCATTAACCATAATGTGGCACTTTTCCCAATTCATGAAGGAAATATGCCCTAGAGGCAATAATAAAATTGTTATTTTATATTTCCTTATTCATGATAAATGTTTATTATTCATGCTAGAATTGTATTAACTGGAAACTTGATACATGTGTGAATACATAGACAAAACATTGTGTCCCTAGTATGCCTCTACTAGACTAGCTCGTTGATCAAAGATGGTTAAGTTTCCTAGCCATGGACATGAGTTGTCATTTGATTAATGGGATCGCATCATTAGTGGAATGATGTGATGGACAAGACCCATCGATTAGCTTAGCATAATGATCATTTAGTTTTATTGCTACTGCTTTCTTCATGTCAAATATATATTCCTCCGACTATGAGACTATGCAACTCCCGGACACCGGAGGAATGCCTTGTGTGCTATCAGACGTCACAACATAACTGGGTGATTATAAAGATGCTCTATAGATATCTCCGAAGGTGTTTGTTGGGTTGGCATAGATTGAGATTAGGATTTGTCGCTCCGAGTATCGGAGAGGTATCTCTGGGCCATCTCGGTAATGCACATCATATGAAGCCTTGCAAGCAATGTGGCTAATGAGTTAGTTACGGGATGATGCACTATGGAACGAGTACAGAGACTTGCCGGTAATGAGATTGAACTAGGTATGCAGATACCGACTATCGAATCTCGGGCAAGTAACATACCGATGACAAAGGGACTAACGTATGTTGACATAGCGGTTCGACCGATAAAGATCTTCGTAGAATATGTGGGAACCAATATGAACATCCAGGTTCCTCTATTGATTATTGACCAGAGAGGTATCTCAGTCATGTCTACATAGTTCCCAAACCCGTAGGGTCGGCACGCTTAACGTTTGATGACGATATGTATTATATGAGTTATGTGTTTTGGTGACCGAAGGTTGTTTGAAGTCCCGGATAAGATCACGTACATGACAAGGAGTCTCGAAATGGTCGAGAGGTAAAGAATGATATATTGGAAGGTAGTATTCGGACACCGTAAGGGTTCCGGAGTGTATCGGGTACATACCGGAGTACCGGATGGGTTACCGGAACCCCCATGGGAAAGATATGGGCCATATGGGCCATAGGAGGGAGGCTAACTATCCTACAAGGGACTGGTGTGCCCCCGACAAGGGAGGAGGCCGAATTGGACTAGGGAAAGGGGGTGCCACCCCCCTTTCCTTCTCCTACTCCCTCTCCTTTCCCCTATCCCCCACCAGAAAAAGGAAGGGAGGGGCCGAATCCTAGTGGGAGTCCTAGTAGGACTCCCCCCGACTTGGGGCGTGCCTAGGCTAGCCTCCTCACCCTCCCTCCTTTATATATGGGGAGGCGCCCCTATGAGACACACCAATTATTCCAAGCCATGTGCGGCGCCCCCTCCACAGTTTACGCCTCCGGTCATATTCTCGCGGTGCTTAGGCGAAGCCCTGCACGGATCACATCACCATCACTTCCAGCACGCCATCGTGCTGATGGAACTCATCTACTCCTTCGACCCTCTGCTAGATCAAGATCTCTAGGGACGTCATCACACTGAACGTGTGCAGAACTCGGAGGTGCCGTACATTTGGTACTCGATCGACTACATCAACCGTGTTAAGTAAACGCTTCCGCTTTCGGTCTATGAGGGTATGTGGACACAGTCTCCCCCTCTCATTGCTATGCATCTCCTAGATAGATCTTGCGTGAGAATAGGATTTTTTTGAAATTGCATGCTACATTTCCCAACAGTGGCATCCGAGCCAGATCTATGCGTAGATTATATGCACGAGTAGAACACAAAGAGTTGTGGGCGGTGATCGTCATACTGCTTACCACCAATGTCTTATTTTGATTCGGTGGTATTGTTGGATGAAGCAGCCCGGACTAACCTTACATGACCATGTTCATGAGACCGGTTCCACCGACAGACATGCAACTAGTTTTGCATAAAGGTGGTTGACGGGTGTCTGTTTCTCCAACTTTAGTTGAATCAAATTTGACTGCGGCCGGTCCTTGTGAAGGTTAAAACAACAAACTTGATAAATCGCCGTTGTGGTTTTTGTGCCATAGGTAAGTACGGTTCATGCTAGAAGCCAGTAGCAGCCACGTAAAACTTGCAACAACAAAGTAGAGGATGTCTAACTTGTTTTTGCAGGGCATGTTGTGATGTGATATGGTCAAGACATGATGTGATATAAATTGTTGTATGAGATGATCCTGTTTTGTAAAAAAGTCACTGGCAACTGGCATGAGCCATATGGTTGTCGCTTTATTGTATGAAATACAAACGCTATGTAATTGCTTTAATTTATCACTAAGTGGTAGCGATAGTCGTAGAAGCAACAATTGGCGAGACGAGCACGATGCTATGATGGAGATCAAGGTGTCAAGCCGGTGCGATGGAGATCATGACGTTGCTTTGGTGATGGAGATCAAAAGCACAAGATGATGATGGCCATACCATGTCACATATTTTGATTGAATGTGATGTTTATCTTTTCTGCATCTTATTTTGCTTAGTATGGCAGTAGCTTTATAAGATCATCCCTTACTAAAAATTCAAGGTATAAGTGTTCTCCCTAAGTATGAACCATTGCGAAAGTTCTTCGTGCTGAGACACCACATGATGATCGGTTATGATCGGCTCTACGTTCGAATACAATGGGTGCAAGCCAGTTTTGCACATGCGGAATACTTGGGTTAAACTTGACAAGCCTAGCATATACTGTTGGGGAACGTTGCAGAACATAAAATTTTTCCTACGGTTTCACCAAGATCCATCTATGAGTTCATATAAGCAACAAGTGATAGGAGTGCATCTACATACCTTTGTAGATCGCGAGCGGAAGCATTCAAGAGAACGGGGATGATGGAGTCGTACTCATCGTGATCCAAATCACCGATGACCAAGTGCTGAACGGACAGCACCTCCGCGTTCAACACACGTACGGAGCGGATGACGTCTCCTCCTTCTTGATCCAGCAAGGGGGAAGGAGAGGTTGATGAACATCCAGTAGCACGACGGCGTGGTGGTGGATGCAGCAGGACTCCGGCAGGGCTTCGCCAAGCAACTGCGGGAGGAGGAAGAGGTGTAGCAGGGGGAGGGAGGCGCCAAGACTCAGGGGTGCGGCTGCCCTCCCTCCCCCCTCCTTTATATAGGCCCCCAGGGGGGGGGGCAGCCCTGGAGATGGGAATCTCCCAAGGGAGCGGCGGCCAGGGGGGTTGGAGTGCCCCCCCAAGGCAAGTGATGCGCCCCCACCCTAGGGTTTCCAACCCTAGGCGCAGGGGGGCCCAAGGGGGGGGGGGACGCACCAGCCCACTAGGTGCTGGTTCCCCTCCCACTTCAGCCCACGGGGCCCTCCGGGATAGGTGGCCCACCCGGTGGACCCCCAGGACCCTTCCGGTGGTCCCGGTACAATACCGGGTGACCCCGAAACTTTCTCGATGGCCGAAACAACACTTCCTATATATAATTCTTTACCTCCGGACCATTCCGGAACTCCTCATGACGTCCAGGATCTCATCCGGGACTCCGAACAACTTTCGGTTTGCTGCATACTTATATTCATACAACCCTAGCGTCACCGAACCTTAAGTGTGTAGACCCTACGGGTTCGGGAGACACGCAGACATGACCGAGACGACTCTCCGATCAATAACCAACAGCGGGATCTGGATACCCATGTTGGCTCCCACATGCTCCTCGATGATCTCATCGGATGAACCACGATGTCGAGGATTCAATCAACCCCGCATACAATTCCCTTTGTCAAACGGTACGTTACTTGCCCGAGACTCGATCGTCGGTATCCCAATACCTCGTTAAGTCTCGTTACCGGCAAGTCACTTTACTCGTACCATAATGCATGATCCCGTGACCAAACACTTGGTCACTTTGAGCTCATTATGATGATGCATTACCGAGTGGGCCCAGAGATACCTCTCCGTCATACGGAGTGACAAATCCCAGTCTCGATCCGTGTCAACCCAACAGACACTTTCAGAGATACCTGTAGTGCACCTTTATAGTAACCCAGTTACGTTGTGACGTTTGGTACACCCAGAGCACTCCTACGGTATCCGGGAGTTACACGATCCCATGGTCTAAGGAAAATATACTTGACATTGGAAAAGCTCTAGCAAACGAACTACACGATCTTGTGCTATGCTTAGGATTGGGTCTTGTCCATCACATCATTCTCCTAATGATGTGACCCCGTTATCAATGACATCCAATGTCCATAGTTAGGAAACCATGACTATCTGTTGATCAACGAGCTAGTCAACTAGAGGCTTACTAGGGACATGTTATGGTCTATGTATTCACACGTGTTTTACGATTTCCGGATAATACAATTATAGCATGAATAAAGAAAATTATCATGAACAAGGAAATATAATAATAATGCTTTTATTATTGCCTCTAGGGCATATTTCCAACAGTCTCCCACTTGCACTAGAGTCAATAATCTAGTTACATTGTGATGAATCGAACACCCATAGAGTTCTGGTGTTGATCATGTTTTGCTCGCGAAAGAGGTTTAGTCAACGGATCTGCGACATTCAGATCCGTATGTACTTTGCAAATATCTATGTCTCCATCTTGAACATTTTCACGGATGGAGTAGAAACGACGCTTGATGTGCCTGGTCTTCTTGTGAAACCTGGGCTCCTTGGCAAGGGCAATAGCTCCAGTGTTGTCACAGAAGAGTTTGATCAGCCCCGACGCATTGGGTATGACTCCCAGGTCGGTGATGAACTCCTTCACCCAAATTGCTTCATGCGCTGCCTCCGAGGCTGCCATGTACTCCGCTTCACATGTAGATCCCGCCACGATGCTCTGCTTGCAGCTGCACCAGCTTACTGCTCCACCATTCAACATATACACGTATCCGGTTTGTGACTTAGAGTCATCCAGATCCGTGTCGAAGCTAGCGCGACGTAACTCTTTATAACGAGCTCTTCGTCACCTCCATAAACGAGAAACATGTCCTTTGTCCTTTTCAGGTACTTCAGGATATTCTTGACCGCCGTCCAGTGTTCCTTGCCGGGATTACTTTGGTACCTTCCTACCAAACTTACGACAAGGTTTACATCAGGTCTGGTACACAGCATGGCATACATAATAGATCCTATGGCTGAAGCATAGGGGATGACACTCATCTCTTCTTTATCTTTTGCCGTGGTCGGGCATTGAGCCGAGCTCAATCTCACACCTTGCAATACAGGCAAGAACCCTTTCTTGGACTGATCCATTTTGAACTTCTTCAAAATCTTATCAAGGTATGTGCTTTGTGAAAGACCTATGAGGCGTCTCGGTCTATCCCTATAGATCTTGATGCCTAATATGTAAGCAGCTTCTCCAAGGTCCTTCATTGAAAAACACTTATTCAAGTAGGCCTTTATGCTGTCCAAAAGTTCTATATCATTTCCCATCAAGAGTACGTCATCTACATATAATATGAGAAATGCTATAGAGCTCCCACTCACTTTCTTGTAAACGCAGGCTTCTCCATAAGTCTGCATAAACCCAAACGCTTTGATCATCTCATCAAAGCGAATGTTCCAACTCCGAGATGCTTGCACCAGCCCATAAATGGATCGCTGGAGCTTGCATACTTTGTTAGCATTCTTAGGATCGACAAAACCCTCCGGCTGCATCATATACAGTTCTTCCTTAAGATGCCCGTTAAGGAATGCCGTTTTGACGTCCATCTGCCATATCTCATAATCATAGTATGCGGCAATTGCTAACATGATTAGGACGGACTTCAGCTTTGCTACGGGAGAGAAAGTCTCATCGTAGTCAACCCCTTGAACTTTCCGATAACCCTTAGCGACAAGTCGAGCTTTATAGATGGTAATATTTCCATCCGCGTCCGTCTTCTTCTTAAAGATCCATTTGTTTTCTATCGCTCGCCGATCATCGGGCAAGTCTGTCAAAGTCCATACTTTGTTTTCATACATGGATTCTATCTCGGATTGCATGGCTTCAAGCCATTTGTTGGAATCTGGGCCCGCCATTGCTTCTTCATAGTTCGAAGGTTCACCATTGTCTAACAACATGATTTCCAGGACAGGGTTGCCATACCACTCTGGTGTGGAACATGTCCTAGTGGACCTACGAAGTTCAGTAGCAACTTGATCCGAAGTACCTTGATCATCATCATTAATTTCCTCTCCAGTCGGTGTAGGCACCACAGGAACATTTTCCTGAGCTGCACTACTTTCTGGTTCAAGAGGTAGTACTTCATCGAGTTCTACTTTCCTCCCACTTACTCCTTTCGAGAGAAACTCTTTTTCCAGAAAGGATCCGTTCTTGGCAACAAAGATCTTGCCCTCGGATCTTAAGTAGAAGGTATACCCAATGGTTTCCTTAGGGTATCCTATGAAGACGCATTTTTCCGACTTGGGTTTGAGCTTTTCAGGTTGTAGTTTCTTGACATAAGCATTGCATCCCCAAACTCTTAGAAACAACAGCTTAGGTTTCTTCCCAAACCACAATTCATACAGTGTCGTCTCAACGGATTTAGACGGTGCCCTATTTAAAGTGAATGTAGTTGTCTCTAGAGCGTATCCCCAAAATGATAGCGGTAAATCGGTAAGAGACATCATAGATCGCACCATACCCAATAGAGTGCAATTACGACGTTCGGACACACCGTTACGCTGAGGTGTTCCAGGCGGCGTGAGTTGTGAAAAGATTCCAAATTTCCTTAAGTGCGTACCAAATTCGTGACTCAAATATTCTCCTCCACGATCTGATCGTAGGAACTTTATCTTTCGGTCACGTTGATTCTCTAACTCATTCTGAAATTCTTTGAACTTTTCAAAGGTCTCAGACTTGTGTTTCATCTAGTAGACATACCCATATCTACTCAAGTCATCAGTGAGAGTGAGAACATAACGATATCCTCTGCGAGCCTCAATGCTCATTGGACCTCACACATCGGTATGTATGATTTCCAATAAGTTGGTTGCTCACTCCATTGTTCCGGAGAACGGAGTCTTGGTCATTTTGCCCATGAGGCATGGTTCGCATGTGTCAAATGATTCATAATCGAGAGACTCTAAAAGTCCATCAGCATGGAGCTTCTTCATGCGCTTGACACCAATGTGACCAAGGCGGCAGTGCCACAAGTATGTGGGACTATTGTTATCAACTTTACATCTTTTGGTATTCACACTATGAATATGTGTAACATTACGATCGAGATTCATTAAGAATAAACCATTGACCATCGGGGCATGGCCATAAAACATATCTCTCATATAAATAGAACAACCATTATTCTCGGATTTAAATGAGTAGCCATCTCGTATCAAACGAGATCCAGATACAATGTTCATGCTCAAACTTGGCACTAAATAACAATTATTGAGTTTTTAAACTAATCCCGTAGGTAAATGTAGAGGTAGCGTGCCGACGGTGATCACATCGACCTTGGAACCATTCCCGACGCGCATTGTCACCTCGTCCTTCGCCAGCCTCCGCTTATTCCGCAGCTCCTGCTGTGAGTTACAAATATGAGCAACGGCACCGGTATCAAATACCCAGGAGTTACTACGAGTACTGGTAAGATACACATCAATTACATGTATATCAAATATACCTTTAGTGTTGCCGGCCTTCTTGTCCGCTAAGTATTTGGGGCAGTTTCGCTTCCAGTGACCCTTCCCTTTGCAATAAAAGCACTCAGTCTCAGGCTTGGGTCCATTCTTTGACTTCTTCCCAGCAACTGGCTTACCGGGCGCGGCAACATCCTTGCCGTCCTTCTTGAAGTTCTTCTTACCCTTGCCCTTCTTGAACTTGGTGGTTTTATTGACCATCAACACTTGATGTTCTTTCTTGATTTCTACCTCTGCTGACTTCAGCATTGAAAATACTTCAGGAATAGTTTTCACCATCCCCTGCATATTGTAGTTCAACACAAAACTCTTGTAGCTCGGTGGGAGCGACTGAAGGATTCTGTCAATGACCGCCTCATCCGGGAGGTTAATGTCTAGCTGGGACAGGCGGTTGTGCAACCCAGACATTTTGAGTATATGCTCACTGACAGAACTATTTTCCTCCATCTTACAACTATAGAACTTGTCAGAGACTTCATATCTCTCGACCCGGGCATGAGCTTGGAAAACCATTTTCAGCTCCTCGAACATCTCATATGCTCCGTGTTTCTCAAAACGCTTTTGGAGCCCCGGTTCTAAGCTGTAAAGCATGCCGCACTGAACGAGGGAGTAATCATCAGTACGTGACTGCCAAGCGTTCATAACGTCTTGGTTCTCTAGGATGGGTGCTTCACCTAGCGGTTCTTCTAGGACATATGCTTTCTTGGCAGCTATGAGGATGATCCTCAGGTTCCGGACCCAGTCCGTATAGTTGCTGCCATCATCTTTCAGCTTGGTTTTCTCTAGGAACGCGTTGAAGTTCATGTTGACATGAGCGTTGGCCATTTGATCTACAAGACATATTTGCAAAGGTTTTAGACTAAGTTCATGATAATTAAGTTCATCTAATCAAATTATTTAAGGAAGTCCCACTCAGATTAGACATCCCTCTAGTCATCTAAGTGTTACACGATCCGAGTCGACTAGGCCGTGTCCGATCATCACGTGAGACGGACTAGTCATCATCGGTGAACATCTCCATGTTGATCGTATCTTCCATACGACTCATGTTCGACCTTTCGGTCTCTGTGTTCCGAGGCCATGTCTGTACATGCTAGGCTCGTCAAGTTAACCCTAAGTGTTTGCATGTGTAAAACTGTCTTACACCCGTTGTATGTGAACGTAAGAATCTATCACACCCGATCATCACGTGGTGCTTCGAAATGACGAACTTTAGCAACGACGCACAGTTAGGGGGAACACTTTCTTGAAATTATTATACGGGATCATCTTATTTACTACCATCATTCTAAGTAAACAAGATGCATAAACATAATAAACATCACATGCAATTATATAATAGTGACATGATATGGCCAATATCATATAGCTCCTTTGATCTCCATCTTCGGGGCTCCATGATCATCTTCGTCACCGGCATGACACCATGATCTCCATCATCATGATCTCCATCATCGTGTCTTCATGAAGTTGTCACGCCAACGACTACTTCTACTTCTATGGCTAACGCGTTTAGCAATAAAGTAAAGTAATTTACATGACGTTCTTCAATGACATGCAGGTCATACAAAAAATAAAGACAACTCCTATGGCTCCTGCCGGTTGTCATACTCATCGACATGCAAGTCGTGATTCCTATTACAAGAACATGATCTCATACATCACAATATATCATTCATCATTCATCACAACTTCTGGCCATATCACATCACATGACAATTGCTGCAAAAACAAGTTAGACGTCCTCTAATTGTTGTTGCATCTTTTACGTGGCTGCAATTGGGTTATAGCAAGAAAGTTTTCTTACCTACGAATAACCACAACGTGATTTTGTCAACTTCTATTTACCCTTCATAAGGACCCTTTTCGTCGAATCCGCTCCAACTAAAGTGGGAGAGACAGACACCCGCTAGCCACCTTATGCAACTAGTGCATGTCAGTCGGTGGAACCTGTCTCACGTAAGCGTACGTGTAAGGTCGGTCCGGGCCGCTTCATCCCACAATACTGCTAAAGCAAAATAAGACTAGTAGCGGCAAGCAAGTTGACAAGATCTATGCCCACAACAAAATTGTGTTCTACTCGTGCAATAGAGAACTACGCATAGACCTAGCTCATGATGCCACTGTTGGGGAACGTTGCAGAAAATAAAAATTTTCCTACGGTTTCACCAAGATCCATCTATGAGTTCATCTAAGCAACGAGTGATAGGAGTGCATCTACATACCTTTGTAGATCGTGAGCAGAAGCGTTCAAGAGAACGGGGATGATGGAGTCGTACTCGCCGTGATCCAAATCACCGATGACCAAGTGCCGAACGGACATCACCTCCGTGTTCAACACACGTACGGAGCGGATGAAGTCTCCTCCTTCTTGATCCAGCAAGGGGGAAGGAGAGGTTGATGAAGATCCAGCAGCACGACGGCGTGGTGGTGGATGCAGCAGGACTCCGGCAGGGCTTCGCCAAGAAACTGCGGGAGGAGGAAGAGGTGTAGCAGGGGGAGGGAGGCACCAAGACTCAGGGGTGCGGCTGCCCTCCCTCCCCCCTCCTTTATATAGGCCCCCAGGGGGGGCGGCCCTGGAGATGGGAATCTCCCAAGGGGGCGGTGGCCAGGGGGATTGGAGTGCCCCCCAAGGCAAGTGGTGCGCCCCCACCCTAGGGTTTCCAACCCTAGGCGCAGGGGGGCCCCAATGGGGGGGGGGGGCGCACCAGCCCACTAGGGGCTGGTTACCCTCCCACTTCATCCCACGGGGCCCTCCGGGATAGGTGGCCCCACCCGGTGGACCCCCGGGACCCTTCCGGTGGTCCCGGTACAATACCGGGTGACCCCGAAACTTTCCCGATGGCCGAAACAGCACTTCCTATATATAATTCTTTACCTCCGGACCATTCCGGAACTCCTCATGACGTCCGGGATCTCATCCGGGACTCCGAACAACTTTTGGTTTGCTGCATACTTATATTCATACAACCCTAGCATCACCGAACCTTAAGTGTGTAGACCCTACGGGTTCGGGAGACACGCAGACATGACCGAGACGGCTCTCTGATCAATAACCAATAGCGGGATTTGGATAACCATGTTGGCTCCCACATGCTCCTCGATGATCTCATCGGATGAACCACGATGTCGAGGATTTAATCAACCCCGCATACAATTCCCTTTGTCAAACGGTATGTTACTTGCCCGAGACTCGATCGTCGGTATCCCAATACCTCGTTAAGTCTCGTTACCGGCAAGTCACTTTACTCGTACCATAATGCATGATCCCGTGACCAAACACTTGGTCACTTTGAGCTCATTATGATGATGCATTACCGAGTGGGCCCAGAGATACCTCTCCGTCATACGGAGTGACAAATCCCAGTCTCGATCCGTGTCAACCCAACAGACACTTTCAGAGATACCTGTAGTGCACCTTTATAGTCGCCCAGTTACGTTGTGACGTTTGGTACACCCAAAGCACTCCTACGGTATCCGGGAGTTACACGATCTCATGGTCTAAGGAAAAGATACTTGACATTGGAAAAACTCTAGCAAACGAACTACACGATCTTGTGCTATGCTTAGGATTGGGTCTTGTCCATTACATCATTCTCCTAATGATGTGATCCCGTTATCAATGACATCCAATGTCCATAGTCAGGAAACCATGACTATCTGTTGATCAACGAGCTAGTCAACTAGAGGCTTACTAGGGACATGTTATGGTCTATGTATTCACACGTCCGGATAATACAATTATAGCATGAATAAAGACAATTATCATGAACAAGGAAATATAATAATTATAGCATGAATAATGACTTATTGAAAATAATACATACCGATGTATGCGGTCCGATGAGTGTTGAAGCTCGTGGCGGGTATTGTTATTTTCTGACCTTCACAGATGATTTGAGCAGATATGGGTATATCTGCTTGATGAAACACAAGTCTGAAACATTTGAGAAGTTCAAAGAATTCCAGAGTGAAGTGGAGAATCATCCTAACAAGAAAATAAAGTTTCTACAATCTGATCGTGGAGGTGAATATTTGAGTTACGAGTTTGGCCTTCATTTAAAACAATGTGGAATAGTTTCACAGCTCACGCTACATGGAACACCATAGCCTAATGGTGTGTCTGAACGTCGTAACTACACTTTATTAGATAAGGTGCGATCTATGATGTCTCTTACCGATTTACCACTATCATTTTGGGGTTATGCATTAGAGACAGTTGTATTCACATTAAATAGGGCACCATCAAAATTCGTTGAGACAACACCGTATGAACTGTGGTTTGGCAACAGACCTAAGTTGTCGTTTCTTAACGTTTGGGGATGCGATGCTTATGTCAAAAGGCATCAACCTGATAAGCTCGAACCCAAATCGGAGAAGTGTGTCTTCATATGATACTCTAAGGAAACAATTAGGTACACCTTCTACCACAGATCCGAAGGCAAGATCTTTGTTGCTAAGAACGGAACCTTTCTCGAGAAGGAGTTTCTCTCGAAACAAGTGAGTGGGAGGAAAGTAGAACTTGATGAGGTAATTGTACCTTCTCTCAATTTGGAAAGTAGCTCATCCGAGAAATCCGTTCCTGTGATGCCTACACCAACTGGAGAGGAAGCTAATGATAATGATCATGAAACTTCAGATCAAGTTGCTACAGAACCTCGTAGGTCAACCAGAGCACGATCCGCACCAGAGTGGTGCGGTAATCCTGTTATGGAAGTCATGTTACTTGACCATGACGAACCTACAGACTGTGAAGAAGCTATGATGAGCCCAGATTCTGATAAATGGCTTGAGGCCATGAAATCTGAGATAGGATCCATGTATGAGAACAAAGTGTGGACTTTGGTGGATTTGCCTGATGATCAGCGACCCATTGATGGATCTTCAAGAGGAAGACGGACGCTGATGGTAGTGTTACTATCTACAAAGCTCGACTAGTCGCAAAAGGGGTTTTGACAAATTCAAGGTGTTGACTACAATAAGATTTTCTCAACCGTAGCGATGCTTAAGTCCGTCCGAATCATGTTAGCAATTGCCATATTTTATGAGATCTGGCTAATGGATGTCAAAATTGCATTCCTTAAATGGATATCTCTAAGGAGAGTTGTATATGATGCAACCAGAAGGTTTTGTCGATCCTAAAGGTGCTAACAAGGTGTGCAAGCTCCAGCGATCCATCTATGGACTAGTGCAAGCATCTCGGAGTTGGAATATACACTTTGATGAGTTGATCAAAGCATATAGTTTTATAAAGACTTGTGGTGAAGCCTGTATTTATAAGAAAGTGAGTGGGAGCACTACAGTCTTTCTGATAAGTATATGTGAATGACATATTGTTGATCGGAAATGATGTAGAATTTTCTAGAAAGCATAAAGAAGAGTTTGAAAGGAGTTTATCAAAGAAAGACCTTGGTGAAGCAGCTTACATATTAGGCATCAAGATCTATAGAGATATATCAAGACGCTTCATAAGATTTTTCAATGAGTACATACCTTGACAAGATTTTGAAGTAGTTCAAAATGGAACGGTCAAAAAGGAGTTCTTGCATGTGTTGCAAGGTGTAAAGTTGAGTAAGACTCAAAACCCGACTACAACAGAAAACAGAAAGAGAATGGAAGTCATTCCCTATGCCTTAGGCATAGGTTCTATAAAGTATGCTATGCTGTGTACCAGACCTATTGTGTACCTTACCATGAGTTTGTCAAGGGGGTACGATAGTGATCCAGGAGTAGATCACTGGACAACGGTCAAAGTTATCCTTAGTTACCTAAGAGGACTAAGGAAATATTTCTCGGTTATAGAGGTGATAAAGAGTTCGTCATAAAGAGTTACGTCAATGCAAGATTTTACACCAATCCGGACGACTCTGAGTCTCAATCTAGATACATATTGATAGTGGAGCAATTAGCTAGAGTAGCTCCATGCAGAGCATTGTAGACACAAATTTTTTGCAAAATACATACGGCTCTGAATGTGGCAAACCCGTTGACTAGACTTCTCTCACAAGCAAAACAAGATCACACCTTAGTACTCTTTGGGTGTTAATCACATAGCGATGTGAACTAGATTATTGACTCTAGTAAACCTTTGGGTATTAGTCACATGGCGATGTGAACTAATCACATAAATATGTGAACTATTGGTGCTAAATCACATGACAATGTGAACTTGATTATTGACTGTAGTGCAAGTAGGAGACTGAAGGAAATATGCCATAGAGGCAATAATAAAGTTGTTATTTTATATTTCCTTATTCATGATAAGTGTTTATTATTCATGCTAGAATCATATTAACCGGAAACTTGATACATGTGTGAATACATAGACAAAACACTGTGTCCCTAGTACGCCTCTACTAGACTAGCTCGTTGATCAAAGATGGTTAAGTTTCCTAGCCATGGACATGAGTTGTCATTTGATAAATGGGATCACATCATTAGTGGAATGATGTGATGGACAAGACCCATCCGTTAGCTTAGCATAATGATCATTCAGTTTTATTGCTACTGCTTTCTTCGTGTCAAATATATATTCCTCTGACTATGAGATTATGCAACTCTTGGACACCGGAGGAATGCCTTGTGTGCTATAAAACGTCACAACATAACTGGGTGATTATAAAGATGCTCTACAGATATCTCCGAAGGCGTTTGTTGGGTTGGCATAGATCAAGATTAGGATTTGTCAATCCAAGTATCGGAGAGGTATCTCTGGGCCCTCTCGATAATGCACATCATATGAAGCCTTGCAAGCAATGTGACTAATGAGTTAGTTACGGGATGATGCACTACAGAACGAGTAAAAAGACTTGCCGGTAACGAGATTGAACTAGGTATGGAGATGCCGACGATCGAATCTCGAGCAAGTAACATACCGATGACAAAGGGAATAACGTATGTTGACATAGCGGTTCGACTGATAAAGATCTTCGTAGAATATGTGGGGACCAATATGAGCATCCGGATTCCGCTATTGGTTATTGATCGGAGAGGTGCCTCGGTCATGTCTACATAGTTCTCGAACTCGTAGGGTCCGCACGCTTAATGTTCGATGACGATATATATTATATGAGTTATGTGTTTTGGTAACCGAAGGTTTTTTGGAGTCCCAGATGAGATCACGGACATGACGAGGAGTCTTGAAATTGTTGATAGGTAAAGATTGATATATTGGAAGGTAGTATTCTGACACTGGAAAGGTTCGGAGTATATCGGGTACATAGCAGAGTATCAGAGGGGTTACCAGAACCCCCCAGGGAAAGATATGGGCCATATGGGCCATAGGAGGGAGGCTAACCAGCCCACAAGGGGCTGGTGCACCCCCCACAAGGGAGGATGCTGAATTGGACTAGGGCAAGGGGGCGCCACCCCCCTTTCCTTCTCCTACTCCCTCACCTTTCCCCTTTCCCCCTTCGGAAAAGGAAGGAGGGGGCCGAATCCTAGTGGCTGTCCTAGTAGGACTCCCCCCACTTGGGGCGCGCCTAGGCCAGCCTCCTCTCACTCCCTCCTTTATATACGGGGGCGCCCCTATGAGACACACCGATTGTTCCAAGCCATGTGCGGTGTCCCCTCCACAGTTTACGCCTCTGGTCATATTCTCGAAGTGCTTAGGCGAAGCCCTACACGGATCACATCACCATCACCGTCACCACGCAGTCGTGCTGATGGAACTCATCTACTCCTTCGACCCTCTGGTAGATCAAGAGCTCAAGGTACATCATCATGCTAAACGTGTGCAGAACTCGGAGGTGCCGTACCTTCGGTACTCGATCGACTACATCAACCGCATTAAGTAAAGTTTTCCACTTTTGGTCTATGAGGGTACGTGGACACACTAACCCCCTCTCGTTGCTATGCATCTTGTAGATAGATCTTGCATGAGCGTAGGATTTTTTTTTTGAAATTGCATGCTATGTTTCCCAACAATTCAAGACGAGATTAGTTTCTTCACATCTCTGCAAAACTCGATCAAGGTTGCTTAAGCAATCATTAAAAGAAGTTCTGTAAATGGAGAATCATCCATGAAAACCTCAAAAATCTTTTCACAAAAATCAGAGATATAGTAGTCATACATCTTTGAAAGGTAGAAGGTGCATTGCATAAACCAAAAGGCATACGTCTATAAGGAAAGGTACAGAAAGGGCAAGTAAAAGTGGTTTTCTCTTGATCATCTTTTGACACAGGTATTTGAGAGAAACCAGAATAACCATCTAGAAAGCAAAAATGTGTATTTTTGGATAATCTTTCTAGCATTTGATCAATAAGAGGTAGAGGGTAATGATCTTTCCTAATAGCTTTATTTAATTTGCAAAAATCAATTACCATTCTATAACCTGTAACATTTTTTGTGGAATCAATTCATTCTTATCATTAGGAACAACAATAATACCTCCTTTTTTAGGGACACAATGAATAGGGCTTACCCATTGACTATCAGCAATAGGATAAATTATACCTGCCTCTAGAAGCTTTAGTATTTCATTTCTTACCACTTCTTTCATCTTAGGATTTAACCATTGTTGATGATCAACAACTGGTTTAGCATCTTTCTACAATTTAATTTTGTGCTGGCATAGAGTGGGACTAATGCCCGTAAGATCATCAAGAGTATATTCAATAGCGGCACGGTGCTTTTTCAGAGTTTTCAATAATTTCTTTTCTTCATGCTCTGAAAGGTTAGCACTAATAATAAAAGGATATATCTTCTTTTCATCAAGATAAGCATATTTCAGAGTATCAAGTAATTGTTTAAGCTCAAACATGGGATCACCCTTGAGTGGAGGAGGATCCCAAGGATTTCAACAGGCAAATTGTGTTTCAAAATAGGCCCTTGATTAAAGAATACTTTATCTATTTCCCTTCTTTCATTCATAAACATATCAATTTCATGGTCTAGCACATATTGTTCTAAAGGATCAGTAGGAGGCACGTCAATAAGAAAGACCAATAATTTAATCCTTACTAGGCAATTCTTTATCATGGGGTTGTCTATGAAATTTGGAGAAATGAAAATCATGAGACGGATCCCCTAAACCAACAGTAACAATATCTTTCTCGCAGTCTATCTTAGCATTAATAGTATTCAAGAAAGGTCTACCAAATATGATGGGACAAAAAGTATCTTGTGGGGAATCAAGAACAAGAAAATCAGTAGGATATTTTATCCACCCACACAAGACTTCAACATCTCTAACAACCCCAATTGGTGATATAGTATCTCTACTAGCAAGCTTAATAGCAATATCAATATCTTCTATCTTATCAGGTGCAATATCATTCATAATTTCTTTATATAAGGTATAAGGTATTGCACTCACACTATCACCCACATCACATAACCCATGATAACAATGATCTCCTATTTTAACAAAGACAATAGGCATGCCACCAACAGGTCTATGGTTATCTTTTTATATCGGGTTTAGCAATTCTAGCAGCTTCATCACAGAAATAAATAGCATGCCCATCAATATTAGCAACTAAGAGATCTTTAACCATAGAAATACTAGGTTCAACTTTAATTTTCTCAGGGGGTGTAGGTGTTCTCATATAACTTTTGTTGACCATAGTTGAAGCTTTAGCATGATCCTTAATTCCAACAGGGAAGGGTGGTTTCTCAATATAAGCAGTTGGAACAATAGGATCAACATTATAAGTAATAGTTTCTTCTTCAACTTTAATAGGTCCTACTACTTTAACTTAAATAGGAGGATGATATTTAAACCACTTATCCTTAGGGGGATCAACATGAGTAGCAAAAGATTCACAGAAATAAGCTACTATCTCAGAGTCAAGTCCATATTTAGTGCTAAAATCACGGAAAGCATCGGTATCCATAAAAGACTTAACACAATCAAACTTAAGGTTTATACCTAACTCTTTACCTTCGTCGAGTTCCAATCTTCAGAGTTGCGTTTAATTCTTTCCAATAAATCCCATTTGAATTCAATATCCTTCATCATATAGGAACCAGTATAAGAAGTATAGAGCATGGATCAATCATTATGAGAAAGCCGAGCATAAATTTTTTGAATAATAACTTCTCTTGAGAGCTCATGATTGGGGCAAGAATTAACATTGACCTAAGAATCCCCCAAGCTTGAGCAATACTTTCTCCTTCACGAGGGAAAAAATTATATATATAATTCCGATCACGATGAACCAGATGCATAGGATAAAACTTCAGATGAAATTCCAATTTCAATTGGTTGTAGTTCCATGATCTAATATCATCCAATAGCCTATACCATGTCAATGCCTTTCCCTTCAAAGATAAAGGGTAGACTTTCTTCTTGACCACATCCTCGGGCATACCTACAACCTTAAATAATCCACAAACTTCATCCACATAAATTAGGTGCATATCGAGATGTAATGTTCCATCTCCCTCATAAGGATTAGCTAGCAGTTTCTCTATCATACCCGAAGGAATTTCATAATAAATATTTTCAGTAGGTGTAGTAGGTTGAGGAGCAACTCTTTGCTCTTCCTGTCGAGGTGAAGACACCCCGAACAAGCCCCTCAAAGTATTATTTTCCATAGTAACAAGTGATAGTAAATTTCAGCACACTATATAGATGTTTCCTTACAAATTCCACTTACCAAAGGCGCTTCACTCCCCAGCAATGGTGCCAGAAAAGAGTCTTGATGACCCACAAGTATAGGGGATCTATCGTAGTACTTTTGATAAGTAAGAGTGTCGAACCCAACGAGGAGCAGCAGGAAATGACAAGCGGCTTTCAGCAAGGTATTCTCTGCAAGCACTGAAATTATCGGTAACAGATAGTTTTGTGATAAGGTAAATCATAACGGGTAACAAGTAAATAAAGTAAACAAGATGCGGCAAGGTGGACCAATCCTTTTTGTATCAAAGGACAAGCCTGGACGAACCCTTATATAATGCAAAGCGCTCCCGAGGACACATGGGAATTGTTGTCAAGTTAGTTTTCATCATGCTCATATGATTCACGTTCGTTACTTTGATAACTTGATATGTGGGTGGACCGGTGCTTGGGTGCTTCCCTTCCTTTGACAAGCCTCCCACTTATGATTAACCCCTCTCTCAAGCATCCGCAACTACAAAATAAGAATTATGGTAAACCTAACCATAGCATGAAACATATGGATCCAAATCAGCCCCTTACGAAGCAACACATAAACTAGGTGTCGGTGTACTAGAGTAGGGGTACCCTATTACCCCGAACTCGTGCACGGGAAGTTGCAGCGCCCCGCGGCAAGGCTTGCCGGGTGACCGCCAGGACCCTCCGTGGTTCCCTCGAAGACCATTCAAGAACAAAGTACTCAAACCAAGGCCCCGACAAGAGGAGCTTGCCGGGAAGGCCAACCAAGGCCCCGGCAAGAGGAGCTTGCCGGGAAGAAACAAGACCCCGGCAAGAGGAGCTTGCCGGGAAGGCCACTCAAGGCATACCAAGAAAGCTTTCCGCGACGTGCCCTGCGTCCCGGCAAGATCCGGCGAGCGACAAGCTTTCGAACGCGACAAGACAACGGCCGCAGCAAGGAGCTTGCCGCGGGAAACCCCCACTTCGTGCCCGCGCTCCAGCTCACCTGCTAACGTGTCGCTCTGGGACTCTCCCGAGCACACGTGGCGGGAGGCCGTGCAGCTAGGGGTACGTGGTGGCAAGCAGAGATGAAGAGAAGCCCATCGTGGCAAACAGTGGCACTCCTAATGGTCACCCTTTGCACTGTTTAGGAGACTCAGACAGGCATTTAATGCCCTTGTCCCCTGCCGTCAGAGTTAGGTAGGGTGCACTGTATCCACAGTAGCGGTAGCTGCACCTACCGCATCCTTTTCCATTTTTACCCTTCTTGTCTACGTTGCCCCCTGTCGGTGACCCCTTGAGTATAAAAGGAGGCCCAAGCGCAACGTAGAGGGGGTTCCGCGATTCTGGAGTCCAGAGGAACACTCTCACGCTCAGTCTGGCAGCGTTCATCGCTCATGAGCAAGAATCCAATATACACAAACAAGCAGCAGTAGGGTTTTACGCATCCGTGCGGCCCGAAGCTGGGTAAAAACCGCCCCGCGTGCACTGCCTCGATCCGCTCTTTGTGCGCTCTCCGCCCCCCACCGAACCGAAAGGGGCCCTGTCCCCATAGGTGTTGGCGGGAATCAGCATCGCCCCCGACATCTCTGGCGCGCCAGGGGAACCAGGAGATCTACCGTACGCGGTAGGTTGTCCTGCGTTCACCCATGAGCTGCGGCAAGTCCAGTGGCCCAGCACAAAGAATTTCAAGCCAGACGTGCTGGAGAAGTACGACGGCAAGACGCATCCGTCGGAGTTCCTCAGCATCTACACCATTGCAGTGCAAGCTGCCGGGGGACGAGATGACAAGATCCTTGCCAACTACTTCCCGCTGGTGCTCAAGCCCAATGTCAGATCCTGGCTCATGCACTTGCCGGACAACTCCATATCTTCCTGGGCTGATCT
This sequence comes from Triticum aestivum, assembly GCF_018294505.1. Classification (NCBI taxonomy): domain Eukaryota; kingdom Viridiplantae; phylum Streptophyta; class Magnoliopsida; order Poales; family Poaceae; genus Triticum; species Triticum aestivum. The sequence goes on along the minus strand of NC_057795.1, from coordinate 157,699,515 downwards.
GTGCCATCAGTTTGTCGGCGCCTTTACATGCGGCCACAAGCCACATGGACAAGAGAGCGATCTTCATCTGCTCGCCCAGAAGGAAGGAGAGCCACTGCGCAAGTACATTCAAAGATTCAGCCGTGTACAGCACAACATCCCAGACGTCCACCCCGCCGCGATCATTAGCGCGTTCCATCAGAACGTGCAAAATCGAAGGATGAGGGAGGAGATGGCGATGTGTAAGATCAGAGACGTCAGCGAGCTTTACGCCCTGGCTGACAAGTGTGCACGCGCTGAAGAGGGAAGGAGGCTCCCCGGAGAGAGTACAGGAGCAGGAGGATCTGACAGTGAGGATGCCGCCCCGGCGAGGAAAGGCCGGCGGTGGAATTACAGAAGGAATAAGGGTAAGGAAGTGCTAGCTGTCGAGCAGACCGGCAACGGAGGTGGCGCCAAGGAAGCTAAGGCTGGTGGCTCCAACAAGGAGGCCCATCCTGTGGCAGCCGCCGACAAGCAGGATAGCTCCGGCAGGCAGTATTGCAAGATTCACCGCACCAAGGGTCATGATCTCCAGAACTGCAAGAAGGTCGAACAGCTTGCTGAGCAGCAGAAGGCTGAATACGAGCGACGCGACAAAGAGAAGGCCCAGGAAAGAACTGGTGAATCCGGCAAGAAGCGCCCCGGCCGGGGAGGACGCCGCGGCAAGGCCAAGCAGCGGCAAGGAGACAGACCTCCCCGCGGCCGTGACAAGGATGAAGACGACGACGATGACGAAGACGTGGATGATGATGAGGCTGATGAGCAGGAATTTCAGAAAGCCACAGAGGTCCTGTGCGTTGACGGTGGCGCCTCTCTGCATACTTCGCACCGCCAGCTCAAACAGTGGATGCGAGAAGTGAATGCAGCAGAGCCATCCATAGAGTCACGCAAGCCCCTGAAATGGTCCAGCACGCCTATCATCTTCGACATTGGGGATCACCCTGATCGCGTAACTGTGGTCGGGTGCTTGCCGATGTTGGTCTCACCAACTATCCGCAACCTCAAGGTCACAAAGATGCTAGTTGATGGCGGGGCCGGCTTGAATCTCATCTCCTCCGCGGTTCTTCACAAACTCCAGATCCCTGACAGCGAGCTCGAAGAGACCGACACATTCCAAGGAATCAACCCGGGAAGGAGCAAGCCGAAAGGGAAGATCACGCTGCCGGTTACATTTGGCAGCAAGCTGAATTTCAGAACTAAGAGGGTCACATTTGACGTTGCCGATTTTCCATTGCCCTACAATGGGATCCTTGGCCGTCCTGCGCTCGCCAAGTTTATGGCAGCCTCTCACTATGCATACAACGTGCTCAAAATGCCAGGCCCGATAAGTGTCATATCTGTCCCCGACGACAAGAAGGATGCCCTTATCTGCGCCGACAAGATCTACCGGGAAGCAGCAGCCGCAGCTGATCACCACACACTTGCCGCTGAAGCTCCCGGGGGGAAGAAGAAGGCCAAGTCCGGCAAGAGCTCTGATGCCCGCTCCGGCAAGCGCACCTCTTCAGAGTGCTGCGCTACCATCGAGGACGCACCATCGAGCTCCACCGGCAAGTGCAAGAAGACGATGGCAGCTCCACCCGAGACCAAGAAGGTGTCCACCAAAGAGGACGGCACTGGTGGTACCTTCACCATCAGTGCCACGCTTGACCCCAAATAGGAAAGCGTGCTCGTTGCTTTCCTGCGGGCGAATGTCGACGTGTTTGCATGGCAACCGTCTGATATCACCGGTGTTCCCAGGAAAGTAATCGAGCACCACCTTGCCGTCTGTCCTCATGCGCGGCCCATCAAGCAGAGAGTCAGGAAGCAAGCGGTGGAGTGCCAGGAGTTCATTGCAGAAGAAATCAGGAAATTGGAAGCAGCAGGCCTTGTTAGAGGAGTGCTCCATCCCACGTGGTTGGCCAATCCTGTAGTCGTGCGCAAGGCGAACGGGAAATGGAGGCTTTGTATAGACTTCACTGATGTCAATAAAGCTTGTCCCAAAGATCAATTTCCCTTGCCGCGCATTGATCAGATTGTTGACTCCACAGCTGGATGTGATTTGCTTTCATTTCTTGATGCGTATTCAGGATACCATCAAATCTTCATGGCAGAAGAGGATGAGGAGAAAACCGCATTTATCACCCCTTGTGGCACCTACTGTTTTGTACGAATGCCCTTTGGGTTGAAGAATGCTGGTTCAACATTTGCAAGAGTAGTCCACGTCGCCTTTGAGCCACAGATACACAGAAATGTGGAAGCCTACATGGATGATATAGTGGTCAAGAGCAAGGACAAGGCTACCCTGATCCAAGATTTAGAAGAAACTTTTGCAAATCTGCGCAAGATCAACCTCAAGCTCAACCCCGAGAAGTGCGTGTTTGGAGTCCCTTCCGGCAAGCTTCTCGGGTTCTTTGTGTCTCAGCGGGGAATTGAAGCCAACCCCGACAAGATTAAGGCCATCGAGCAGATTGAAGCACCGAAGCGCGTCAAGGATGTGCGAAGGCTTGCCGGTTGCGTGGCTGCTCTCAGCAGGTTTATCTCCAAGTCTGCTGAGCGCGCCCTACCATTTTTCAAAATATTGAAAAAGCAGGTCCAATGAAATGGACTCTGGAAGCGGAGGCTGCGCTGCAGGACTTGAAGAGGTACCTGTCCTCCACTCCAATACTTGTCGCACCTAAGCCACAAGAGAAGTTGCTGCTGTACCTAGCAGCAACCAATCAAGTGGTTAGTGCTGCGTTAGTAGTGGAAAGGGAGGCGGACGATGAGCCAGCAACCGCGGCAAGTGAATCCAGCGACAAGCAGGGGGCTTCTCCGACAAGCTCTAGTCCCGACAAAGATGGATCTGCGTAGATACGCAAGGAAGTGCAGAAGAAGATGGTGCAGCGCCCAGTTTATTTTGTCAGCTCCCTTCTCCAGGGGGCTAGGTCGAGGTACTCTGGTGTGCAAAAATTGCTTTTCGGCCTTCTCATGGCCTCGAGAAAGCTGTGCCATTACTTCCAGGCACACGAGATCACAGTCGTCACTCGCTTTCCGCTGAAAAGGATACTATAGAATCCGGAAGCAACAGGCAGGATTGTCGAGTGGGCATTGGAACTGTCAAGCTTTGGCCTCAAGTTCGAGAGCACTGCAACAATCCAAAGCAGGGCATTGGCAGAGTTCATAGCAGAGTGGACGCCAACTCCAGATGAAGAAATTCCAGAGACGAGCATCCCCGTCAAGGAGACAAGCAAAGAGTGGCTGATGTACTTTGATGGTGCCTTCTCGCTGCAAGGCGCCGGTGCTGGCGTGCTGCTTATCGCACCCACCAGAGAGCACCTCAAGTACATAGTCCAGATGCACTTTCCCAAAGAGCAAGCAACCAACAATACTGCAGAGTATGAAGGATTGCTTGCCGGTCTCAGAATCGCAGCCGACCTTGGGATCAAGAAGCTCATTGTCAGGGGTGACTCACAGCTTGTCGTCCACCAAGTGAACAAGAACTACCAGAGCCCGTTGATGGAAGCATATGTTGATGAAGTGAGGAAGCTAGAAGAGCGCTTTGATGGCCTACAAATGGAGCATATCCCAAGAGCTCAGAATGACATTGCTGATGGCCTGTCGAAATGCGCTGCACTAAAGTTGCCTGTGGAACCAGGGATCTTTGTGCTCAAGCTGACTCAACCATCCGTGACACCATCAACTGGGCAGAATAAGAAGAGGAAGTTGGTTTCTGGTGACTACTTTCCGGCAGAGCTTCCCGAAGCCGCCGCCAAGAAAGTCCCCAAGATCAACACCAAGGATGCTGAGGGGCAGTCTGCTCCGGCAAACCTTATGGTTTGTTCCGTCGAAGCAAACGCTCCCGGCAAGTTCTGCTCTGGCAAGCTTGCCGGGGAATATCACGCTTTGGCAGAACCGCAGGTTCTTGCCGTAGAAGCGGATGTTCCCGCAGCAATAGATATGCCTTTAGTCCTTGTTGTCGAGCCGCAAGCTCCAGCATGGGCGCAGCAGATTGTCCGTTTCCTTCAGATAGGAGAGCTTCCCGAAGAGCAAGAAGAAGCTGAAAAAGTAGCCCGGCAGTCAAGTATGTACAAGTTTGTCGACAGCACACTGTACAGAATAAGACTCAACGGTGTGAAATTGAAGTGCATTCGCCGGGAAGATGGACAACAGCTGTTGGCAGAAATACATGGAGGCATATGTGGTCACCACATTGGCGCAAGAGCACTTGTCGGCAAAGCATTCCGACAAGGCTTCTTCTGGCCGACAGCCCTCCAGGATGCAACTACACAAGTAACCATGTGTGAAGCGTGCCAGTTCCATTCCAAACAGATACACCAGCCAGCTCAAACTCTCCAGACGATCCCTTTATCCTGGCCATTTTCGGTCTGGGGGCTCGACATCCTCGGCCCCTTCCCCCGAGCTGTCGGGGGCTTTGAGTTCTTGTACGTTGCAATCGACAAGTTCACAAAGTGGCCGGAAGTGGAACCAGTGAGGAAGGTGACAGCACAGTCAGCGGTCAAGTTCTTCAGGTCGATTGTTTGCCGTTTCGGGATCCCGAACAGGGTCATCACCGACAACGGCACGCAATTTATGAGCCGCACCTTCATGCAGTACGTCCAAGATCTTGGCGCCAAGGTCTGCTTCGCTTCTGTTGCTCATCCGAGAAGCAACGGTCAAGCGGAGAGGGCAAACGCTGAAGTGCTGCGAGGCCTCAAGACCAGAACTTTCGACAGGCTGCACAAGTGCGGAAGAAACTGGATCGAGGAGCTACCGGTGGTTCTTTGGTCGATCAGGACGACGCCAAATCGAGCCACTGGCCAGACACCCTTCGCTCTAGTCTATGGAGCGGAGGCAGTTCTCCCCACGGAACTCGTATACGGGTCACCTCGAGTGCTCGCTTATGATGAGCTCGAGCAAGAGCAGCTGCGGCAAGATGACGCGCTGCTCCTTGAGGAAGACCGTCTCCAGGCTGCTGTGCGAGCCGCTCGCTACCAGCAAGCTCTGCGCCGCTACCATAGCCGCAGAGTCAATGCCAGGAGTCTCGAGGAAGGCGACCTTGTTCTTCGGCGCGTTCAGTCGGCCAAGAATTCCAACAAGTTGACGCCGAGGTGGGAAGGCCCTTATCGGGTGAAACGAGTCACTAGGCCCGGCGCTGTCCGCCTTGAGACCGAAGATGGCATTCCGGTGAGCAACTCCTGGAACATCGAGCATCTTCGTAAGTTTTACCCGTAAGGCGCGGTTGTCGGACCCTGTCCGGCAACCACCTTTCTGTACAAGTCTTGCCGCTGTTGCATGTAATCCTTTGTACAGAGCCGGGCGCAGACCCCGTGCACTAGTAAAGTTCATGTGCCCCGCACATCTTGTCAGTTTCCTTATGCTATAATCCTTTTTCGCATATATTATCTGACACTTTGTGCAGCACCAGACCCCGGTAAGCGATAACGAGCCCAAGGCTCCATATCATTGCTTTATTTCTCTGTCTCTTTCTCAAAAGAAGGAAGGTTCCCTCGCCCACAAGGTTTACCGGGGGGGGGGGGGAAGGAGAAGATAATGGTGTGGACCAGGCCGTTCAAAAAAAAAGTTTCTCCTTGCCGGGAAGCAGACGACAGAAAAGCTAAGTTGCTAAAGCTTGAGCAATCAGTTTTTTGAGTTATTTTCCTTGAACGACCGTGCTTTGTATGGAAAACCTGTGCGCGGAGGAACCAATTCACAGCTAGCTGCGCCCTTACTTTGTTTCGAGTCCGCTCAACAACTTAAGTGAGCTGCTAGCGCCCTTACTTTGCTTCGAGTCCGCTCAGCAACTTAAGTGAGCCGCTAGCGCCCTTACTTTGTTTCGAGTCCGCTCAAACAACTTAAGCGAGCTGCAACTAGTTGCGACAAGGTTGCTTGTCGGTAGCGACCCCGCTAGCAGGCTGCTGAAGTTCCGCACTCGGCGCTCGCGGCAAGGGTGCCTGCACCGGCAAGTTTCCCTAGAAAGCGTAGGGCAGGACCATACAAAGCCAAGAGTCGAGTAAAGGAAGTAACACAGCTATTTGTTGCCTAAGATAGAGTTATATTACAAAAATAACTTGTCGCACCTCTAATAAAGTGTTCCCATGACATGACTGGCAGCGACAAGAAAAGAAGAAAACGGACGGCCTAATCTACGCGACCGCCGTCAACCCTTTTGACCTCGTTCACCCTGTCGACGATGGGTGCGACGAGGGCCTTAAGTGCGCCAAGATCAGCGTCCGCCGGCAGCTTCCTAAGGACATTGGTGAGGTTGAGGCCCGGATTGCGGAAGGCCACCTTCACCAGCACCTTCTCCAGAACTCCGGCACAAATCGAGCGTGACTCGTCGGCCAACTGCTTTGGGATCCGTTCCCGGAGTTGCTGGAACGCTGCCGCCACGCCTTTGAAGAACAGAGTGAGCTTGGCGCTGGGTTGGAGGTTCTCGTCGGAGGAGTACCCGAAGCCTTCCACCCCCAATTGCACCAGCTCCTCTTCAATAGCTGCAGCAATGTCCACGAGGCCCTCCGTCCAGAGCTCCACAGTATCTCTGAGAAGATTCTGGGTTTCGGCGGCCCTCGCCAGCAGCGCCTCGTTGGTTTCGATGTCCTTCTTCAGGTCTGCCTCCCGTTTCCTGGCGCTGTCCAACGTCTCCGTCAAGTTGGCCAGCTTCAGCGTCAGATCGGCGTTGGAATCCTTGGCGGCGCTCAATTCCTTGCCCCTCTCGGCGAGTCAGCCCTGTAGCTCACCGTGGGGAAGGGCGTCCTTCTCGCGCTTTAGCTTGAGGGCGGCAAGCTCTTCGCCACCACCCTTCAGATCAGTTTCTAGCTGCGCCACCTTTGCCTCCAATTCTTTCTTGGTGGCCTCGGCAGCCGCAGTCGTATCCTTTGCCTCTTGGAGCGTCCCGCCGAGTGCCCGTTCGCGCGCGGCAAGCTCCTCCTCGTGGCTGTCGAGGTTCACTTTCCGCTGAGTCAGCTCGCCTTCCCGCGCGTACAGCTTCTCACCGGTGAGCCGCTGCTGCTCTTCAGCTTCGGCCTTCTCGAGGAGGAAGGCCTTCCGTTCCTCGGCAAGCTGCTCCCGCTCCTCCGCCAAGGCCCGGAGAGTTTCTTGACGAAGACCCCGGAGCTCCTCCGCACGCTTCTCTATGTCCACGCTCGCCCTCGCGGCAAGCGCTTCCCGGGACTCCAACTTGACTTGGCGGGCGCGGTAGAGCGCCAGCAGCCTCCGCAGCAGCCGCTCATCCTCGGGCTCTTCACTGCTGCTTCCCGGCGCGTCGACGATCGACAACCCGGCGGAGGCAAGCACCTCCCCATCCAGAGCTTCTCCTTCCACCGGCGCCCTGGAGCTCGACGCCCAGGGGAGCTTGATGAAGATACCCTCGCCAGCCTTCAGATAGGCGCCGGGCTGGGGCTCCTCGGAGCCTGGCGCTGCGGCAGCAGCGGAGGGATCGGCGGTCGGTGCAGCGCCTGACGCTCCTGCGGCCTCAGGGCCGTCAGTGCGATCGCCAGATCCCCCGCCAGCTTCCTCGGCGGCAGTCTTGGCGGCCTCTTCGCCGGCGGGCACGTTAGCGCCGGCTCCTTCTTCGGTGGCCGCGGCATCATCAGTATTGCGGCGCGCGTCTTCTTTGCCGCCCACCTCGATCTCCATCGGATCCGTGGAGGGTGGGTCTGATGACCAAAGAAGAAGGGGGAAATCAAACAAGTATCCGAGAAGAAAAATCAGCAGAAGGCTACAAGGAAAGTTTCAGGCAAGAAGGACTACCTGTGCTAGGATTTGCCGCCGTGGCCTCCACCACCGGCGGATCGTTAGCGCTGTCCCTTGCCGGAGGCTCCTCCCTTACCGGAGGGCGCTCCCTTGCCGGGGAGTCCGCCCTTGGCGGCGTAGTCGAAGCAGACGACGAGTCGGAGGAGATCACCACGCCCTCCTGATCAAGCTGTTCTGCTCCTGCTCAAACAAAACAGAGATCGAATGTCAACAAAGGAAAAGAGCAACCACGCGCATCCAGAAGCAGAAAGTAAACCATATGCTTACGCTGGGGGCTGCGCTGGGGGCTGCTCTGCGAAGTGATGGCCGGGTCCGGCAAGGTAGTCTCGGGCGCGCCTCCTGTCGTCGCAGTGGGCTCGTCCCTGATGACCACCACCTGAGCCTTGGCCCTCTTCGCCGCCCTCTAGGCCAGGGTCCTGAAAAGGAGAGCCCAGGGTGAATCAGATTCGATGCAAGACAAGATCAACAAGTTGAAGAACTACAAGAGCAAGCAAGGGAATCTTACTCTTCTTCTTCTTCCTCCTCGTCGGAGCTGAGCGCGGAGAGGTCGAAGTTCGGCCCACTTCCGGCACGACGAGGTGGAGGGGTGGGACCCCTTGGCCGCTTGGCGGGGGCTGCAGCGCCAGCCCGAGATGACCCCGCCCCAGTTACCACTGCGGCGGGAGGCGCCCTCACGGTAACCGTACTTGCCGCGGCGTCACGCGTCACGCGGCGCTGCGGCTGTTGACCAGCTTGCCGCCCTGTTACGTCGCCGTCCCTGCGGAGGCGCTTTCTTGGTTGCGCTGGGGAATGCGTTCCGGGCCCTGTTCCCGGCAAGCTTCCCTGAGATGGCGGGCCGCTCGTACCCTCGGCGGACTCATTTAACTCGGCGTCGGGCGCGGCGAGCTCTTCTTCCTCTTCGGGCTGCTCCCGTTCGGCAATGCTCATCGCCAACGCCGCGTCCGCTTCCTCCACGGTGAACCCGAATTCACCCGCGGCCGCGGCTGCCGCCGCCTCTTCCGCCCTGGTGGCGATGCATTCCATCTCTTGCTTAGTGGTGTCGCGGGTGAGGAGCTTCTTCTCGTCAGCATTGACCGCCACCTCCACTAGGCTGTCAAAGAACTGCTGCACGACGTCGCCGGCGGGCTCTTGCCAAGTTGGAGCGATCCCGTGCGAGTCACACAACGACATCATTGCGCAGATGCGGTCGCGCGAGGAGTTGTTGCACAGAGGAACGATGCCTGCCGGCAACCTGAACCACTCAGGATGCTGTGGGTCATGTTTGAATATCTCCTTGAGCATCCCGTCCAACTCTATGACGGTGAAATTGAAATTGAGGCCTGGGCGCAACCTCATGATATCTGCCGGGCCTCCAAATTCCCAGGCAGGTCTCCCCCTCGCCTGCAGAGGGGCGATGCGCCGGCGAAGGAAATCTGCGCCGACAGCTCCTACAGTCAGCCCGGCAAGCCTAAGACGCAAGATCCGAGTGGTGGCGATCGTCAGCTTGTCGTCGTCTGCGGACAGAGCGCTCCAGTCATTGCCACGCACTACTGGGGCTTGGCGCAAGGCGGTGAACGGCTGCGGGCTCTCTTCTACAACCCAGCACCAATCAGCTCTCCACTCGTCCCACTTGCTGCGGAGCTCCCCCTCTAGATAGGTCTCCTTCTTGCCGGCCCGCGAGATCCAGGCGATCCCGCCGGCAAGAGGTTCCCCTCTCTCAACACGAGGCATAAAGAAATGGCGGAAGAGAGCTACGTTGGGGTGGACTCCGACAAAGTTTTCGCATAGATGGGCGAAAACTGCCATGGTCAGAACGGCGTTGGGGGTAAAATCAAGGAGGTGGAGCCCATAGGTGTTCATGATATCACAGAAGAAATCAGAGAATGGCGGGCAGAGCCCGCAGTAGAAGAACACGGGAAAGAAAGGATATCCGTTAGCTGGAGCTGCTCGCGAGGCGACGGCGGAGAGTACCTTTGTGCGCGGATGCTCCCGCGTCTCCATCGACCAGAAGAGATAGTACCACTCCCTCAGCTCCTCCGCGGAGAGCTCGGGGGGGGGGGGAAGTGGCCCGCTCCTTCCGCAGCGCCTCAAGCTGCTGCGCTTCGGTCGACTTCACAGCTTTCGCGGTCGCGGACTTCGTGGCCTTCCCCTTCCCGGGCTTCGGAGGCATGGCAGAGGCGGTGGGGGAGATCGACGGTGCTGGTGGCGGCGGCGACGGGAGCGGAGCGCTGCTCTCTGTCGACTTTGGAAGCGGAAGAGGGCGGCGGAGGTTTCTGAGATTGCAACAGCAGTTGACAAAGATGGATGAAATGCCCCTGTTTCCCCTGCTTATAAAGAGGGACGGGGCAGACGTTTCGGTTTTCCAAATAAACAACCTCCCACGATCTCTCCCACGACGCCGCGTTTGACGCGTGCCGTTTTGGGCGTGCGCGGTGAGAGTGGAGTTAGATTCGGCATGACCTAGGCCGCGCGTGCCCGTGCATTGTTTTGGGCCTGGCCCAACAGCGCTCGGCACCGTGTATGGCCCAGGCCCGGGGGCTCCTGTCGGTGTACTAGAGTAGGGGTACCCTATTACCCCGAACTCGTGCACGGGCAGTTGCAGCGCCCCGCGGCAAGGCTTGCCGGGTGACCGCCAGGACCCTCCGTGGTTCCCTCGAAGACCATTCAAGAACAAAGTACTCAAACCAAGGCCCCGACAAGAGGAGCTTGCCGGGAAGGCCAACCAAGGCCCCGGCAAGAGGAGCTTGCCGGGAAGAAACAAGACCCCGGCAAGAGGAGCTTGCCGGGAAGGCCACTCAAGGCATACCAAGAAAGCATGCCGCGATGCGCCCTGCGTCCCGGCAAGATCCGGTGAGCGACAAGCTTTCGGACGCGACAAGACGACGGCCGCGGCAAGGAGCTTGCCGCGGGAAACCCCCACTTCGTGCCCGCGCTCCAGCTCACCTGCTAACGTGTCGCTCTGGGACTCTCCCGAGCACACGTGGCGGGAGGCCGTGCAGCTAGGGGTACGTGGTGGCAAGCAGAGATGAAGAGAAGCCCATCATGGCAAATAGTGGCACTCCTAACGGTCACCCTTTGCACTGTTTAGGAGACTCAGACAGGCATTTAATGCCCTTGTCCCCTGCCGTCAGAGTTAGGTAGGGTGCACTGTATCCACAGTAGCGGTAGCTGCACCTACCGCATCCTTTTCCATTTTTACCCTTCTTGTCTACGTTGCCCCCTGTCGGTGACCCCTTGAGTATAAAAGGAGGCCCAAGCGCAACGTAGAGGGGGTTCCGCGATTCTGGAGTCTAGAGGAACACTCTCACGCTGAGTCTGGCAGCGTCCATCGCTCCTGAGCAAGAATCCAATATACACAAACAAGCAGCAGTAGGGTTTTACGCATCCGTGCGGCCCGAAGCTGGGTAAAAATCGCCCCGCGTGCACTGCCTCGATCCGCTCTTTGTGCGCTCTCCGCCCCCCACCGAACCGAAAGGGGCCCTGTCCCCATAGGTGTTGGCGGGAATCAGCATCGCCCCCGACACTAGGGTTTAAGCTTCTGTCACTCTAGCAACCTATCATCTACATATTACTTCCCAATGCCTTCCCCTAGGCCCAAATAATGGTGAAGTGTCATGTAGTCGATGTTCACATAACACCACTAGAGGAAAGACAACATACATATCCTCAAAATATCGAACAAATATCAAATTCACATGATTACTTATAACAAGACTTCTCACATGTCCTCGGGAACAAACGTAATTACTCACAAAGCATTTTCATAATCAAGATCAGAGGAGTATTAATTATCATTAAGGATCTGAAAATATAATCTTCCATCGAATAAATCAACTAGCATCAACTATAAGGAGTAATCAACACTACTAGCAACCCATAGGTACCAATATGAGGTCTTGGGACCAAGATCGAATACAAGAGATGAACTGGGGTTTTAGAGGAGATGGTGCTGGTGAAGATGTTGATGGAGATTGACCCCCTCTCGATGAGAGGATCATTGGTCATGATGATGGCGATGATTTCCCCCTCCCGGAGGGATGTTTCCTCGGCAAAACAGCTCCGCTGGAGCCCTAGATTGGTTCTGCCAAGGTTCCGCCTCGAGACGGCGGCGCTTCGTCCCGAAAGCTTCCTTCTGATTTTTTCCAGGTCAAAACACACCATATAGCCAAAGATGGGCACCGGAGGTCTGCCAGGGGGTCCACAAGGTTGGGGAGCGCACCCAGGGGGGTAGGGCGCGCCCTCCACCCTTGTGGCTGGCTGGTGGCCCCCTCTGGTTCTTTCGTCTCCCAATATTTTTTATATATTCAAAAAACATGCTCCGTGAAGTTTCAGGACTTTTGGAGTTGTGCATAATAGGTCTCTAATATTGCTCCTTTTCCAGTCCACAATTCCAGCTGTCAGCATTCTCCCTCTTCATGTAAACCTTATAAAATAAGAGAGAAAAGGCATAAGTATTGTGATATAACGTGTAATAACAGCCCGTAATGCAATAAATATCAATATAAAAACATGATGCAAAATGGACGTATCACATCCCAGGTCCAAAAAGTCCTGGAAAGTATTTTTATTTATTCATGGAGCCTCTTGTGGAGGAACTTCAACAGGTATGGAGGGGTGTTCACACTTGAGACCTATATAGCAGCCCACCAGCAGATTTCTTTCTGCGTGCTATTATAATTTGGTGTATCCATGATTATCCGGCTTTGGGCACTATGTTAGGGCGAATGACACATGATTACAATGCATGTGTTCACTGCGACAGGAATCCACTGTCATACGCAATACTTAGCAAGATCTGTTACATTGGACACCGCTGTTTCCTTGCCAAGGACAAGTCGTGTCCTACAAAATACCGAAGATATGTGTTCAATGCAAAGCATGAAAATCATGATGCACCAAAGAGGCTCACCGCCGATGAGTTGCAAGTGGAATTAGAGAAGGTCATGCATATGATAATGGTAGCGGGAAAAGGAAGCATGGCAGGGCAAAGAGATTATTGTTTCCCCACAGGCCCACTTTGTGGGACTTGGATTATTGGAAAGATTTGGATCTGCGGCATAATCTTGATGTGATGCACATCGAGAAAAATATACGTGACAGCATTATCGACACACTTCTTAATATTGAAGGCAAGACGAAAGATACCTTAAAATGTAGGATTGATTTGACACACCTGGGTATCAGAAAGGATTTGCAGGTGGAAGATGAAGGTAAACAACGGGACATGGCACCAACTGTGTACGTCTTGGACAAGGTAAAAAGAAAAGAATTCTCCAAGGTCCTCTCACGTGTGAGATTCCCACATGGATTTGCTTCCAACCCTGAAAGGGGAGTCAGTGCAGATGGAAACAAAGTACAAGGGTTGAAAACTCATGACTGCCAAGTCCTACTTCAAAGGGTTTTACCTGTTATCCTTAGAGGATTGGGCCGCCCTGACTTATACAGAGCGGTTGCAGAGTTGGGACAATTCTTCAGGGAACTCTGCAGTACAAATATAAGGATAGATGCTTTGGAGCATCTAAGAGACAAGATACTGATGACCCACAAGTATATGGGATCAATTGTAGCCCTTTTCGATAAGTAAAAGTGTCAAACCCAATGAGGAGCAGAAGGAAATGACAAGTGGTTTTCAGCAAGGTAATGTCTGCAAGTGCTGGAATTGTAAGTAACAGAGTAGTTTGATAGCAAGATAATTTGTAACGAGCAATTAACGGTAATAGTAACAAAAGTGCAGCAAGGTAGCCCAATCCTTTTGAGGCAAAGGGCAGGCCAAAACGGTCTCTTATAATAGGCAAAGCATTCTTGAGGGTACACGGGAATTTCATCTAGTCACTTTCATCATGTTGGTTATATTTGTGTTCACTACTTTGACAATTTAATATGTGGGTAGATCGGTGCTTAGGTGTTGTTCTTACTTGAACAAACCTCCTACTTATGATTAACCCCCTCGCAAGCATCCGCAACTACGAGAAAAGTATTAAGAATAAATTCTAACCATAGCATTAAACTTTTGGATCCAAACGGCCCCTTACGTAATAGCGCATAAACTAGGGTTTAAGCTTTTGTCACTCTTGCAATCCATCATCTAATTACTACTCCACAATGCATTCCCTTAGACCCAAATATGGTGAAGTGTCATGTAGTCGACGTTCACATGACACCACTAAGGGAATCACAACATACATACTATCAAAATATCGAACGTATATCAAGTTCACATGATTACTTGCAACATGATTTCTCCCGTGACCTCAAGAACAAAAGTAACTACTCACAAATGATAATCATGCTCAAGATCAGAGGGTTATTAAATAGCGTACTGGATCTAAACATATAATCTTCCACCAAATAAACCATATCGTAATCAACTACAGGATGTAATCAACACTACTAGTCACCCACAAGCACCAATCAATAGTTCCAGTACAAAGATTGAACACAAGAGATGAACTAGGGTTTGAGAGGAGATGGTGCTGTTGAAGATGTTGATGGAGGTTGCCCTCCGCAAGATGGGAGAGTTGTTGGTTATGATGATGACGATGATTTCCCCCTCCGGGAGGGAAGTTCCCCCGGTGGAATCGCTTCGCGGGAGGGCAAAAGTGCTCCTGCCCAAGTTCCGCCTCGAAACAGAGACGCTCCGTCCCAAAATTCCTCTACTTATTTTTTCTAGGTCAAAATGATTTATATACCAGAATATGGGCACCGGAGGTGGGCTGGGCTGAGCCCAACCCACCAGGGCACGCCTGGGGGGCCAGGCGCGCCCTGGTGTCTTGTGCTCATCAGGTGGCCCCACTCCGGTGGTTATTTGCTCCAATATTTCTTATTTATTCCATAAAAATCCTCATAAAGTTTCAGCCCATTCGGAGTTGTGCTTAATAGGTGGCATGGCATAGCTTTTCCAGGTCCAGATTTTCAGCTGTCGGAATTCTCCCACTTTGTGTGTTCCTTGCATATTATGAGAGAAAATGCATTAGAATTACTCCAAAAGGCATTATTATGAATTAAAACATCATAAATAACAGTAGGTAAACATGATGCAAAATGGACGTATCAACTCCCCCAAGCTTAGAGCTCGCTTGTCCTCAAGTGAAAACCGAAATCAAAAAACATGTCCACATGCTTAGAGAGAGAGAGGCGTCGATAAAAACAAAATACAGACATATAAGCATCATGTAAATTTTTATAACAGCAACAAACTTAAACATAAAACTTTTATCATAGACTTCTCATAAATAAGTAACAGTTCATCACAACCTCGAAGTATAAAGCATAAACTCTATTGGAAACCAACAAACTGTGTTCTCAGTCAACTTTGCAACTACAATTCATCATCTTTTTGTGAGGGTCACGTATCGGAGCCTTTAGGCAAGTCCACATACTCAACCATCTTATAGTCTTCTATGATTGCTAACACTCACCGCATACACATGAGCAAAACGTTTCAACTAGACACATAGAAAGATAGGGGCTTATTGTTTGGCCTCCCAACATACTCACCTCAAGGGTGATGTCAACAATAATAACTCATGCTACCCACATCCAACTGGATATATGTGCCTAGATCTTTCCTCACCACATGATGCTTGCCAAAGGAGAAAATAAGAAGGAATAGAGAGAAGAACTTTGACTCTTGCATGAAAGTAAATACATAAAAGTAAAAGATAGGCCCTTCGTAGAAGGAAGCAGAGGTTGCCATGCGCTTTTTATTTGTATGCTCAATCCCTTAGTGCAAAAGAACGTCACGTTATATTGCCCGTTGTGATAGCGATCTTTATTATGTAGTCTGTCACTTTTATTCTTTACCATCACAAGTTCGTACAACACTCAATTTTCTTTTACACTAAATGATCTAACACTTTTAGAAGCAATTTTTATTGCCTTATTGCACCGATGACAACTTACTTGAAGGATCTTACTCAATCCTTAGGTAGGTATGGTGGACTCTTAAAAATAGTATTTGGGTTTAAGGATTTTTGGATGCACAAGTAGTATCTCTACTTGGTGCAGAATTTTTGGCTAGCAAAGATAGGGGGGGGGGGGCAAGCACCACATGTTGAAGGATCTATGACAATATAACTTCTATGTCAATATGAACAAACATAGACCATTATGTTGTCTTCCTTGTCCAACGTCAACAATTTTGGCATATAATATTTTGATGGGGTCTCACAATCACAAAAGATTTCCAAGTTAGTGTATTTGTATGTGAATCTTCTCTTCCCTTATTAATTCTTTCATGAGTTGCATCATTGACCAATGTTATGTTTGTCAATCCCCAATAAAATTTTCTACTTATACTTTTCCTTATGTGATGTCACTACTTACCATAAGATTAGCATATGATCCTTTTCATTTATTTCCTTTCTTTTATTGAAACATGAAAGTAAAGAAAGTAAAGTTCAAACTAAACTTTATTATATATCTCACACACGATTACAAAGATAGATCGCTAAGCATACTCTCAAAAAGAAAGGATCGAACTAAACTTTTATTCCTCTAAAGAAAAAGATAACTATGGATCGAACTAAGATAAGTAAAGGCAAAAGATAGTGGCAATGATACAATACCGGGGCACCTCCCCAAAGCTTGGCGGAAGCCAAGGGAAGTGCCATACCCGATACTCAATTTTCCTTTAGTGATGAATAAGAAGGTGGTGGTGATGATGAAGTAGCGATCTTGGCCTTCTTCCTTAGCTTACGCTTGAGAATGGAATTTTCCTCTTTCAGTTCACCAATCTCCTGCTCAAGCTCCAATACCCTTTTGCATAAATCTTGCTTGTTTTCCTGCAAAAGACGAAAGGGTATAAATTGGATCTTAGGCTTCTTTGCCATGTTGGGGAGGCTTGACTTCTTGAATTCCACGTGCATGTCCCTAGGTTGAGGCAATGGGAGTTCATCCTCATCGGAGCTCGTCTCTTCCTTCCCTTTAGGAATATAGTCTTCCTCTTCCTCCGAGGTCCAGCTATAGTGCTCCACATCCCCATAAGATTTGGGGTCTGCAATATAATCAGCAACATAGCTCTCACCCTCCGAGTCTTGGGATGACATATTTTCAGATCTGTCAGGAAAACAGCAAGAAAAGAAAATAGGAGATTTCTTCACGATACAGAGGTCAATAGGTTCGGGGGGGTATATAAAGACTTTTTATCTTGGGAAAACAAGCAAATGGAAGAAAAACGGTGTCCGTAAGGTACCCGAGGTGGGCACAACCCACCTGGGCGCGCTTGGCTTGCCAGGCGCGCCCTGGTGTCTTGTGCCCACCTGGGTGGCCTTCTTGGTTGTTTCTTATTTTCTTATTTTTAAAAAAAATCCAAAACTGACAAAAAATATTTTTGCGGATTTTTTGGAGTCCGTTTACTTACTGTATCATGTACCTCCTCTTTTTCATGATTCTGGAGTGTTCCGGAAGGTTTCTTTTATGTGTTCTTCCGCTGTCATAGTTTGGATAATATTGCTTTCAACATTAATGGGCGTACCTGAGATATAATGTTTTATTCGTTTCCCATTAACAACCTTTGGGTTAGTACTTTCCGCATTATTTATTTTGATAGCTCCAGACCGATAAACCTCCTCAATAACATAGGGTCCGTCCCATTTGGAGAGGAGTTTTCCTGCAAAGAATCTGAAACAAGAGTTGTACAAAAGAACATATTCTCCTACTTTGAACTCATGCTTTTGGATTCCTTTATCATGCCATCTTTTTACCTTTTCTTTAAATAATTTGGCATTTTCATAAGCTTGGGTTCTCCATTCATCTAATGAGCTAATATCAAATAACCTCTTTTCACCAGCAAGTTTGAAATCATAGTTGAGTTCTTTAATTGCCCAATAAGCTTTATGTTCTAACTCAAGAGGCAAATGACAAGCTTTTCCATAAACATTTTATAAGGAGACATAACCATAGGATTTTTATATGCTGTTCTATAAGCCTAAAGTGCATCATCTAATTTCTTAGACCAATTCTTCCGGGACTATTGACAATCTTTTCCAAAATTAATTTTGTTTCTCTATTGCTAAGTTCAACTTGACCACTAGACTGGGGATGATAGGATGATGCAATTCTATGGTTAACATCATACTTGGCAAGCATTTTACGGAAAGCACCATGAATAAAGTGTGAACCACCATTAGTCATTAAATATCTAGGGACTCCAAACCTTGGGAAAATAACTTCTTTAAGCATTTTAATAGAGGTGTTGTGATCAACACTACTAGTTGGAATAGCTTCTACGCACTTAGTAACATAATCAACAGCAACCAAAATATGAGTATACCCATTAGAGGAAGGAAAAGGTCCCGTGTAATCAAATCCCAAAACATCAAATGGTTCAATGATAATCCCTAATTGCAGGGAATCATCATAGCAATTTCCAAAGGTGGAAGTGATAAGTACGGAGTGTCGAACCCACAAGGAGCTAAAGGCAAGATCAATATTCTCTCAAGTCCTATCTACCACTGATACGACTCTACATACACCGAACGTTTGCTTCCAACTAGAAACGAGAAATAGAACTACATTGTGGGTATGAAGAGGATAACTTTGCATGATATCGGAGAGCTAAAATATAAAAGTAGGTATTATTATCATAGTTAGAATATATTACTTAAGTATTATAAATAGCGAGTGTGGAATAATGATGGGTCGGTGTGCGGAATTATCCTAGGCAATTGTTAACAAGACCGGTAATCACTATTGCAATTTCATATGAGGGAGAGGCATAAGCTAACATGCTTTCTCTTCTTGGATCATATGCACTTATGATTGGAACTCTAGCAAGCATCCGCAACTACTAAAGATCATTAAGGTAAAACCCAACCATAGCATTAACATATCAAGTCCCCTTTATCCCATACGCAACAACCCCCTTACTCGGGTTTATGCTTTTATCACTCAAGCAACACACTATAAGCGAATCATCAACGTATTGGAACACCCTACAGCGGGAATCCCTCACGCTTGCGAGACACAGAGGGAACAATAGGACAACGCCAAAATAAAACATACAACTCATACCAATCAAGATCATCAATCAACGCAAAGATAAAGGATATCTACTCAAAACATCATAGGATGGCAACACATCATTGGATCATAATATGTGGCATAAAGCACCATGTTCAAGTAGGGATTACAACGGGGTGCGGGAGAGTGGACCAAGTAAAAGAGATGAGGATGGTGATGATGATGGTGATGTTGATGAAGACGATCACCGCGACGATGATTCCCCTCTCGATGGCACTCCGGCCCCACTGAGAGAGAGGAGGAGAGGTTCTCCCCCTTGTGCTTCCTCCTCCATGGCCTCCCCTGGATGGGGAGGGGTTCTCCCTCTGGTCCTTGGCCTCCATGGCGATGAGGGCCCCTCCGGGATCCTCCCCCAAGGCCTCCGGTGATGATGGCCCCCTCCGGCAGGGTGCCAGAGAGGGTCTAGATTGATTTCTCATGGCTACAGAGGCTTGCGGCGGTGGAAAATCCAATCTAGGTTATTTTTTGGAGGTTTGGCCATTTATAGGAGAGGTTGGCATCGAGAACAAGTCAGGGGGGCCCACGGGAAGTCCACGAGGCACGTGGGTGCACCTCAGGAGGGTGGGCGCGCCCTCCACCCTCGTGGGGCCCACGGGACTCCCCTCCAGTAAATCTTTGTTCCATTATTTTTTATATTTTCCAAAAAAATTCTCTGTTGATTTTCAGCGCATTCTGAGAACTTTTATTTCTGCACAAAAACAGCACCACAGTAGTTCTGCTGAAAAGAGCGTCAATCCGGGTTAGTTCTAATCAAATCATACCAAAATCATATAAAACTATTGTAAACATGGCATGGATATTTCATAAATTATAGATACGTTGGAGACATATCAGCATCCCCAAGCTTAATTCATGCTCGTCCTCGAGTAGGTAAATGATAAAAGAAATAATTTATGAAGTGTGGATGCTAGCAAGTGCATAAGTTTGATCAATGATAGTTCCAATCACTTTTTCTAGAATCATTATATATCATAACAATAGCACAACTCATAAAACTTATCATGATCAAGTAACAAGCTATTCACATGTTAAAGTATAGATCATAAACTTTCTTGAAAACTAACAAACCATGCTCTTAGTCATCAAACAATTGCAATTCATCTTATTTTCAGGAAGGGTCTATGTAAGAGCTTTGATTCAGCAAACTCCACATACTCAACTATCATTTTAGTCTTTCACAATTGCTAACACTCATGTGATATTTATGGGTTCAAAGTTTTAATCGGACACAGAGAAAGATAGGGGCTTATAGTTTCGCCTCCCAACCTTTTATCTCAAGGGTAATGTCAACAATAATACTTTATGAAAACCTACATCCAAGTGGATATATATATCCGGATCGCTCCAACACAAAGTTCTTGCCAAAGGAAAAAGTGTAAAAAGGGAAGGTGATGATCACCATGACTCTTGTATAAGGGTAGAATATAAAAGTAAAAGATAGGCCCTTTGCAGAGGGAAGCAGAGGTTGTCAGGCGCTTTTATGGTTGGATGCACAAAATCTTAATGTGAAAGAACGTCACTTTATATTGCCACTTGTGATAAAGACCTTTATTATGCAGTCCGTCACTTTTATTTCTTCTCTATCACAAGTTCGTATAAATCTTATTTTCTTCGCACTAATAGATCATACATATTAATTTTTATTGCATGCACCGATGACAACTTACTTGATGGATCTTACTCAATCCATAGGAAGGTATGGTGGACTCTCATGGAAAAACTGGGTTAAGGAATGTTCGGAAGCACAAGTAGTATCTCTACTTGGTGCAAAGAATTTGGCTAGCATGAGAGGGAAAGGCAAGCTCAACATGTTGGATGATCCAAGACAATATAATGTTTCAGATAGAGGAAAACATAACCCATTAAGTTATCTTCCTTGTCCAACATCAACTTTTTAGCATGTTATATTTTAATGAGTGCTCACAATTACAAAAGATGTCCAAGATAGTATATTTATATGTGAAACCTCTCTTCCTTTAATATTCTTTCATGAATTGTTCAAGTGACCAGTTCTGCGTTTGCTAACTTTCAATAAGTTTACTACCTATACTTATTATGTGTGAATTTGTTACTCCCCATGTTATAAGAATATGAAACATATATGTATAAATTCAGATTTATGATATTCAATTCATTCAACCATTTACTCATAGGATATACGTGAAGCACGTCAGTAAATGACAAACTACTCTAAAAAGATATAAGTGAAGAACACCGAGTAGTCAAATAGTTAATTAGCCATGGGAGGATTCTTTTTCATTCAAGATTTCAAATCCAATGATTTTATTCAAACAACAAGTAGGCGCAGTGGTAAAGCTGCTGCCTTGTGACCATGAGGTCATGGGTTCAAGTCCTGGAAATAGCCTCTTACAGAAATGTAGGGAAAGGCTGCGTACTATAGACCCAAAGTGGTCGGACCCTTCCCTGGACCCTGCGCAAGCGGGAGCTACATGCACCAGGTTGCCCTTTTCTAACAAGTAAAATTGGAAATACGCTCGAAGCAAAACACATATCATGTGACGAGTAAAAATATAGCTCCGAGTAAGGTATACCGATAGTTTTGAAGACGAAAGAGGGGATGCCTTCCGGGGCATCCCCAAGCTTAGGCGCTTGAGTATTCCTTGAATATTACCTTGGGGTGCCTAATACTTCTAGCATACTAAGAAAATAATTATGTCTTCTCAAAATAACATGGCTAAAGAAAGCTTATCCCCACAAAATCGTATAGTCTGGCTATGCTCCACCTTCATCACACAAAACATTCAAATTATGCACAAACCCAATGACAAGCCAAGCAATTGATTCATGCTTTTGACGTTCTCAAACCTTTTCAACTTTCACGCAACACATGAGCGTGAGCCATGGAGATAGCACTGTAGGTGGAATAGAAGGTGGTTGTGGAGAGGACAAAAAGGAGATAGTCTCACATCGACTAGGCGTATTAATGGGCTATGGAGATACCCATCAATACATATCAATGTGAGTGAGTAGGGATTGCCATGCAACGGATGCACTAGAATTATAAGTTTATGAAAGCTCAAAAAGAAAACTAAGTGGGTGTGCATTCAACTTGCTTGCTCATGAAGACCTAGGGCATTTTGAGGAAGCCCATCATTGGAATATACAAGCCAAGTTCTATAATGAAAAATTCCCACTAGTATATGAAAGTGACAATATAGGAGACTCTCTATCATGAAGATCATGGTGCTACTTTGAAGCACAAGTGTGACAAAAGGATAGTAACATTCTCCCTTCTCTCTTTTTCTCTCTTTTTTTGGGCTTTCTTTTTTTCCACCTTTTCTCTCTCTTTTTTTACTAGCAAAAATGCCCGTGCGTTGCAACGGAAAGAAACAACAATGCCAACTCGTGGTGGCCGTGTGACCTTGACGCCTCCATCGACTCCTAGCTTCTAACGACACCGTTTTCCAGGTGAATCAGAATATTTTGTTGCGTCCTAGCAAATACTCCCTCCAGTCTTTTTAGTCTGCAAATAAGTATTGTCCGAAGCCAAAGTATCTTTACTCAGTTAATATATAACATGCTAATAGATGTGATTCATGTGTTAGCACATTTAGACCTTTGGAGAAATTCGATAAGTCTAGTTGTGATTCATGCCGTTAGCACATTTAGAATTGCAATTGTCCCGACGATAGGGTGTAGAGATGAAGAAGCCTACTCAGTTCCTCCGTCGATGTTACCGTAATAGGACCAAGGATGAGGTTACTCCAATATACAAAGTATGTCAGAACAAACAAACAAATTTACGATCCTCATGCATATCAAGCAGGGTTTTAGACCCTTTTTATGTTATAAATCACTCTCCTTAACACTCGGAAATTTTGGTAAAAGCAATCACAAAATAGATAGAAAAACACTCTTCTTTCCTTCTATAAAAAGATAAAAGATGAATCAGCAACCAGCAGAAAAAAACATTGCATGCAACCATTTTCCATTTTAATCTTTACAAATTCAAAGGTGTAATATAAAAATGAAACCGGCCATTGAAATATAACAACTGCCACATGTGTTCTCTATACATTCCAAATGGCGTGGAACTGGTAATTCAAGAATCATCAAAGAACAACCGATCATGTGGCTTTTTATATTCTTAGATGCTTGACCTTTTAAAAAAATAATCAAATTATCTATTTCCGTTCATAGTTTAGTACTCCCTCCGTAAACAAATATAAGAGCGTTTAGATCACTACTTTAGTGATCTAAACACTCTTATATTTCTTTACAGAGGGAGTAGAACACAACTCAGTAGAAATATGCATGTGACAAAGCACTGTAGCAAATTGGCAAAGTAAACAGCAAGACGGAAGGGGGAGCATCATAAGACATTCAGGCATCTTACAACACTTCCCACGCCAAAGAAAAAAATAATTTGCTACACACAATTAACATACATGGCATTATTTCGAGGTAGTAATCAACACAATATGGTCGTCGTTGCTGATGGTCTTCGCTTCGCTCTCTGGCATTCTCGCTCATCCAGGAAACAAAGACACTTGTTATAATTGCTTGCCCTGCACACACCCAAAGTAGAGACACTTTGTGCAAGTTTTATTAGATAACTTTGTGCGGGTAACTTTGTAAAATATGAATGCCCGTTCCATTTCAGACAAAAAGATGCATTTTGTTTCAAACTCACACTGAACAAGGTGAGGAACAGGATGGTGCGACGATTTACCAAACTGTCACCCTGCAAGATTTACACAATAGCATGCTAGGACAAATCATGTCGTATGTGCATTATTCAAAGAGCTAAATAATTTATATACAAAGTACAACCAGTCTAATTTTCACATAGATTAACATTCTAGTAGGGGTCCAAAGGCAAACTAACTACTTCCATTTTTGTAGTTAAGTATCAAGTACAGAACCTAAAACTAAAAGGACTGAACTCACATATCCAACTATTTTTTGTACAACAGCAACTCACATTCATCCAAACATGCAACAAAATACTGTAGCGTGTCTTGAAAGTTAAAGCATGTGTGGTATTCTTTGTTTATAATTATAAGTGTATTGTTGCATGTTTGTCTTGAATAAAGGGATAAATACCCATTCACGTGATTCTAATTTGTAGTTGCATAATATATAGGAAGTGATGACAATCTTAACAATGAAAAGGGGGAGCTCCATAATTAAGTACAAGATTGATTCGCAAAACAAAAGTAGAAGATTGCATCCTCCCTTCTTGAGAGTTTGGTAACTCAACCTGACAACCTAACAGGGTAATACTTGCCAAAAAGATGGACTGTGCATTTTGGATCAATTCATTTCCTGATGGTTAAATACAATTGGGTTTAAAAGAGCATATGTAGGCTGACCTGAGCAAAGAAGATCACAAGATGAAAAAATTAATCATCATCACAATAAAATAACTCTTTCTCCTCAATCTGCATAGCAGAGCATGAGTACACCCAAATAGTTACATAATTTGCCTCCTTTCTATATACCTAGATAATTAGATTTCCTTGAAGGAAGAGTCTGTAAGAAAGGAATATGTAGAAATTAGAAAACCAACATAAAGCAAACTGACATTCTTCTATCCTTACCAATTGAGGTGCACTAGTGAGAAAATTGAAACTTCTTACCATGTTGCTTGCGCAAGTAGCAGGCTTCCTAGGTTTGAATCACTCAAAGAGATGAATGGCCAAATTGTTGCAGATGCTCTGTTCTACTAATTGTGCGGGAGGACGAAGTGGTGAAGACACAGATGTGGGGACGGATTGCATCACCAATTCAATAGCCAATAATGACTAATAAATTCCATCTTTATAAACAACAATATGGGTTTGCACACTCGTAACCTTCGTCCAGTGCGTTGCAACAGGAGAAAAAATAGTTCTTTTCATGTCCCTGCCTCAGTAAATAGATTTAAAATAATGCCTTAATATTCAATCTTGCATATCAAAATAGGGAGAAAAGGTAGTTCCTACCTCCCAGCCGGTAGGGTTGTCAGCACAAACTCCACAAACTTTTTGGGTTTGATTCCAACTTCTAACTGCGCAACTGGCTGAGCATGATCGACATGTCCATTCATTGAGTCATCCTTGCCATAGCGAGTTCGTATGGGCATTCCTTAGAGAACCCAACCTGCTAGTCGTCTTCACTCTTCTCATTCAATTCTTGAATTTCTCATGTCGTGTAATACTCATCAGGCCTAAAAAGTATGACAAAAGATGTAGGATTCAGAGTACAGATCTTTAGAAAGATAAATTTTCTTTCAAAACAAAAGCCATCTATGAACCAAACTCTTCTTTCACAACAAAAGCCATCTAAACCAAGTCTGATGCCCACTAAAAAAACACTATGTTTGATGCATGCAACTCCAAGTGGAACTTATATGAAGATAAACAAAGCAACATGATGATAGAAATCTGGAGATGGCACTAATTGATCTAGTGGGTCTCATATGTAGTTCGTAGGTAAATAAGCGGACCCAAGTGAACTCAATGTCCTAGATAGTTTGTAAAAATGCTCATATTGCCAGACTGCACCTTTGAACCAGGCCGAAATACATACCGCGAATCCATCTGGCTGTACCACTCACATAACATGTGGAATTTAGATGGGCAGAAGAACATCATATAGGCACTTGAAATCGAGATTTCGTAAACCATGAACCACGCAACTGATGCGTTGTTATTAGTTACCAAATGGCAGAGGAGAGTAGAGGTAGCAGCAATAATCTGGACTCTAAAATACTCTAGCCACAACACTGCCCCCGCACCTTGCTCATCTTATTAATCATTACAACCATATGGATTCATTTGTCCTAACAACTAGGCAAGCATTGGAATTGGACTAGATGTAATGGAAAACGAAATGCTTAACCATGAATTAGATTCAGTCATAAAAACTTGTTCTTTATTTCTTAATATATGGGCGCGTAGGTCTCCTGCGTATTCCCAAAAAGAATTTAGATTCAGTCAGACACAGAACATGAAAAAGATAGAGTTGCAAGAATCACAATACCTGGGACTCAATAGTTTCTTCACAAAAGTACCCATCAAACCATGATTTAATATACCATCAAGAATGCCTGCCATAATTTCCTCGGTCATCAGGAATTCCTGCCAATGTCCTGTTATACCATCAAGAGATTTAATAGAGCTATCTTGAGATCAGGGGATGGAGTTTGGAGCCACTGCTCGCTGAAGGTTTATGGTATTATCAGACATTCAGTCATCTCAAGCACATAACCTACTTGTGCGGGGCAGTCTGTGCCTCAAGTCCATGACGTGATGTAGCAGACATCACCGAACGATCTCTGGAGATGATGGAGTGATGGTAGCTTGCCTAGTTCGGTAGCCCCATGTTATCGGTCTCCGACCACCTTCATTCCTTTGCAGATGTCATCATCTGGCCATCGGTGATAGCTAAACGATGCTACTGAACTTGGCCTCCAATGCTTCATCTAGCCGCCTCCTTTATTTTGGAATATCTGCAGCATATAGACTAACATGATCGTTTACCCCATGTAAACTGCAATTTGGAAGAATGCATATGTGTACACAATTACTTCCATTGTATACATGGAAGTAGTCATGCATTGACTATTGTACCCTGATTAAAAAAGTAATGAGTAGCAGCTCAAATAAGAAATCAAGAACATTGAACCTAATATTCAATAATCGGCAGTGCACATGATTAACTTGTGCTACTTGCGCTCCATCAACAGTGCAATATCATTCTCACCTTCATCAATTACCGGAACACAAACAAATCAAATCTGACCCTAAATCTGCCTTTGTAGCAAATATGAAGAAGCATCATCACTCACCTCGCCAACATCTGCAGCACTTGAGGTCCTCTACGCATCTCTCGTCCATCGACGCCGCCCGTGCACGCTCACATCCACGTTTGACCACCATGGTTGAGCCTGCAGTAGTAGGGGTGGGGGCAGAACAGGGAGTGAGGAGGGAGATGGCGAGGGGAAATATGGAGAAGAGGGGAGTATGGAGCACCGGCGGGCATGTCATCCACTGTCGAATGTTGGGTACCGGCAGATACTTGAGGTTCGAACTCTGGGGTGCGCGCGAAGATCTTCCCCCTACCAATCCACGTCCAAATGCCTCGCGAGAATCTAAGCTAAATGATGAACAACAAGAGGGACACAAGATTTATACTGGTTCGGGCCACCGTTGTGGTGTAATACCCTACTCCAGTGTGTGGTGTGGTGGATTGCCTCAGGGGCTGATGCTGAACCGTACAGGGGAAGAACAACCTTGCGAGAGGTGTTCTTGAGCTGGGGTGGTGCTCTCGTAGGAAGGGATTCAGTCCCCGTTGGATTGGCGAGAACTCGATGCCTTCCTATAGTGGTGGCTATCTCTATATATAGAGGCCCTGGTCCTGTTCCCAAATATTGAGCGGGAAGGGCGCCAACAACGGCCATTTTGAAGGGGAACATCTAGTACAAGCTATCGTGACTAAAGTTGGTCTTCGTCTGCCAAAGGCACTGGCGATGACGCTGTCTTGGGCTCCACGGTGACCTCCATCCTGCCGCTCTGCTGGTCTTGGTCTCGTTGCACCAATATGGAAACCTTTGCCTGATGCCTCGGTACTCCGCGCCTGTGCTTGCCCCCTTTGCACCAAAGGAAACAAGGATACGGTGCAGGCCGGCGCCCGCCTGGTCTCGATCATCATGGCTTGCATCACGGGCACCTCGCGAGGTACCCTTGCCTTGATATCTCCGCCTCCTCGCGAGCCTGCCTGGTGAGGCCGCTCCCGAGGAAGCTTTGCGTCGTCCGCCCCGCGAGGCTTGGCCCCTCGCGAGGGTCTTGAGTTTGCATTGACGAAGATGGGCCGTACTAGGCCACCACTTGAGCCACGCCGCAGGCCGCAAGAAGGCAAGTCTGGGGTCCCCTGTTCCTAGAACACCGATAGTAGCCCCCGGGCCCAAGGCGCGCTCGGATTTGGCTTAGCAGAGAAGCGAAGGGGCAAGTGCGGAGCGCCGTGGGCCCCAACAGCCTACAGCCTTGGGCGCCGCGTGGCGGTTGATTGGACGTGGGCGTCTCCGCTTCCCCATGCTACCTCGGCAACTGCCCGACTGACAAAAAGGCTGGCCCGGGGCTAGGATTACTTTCATTACCCTCATTCGCCTTGCTCCAGATCCCCTTTCTTGCTCTTCTCCCTCCTGCTTCCGAAATCTCCAGATCTGTCTCATCCTTTCATCTCCGGCGAGCAATGGCGCCCCGCAAGACCGCGGCCAGGGCTCCACCGGCCTGGTACTCGTCGGCTCTGGATCCTCCAAACATGACGGAGAAGAATCTTGCCCTCACACGCCAGATGGCGGTGGTGCAGGGCAACGAGATGGGGGAGACTGCACTCCGGATCGGCTCCGCCTAGCCGGAGGACAAGGGGAGCACCTTCTACCCCCTCTTCATGAGCGCCGTCATCACTGGTCTCCTTTCTCTGAGTTCTTCCTTGCTGTCCTCCGCCAATATCAGCTGCATGCTCTGCATCTCCACCCCGACTCCGTTCTCCTCCTGTCGATCTTCGCCTACTACTATGAGGCACACGTCGAGGTGATGCCCTCCGTGGCCTTGCTGTGCCACTTCTTCTCCCCCTGGGTCACTGGCGCCAATACCTTGGCGTGCACAGGCTTTATCGCGTACTCCAAAGCCAACGCGTTCTCGAAGGCCGGGAAGAGGGCCGACGGCTTCCGGAGCAAGTGGGTCATGGTGGACGCCAGATGAAACAACCCCCTGCTGGAGCTGCCCACAGAGCAGCCCGAGGCCATCGAGGCGTGGTCTCGCGTGAAGCTCGACGACCAGCTAGCAAAACTGGTGCTGGAGAAGATGAACACTGACCTGAGGCCGGGCAACCTGAGGGAGGCGAAGCTGACCGGGGCCACGCTCCTAAGGGAGTTCCTGTCGCACCGGGTGGCCCCTCTTCAGGTGCACTCGCGCCCATTGTGGAGGCTCGAGGATGCGGACGCCATCCTCCGCCTGAGCTCGGCTGCCCTGGCTGACGAGGATCTGACCGCAGCCCTCTGCTTCCTGGTCGGAGAGGACGTGGCAAGCCCAGAGGTCGCTCCGGTCCCCTTGTTCCTTTGCGACGACTGGGAGCAGGTGGTGGACACCATGCCGACCTTCGACGGGTTGGCTTGGTGCTGGCGGAGGCCCCTGAGGGCCAGGCGGTGATGGCGACGGTGGACTTGTCCTCTGATGATTCCGGCGGGGGATAGGAGGAAGATGAAGAGGAGGAGGAGGAGCGTGACTCGAAGGCGACCATCGAGGAGATGGGGGAGACTTCCCCCTGACGCAGGTCCAGTGCCCTCCGCTCTATGCCGGACGACGACGAGGCCGGCGCCAGGCGAGGGGAGAGGACCCGCCCTGGATCCCGAAGAAGGACAGGTCTCAGCTGATCTCCCGAGGGTCTACTCCTGCCCTGGTGCCGCCTGGAGCCAGCTCCAACCCTCCTGGTGCGCCTTCCTCCGCTGTTGGACCTCCCGAGGCTGAGCCCCGCAAGAGGCTCCCGGGCTTCAAGCTTGGCCGGAGTCCATGGGACCCCGCGGCAGCCGACCAATAAGTACTTGAACTCCGCTTTGCCCCTGTCTTTGCTGTCGAGGCCTGACATCCCTTATTTGGGTAGGCTGCCACCTGCGGCGAAGAGGCTGAAGGGAGATGCGGCGACCCCGCTTGGGGCGAGCTCACCTGCCGTGGCCGCGCCTTCACTCGCGAGAAAGGGAGGCAGCGGGGCTCACACTTCCCCTGCCCGATCGTCCTCGCGAGGCCAGGAGGGACGCCCTGGCGGGGAGCCAGCCCCCGTGGCCCCGCTGACTCTGGAGGCGCCTACGCTTGATGTTGCCGCCGAAGTTTTCAAGGCTCAGGAGGTCCTCGCCTCCCAAGCTATGATCACACTACCGTATTCTCCTCCTACTCCACCGGTTCCCGCCTCCTCTGCCTCCTCCGTCGCCTTGGACCGCGCTACCGATGAGCTAAGTCGGCTGCGAGAGGATCTCCGGGGCACCGACCCCCGCCTGGTGGTCGGGCGCCTGGAGCTGGTCTCCGGCTGGGTTCGCTCTGACGCCTCTGTCCGAGCGGCACTGAGCCAGGCTGTGACGGCTTCCGAGGAGGAGAAGCAAGTCACCTCCCAGGCCATAGCCACTCGTGACGTGGCATTGAAGGATGCTTCGACTGTCAAGGGCCACTGCAAGACGCTGGAGGGCAAGCTGCAAGGGCTGCGTGATGAGCTTGCCAAGGAGGTTCACAACCATCAGACGAGGAGGAGGAGATGAAGGCTCGGGAGGCTGCCGTCAAGGACCACGACGCCGAACTATCAGCTGACCGCGGCCGGCTGAAGACACTGGAGCAAACACTAAAAGCGGAGAGGGTTGAGCTGGACGCCAAGGCGAAGGTCTTGGCCGAGGACCGTGCGGACTTCACGCATTATGAGGAGAGGGCTCGCACGACGCTGAAGACGCTTTATGAAGAGTGCCTGGCGAAACCGCTGGCCGGAGCCACGGAAGGCCCCGCCAAACTGGTTCCCTTCCTGGTCGAGGCGCTTGAGGAGGTCATGACCGGCATCGGCCCCATGGCCAAAGTTGAGGCTCGCATCCTTTCCTCCGCAGCGCTGACGCGGATCCTCAACCACGTCTACCTCCGCAACCCCGACGCCAACCTTGATGACCTGCTGGAGCCTGTGGATGCCAAGAGCTCCGCCGCTGCTGCCGAGGCCGTGAAGGGCTGAGCGGAGGCCTTGCTGGCGAAGTTCCACGCCTTCAACGCCGCGCCCAAGCGAAGCACTGCTGGCTCCGCGGCCTCGGGGGGGTGGAGCTGACAAGCACGACTCCACCACGAGCGGCGGCATGGCCCAAGGGTGATCTTCTCGCGGCTTCTTTCCTGCTTCGATACCTGCAACATGCACTGTGCCTCGTGGAGGCGTTTAAACTTATGTTTGGTATTGTGAGAACAATTTATGTTCTGTAATATTTGCTTGTAAATTTGGTAGATTTTGCGGTTTCCTTCCTATTTGCTTGTGTTCTACATCGGCAGGGCCCGGCCCCGCGCATACCTCAGCTACCGTTAGCCCCGACCGGATCACCAGGACGGGACTAAGGAGTGAGGGGCTATGTGGCAAGTTAGGCTCCTGAGTCATGATGCTCAGGAGTCCCCCTTGACGCGCAAACAACAAATAGGGAGGGGGGTGCAGGAGAGGATCTGTCGTTCTACATCGGCAGGGCCCGACCCCGCGCATACCTCGACCGCCGTTAGCCTTTCAGAACTAAGGAATGAGGGGCTACGTGACTAGTTAGGCTCCTAAGTCGCGATGATC
Organism: Triticum aestivum; assembly: GCF_018294505.1. NCBI lineage: Eukaryota > Viridiplantae > Streptophyta > Magnoliopsida > Poales > Poaceae > Triticum > Triticum aestivum. Next base: position 157,668,495 of record NC_057795.1, on the reverse strand, counting down.
ATGAGTCCCCCTTGACGCTCAAATGGTCTTCATACCTTGGTTCCGCTCAGGGAGGGGCGCACGACGACCAGGTCCGAGGGACCTGGCTAGGTGGCGTGCGCTCGGGCGTGACCCGGGCGCAGTCCCTGTGCCCAGCCCCCTTGCGCGGCGCTCCCGAGGGGAGGCGTTGCGATGAGGCCAGACATTGAGCTCTGGGCTCCCTGAGGTTGATATAGCCGTGGGCTGCCCTCAGTTGTTTATCACCAGCGTGGACCATAGCGCTTCCGTATGTGTATGGGCATAGCCGCTCCTCGGCAGTGTCGTCAGCCAGCGCGGAGCATGGTGCTTCCACTGGTACGTGGGAGGGGGCTCCCCTCCGGCAGGAGCCCCCGGGGCGTGTACAACCCTGCCCTGACACGTGGCCGGCACGGTACGGCTAGACGAGGTGTATCTGGGCACTCGTGAGCCAGCGTGGGACTCACGAGGCCCTACCTCAAGGCGGGTTGCACCTGATCTTGAGCCTTGGGAGGCTCAGTGTTCCTGCATGAGGGTTAGATGCAAATGCTCTATGCCCTCAAGTCCCGACCCTCGAGCAGGCTCAGCCGCAGCTGGTATGCCAGGTCGCGATGCCGTGGACAAGGCTAGGGGGTGAGGGCTGGAGAGCCAGTAAGAGGTCCTGAGTCACGATGCTCAGGCGCCCCCCTTTTAACATGCAAGCGGTTTGCATGAGGGAGAAAAATGGGCCGCGACGGGCGAGAGGCGATAACCATAGGCAAGTTGAGCATGAAAAGGCAATCCAACTTAGATAGATGCAGGAAAGGCACACGCCACTGGGTCAGGCCCGAGCGGCTTGGGGATGATGCTGCCCGAGGGGCGCCCCCAACAAGGTGAGCTAAAGACATAAGCAAAATGGATACATGCCGCGGGGACAGACCCACACGACCTGGGAATGATGCAGCCCTGAGGACGCTCCCAGCTGAAATGAAACTCGAAAGATGTCACCTGATATCATTGTAGAGAGATTGTTGGAGTAGCTGACGGTGCATGGTGAAGAAGCCAATCCTCACGAGCCTTCGGAACTCTGAGCCTCAGGATGCTCTGGAGGTTCGGGCGGCTCGGCGAGGTCCATCTCCATTTCCTCCAGGAACACGCGGTGCCTGGGCACCTGAGCCTCCAGAATGCTCCTCATCAGATGCTGGTGAGCAGCAGCCGCGTTCGTCAAGCCAAAGGGCATGCGAACGTAGCTGTGAGGTGGATCCTCGCAATGTCCCACGCGCGAAGGCCAGAAGCGCTCCTGAGACGTGACCGGATTGAGCCCTGGGTAGTCGATGCAGACACGCAGCCGGCCATCCTCGCCTGGATGGGGAGCTACTCCAGGCAGGCATCGGTTGCCGCGCATGACTCTCGACTCCTGCAGCTCCTGAGTGACCTTGGTGATGAACTCCTGAGGTTGGGCCCTCCTTGCCTTATGCCTTCTTGAGGGAAGCATGCCAAGAAGCACGCCTCCAAGTGGTGCCCGAGCGCCTCCCTCATGATCTTGGCAAAGTCAGTGGCCCTCCAGGAGAGAGCCCCTGAGCCTTGCCCGAGGAGGGCACCGGACGCGCCTTCATATGCGACGGAGGGTGGCGCCCCTTGGATGGGCGCAAATCCTAATGCGGTGCCACCGGAGGTGCCTGCCTCCTAAGGCCTTGAGTTGGGTGATGTCTTCTTCTTCTTAGGAGCTGCTTTAGGGAGGTTTCCACTCTTGCTGTTTGGGTCCTCGATCGACGCGGCTTGGAAGGCATGCTCAAGAGAGCACACCGCATCCTTCTCTTCACAGGGGACCGTGATGACTCCGCCACTTCCTAGCATCTTGAGGACGTTGTAGCCATGGTGAGTCACTGCCATGAACTTGGCCAGGGCTGGATACCCGAGGATGGCATTGTATGGCAGGCCAATGTGGGCAACATCAAAGTCAATGAGCTCGGTACGGTAGTTCTTGCGCTGTCCAAAGGTGACAGGGAGGCGGACCTGCCCTATCAGGACAGTGGAACCATCAGTGACTCCTGAGAAAGGCTTGGTCGGCTGAAGCTGATTGTATGGCACTCGGAGATTGTTGAATGTCTCGACGGATAGGACGTCGAGCCCTGCTCCGCCATCTATGAGGGTCCTGGTAACTTGCACATTGCTAATGACTGGGGAACAGAGCATTGGGAGGACACTGGCTGTTGCCGCACACTTGAGCTGATCCGCCGAGCTGAACTGATGGCGCACGTGGACCACCTGAGAGGGCACGTGGCCTCGAGCTTGGGGAGGACTGCATTCACCTCGTGAGCAAACTGCTTGAAGATGCACCGAGAGGCTGAGGCCTGTGCACCACCCAAGATGCAAGCGATAGCACGCGGCTCCTGGAAGCCCCCAACCCCCTCGTCCTGATGATGGTCATCATTCCTTCTTGGCGGTGGTGGCAGAGGAGGAAGGCCTGCGTTGCCTTGTGGGCGATCCTCACGAGGCTGATCCCACGGTCGTCCCATCATCCTCCACCTCTTCCTCCGCCTTGGTCGTAGCCCCGATCGTTGCGCTCAGGGCGCCGACCGACATGGCCTTCTCGCACGGCCCTGAGCTCTTAGCATTCGTTGGTGTTGTGGGTATGGAGATCATGGTACACGCAGTATCGGCTGCCCTTGGACGACTCCGGATGGTCCCTGCCGCGCTTTGTATCCGGCTCTGCCGCGAGCATAACTGCTCCTTTGTGCTTCTCATCCTTGGCCTTGGCTTTCTTTTCTTCTGGATCTGCAGCTGGGAGCTTGAGTAGGGAGAGGCGTCCCTCCTCAGCCCTTGCGCACTTGGTCGCCAGGTTGAACAGCTCCAGAGACGTGCACAAATCGTCGTGGATCGCCAGTTCCTCCTTCATCTTGACATCGCGGACGCCGTCGGAGAACGCAGAGATGATGGCCTCCTCAGTCGCCTTGGGAATCTTGAGGCAAGCGTTGTTGAAGCGCTGGATGTACTTCTACAAGGTCTCTCCGGGTTGCTGCTTGATGCAGTGTAGGTCATCTACGGTCGGTGGACGGTCGCGAGTGCCCTGAAAGTTGGCGATGAAGCGGGTGCGCATCTCATCCCAGGAGGAGATCGTGCTGGGAGGCAGGTTTAGGAGCCAGGAGCAACGCGGCATGCACGACCGTGGGAGTGCGACGGGCGTGCGATGATGAACCAGCTGGAGTCAGGGACGGGGTGGCGGTGCAGCCTTTCCGCTGCACCAAGGGATGCAACGACGAGGCCTGCTGCTCGTTCCCCGCCAGGCCGGTGGCAGCGTTGGCGGCAGGCGGCGGGGAACGACGGGGACACCCGCCGACGGGAGCTGTCTAGGCGACGCGGGCGGCGAGAGCAGCTCGACACTCAGCACGAGCCCGGTGAGTGTCAGCCATGGACGCTGCGGACGATCGAACGCGGAACAGCGGAAGAAAGATTCCGGTGCACCCCCTACCTGGCACGCCAAATGTCGGATGCTGGTTTCTGGCAGACCCTAGAGGTTCGAACTCTGGGGTGTGCACGAAGATCTTCCCCCTACCAATCCACGTCCAAATGCCTCGCGAGAATCTAAGCTAAATGATTAACAACACGAGGGACACAAGATTTATACTGGTTTGGGCCACTGTTGTGGTGTAATACCCTACTCAAGTGTGTGGTGTGGTGGATTTCCTCAGGGGCTAATGATGAACAGTACAGGGGAAGAACAGCCTCGCGAGAGGTGTTCTTGAGCTGGGGTGGTGCTCTCGTAGGAAGGGATTCGGTCCCCGTTGGCTTGGTGAGAACTCGATGCCTTCCTATTGTGGTGGCTATCTCTATATATAGAGGCCCTAGTCCTCTTCCCAAATATTGAGCGAGAAGGGCGCCAACAACGACTATTTTGAAGGGGAACATGTAGTACAAGCTATCCTGACTAAAGTTGGTCTTCGTCTGCCAAAGGCACTGGCGATGACGCTGTCTTGGGCTCCACGGTGACCTCCATCCTGCCGCTCTGCTGGTCTTTGTCTCGTTGCACCAATATGGAAACCTCTGCCTGATGCCTCGGTACTCCGCGCCTGTGCTTTCCCCCTTTGCACCAAAGAGGAAACAAGGACACTGCGCAGGCCGACGCCCGCCTAGTGCCCGCCTAATCTCGATCATCATGGCTTGCGTCACGGGCACCTCGCGAGGTACCCTTGCCTTGATCTCTCCACCTCCTCGCGAGCCTGCCTGGTGAGGCCGCTCCTGAGGAAGCCTTGCGTCGTCCGCCCCGCGAGGTTTGGCCCCTCGCGAGGGTCTTAAGCTTGCATTGATGAAGATGGGCCGTACTAGGCCACCACCTGAGCCACGCCGCAGGCAGGCAAGTCCGGGGACCCCCGTTCCCAGAACACCGACATCCACCACAGTTGGGACTATGGGAGTAGAGGTGGGGGAGAAGATGGAGAAGAGGGGTGGACGGAGCTCCGGTGGGTAGGCCGGAGGGGCGGCGGCTCCAACCCTAGCTTGTTCGTGTGTTGGTCAAAGAAGGAGATGGGGGCAAGGAGTAAACAACAAAACGTTTTGTTCAACACAGGCCGATGACAGCAAGGGAGTCGGACCAGCGAAGCGGACAGGACAAGCGGCCCACACGTGAACGGATGAAATTGTAGAATTAAACATTTTTGGATGAATAACACCACCTCAGATGTAGAAAATAATATAGGTGAAAAAAACTGAAAGCGTAAATTCACGAGGAGAGGCGTATTGTGATGGTGAACCCACGGAGTCAATCCGTGCTTTATTATTAGGGATAGATTTCCTCACATGGGACAATGCTCTAATAATGAAGATCATCCCACTTTTATTTACTTACAACTCAAAAATTACAACTCGATACTAGAACAAAATATGACTCTATGTGAATGCCTTCGGCGGTGTGCCGGGATGTGCAATGAATCAAGAGCGACATGTATAAAAAATGATGAACGGTGGCTTTGCCAGAAATACGATGTCAACTAAATGATCATGCATAGCAATATGACAATGACGAAGCGTGTCATAATAAATGGAATGGTGGAAAGGGTCATGGCAATATATCTCGGAATGGCTATGGAAATGCCATAATAGGTAGGTATGGTGGCTGTTTTGAGGAAGGTATATGGTGGGTGTATGGCACCGGCGAAATTTGTGCGGCACAAGAGAGGCTAGCAATGGCGAAAGGGTGAGAGTGCGTATAATCCATGGACTCAACATTAGTCATAAAGAACTCACATACTTATTGCAAAAATCCATTAGTCATTGAAACAAAGTACTATGCGCATGCTCCTAGGGGGATATATTGGTAGGAAAACACCATCGCTCATCCCCGACCGCCATTCATAAGGAAGACAATCAAAAAATATCTCATAATCCAACTTTGTTACATAACGTTTCACCATACGTGCATGCTACGGGACTCACAAACCTTAACACAAGTATTTCTCAAATTCACAACTACTTACTAGCATGACTCTAATACCACCATCTTCATATCTCAAAACAATCATAAGGAATCAAACTTCTCATAATATCAATGCACTTTATATGAATGTTTTTATTATATCCCTCTTGGATGCCTATCATATTAGGACTAGTTTTATAACCAAAGAAAATTACCATGATGTTTTTAAAGACTCTCAAAATAATATAAGTGAAGTACGAGAGTTCATCAATTTCTATAAAATAAAACCACCGCCGTGCTCTAAAAAGATATAACTGAAGCACTAGAGCAAAATTGCCTAGCTCGAAAGATATAAGTGAAGCACATAGAGTATTCTAATAAATCATGATTCATGCGTGTATCTCTCTCAAAAGGTGTGTGCAGCAAGGATGATTGTGGCAAATTAAAAATCAAATACTCAAATCATACAAGACGCTCCAAGCAAAACACATATCATGTGGTGATTAAAAATATAGCCTCAAGTAAAGTTACTGATAGACGGAGACGAAAGAGGGGATGCCTTCTGGGGAATCCCCAAGCTTAGGATCTTGTTTGTCCTTGAATATTACCTTGGGGCGCTTTGGGCATCCCCAAGCTTAGTCTCTTGCCACTCCTTGTTCCATAGTCCATCAAATCCTTACCCAAAACTTGAAAACTTCACAACACAAAACACAACAGAAAATCTCGTAAGCTTCGTTAGCATAAGAAAATAAATCACCACTTTTGGTACTGTTGTGAACTCATTCTTTATTTATATTGGTGTAATATCTACTGTATTCTAACTTTTCTATGGTTCATACACCCCAATACTAGCCATAGGTGCATCAAAATAAGCAAACAACACGCGAAAACAGAATCTGTCAAAAACAGAACAGTGTGTAGCAATCTGGATATTTCGAATACTTATATAACTCCAAAAATTCTGAAAAATTAGGAAGAACTAATAAATTTGTTTCTTAATCTTATAAAATAATAATCAGGTCAAAATCACGTTTCTGTGAATTATGAAAATTATTTTCCTGGGCGCAAAAGTTTCTGTTTTTTAGCAAGATCAAATCAACCATCACCGTAAGCTATCCCAAAGGTCTTACTTGGCACAAACACAAATTAAAACATGAAACCACATCTACCCAGAGTCTATATGAAATACTTATTGCAAAACAGAACCTAAAAAGCAAAAACAAAAATAAAATTGGGTTGCCTCCCAACAAGCGCTATTGTTTAACGCCCTTAGCTAGGCATAAAGCACGAATAGATCTAAGTATTATCATCTTTGGCATGCAATCCATAAGTGGTTCTCATAATAGATTCATAGGGAAATTTAATTTTCATTCTTGGAAAGTGTTCCATGCCTTTCCTTAATAGAAATTGAAATCTAATGTTTCCTTCTTTCATATCAATAATTGCACCAATCGTTCTAAGGAAAGATCTACCAAGAATAATAGGACATGTAGGATTGCAATCTGTGTCAAGAACAATGAAATCTACGGACACATAATTCCTATTTTCAACAATAATAACATCATTAATCCTTCCCATAGGTTTCTTAATAGTGGAATCCGCAAGATACAAATTTTAGGAACAATCATCAAATTCACGGAAAACTAATACATCACATAAACTTTTTGGAATCGTGGAAACACTAGCAACAATTCATAAAAAGCCTGGCATTCATAATCCTTAATCTTAATCTTAATAGTAGGTTCCCACTCATCATAAAGTTTTCTAGGGATAGAAACTTCCAATTCAAGCTTTTCTTCGAAAGATTACATCATAACATCAAATGTTTAGTAAAAGCTTTGTTTTGACTATAAGCATGAGGATAATTCAACATGGATTGCAACAAGGAAATACAATATATTATAATTATCATAATTAAATTCCTTGAAATCCAAAAGAGTGGGTTCATTGCTATCTAAAGTTTTCACCTCTCCAATCCCACTTTTATCAATTTTTGCATCAAGATCTAAAAACTCTGAATCATTGGGACGCCTTCTAACTAAAGTTGACTCATCTCCAGTCCCATATTTATCAAGATTTATATTAGAAAACAAATATTTAATAGGAGTCGCATCAATCACTTTAATATCTTCATCATTATTCTCTTGGAAACTAGAAGAACACACTTTTATAAACCAATCTTTTTTAGCACGCATCTTAGCAGTTCTTTCTTTGCACTCATAAATGGAAATTTTCATGGCTTTGAGAGACTCATTGATATCATACTTAGGTGGAATAGATCTAAGTTTTAAAGAATCAACATCAAGAGAAATTCTATCCACGTTCCTAGCCAAGTCATCAATCTTAAGCAATTTTTCTTCAATCAAAGCATTAAAATTCTTTTGCGAACTTATAAACTCTTTAACACTATTCTCAAAATCAGAGGGCGTCTTATTATAATTTCTATAAAAATTGTTGTAGGAATTACCATAATTATTAGAGGAATTATTAGGGAACAGCCTAGGATTAAAATTACCTCTATACGCATTATTACCAAAATTGTTCCTACCAAAAAAATTCACATCCATAGATTCATTATTGTTTTCAATCAAAGTAGACAAAGGCATATCATTAGGATCAATAGGAGCACTCTTGCTAGCAAATAATTTCAGAAGCTCGTCCATCTTTCCACTCAAAACATTAATCTCTTCAATCACACACACTTTTTTACTAGTGGAAGATCTTTCAATGTGCCATTGAGAATAATTAACCATAATATTATCTAGGAGTTTAGTAGCCTCTCCTAAAGTAATTTCCATAAAAGTGGCTCCCGTGGCCGAATCTAAAAGATTTCTAGAAGCAAAATTCAAGCCAGCATAAATTTTTTGTATGATCATCCATAAATTCAAACCATGAGTGGGGCAATTTCTAATCATTAATTTCATCCTCTCCCAAGATTGTGCCACATGTTCATGATCAAGCTGCTTAAAATTCATAATATCGTTCCTAAGGGAGATGATCTTAGCGGGGGAAAATACTTGGAAATAAAAACATCTTTACACTTATTCCATGAATCAAGACTGTTTTTAGGCAAAGACGAAAACCAAATTTTAGCGCGATCCCTAAGCAAGAACGGAAATAGCTTTAATTTAATTATCTCATTATCCACATATTTTTTCTTTTGCATATCACACAAATCAAAGAAATTTTTTAGATGGGATGCGACATCTTCACTTGGAAGGCCATAAAATTGATCTTTCATAACAAGATTCAGCAAAGCGACATTAATTTCACAAGATTACGCATTAGTAGCGGGAGCAATCAGAGTACTAATAAAATCATTATTGTTGGTGTTGGAAAAGTCACATAATTTGGTATTCTCTTGAGTCATCATGATAAATCAAGCAATGCAACACACGAGCACACAAAAGGCAAACGAAGAAGATGAATGGAAGAGGGGCGAAGAAAAGGCAAATCTTTTCAAAAATCATTTTAGAAGTGGGGGAGAGGAAAACGAGAGGCGCATGTCAAATAATGTAATACGAGGGATGAGAGTTTATGATGGGTACTTGGTATGTCTCGGCTTGGCGTATGGTAACCCACAAGTATAGGGGATCGCAACAGTTTCCGGGGGTAGAGTATTCAACCCAAACTTATTGATTCGACACAAGGGGAACCAAAGAATATTCTCAAGTATTAGCAGCTGAGTTGTCAACTCAACCACACCTGAAAGACTTAATATCTGCAGCAAAGTATTTAGTAGCAAAGTAGTATGGAAGTAACGGTAACAGTGGCAAAAGTAACAGTAGCAGTTTTGTAGCAATCGTAATAGTGGCGACGGAGAAGTAACTAAGCAAAGATCAATATGTGAAAAGCTCGTAGGCAATGGATCAATGATGGATAATTACATCAGATGTGATTCCTCATGCAACAGTTATAACATAGGGTGACACAGAACTAGCTCCAGTTCGTCAATGTAATGTAGGCATGTATTCCGAATATAGTCATACATGCTTATGGAAAAGAACTTGCATGACATCTTTTGTCCTACCCTCCCGTGGCAGTGGGGTCCTATTGGAAACTAAGGGATATTAAGGCCTCCTTTTAATAGAGTACCGGACCAAAGCATTAGCACTTAGTGTTGAATACATGAACTCCTCAAACTACGATCATCACCGGGAGTGGTCCCGATTATTGTCACTTCGGGGTTACCGGATCATAACACGTAGTAGGTGACTATTGACTTGCAAGATAGGATCAAGAACTCACATATATTCATGAAAACATAATAGGTTCAGATCTGAAATCATGGCACTCGGGCCCTAGTGACAAGCATTAAGCATGGTAAAGTCATAGCAACATCAATCTTAGAACATAATGGATACTAGGGATCAAACCATAACAAAACTAACTCGATTACATGGTAAATCTCATCCAACCCATCACCGTCCAGCAAGCCTACGATGGAATTACTCACGCACAGCGGTGACCATCATGAAATTGGTGATGGAGGATGGTTGATGATTACGATGGCGACGGATTCCCCTCTCCGGAGCCCCGAACAGACTCCAGATCAGCCATCCCGAGGAAGATTAGGGCTTGGCGGCGCCTCCGTATCGTAAAACATGATGAATCCTTCTCTCTGATTTTTTTCTCGCCGAACGTGAATATATGGAGTTGGGGTTGAGGTCGGTGGAGGTCCAGGGGGCCCACGAGGCAGGTGGGCACGCCCTGCACCCTCGTGGATAGGGTGTGGTCCCCCTCACGTTGATTCTTTCGCCAATATTTTTTATTAATTCCAAAATGTATCTCGTGGATTTTCAGGTCATTCCAAGAACTTTTATTTCTGCACAAAAATAACACCATGGGAATTCTGTTGAAAACAGCGTCAGTCCGGGTTAGTTCCATTCGAATCATGCAAACTAGAGTCCAAAACAAGGGCAAAAGTGTTTGGAAAAGTAGATACGTTGGAGACATATCAACTCCCCCAAGCTTAAACCTTTGCTTGTCCTCAAGAAATTCAGTTGACAAACTAAAAGTGATAAAGAAAAACTTTTACAAACTCTGTTTGATCTTGTTGTTGCAAATATGTAAAGCCAACATTCAAGTTTTCAGCAAACATTATGAAGTAACCATAATCACAATAACACTTAGGTCTCACATTTACTCATATCAATGGCATAATCAACTAGCGAGCAATAATAATAAATCTCGAATGACAACACTTTCTCAAAACAATCATAATATGATATAACAAGATGGTATCTCGCTAGCCCTCTCTGAGACCACAAAACATAAATGCAAAGCACCCTTGAAGATCAAGGACTAACTAAACATTGTAATTCATGGCAAAAGAGATCCAGTGACAGTCATACTCAATGTAAATCAATAGCAATGCATGCAAATGACAGTGGTGCTCTCCAACTGGTGCTTTTTAATAAGAGGATGATGACTCATTATAAAAGTAAATAGATAGGCCCTTCGCAGAGGGAAGCAGGGATTTGCAGAGGTACCAGATCTCGAGTTTTGAAACAAAGATAAATAATATTTTGAGCGGCATACTTTCATTGTCAACATAACAACCAAGAGATCTCAATATCTTCCATGCTACATACATTATAGGCGGTTCCCAAACAGAATGGTAAAGTTTATACTCCCCCACCACCAACGAGCACATTCCATGGCTGGCCCGAAACAACGGGTACCGTCCAATGAACAACAATCCTGGGGGAGTTTTGTTTGCAATTATTTTGATTTGATTTGAGCATGGGACTGGGCATCCCGGTTACCAGCCGTTTTCTCGTGAATGATGAGCGGAGTCCACTCGTCGTGAGAATAACCCACCTAGCATGGAAGATATAGACAACCCTAGTTGATACATGAGCTATTCGAGCTTACAAAACAGAATTTCAGTTGAAGGTTTAGAGTTTGGAACATACAAATTTACTTGGAATGGCAGGTAATACCGCATATAGGAAGGTATGGTGGACTCATATGGAATAACTACGGGGTTTATGGAAGTGGATGCACAAGAAGTATTCCCGCTTAGTACAAGTGCATGCTAGAAGGAGACTGGGAAGCGACCAACTAGAGAGCGACAACAGTCATGAACATGCATTAAGATTAACCAGCAATGAGTGCAAGCATGAGTAGGATATAAATCACCATGAACATAAATATCGTGGAGGCTATGTTGATTTTGTTTCAACTACATGTGTGAACATGTGCCAAGTCAAGCCACTCGAATCATTCAAAGGAGGATACCACCCTATCATACCACATCACAACCATTTTAATAGCATGTTGGCACGCAAGGTAAACCATTATAAAATCCTAGCTAATTAAGCATGGCATGAGCAACCATAATATCTAATTGTCATTGCAAGCATGTTTCATCCATAATAAGCTGAATCAGGAACGATGAACTAATCACATTTACAAAAACAAGATAGGTCAAGTTCATACCAGCTTCTCTCATCTCAATCATTTCATCATATATCGTCATTATTGCCTTTCACTTGCACGACCGAACGGTGTGGATAATAATAATAGTGCACGTGCATTGGACTAAGCTGGAATCTACAAACATTTAATGCAAAGGAGAAGACAAGGTAATATGGGATCTTGGTTAGATTAACAATAACGCATATGAGAGCCACTCAACATTTTCATCGTGGTCTTCTCCTCTCGACCCCCAAAGAAAAGAAAAGAACTAAAACTATTTACACCGGAAAGCTCCCAACAAGCAAAAGAAGAACAAGAAATCTTTTTGGGTTTTCTTTTAATATTACTACTACAAGCATGGAAAGTAAACTAGCTAAAAGCTACAACTAATTTTTCCTGGTTTTTCTCAAAGTTTTTCAAACACACAATAAGAAAGCAAGAAAAAAATTAAACTAGCATGGATAGTACAATGAAAAAGTACGAGCACCGACAACTGGAATGAGTGTGTGAACATGAATGTAATGTCGGTGAGAAATGCGACTCCCCCAAGCTTAGGCTTTTGGCCTAAGTTGGTCTATGCCCATGGATCGAAGCTACCCTCTCCGGTGTACTAAGGAGGGTCCTCGGGGTGCCACTGGTTAGCGAGCTCCTCCGAATCCCACTGATAAACAGACTCTCGATATGGGTCAAGTGGTGGCTCTGGCTTAGGCTCTGTGGCTTGTGTGAGCTTCAAGTATGCATAAATGTCCTCTGGAAGGATGAGGTACGTGCCTGAAAGTATGTTAAACAAAGAGGGTGCAGGCAAGGTAATAGTTTCACAATTAGTTTTAGCAAATATCAAGTCATACTTAAGTATCTTCTTCTTATTTTTAACAATAAAGTCATGTGCTACCATACTCTTATAGTCTAGAAAATAGTGGGCAACAGTTTTTCCTCTTTCTCGTGATGCCTAATAGGTATTTCAAAGTGTTTAAGCAAAGATACCTCCAAAGATGGGGCCTTTTGTACGGTTCAGACTTAACCGTTTAGCAACAATGGCGCCTAAACTGAAAGTTGTATCACGAAATAAAGCATGGCGCAAAATAGCAAGGTCTGGAGCACTAAGGTTTCCACTATTCTCACGACCAATTAAGCATCTACTAGAAAATATTGCAAAGTAACGTAGAACAGGAAAATGTATACTAGTATTCCTTGCATCTGAAATTTTTCTCGTTTCCCTACAGCAATTTGATCAATAAATCCATCCACATCACTAGGATGTGGTTCCTCGATGCTGCCCACAAAGGGAAACTTGCATACCAAACAAAAATCATAGAGTGACATCTCCTTAAACTCATCATATAAATAAAACTCCACTGAAGGTGGTGATTTTCTAGCATGGAAGTAAAAGTTTTGCACAAAAATATTAGTGAGTAGGAGATACTGTTCACACTGGTCATGGAGGAACTCGGTGAGGCCTGCATTTTCAGGCAAATAATAAAAGTCGTCGTGAATTCCGGTGGCCTCAAGAACGCATCACAAGGCCATTCACATGGCTGGACCTTCGCGGTGCGAGGAAGATTGTACTTGGGATTTTTATTCTCCTCATTCTTCTTTTCCTTCGAGCTTCGGCTCAAGGAGCCCCTCAATAATCTCTTCATCATTTTGTTTCTCTGGAAAATTTCTAAATTTTTTAGTGACTCAAAATAAAAGTGAACCAAACTCAACAAGATTGATAGCAACTACTCCCACAAGTGCCTAGAGGCTATATCATGCATTAAAACTACTTTGGACCATATAAATTTGACATGCAAGCTCAAGAACAGGGTCACCTCAGCAGCAAAAATTTGCAATAAATAAAGCACTAGAACAAAAACTAATTGGACCATTGGAGGAGTCATATACCGAGAACAATCCCCCAAAGCAGTTTTGTGAATGGAGCTTTGAGAAAGGAGATCAAAAATCGCAACATAACGAGCTAGAACACGGGTTTGAGCTACGAGATGATTTTTTTCTGGAGGAAGATGAAGTGTGTGGGTGCTGGAATAAGTGGAGGGGGCCACGTGGGGCCCACAAGGCAAGGGGCGCACCCTGTGCCCTCGTGGCCAAACGCTAGGTCCCCCTGGTGTGTTCTAAGTGCCAGAAATTCTTAAATATTCTACAAAAAATCATACTCCATTTTCAGGGCATTTGGAGAACTTTTATTTTCAGGGTATTTTTTATTGCATGGATAATTCAGAAAACCGACAGAAAATACTAATTTTTCTTTACTTAATCTAAATAACAAAAAGTAAAAGGAGGGTACAGAGAGTTGTGCTTTCTAACTTCATCCATCTCATGCTCATCAAAAGGAATCCACTAACAATGTTGATCAAGTCTTGTTAACAAACTTCTTCTGAATAACATGAAAACGGAGAATTTTTGAATAGCACTAGGTTACCTCAATGGGGATATGCATGTCCCCAACAATAAGAATATCATATTTCTTTTTGACAGTAGGAAGAGGGAATTCAAAACCTCCAATAGTGATAGTTGAAATTTTTCCAATAGAATTTATACTATGAACTTGAGGTTGTTTCTTCGGAAAGTGTACCGTATGCTCATTACCATTAACATGAAAAGTGACATTGCCTTTGTTGCAATCAATAACAACCCCTACAGTATTAAAAAAGGGTCTACCAAGGATGATCGACATACTGCCATCCTCGAGGATATCAAGAATAACAAACTCCGTTAAAATAGTAATGTTTGCAACCACAACGGGCACATCCTCACAAATGCCGACGGGTATAGCAGTTGATTTATCAGCCATTTGCAAAGAGAATTTAGTAGGTGTCAACTTATTCAAATCAAGTCTATGATATAAAGAGAGAGGCATAACACTAACACCGGCTCCAAGATCACATAAAGCAGTTTTAACATAGTTTCTTTTAATGGATCATGGTATAGTTGGTACTCCTGGATCTCCTAGTTTCTTTGGTACTCCACCCTTAAAAGTATAATTAGCAAGCATGGTGGAAATTTCAGCTTCCCGTATCTTTCTTATATTTGTAACAATATCTTTCATATACTTAGCATAAGGATTCATTTTAAGCATATCAGTCAAACGCATGCGCAAAAAATAGGTCTAATCATTCCAGCAAAGCGCTCAAAATCCTCATAATCCTTTTTCTTGGATGGCTTAGGAGGAAAAGGCACGGGTTTCTGAACCCATGGTTCTCTTTCTTTACCGTGCTTCCTAGCAAAGAAGTCTCCCTTATCATAACGTTGATTCTTTGATTGTGGGTTATCAAGATCAATAGCAGGTTCAATCTCCACATCATTGTTATTACTAGGTTGAGCATCAACATGAACATCATCATTAACCAAATTGTGTTTCAGCATCCGAAATAGAAATATCATTGGGATTCTCAGGTGTGTCAACAACAGGTTCACTAGAAGCATGCAAAGTCCTATCTTTTTCTTTTTCTTTTTCTTAGAAGGACTAGGTGCATCAACATTAGTTCTCTGAGAATCTTGCTCAACTCTCTTAGGATGGCCTTCAGGATACAAAGGTTCCCGAGTCATTCTACCACCTCTAGTCATAACTCTAACATCATTATCATTATTTTTATTATTTAACTCATTGAGCAAATCATCTTGTGCTTTAAGCACTTGTTCTACTTACTGGTAACCATGGATGCATGTTTACTAATAAGCTTAATGTCACCTTTAACTCTAGACATATAGTCACTCAAGTGTTCAAACATATAAGCATTACGTTTTAATTGTCTACCAAAGTAAGCATTGAAGTCTTCTTGTTTAATCATAAAATTATCAAACTCATCCAAGCATTGACTAGCAGACTTATTACAAGGAATATCACCTTCATCAAATCTATAGAGAGAATTTACCTTTACTACCTGTGTCGGGTTATCAAGACCATGTATTTCTTCAATAGGTGGTAAATTCTTAACATCTTCAACTTTAATACCTTTTTATTTCATAGATTTCTTTGCCTCTTGCATATCTTCGGGACTGAGAAATAGAATACCCCTTTTCTCAGGAGTTGGCTTAGGAGTTGGTTCAGGAAGTGTCCAATCATTATCATTACTCAATATATTATTCAATAGAATTTCAGCTTGCTTAACAGTTCTTTCCCTGAAAACACAACCAGCACAACTATCCAGGTGGTCTCTGGAAGCATCGGTTAGTCCATTATAAAAGATATCAAGTATTTCATTTTTCTTGAGAGGATGATCGGGAAAAGCATTAAGTAATCGGAGAAGCCTCCCCCAAGCTTGTAGGAGACTCTCTTCTTCAATTTGCACAAAATTAAATATTTCCCTTAGGGCAGCTTGTTTCTTATGAGCGGGGAAATGTTTTGTAGAGAAGTAATAAATCATATCCTAGGGACTACGCACACAACCAGGAGCGAGAGAATTAAACCATATCTTAGCATCACCCTTTAACGAGAAAGGAAACAATTTAAGGATGTAGTAATAGCGAATTTTTTCCTCATGAGTAAATAGGGTGGCTATATCATTCAGTTTAGTAAGATGTGGCACAACGGTTTCAGATTCATAGCCATAGAAAGGATCTGATTTAACAAAAGTAATTAACTCAGGATTGACAAAGAATTCATAATCCTTATCAGTAACGCAGATATGTGAAGTAGCAAAAGTAGGGTCATATTTCATTATAGCATTCAAAGACTTTTCTTTCAGCTTAGCTAACAGTTTCTTAAGATCATACCTATCTTTGCAAGCAAAATGGTCTCTAGCAGTTTCTTCATCCATAACATAACCCTCGGGTACAACAGGCAATTCATATATAGGGGGAGAATCTTCATCATCACTTTCATCAATATTATCAGTCTCAATAATTTCATTCTCTCTAACCCTAGCAAGTTGTTCATCAAGAAATTCACCTAATGGCACAGTATTATCAAGCAGAGAAGTAGTTTCAACATAAGCATCATGCATAGTAGAAGTGGCATCATCAATAACATGCGACATATCAGAATCAATAGCAGGTGCAGGTGTAGGTGTCGCAAATTTACTCATAATAGAAGGTGAATCAAGTGTAGAGCTAGATGGCAGTTCCTTACCTCCCCTCGTAGTTGAGGGAAAAATCTTGGTTCTTTCATCTTTCAAGTTCCTCATAGTGATCAACAGATATAAATCCAAGTGACTCAAAGAATAGAGCTATGCTCCCCGGCAATGGCGCCATAAAAAGGTCTTGGTAACCCACAAGTATAGGGGATCACAACAATTTTCGAGGGTAGAGTATTCAACCCAAATTTATTGATTCGGCACAAGGGGAGCCAAAGAATATTCTCAAGTATTAGCAGCTGAGTTGTCAATTCTACCACACCTGAAAGACTTAATATCTGCAGCAAAGTATTTAGTAGCAAAGTAGTATGGAAGTAACAGTAACGGTGGCAAAAGTAACAGTAGCGGTTTTGTAGCAATCGTAACAGTGGCAACGGAGAAGTAACTAAGCAAAGATCAATATGTGAAAAGCTTGTAGGCAATGGATCAATGATGGTTAATTATGTCGGATGTGATTCCTCATGCAACAGTTATAACATAGGGTGACACAGAACTAGCTCCAGTTTGTCAATGTAATGTAGGCATGTATTCCGAATATAGTCATACGTGCTTATGGAAAAGAACTTGCATGACATCTTTTGTCCTACCCTCCCGTGGCAGTGGGGTACTATTGGAAACTAAGGGATATTAAGGCCTCCTTTTAATAGAGTACCAGACCAAAGCATTTGCACTTAGTGAATACATGAAATCCTCAAACTACGGTCATCACTGGGAGTGGTCCCGATTATTGTCACTTCAGGGTTGCCGGATCATAACACATAGTAGGTGACTATTGACTTGCAAGATAGGATCAAGAACTCAGATATATTCATGAAAACATAATAGGTTCAGATCTGAAATTATGGCACTCAGGACCTAGTGACAAGCATTAAGCATGGCAAAGTCATAGCAACATCAATCTTAGAACATAATGGATACTAGGGATCAAACCCTAACAAAACTAACTCAATTACATGGTAAATACCATCCAACCGTCACCGTCCAGCAAGACTACGACGGAAGTACTCACGCACGGCGGTGAGCATCATGAAATTGGTGACGGAGGATGGTTGATGATGACGATGGCGATGGATTCCCCTCTCCGGAGCGCCGAACAGACTCTAGATCAGCCCTCCCAAGGAAGATTAGGGCTTGGCGGCGGCTCCATATCGTCAAATGCGATGAATCCTTCTCACTGATTTTTTTCTCCCCGGACATAAATATATGGAGTTGGGGTTGAGGTCGGTGGAGGTCCAGGGGGCCCATGAGGCAGGTGGGCGTGCCCTGCACCCTCGTGGACAGGGTGTGGGCCCCCTCATGTTGATTCTTTCTCCAATATTTTTTAGTAATTCCAAAACATGTCTCCGTGGACTTTCAGGTCATTCCGAGAACTTTTAGTTCTACACAAAAGTAACACCATGGAAATTCTTCTAAAAACAGCGCCAGTCTGGGTTAGTTCCATTCAAATCATGCAAACTAGAGTCCAAAACAAGGGCAAAAGTGTTTGGAAAAGTAGATACGTTAGAGACGAATCAGCGTAGATCTCCCCGGCAACGGCGCCAGAAATTCTTCCTGTTACCTCTTGAGCTTGCGTTGGTTTTTCCCTTGAAGAGGAAAGGGTGATGTAGCAAAGTAGAGTAAGTATTTCCCTCAGATTTGAGAACCAAGGTATCAATCCAGTAGGAGACAATGCAGAAGTCACCGATGTCGGGGAAATGAACACCAATGGGATCACAAGAATCCCTTCTATTTTCGGTGGGGAGAGTAGTTGCATGAAGAGCGGGTCTAGCAGTCAGCACAAGGGAATTTTACCCAGGTTCGGGCCGCAAATATGCGTAATACGCTAGTCCTGCTTGTTTGGATATATGTGTTCTTGAGCTTTTGAACTAGCTACGGTGCATCCACAGTCCAAAAAGTTCGAATCCTCTCTCTGTATGCCTTGGGCCTCCTTTTATACGTAAAGGGGTCGCCACAGTGGCACACAAGAGGTGGAAAGCAAGCTACAGTGTATGAGCTTATCGCTCGGCACTGTCGGACAAACGCTTTTAATGTGCTGCCTATGTGCCCTCTTACTTTATCCGGGACGGAAATAGGAGCCATCCCGTCCGTCGCCGCTCCTCCTTGCTTCGACACGTGTCTAGGCTGACAAGGCATGCAGTGCCATGCTGGCTAACTAGTTGTTGTGTTGGCATGATGGTAGAGCCTCCACGAAGATCTGCATGCTGCCACGCAGGCGCCTGCTTAGTGGCACACTGGTTGTCGCACTGGAGTGGTGGTGAGGTGGCAAACCCTTGCCGGGCACGGGCCTGGTCACAGCCCAGCAATCGTCCCCGGCAAGGCTTGTCGGGGGCCTCGCAGTTGTCCCCGACAAGGATCTTCTCAGGGGTCTTCGTCTTCTGGTCCCATGTGGACCCGTAGGTTATCAATCTCTATGAAGATCTGCATGCTACCACGCATGCGTTCCCACGTCTTGATCTTAATGTTGTCGATGGTGTCAGAACTCTCAGCCTCAGGGATGATGGGCTTGCTGGTGCTGTGCAGGCTGCCCCAGCAAGGGTGTTGCAGGGGGAGGTCCAGCTCGCCTTCTGCTCCTTGTTCTCTGACTCGAGTATCTGCCTTGGTGGTCTTCTATTCTGTCTTCTGCTGCCCTGCCAGGCCCGGCCACAGGCGCGGCTACAACTGCCCGTGCACAAGTAAGGGGTACAAAAAGGACCTTTACTTTTGTACACCGACAGGAGCCCCTGGGACTGGGCAACACGTGAGCGCAAGGCGTAGTTGGGCCAGGCCCAAAGTAGTGCGCGGGCACACGTGGCAGAGACTTAATCTTCCACGATCTATCTACCAGTTGCGCTTCCCCACGATCCGCATCGAGCACGTGACGTGGGGGTTGTGCATGGGATGCCCTCAGCATGCTTGCGTCATCCCATAGTCGATAGTAAAGAGGCGCCCCGTGCTTCCCATATTAAAAAGAGGGATTTGCAAGGGCACTACTCATTTACTAAGTGGACTTGGGTCGCAGCCTGCATGGCCCTACACCCCACAATGATGGGGTGGAAAACGGTCACCCCACCTGTTCCCATGCCTCTGACTTGATCGCCATGTGTCCCCCTGCCTTGGGAAGGGCAGGCGGTGGATGCGGCAGACGTGGGCATTAATGCCGAGGCGGGAAACCAGGCGTCGCTGATTGGGGCAGCGGGTTGGTCCCAATTCCCTGTGCTTCAGAAGGCTGCATTGGTTGTGCGGGGTGGCCACCCCTTGGGTTGGGAGGCCAGGCTCCAGCCCTGCCCTTCTATAAAAAGGGAGAGGGACGGTGCCTTGCCGCACTCGCATTCTTCTCCTCCTTCTGCTTGGCATCTTTCTTCCACTCGCCATGGTGAGAGGGCGTGTTGGCGCTTCGACGGCGGCGATGAGGGCTTCTGCTCGATAGCGCGCTCCTCCTCCTCCAGAGCCTCCGGCGGCAAAGCCTGCCGCGATGGGGAGAGGAAGGGAACGAGGCTGAGTTCATCGTGGTACTCGGGGAAGAGGAGGACGGGCGGTGCACCAGCTGTGCTTCCGCCGGTGGCCCCTCCTCCAATGGTTGGCCATGTCAGAGACTAGCCTTACGAGTTCTTCATTAGGATGTATAAGCGCGTGTGCAGCCATCTCCGCATCCCTACCCCATTCGCTCTGGTGATGGAGCAGGATCCGCCACAGGCTTTCAGGCTACACATGAGGGGCTGCAGGAATGGCAACACGTGGGTTGATGTCGGCTTCCCCACCCTCACATCATGTACCTCCGTCGCGGGTGGAAAACTTTTGCACGCACCCACAGCTTGTCGAAGGGGCACGTTCTCCATTTTAAGTTAATGGAGAATGGCCTGCTCTCCATCAAGGTCTTCGGGAGCTCAAAATCCGCTTAGGGTGCTGCGTGGAGAGTTCCACCAATGACGAAAGCTCCTCCTCGAACGACAGTGGCGAGGAGGACAGTGCCAGCAACGACGATGACAACGTGCGGGAGGATGACGACTCCGACTCCAGCCGACCATAAGTGGCAACACCATCATCTGCTCCGCCTCCTCCCTCGGCAACACGCCTTGCCGGGGGTTGTGTCCTGCTGGCTCTGGCATCGGTGGTCGACGGGCTTCCCCGCCAAGCTCTCCATCGACGTGTTCCCCATGCCCGTCCCCGTCTTCACCTGCTTTATCTGAGAGGAAAGAAGCAAGAACGGGGATTACAGGGCACTTTTCTTTTTTTCAATCTGTAGGCACTTGCCAAATCTTAACTTTCTAAAAAATGTAATCTCCCGAGCCCATGCTCATGTTCTGTAACATTTGTACTTGCATCAGCATATCAATGAAAATGATGAGCTTTTGCCGGGAACTCATGCACGTACACGTTTGTGCAGGGGCGAAATGCCCCTTTAAGAAAAATAATGAGTTTCCCCAGCAAGCTACCTTGCCGGCGCCCTCTATGCCTGCTGGAGAGTCACATCTGCCGGGTTACAGACACATGGTCCAGCCCCCTGCCTATCTCTTTTTACGAAAGGTTACTACGACCGCCCCGACCGAAGCAGTGTTCGAGTCGGGGATGGGAGCACCTAAGTCTAAACAAAGTGGCGGGGTTTTCTAATGCACAAGTCACAAGTTACGAACATGGATGGGCAGGAGATGAACTTTATCTGGTTGGGTTGTCGGGGATGATGTGCCGGACAGTCTTCTCAATTTCATTGCCGGAGCATTGTCACCACGGCCGAAAGGAGGAGAGGGCAGGGGCACGGAACCTTGGCGGTTCCTCGGTACCTACTGGGATCTAAGGTAGCACAATATCCTGGGCAAGCATGCATGCATACATATATATATACATAAACATGGAAACTAGCAGAAAACTGTACATACTAAAAGCTATCTGATTGCACATAGGGTCTGCACCTAGCTCTGTACATAGGGTTATATGCCTCGTCGGCAAGGCTAGTACAAAAGGGGGTTGCCGGAGCTCCCGGCAACCGCGCCCTATGGGTAAAACTTGCGAAGATGTTTGATATTCCAGGAGTTGCTCACCGGAATGCCATCTTTGGTCTCCAGGCGGACTGCGCTAGACCTGGTGACTCGTATTACCCGATAGGGGCCTTCCCACTTTGGCGTCAACTTGTTTGAATTCTTGGCGGACTGAACACGCCGAGGAACAAGGTCGCCTTCCTCAAGGCTTTGGATGTGAACCTTGCAGCTATGATAGCGGCGCAAGGCTTGCTGGTAGCGAGCGGCTCGCACAACAGCTCGAAGACGATCTTCCTCAAGGAGCGTTGGATCATCTTGGTGCAACTGCTCTTGCTCAAGCTCATCATAAGCGAGCACTCGAGGTGACCCGTATATGAGTTCCATGGGGAGAACTGCTTCTGCCCCATATACCAGGGCAAAGGGTGTCTGGCCAGTGGCTCGATTTGGTGTCATTCTGATTGACCAAAGAATTGTTGGCAATTCGTCAACCCAACGTCTTCCACATTTGTGCAGTCTGTCGAAAGTTCTTGTTTTGAGGCCTCGCAATACTTCAGCATTTGCTCTTTCTGCTTGGCCACTGCTTCTTGGATGAGCAACAGGAGGAAAGCAAAGTTTGTTGCCAAGGACTTGGATATACTACATGAAGGTACGACTCATGAACTGTGTGCCGTTGTCGGTGATGACTCTATTTGGCACACCAAAACGGCAAATGGGTCCTTTGAAGAACTTGACGGACAACTGCATTGTTACCTTTCTCACTGGCTCCACTTCCAGCCACTTTGTGAACTTGTCAATCGCAGTCTACAAGTACTCAAAGCCCCCCGACGGCACGGGGAAAGGGGCCTAGTATGTCGAGCCCCCAGACCGAAAATGGCCAGGAAAGAGGAATTGTTTGAAGAGCCTGGGCTGGTTGATGAAGCTTCTTTGAATGAAACTGGCATGCTTCACACTTGGTTACTAGTGCCATTGCATCCTGGAGGGCAGTGAGCCAGAAGAAACCTTGCCGGAATGCTTTGCCGACAAGGGCTCTTGACCCTATGTGGGAGCCACATATGCCTCTGTGTATCTCTGCCAATAGCTCCAGTCCGTCCTCTCAAGGAATACACTTCAATTTCATGTCGTTTGATCTCCTTATGTATAGGACATCATCCACAAATTGGTACATGCTGGACCGACGGGCTACTTTTTCTGCTTCTTCCTGCTCCTCAGGGAGCTCCCCTGTTTGGAAAAAACAAACTGTATGATGCGCCCATGCTAGAGCCTGAGGCTCGCCGGCAAGGACTAAAGGCATGTCTTCTGCTGTGGGGGCAGCTGTCTCTACGGCTAGGGCCGGTGGTCCTGCCGGAGACTGCGGCCCTCCGGGAAGCTTGGGGTACCCGGCAACTTCCTTGCCGGCGGCTCCTGGGAGCTCAGCGGGAAAGTACTTGCCAGGGCCCATTTTCCTTCGCTTGTTCTGCCTTGCTGATGGTTCAACAGATGGCTGAGTTAATTGAAGCACAAAGGTACCTGGTTCCATAGATAACTTAAGGGCAGCACGCTTTGACAAGGCATTGGCAATGTTGTTCTCTGCTCGAGGAACATGCTCCGCTTGCAGGCCGTCAAAGCGCTCTTCCAACTTCCTCACTTCATCCATGTAGGCCTCCATCAACGGGCTCTAATAATCCTTGTTGCCCTGCTTGACGACGAGTTGCGAGTCTCCTCTGACGATAAGATTCCTAATCCCGAGGTCCGCTGTGATCCTGAGACTGGCAAGTAGCCCCTCGTACTCCACAGTGTTGTTTGTTGACTTCTCCCGGGAAAAATGCATCTGGACTACGTACTTGAGGCGCTCTCCGGTGGGTGAGACGAGCAGCACGCCGGCACCAGCACCTTGCAACAAGAAAGCCCCATCAAAGTACATAATCCAAAGACTACATGCCTCTTTGCCGGGAAGGGTGGTTTCTTGAACTTCTTCTCGGGCGTGGATGTCCATTCTGCTATGAACTCTGCCAAGGCTCTGCTTTTGATCGTTGAAGTACTTTCAAACTTGAGACCAAAGCTCGACAGCTCCAACGCCCACTCCACAATCATCCCAGTTGCATCTGGGTTGTGCAAGATTTGTTGCAATAGGAGGCGAGTGATGACGGTGATCTCATGTGCTTGGAAGTAGTGGTGCAGCTTTGTTGAGGCCATAAGAAGGCCGAAAAGCAACTTCTGCATGCCAGAATACCTTGACCTAACCCCCTACAAGAGGGAGCTGACAAAATAGACTGGGTGCTACACCACCTTCTTCTTCTGCCTTACTTCGCTTACTTGCGCTGACTCTGCCCTGCCGGAAATGGACTCTGTCGGGGGTTCTACCTTGCTGACATCGGGCCCTGCCAGCCCTGGTTCCTCATCTTACGGCCTTGCCGCTATTGTTGCCTCTTCCTCAACTTCTCTCTCCGCCACTAGCGCATCACTGGCCACTTGATTCGTTGCTGCCCAATACAACACTTGTGGTTTGGGCGCGACTAGTACTGGCGTAGAGGAGAGGTACCTCTTTAAATTTTGTAGCGCTGCCTCTGCCTCCGGAGTCCATTTCATTGGACCCGCCTTTTTCAAAATTTTGAAAAAGGGGAGGGTGCACTCAGCAGACTTAGAGATAAGCCTACTCAGGGCGGCAACGCAGCCAGCAAGCCTACGAACATCCTTAACTCGTCTGGGCGCCTCAATCTGCTCAATGGCTTTGATCTTGTCGGGATTTGCTTCGATTCCGCGTTGAGACACAAAGAACCCAAGAAGTTTGCCGGATGGGACGCCGAACACACACTTCTCTGGGTTGAGCTTGAGGTTCATCTTGCACAAATTTGCAAAGGTTTCTTCCAGGTCCTGCACGAGTGTGGCCTTGTCTTTGGTTTTGATCACTATATCATCCATGTAAGCTTCCATATTTCTATGGAGCTGGGGCTCAAAACCAATTTGGACTGCTCGGGCGAACGTCGAACCAGCGCTCTTCAACCCGAAGGCATTCGTATGAAACAGTACGTACCACATGGTGTGATGAACGCGGTCTTCTCTTCATCTTCCTTCTTCATGAAGATCTGATGATATCCTGAGTAGGCATCAAGGAACTACAGCAGGTCACACCCGGCAGTGGAGTCCACTATCTGGTCGATATGTGGCAATGGGAAATGATCCTTTGGACATGCTTTATTGATATCAGTATAGTCAATACATAGCCTCCATTTCCCATTCGGCTTACGTACTACCACTGGATTGGCCAACCACGTCGGGTGGAGTACTCCCTGGACCAAGCCTGCCGCCTCCAACTTCTTGATCTCCTCGATGATAAACTCTTGTCGCTCCAAAGCTTGCTTTCTGACCTTCTGCTTGACGGGTCATGCATGGGGGCAGACAGCAAGGTGGTGCTCAATCACCTCCCTGGGAACGCTGGGGATGTCAGATTCTTTCCATGAAAACACGTCGACATTCGCCCGCAGGAAGGCGATGAGCGCGCTTTCCTATTTTCTGTCAAGGGTGGAGCTTATGGTAAAAACTCCGTCCGTGCCATCCTCCTTGACGGGCACCTTCTTGGTTTTTGGTGGGTCCGCCTTAGACTTCTTGCTCTTGCCGGTAGAGCTCTCTGTCACGTCCTCAACAAGAATGCAGCACTCCGAAGAGGCGTGTTTGCCGGAGTGAGTGCAGGAACCCTTGCCGGAGCCAGGAGTCTTGCCGGCGGGAGCAGGTGTCTTGGCGGCGAATGCTGCAACCCGCCTCTCGATAGAGCTGATCAGCGTAGATGAGCGTATCCCTCTTGTCGCGGCTGGCGATGATGATGCTCATCGGGTCGGGCATCTTCAGCTTGTTGTACGCATAGTGTGATGCCGCCATGAACTTGGCCAGCGTCGGGCGACCAAGGATCCCGTTATATGGCAATGAGATCTCGGAAACATCGAAAACAATTCTCTCCATCCTGTAGTTTAGGTCGCCACCAAACGTGACTGGTAGCGTGACCTTTCCCTTGGGTTGGCTCCTCCCCGAATTGATCCCTTGGAACATACCCGTTTCCTCAAGATCTTCGTCAGGGATCTGCAGCCTCTTGATTATGTTGGGCGAGATCAAGTTCAGGCCGGCCCCACCATCAACTAACATCTTCGTCACCTTAAGGTTGCGTATTGTTGGTGATACCAACAACGTCAAACACCCGAACGCAGTTGTGCGATCAGGGTGGTCCTCGACATAAAAAATGATAGGCGTGTGGGGGACCACCTTAGTGGATTCTGGGAGTCGACCATTGGTCCCGTTGCATTAATCTCACGCGCCCACTGTTTTAGTTGGCGGTGGGAGGAATGCAACAAGGCACCTCCGTCAACACACATGACCTCTATCGCCTTCTGAAACTCATGCTCGGTGGACTTGTCATCATCATCATGATAGTCATCCTCTTCTTTCTTATCGCGCCCGGGTAGGCCTCTCTTGTTGCTTCTCCTTGTCGCCGCGACCTCCTCGGCCACCGCGCTTCTTGTCAGATCCTTCAGTGCTACCTTGGCCCTTCTCCTTGTCTCGTCTCACGTACTCAGCCCTTTGCTTCTCCATTAGCAGCTCCACTTGGCGGCAACTATGGAGGTCGTGGCCCTTGGTACGGTAGATCTTGCAGTACTGCTTGTTGGATCCCTCTGACTTGCCGGCAGCCGCCAAGGCCCGACAGGCATTGCACCTGACAACCTCCTTGCCGGGGTCGTCAACCTTGGCCTTCTTTGTGGTGTCGGGTCGCCGGATTCCTCGACGGCAAGCACGGTCTTGCCCTTATGCTTCCTGTTGCGTCGTCGGCCCTGTCGGTATCAAAACCGGTGGATCTCGTGCAGGGGGTCCTGAACTAAGCGTCTAAGGCTAATGGTAACAAGAGGCGGGGGACACAATGTTTACCTAGGTTCGGGCCCTCTCGATGGAGGTAATACCCTACTTCTTGCTTGATTGATCTTGATGATTTGAGTATTACAAGAGTTGATCTACCACGAGATCATAGAGGCTAAACCCTAGAAGCTAGCCTATGATTATGATTGTTGTTGTCCTACGGACTAAACCCTCCGATTTATATAGACACCGGAGGGGGCTAGGGTTACACAGAGTCGGATACAGAGAAGGAGATCTACATATCCGAATTGCCAAGCTTGCCTTCCACGCAAAGGAGAGTCCCACCCGGACATGGGACGAAGTCTTCATTCTTGTATCTTCGTAGTCCAATAGTCCGGCACAAGTACATAGTCCGGCTGTCTGAGGACCCCCTAATCCAGGACTCCCTCAGTAGCCCCTGAACCAGGCTTCAATGATGATGAGTCCGGCGTGCAGATTGTCTTCGGCATTACAAGGCGGGTTCTTCTCCAAATCCAGAGTACATGTCGTAACTAGCAGTGTCCGGCTTCCCATTAATGTTGCACTCCTCGGCTTCTATACTTTAATAATGGCAGTCTCCACATGCCGAGCGAATGTGAGAAGTCAGGGTGTTTTTACATTTGCCACCCTGACCATGTTAGTAAATCGTCTATTAAAGAGATGGGGATCCTCAGATCCAAATCACACCATCTTCCCCAAGCGAGGATTCATCAGAGCGCGCCCAAAAAAAGCCATCCCATCATGGCCGGCCGCTGCAGCTCCTCCTCTTGCTCCCGTAGCGCTAAGCCAGGGGATTGGGAGAAGTGTTCTGTATCCCATGGCCAACTGGTGGAGTTGCAGACCCAGAGATTTCTCCCACCTGCATACATTGTCCCCGTCCGAGCCGGACTAGCCACTTACGATGGCGGGGAGCAAGCAGAGAGTTTCCCCAACCCATCCAGGGGGGAGCGAGTATGCCTTGTCACTTACTTGCTAAGGGGCCTTGGATTTCCAATCCATCCGTTCCTCCGCGGCCTCCTGGAGTTCTACGGCCTCCAGCTGCGTAACTTCACTCCTGCTTCCATACTGCACATCGCAGGTTATGTCGCCCTATGCGAGCTATTTCTGGGCTGTGAAGCTCATTTTGAGCTATGCAAGAGGCTATTGTGTCTCGTCCCTCGCAATCAGGAGGGATCAATATATCAAGTGGGCGGAGTCGAAATATGGCGCATTGCCGGATACCTGTCCAGCACTCCGAAGAAGACATCCGGAGATTGGCCTTCGGAGTGGTTTTATATAGATGACGTCCCCCTTCCGGACCCTATTCGAATGGGTCTTCCTGAGCTTACCAATGTCCCACTAACAAAACGCCGCAGCTGGCGTCCCCGAAGCCCCAGGAGGAAGATAGCAGAGAGGTCCTTTATCTGATGAACATGATAAAAAACTGGCCAAATCTGGATTGACAATAATCGAGGTTATGTCAATATGCATAATGCGGGGGGTGCAGCCACTCCAGTACCGGGGGAATCCCATGTGGCACTTCAATGGAGAAGACGACTCCACCCGCTGCGGTCGTAAAGGTCCGGACTCCGCCACCGCTCTGGCAAAAATATTTTCCGATTTGTATAAAGGAGAAGAAGAGGAGTTCACCCGCATTAAGCCACGGGATGGATTTTCCATGTACAACCCCCCTAGCTGGGTGAGTTGTTATCCTTTACTCAACTCTGTTCATTCCCGCATTCTGTCATCACGGATATTAACCTTGCTAATTCATAGCAGGAACTATGAAAATCCATGAGGGAGGTCCACAGCCCGCCTCCACAGCCAGAGGACC
This sequence comes from Triticum aestivum, assembly GCF_018294505.1. Taxonomy (NCBI): domain Eukaryota; kingdom Viridiplantae; phylum Streptophyta; class Magnoliopsida; order Poales; family Poaceae; genus Triticum; species Triticum aestivum. The sequence goes on along the minus strand of NC_057795.1, from coordinate 157,639,995 downwards.
ATGACCGGGCCCTTGACCCCGGACTTGAAGAAGATCCGGACATATTTGTGGAGCTCGTCGGCAGGACGTTTTACCAGTTAAGCTGTGGTGGTGCCTAGGTGGATATCATAGCTGATTATCCAGGCCTACTCCCCCGCATCACATGGAAGTAAAACCGGAGTCCTATCTTCCGAGAAGGATCCCGTCTTTGCGCCTTACCCACCACACATGTATTGCGTTTTACAGGGAAGGCCATCGGGGCGCCGTGCCGAACCCGGGGTGATTCGCTAACAAGGGGCACTGAAGCCGGGTAGGCTTAAAAGGAAGGCGGTCAGGACCGAGATGTCGCCGCAGAGGTATGATTAAAAACCTGCTCCATGATTATCGTCTTTAAAATATAACAATGTCCATGGTCCCCTGGCAGAAAAAGCGCTCGCCGGACTGTGTCTGGGGAGCCTGCCGGCCACGCCTCCACTAGCCGGACTCCAGACCCGGACTCAGGGGCGGAGGCTAACGCGGGGACAACACCGGACGGTCCTCCTATAGAGGGCGCAGATAGAATATCCGCTACAAATTCCGAAGTGGAGAGCGCCATGAATCACAGGCGCCGACGGGCCGTACTCCACGACCCTAATTTCTCCGAAGAGGCGTTCAATGCTTTCAACTCAGGAGATGCGTACATCTGAGCTTCTCAAGGTGGTCTTGCTAGAGCCACGGACCAGTATTTAAAGGATATATGGGTAAGAAAATATGATAACTATGTATATCAGTAGCCCCTGAGACTTGAAACAGTTGGCACAACTGATTTAAGGATCATTGTATGCATAGGTTCTTATAGAGAAGAACACCCATTTGTCCCGAGAGCTGGAGGAGTGCAAAGCCCAGCTAAGGGCCGCAGTTGCCAGAATGGAGGAATCTAAGAAGGCCTCATATGGTAATACTTGTCTCAAAAGAATGTAATTACGTGTACCAGTTAGTATTCGGCATGCTTGTGAATCTAACAATAGATTCCGTAGATAATCCCAGAGGGAATCCGGGGATCGTACAAGAGGATGAGCAACCAGCTAAACGACAGCTAGAGGCTAGCGAGTGTGTGCTTACGTGGGTTAGGTGGGAGAAAAACGATGTCCAAGATGCCAATACCCGGCTGGGCGTTGAATTAAAAGATGTTCGGGCCCAGCTCGCTGACTCCGTGAAGGAGAATAAGAGGCTCCGACGCGTCATTTTTAGTAAGTGCTTGAACGAATTTTTATACAGTACGGCAAAGAAACAGGCTAACAGAGTTGTGTCTGTAGGTATGCTGACATGTCGTTCCGAAGAGGAGATGCCCGGATCCATAGGCGATCTTCTGCAAGAGCTCTCACAATTGCACGAACAAGTTTGGCAGGTGATGCAGGGTATTGCCCAGGCCTTGTGGCCATCCGCCTCCCTGCCAGGAGGCATGGGGGAGCTTGTAGAGATGCTCAAGGGAGCATGGCGGCGCTTCTGATAATGGAAGATATCGGCCTGCCGACAAGGTGCGAGGGAAGCCTGGGCCATGGTGGACATGCGGTACACCAAGGTTGACCCGAATCACATGGCCGAGGTCGGACCTGTAGGGTCAGATGGGAAAGAGATCCCCATTAGTCTGGTATATGACCTGGTAGGATTAGCCGCAAAGTATTCCCAATAGGATTATAGGCTAGACAGCCTGTTGGATGGTATAGAAGAAGAATTTAGCCAGTCTAAGTGACTGTGTACTTCAAATGACATATTTTGTCCCTAACCGGATTGTAAATCATTTGTCATGGCGGACCTTTTTGCTTCAACCTCCAGACCCGACAGTCCAGAGTGTATTCGAATACCCGCTCAGTTATGTAAACCGGGGTACACATGGAAACCAGGCATAGGGGTCATAAGTGTTTGAACAGACAAGTACCCAACTAGTTATGTTATATTACATGGATAGTAAGAAACATCTTCTAGGGAGAATAGTTCCGTTAAGGGTTTCTTTCCCTGGGTATGCATGCATTAATGCGCATGTCTGAACTGCAAACAGAGACACAGGATATGAAACATCTGGGGGTTTATATTGTAAATATGTAAGAAACATCTTTTGTTCACCGACCGAATATTCCCTTAAGAACGCTAGCTTTTGGCTTCACCCAGTCTGAGGTAAACGTCCGGCTGACCCGGCAGTAACAATTGCAGAGGTGCTCCCCTTATGCCCTAGCCGAACTAACAGGAACGTAGGGCATAAACATAGGAGCCAGGCAACCCAGCTTGGCCAAAACTTAAGTCATATCGATGCATATAATGGCGAAAAAAGGGTACACATGAAAAAAGGACACATATGTAGTGGGCATAAAGCCCAGGAGATAATTATATTAAGCTTCTGTGTAAGAAGCCCCTAGGTATAATGAGTGCACGTAGCGCATCAAGGTTGTGTAGTCAAGGCACACTTGAAGCCTTTAAGGCCATAAAAAAGAAAGAAGGAAAGAGAAAAAGAAGATATATCTTTAAAAAAGAAAGGCGGAGGTAAGGAAACGAACACAGTGTTCGGCACTAGGCGTAGAATCTTTGGAGTCTGGCCACGTTCCATGGGTTTGGCTCGAGTCAATTATCGGATGCATCACGCAGACGGTACGCTTCTCCAGCGAAAACTTTATCAATGATGAAGGGCCCTCCCACTTGGGCTTGTTCTTGTCCTTTTTCTTCTCCGGTAGGCGTAGAACTAGTTCGCCAAGATTATAAGTTTTGGCCCATACTTCTTTGCTTTGATACCTTCGAGCCTGTTGCTGATAGAATGCGAAACGGGCTTTTGCGATGTCACGCTCCTCCTCCATGGCATCTAAACCGTCATGCCGATCAAGCTTGGCTTTTCTCTCTTCGTACATACGCACTCGAGGTGAGTCACGAATGATGTCGCAGGGCAATACCGCCTCTGCACCGTACACCATAAAAATGGTGTGTATCCGGTAGTGCGATTCGGCGTGGTCCGCAGCCCCCATACTACGGAGTCGAGCTCCTCGACCCAGTGCAAATCTGATTCCTTCCAGGATCGCACTAGTCTGGGTTTGATGCCGCTCATAATAAGACCATTTGCTCATTCGACTTGACCATTTGTTTGGGGGTGATAGACGAAGGCGTAATCGAGCTTAATGCCCATGTTGCCGCACCAAGTTTTCACCTCATCGGCTGTGAAGTTGGAGCCATTATCGGTGATGATGCTGTGGGGGACACCGTAACGGTGTACGACCCCTGATATGAAGTCTATCACTGGTCCGGATTCGACCGTTTTAAATGGTTTGGCTTCTATCCATTTGGTGAATTTATCCACCATGACCAACAAGTATTTTTTCTTATGGCTTCCTCCTTTAAGGGGTCCAGCCATATTGAGCCCCCAGACCGCAAAGGGCCAAGTTATGGGGATTGTTTGGAGAGCGGTAGGTGGCATATGGCTTTGATTTGAGAAAAGCTGGCAACCGACGCAATGTTGGACAAGGTCCTGTGCGTCTGCTCGAGCTGTCGGCCAGTAGAAACCTGTACGGAAGGCCTAGTTTACAAGGGCCCGAGCTGCGGCGTGGTGGCCGCCGAGTCCAGCATGAATTTTGGCCAAGAGTTGTCGCCCTTCCTCTTCGGAGATGCACCTTTGGAGCACTCTGGTCGCGCTTTTCTTATAAAGCTCTCCCTCGTGGACCTTGAAGGCTTTAGAATGCCGCACAATGCAACATGCCTCGTTTTGGTCCTCGGGGAGTTCTTGCCTATTTAAGTAGGCTAAGAAGGATTCTATCCACGGGGTAATGACAACCATGATCGCGTGGGCAGAAGGTGTTATTTCGGTGGCAGAGCCCCCGATTATGTCGGTGTGTTCGGTATCTGGGGTTGTGGTCGGATCCGGACTGGTATTGCCGGTCTCCCCTTGCCACACCACGGATGGCTTGAATAGCCTTTCCAAGAAGATATTAGGCGGGACGGGATCGCGCTTAGCACCGATGCGAGCGAGGATATCCGCCGCTTGATTGTTTTCTTGGACCACATGATGGAATTCGAGCCCCTCAAATCGAGCTGATATTTTGAGGATCGCATTGTGGTAAGCCGCCATTTTCGGGTCCTTGGCGTCAAAGTCTTCATTTATTTCAGATATTGCAAGGTTCGAATCCCCCGCACCTCGAGGCGTTGAATGCCCATGGAGACCGCCATCCGAAGACCGTGCAACAGAGCCTCGTATTCGGCTACATTGTTGGAGTCTGTGTATAGTATTTGTAGTACATATTGGACTGTATCTCCGGTGGGGGATGTCAGGACAACGCCCGCTCCCAGACCAGCCAGCATCTTAGAGCCGTCAAAGTGCATGATCCAATTGGAGTACGCGCCGTACTCTTTAGGGAGTTCGGCTTCTGTCCATTCGGCGACGAAGTTAGCCAGTACTTGCAACTTAATGGCTCGCCGTAGTTTATATATGATGTCGAATGGGAGGAGCTCGATAGCCCACTTAGCAATCCGGCCCATGGCGTCGCGGTTATTTATTATGTTGTTAAGTGGTACTTCGGAGGCCACCGTGATTGAACACTCTTGAAAGTAGTGTCGTAGTTTCCGGGATGCCATGAAGACCGCGTATGCTATCTTTTGATAATGTGGGTACCGTGACTTGCACGGAGTGAGGACATTGGATATGTAGTATACCGGCTTTTGAAGCGGGAACTTATGTCCATCCTCCTCTCGTTCAACAACGAGCACTGTGCTTACAACATGGTGTGTTGCAGCTATATATAACAGCATGGGTTCGCTGATGTTTGGTACGACCAGGATTGGATTGCTAGCCAAGAGGGCCTTTATTTCTTCCAGTCCGGCCATAGCCGCCTCCGTCCACTCTAAGTGTTCAGTGCGTCAAAGAAGGTGATAGAGAGGTAGTGCCTTTTCTCCCAATCGGGAGATAAAGCGGCTTAAGGCAGCCACACATCTAGTTAACTTCTGGATTTGCTTGAGGTGTGTTGGGGTAGCCAACTGTGACAGAGCTTGGATTTTAGCCGGATTTGCTTCAATTCCTCTATTGGAAACTATGAAGCCCAGGAGCTTTCCAGCAGGAACACCGAAAACACATTTTTCCGGATTGAGCTTGATGTCATATGTCCGAAGATTGTCGAACGTAAGCCTCAAGTCATCTATTAAAGATTCAATGTGTCTGGTCTTGATGACCATGTTGTCTGCCTCAACTATTTTGCCGATTTGTTTCTCCAGGCATGTCTGAATCATGCATTCATAGGTTGCACCAGCATTTTTGAGCCCGAAAGGCATGGTGTTAAAACAGAAGGGGCCGTATGGTGTGATGAATGTCGTTGCGGCTTGATCGGATTCCGCCATCTTGATTTGATGGTATCCAGATTATGCGTCGAGGAAGCACAATGAGTCGTGTCCTGCGGTGGTGTCGATGATTTGATCAATGCGGGGGAGAGGGAAGGGATCCTTGGGGCAAGCCTTAGTGAGGTCCTTGAAATCGACACATAGGCGCCAGGATTTGTCCTTCTTTGGTACCATTACCAGTTCTGCTAGGCAGTCCAGGTGTTTTATTTCTCTGATGAATCCGGCTTCAAGTAACTTGGCTAGCTCCTCTCCCATGGCTTGTCGTTTGGGTTCTGAAAAGCGTTGAAGAGTCTGTTTGACTGGCTTGTATCCCTTCAGTATGTTTAGGCTATGCTCGGCCAGCCTGTGTGGGATACCTGGCATGTCTGAAGGATGCCAGGCGAAGATGTCCCAATTCTCGCGTAGGAACTCTCGTATTGCGGCATCTATTGTGGGGTTTAGCTGTGCCCTGATGGATGTTGTTTTTGTAGAGTCCGTTGGGTGGACTTGGAATTTGACTATTTCATCCGCTGGTTTGAAAGAGGTGGACTTGGATCGTTTGTCGAGTATCACGTCATCCCTGTCCACTGTGGAGCGCATCACGGTTAGTTCTTCGGCCACGAGGGCTTCAGATAATGCCTCAAGGGCCAGGGCGGCAGTTTTGTTTTCGACGCGGAGTGCGACATCCGGATCACTGGCTAGAGAGATGATTCCATTGGGCCCGGGCATCTTGAGCTTCATGTACCCGTAATGGGGTATAGCTTGGAAGCTCGTGAATGCCTCCCGCCCTAAAAGGGCGTGGTATCCGCTACTGAACGGGGCCACTTGGAATGTGATTTCTTCGGACCAGTAATTCTGCGGTGTGCCGAATACCACATCTAGTGTGATATTTCCCACGCATCGTGCCTCCTGACTAGGGATAATTCCCCTGAATGTCGTGCTGCTTTGCTCAATGCGGCTCTTGTCTATTTCCATTTTGTTGAGAGTTTCCTCATAGATGAGTTTTAATCCGCTGCCACCATCCATGAGCACTTTAGTAAGCTGGAAGCCGTCCACAATTGGACTAAGGACCAAAGCGGCTGGTGCTCGGACTGTTCGGAATTGAGGTTTGTCACTGGCATTGAAGGTTATGGCCGTGTCGTTCCATGGATTTATTGCTGCAATGTGGCAGACTTCTGCGAGGCTGCGGAGTGCTTGCTTGCGCTTGTTATTTGAGGCGAAAGTCTCGAAGACTGTCAATATTGTTTGTTATTTTCTGCGGGATGGTGCTCTGCGGTATTGTTGATGAGGAGATCCTCGCCGCTCTTGGCCACCTGTCGGAGTATCCAACATGCTCTAAGGCTGTATGTTGGTATGGTATCCGGTGTTGTGTGAATTTTGTATTGCCCATTGAGCCATCCCTCCAATATAGTTCCATGCTGTGTAGTGGGATTTGGTTTCTTTGTAATTGGATCGGGTGAGTTGCGAGAGTGCACCCTTTTAGTTCGGATGAGGGGTTTAGTGCGAGCCGGAGGATCCCAGAATTTTGCTTGGGTTTTCCAAGCGCTTTCCATCGCATAGTACTTTTGTACTATGACCGCCAAGTCAGTGAAGTGTTCTATATCACGGCGACTTATGGCGTTGAGGATTCCCTTGTCCGTGCAGTTTTTGCAAAAGAATGAGATTGCGTCTTCCTCACGACAGTCCTTGACCTTGTTCAATACAAGGAGGAATCTGGCCCAAAAGTGATGTACTGTCTCTTGGGGCTCTTGTCTAATGTAGGAAAGATCACTTGTATCTGGGTGGGTGGGTAGATTTAAGTCCAAACCCTGACCCGATCTGAGACCCAGGAGCAAAGGAGCCTCCGAACTTAGCAGTTCGGGTTCCGGGATGTCGTCCAATTTTTCTGGCCTATTGTCCGATTCTAAGTTCGGAGCCTGGGTCATGTCCTCCCGTAGATGGGTATCCGTCTCGAAGAGCTCGAGAATCCGAACATAGTTCGTCCTCAAAATAGAGGAAGAATCGCTGCATTGCTCCTTCATCACCGCTATCTGATGGGTGACCGGCAGAGAGTTAATCTCCCTTTGATCGGGTTTAAGCCCAATCCGATCATAGTCCATGGTGACTCGCAAGGCGGCGATGCGATCCAAGAGCTCGTTCAAGGAGGAGAGCACCATTGGATCCATCTTCTCAGTGAATACCGAGCTGACGTGGAGGCTATTTTTGATGACCTGAGAAGTCATCGTCGGCGCGGCGGCCGAACGGGCGGTCATGATGAAGCCGCCTAGTCGGAGAGTTTGGCCTAAATCCAGGGCTCCCCCATAGGTGATGTTGTCCTTGATAACAAGGCGAGCCATCAAGCCTTACCGTGACGGCACAGTGGAACTCTCAATGAAAGCACCAATGTCGGTGTCAAAACCGGCAGATCTCGGGTAGGGGTTCCCGAACTGTGCGTCTAAGGCTAATGGTAACAGGAGGCGGGGGACACAATGTTTACCCAGGTTCGGGCCCTCTCGATGAAGGTAATACCCTACTTCCTGCTTGATTGATCTTGATGATATGAGTATTACAAGAGTTGATCTACCACGATATCGTAGAGGCTAAACCCTAGAAGCTAGCTTATGATTATGATTGTTGTTGTCCTACGGACTAAACTCTCCGGTTTATATAGATACTGGAGGGGGCTAGGGTTACACAGAGTTGTCTAGAGAGAAGGAGATCTACATATCTGAATTGCCAAGCTTGCCTTCCACGCAAAGGAGAGTCCCACCCGGACACGGGACAAAGTCTTCATTCTTGTATCTTCATAGTCCAACAGTCCGACACAAGTACATAGTACGGCTGTCCGAGGACCCCCTAATCCAGGACTCCCTCAGGCCCCTCTTTGTCGGGGCAACGACATCTTCGTCTTTAGAGTCACTTCCCATGTCAGCATCTTCACCAGTGTACTTTCTTCCTTCCTCAGCTCAGGCACATCTGTCGGCCAGAACATACAGTTCGGCAACATCTGCAACCTTGTTCATCGCCGTCTCTTCACACATCTTACGATTGCGCATGTTCTGATGGAACGCGCTGATGACAGCGGCAGGATGAACATCAGTGATGTTGTACTGCACACGGCTAAATCTCTGTATGTACTTGCTCAAGCATTCGCCGTCCCTCTGAGGGATCACATGCAAATCGCTTACCTATCCAGGAGCTACATGGCCGCCTGTGAAGGCACCAACAAACTCATGGCACAGATCGGGATGGAATCTATCGGCAAATGAATCAACCATGACCTGAGGTTGGGCTTGAGTGCCAACAGGAAATAGTTGGCAAGTACCTTGTCGTCTCGTGCTCCAGCAGCTTGCATCGCGATGTTGTAAACGCTCAGGAACTCAGACGGATGGGTCTTGCAATCGTACTTCTTCGGGACCTCCGGTTTGAACACGTGGGTGTTGGGCCACTGGAACTGCCGCAGCTCATGGGTGAACACAGGGCAAGTTACTGCATAGGGCAAGTCCTAGCGTCCCCCGGCGCAGGCCTGTACGCAGTAGGCCCAGACGCCTATCAGATTGGTGACGTGCCTCCCACCGCCGCTCAATAGTGGTCCGGGCGTCTTCCTTGAACCGTTCTTGAAGAACTTGATGTTGGTCGCAACGTGCCCATGGGTCAGACGACGCCATGGACACGTTGTCATAGGCGTCAACCCGACGGGCTGGCCGCAGTGGAGAGGAGTGCACCGTGGTTGTGGCGCCTCCAACCCTTCCACTGCCTATACACGCCGTCTCGTTGGTCCGGCACCGCAAGGGGCTAGCTTCCCGATGGCCATCCCTGTTGGCATGGCCAATAAGGCTTTGGATGGCATCACTCCACTCTTCTTGCTTCTCCAAGGCGGGAGGAAAGTCGAGGTGTAGTTGCGCCCGCGCCAATGCTTCTGCTCGTGTGGGTGGTAGCGACAGGTGCAAGGAATGGGAGGAACTCAGACTTCTAACCATGTTAGAAGGAGTCCCATCATGATTCTACGGCCGCGCACCCTTTTCGCCAGCATCATGGCATGCCTGTCGGCCCTGCGTCGTCTTGAGAGTGACGCTGAGGGCTTTTGCCGCGGCGACGTCCGGGGTCTTCAACATCGCGACGCTGTTCATCGCGCATGAGCTGAGAGGACCGCGGCGCGTGCACTGGCAGGGTCGTCTTCCTTCCCTTGGAGGTCCCCGCGCCACCCGAAGGTAGCGCAGCCCCATCCTTGGGCGCGGTGGCATCCGGACAGTCGTCGCCGCTGCAGACGACGCCGCTCGCCTGGCTTCTCGTATCTGGGTGACATGGACGGTCTTGATCTCCTCCACCACTGGTATCTGCCACATCGCCCGTCCGTACGGGCACGGGCGGAGTGGCTCCGGACGGGCCGATTGTCGGTGTCAAAACCGGCGGATCTCGGGTAGGGGGTCCCGAACTGTGCGTCCAAGGCTAGTGGTAACAGGAGGCGGGGGACAGTAACAGGAGGCGGGGGACACAATGTTTACCTAGGTTCGGGCCACAATGGATGTAATACCCTACTTCCTGCTTGATTGATCTTGATGAATATGAGTATTACAAGAGTTGATCTACCACGAGAACATAATAGCTAAACCCTAGAAGTCTAGCCTATGAGGTTATGATTGTTGTGGCTAAACCCTAAAAGTCTAAACCCTCCGGTTTATATAGACATCGGGAGGGGATAGGGTTGTACAAAGTCGGTTACAGAGAAAGGAATCTACATATCCAAATCGCCAAGCTTGCCTTCCATGCAAAGGAGAGTCCCATCCGGACATGGGACGAAGTCTTCTATCCTGTATCTTCATAGTCCAACAGTCCGGCCAAAGTATATAATTCGGTTGTCCGAGGACCCCTTAGTCCAGGACTCCCTCGGTAGCTCCTGAACTAGGCTTCAATGACGATGAGTCCGGCGCGTAGATTGTCTTCGACATTGCAAGGCGGGTTCCTTCTCCGAATACTCCAACATAGCCTTCCGAACATAGAAAACGTGTCCGGCTCTGTGCTACGTCTCGAGCTTGCATTGGTTTTCCCCGAAGAGGAGAGGATGATGCAGCACAGTAGCGTAAGTATTTCCCTTAGTTTTTGAGAACCAAGGTATCAATCCAGTAGGAGGTCACACGCAAGTCCCTCGTACCTGCACAACACGATAGCAACTCGAAACCAACGCTTAGGGGTTGTCAATCCCTTCACGTTCACTTACGAGAGTGAGATCTGATAGAGATAATATTTTTGGTATTTTTGATAGATAGATGCAAAGTAAAAGGTAAAGGTAAAGTAAAAACAAAGCAAGTAATTAAAGTGATATAGATTGATATGATGAGAATAGACCCGGGGGCCATAGGTTTCACTAGTGGCTTCTCTCGAGAGCATAAGTATTCTATGGTGGGTGAACAAATTACTGTTGAGCAATTGACAGAACTGAGCATAGTTATGAGTATATCTAGGCAATGGTCATGTATATAGGCATCACGTCCGAGACAAGTAGATCAAAACGATTCTGCATCTACTACTATTACTCCACAAATCGACCGCTATCCAGCATGCATCTAGAGTATTAAGTAAAAACAGAGTAACGCCTTAAGCAAGATGACATGATGTAGAGGGATAAACTCATGCAATATGATAAAAACCCCATCTTGTTATCCTCGATGGCAACAATACAATACGTGCCTTGCAACTCTTTCTGTCACTGAGTAAGGACACCGCAAGATTGAACCCAAAGCCATGCACTTCTCCCATTGCAAGAACTACCAATCTAGTTGGCCAAACCAAAAGGATAATTCGAAGAGACTTGCAAAGATAACTCAATCATACATAAAAGAATTCAGAGAAGAATCAAATATTTTCCATAGATAATACTGGATCATAAACCCACAATTCATCGGTCTCAACAAACACACCGCAAAAAGAAGATTACATCGAATAGATCTCCACAAGAGAGGGGGAGAACATTGTATTGAGATCCAAAAAGAGAGAAGAAGCCATCTAGCTACTAGCTATAGACCCGAAGGTCTGAAGTAAACTACTCACACTTCATCGGAGGGGCCATGGTGATGACGTAGAAGCCCTCCGTGGTGGATGCCCCCTCCGGCTGAGCTCCGGAACAAGCCCCAAGATGGGATCTCGTGGATACAGAAGGTTGCGGCGGTGGAATTAGGTTTTTGGCTCTCCTGGGATCATACGGGGATACGTAGGTATATATAGGAGGAAGGAGTACGTCGGTGGAGCTCCGAGGGGCCCATGAGGTAGGGGGTGTGCCCAGGGGGGAGGGGCGCGCCCTCCATCCTCGTGACTGCCTCGTGGCTTTCTTGACGGACGGTCCAAGTCTCCTGGATCTTATCTGATGAGAAAATCACGTTCCCGAAGGTTTCATTCCGTTTGGACTTTGTTTGATATTCTGTTTCTTCGAAACACTGAAAAGGGCAAAAAACAGCAATTCTGGGCTGGGCCTCCGGTTAATAGGTTAGTCCCAAAAATAATATAAAAGTGGAAAATAAAGCCCAATATAGTCCAAAACAGTAGATAAAGTAGCATGGAGCAATCAAAAATTATAGATACGTTGGAGACGTATCAAGCATCCCCAAGCTTAATTCCTACTCGTCCTCGAGTAGGTAAATGATAAAAAAGAATTTTTGATGCGGAGTGATACTTTGGCATAATTTCAATGTAAATCTTCTTAATTGTGATATGAATACTCAGATCCGAAAGATTCAAGACAAAAGTTCATATTGACAAAGAAATAATAATACTTCAAGCATACTAATCAAAGCAATCATGTCTTCTCAAAATTACATGGCAAAAGAAAGTTTATCCCTACAAAATTATATAGTTAGGCTATGCTTCATTTTCGTCACACAAAGATGTTCCCAACTTCTATACCACCGATGACAAGCCAAGCAATTGTTTCATACTTAAATAATCTCAAACTTTTTCAACCTTCACGCAATACATGAGCGTGAGCCATGGATATAGCACTATGGGTGGAATAGAATATGATGATGTGGATTGTGTGGAGAAGACAAAAAGGAGAAAGTCTCACGTTGACGAGGCTAATCAACGGGCTATGGAGATGCCCATCAATTGATGTCAACATGAGGAGTAGGGATTGCCATGCAACGGATGCACTAGAGCTATGAATGCTCAACAAAAGAAAACTAGTGGGTGTGCATCCAACTTGCTTGCTCACGAAGACCTAGGACATTTGAGGAAGCCCATCATAGGAATATACAAGCCAAGTTCTATAATGAAAAATTCCCACCACTATAGAAAGACAACTTATGAGACTCACTACATGAAGAATAAGGTGCTACTTTGAAGCACAATATATGAGACTCACTACATGAAGAACAAGGTGCTACTTTGAAGCACAAGTGTGGAAAAAGATATAGTAGCATTGCCCTTTTTTATTTTCTTTTTTTTGGGCCTTTCCTTTTTTTGCCTTTCTTTTTTTTGGGCCTTTCCTTTTTTGGGCCTTTCTCTTTTTTTGGGGCAATGCTCTAATAATGATGATCATCACACTTCTATTGATTACAACATAAGGATTACAACTCGAAACTTAGAACAAGATATGACTCTATATGAATGCCTCCAGCGGTGTACCGGGATGGTGCAATGAATCAAGAGTGACATGTATGGAAAATAATGCATGGTGGCTTTGCCACAAATACGATGTCAACTACAAGATCATGCAATGGCAATATGACAAAAGTAATACATGTCACGATGATGATGATGGAAGTTGCATGGCAATATATCTCGGAATGGCTATGGAAATGCCATAATAGGTAGGTATGGTGGCTGTTTTGAGGAAGATATAAGGAGGTTTATGTGTGGTAGAGCATATCGTATCACGGGGTTCGGATGCACCGGCGATGTTTGCACCAACTCTCAATGTGAGAAAGGGCAATGCACGGTACCGAAGAGGCTAGCAATGACGGAAAGGTAAAAGTGCGTATAATCCATGGACTCAACATTACTCAAAAGAACTCATATACTTGTTGCAAAAATTTAGAAGTCATCAAAAATTCAAATACTACGCGCATGCTCCTAGGGGGATAGATTGGTAGGAAAAGACCATCGCTCGTCCCCGACCGCCACTCATAAGGATGCACAAGCCAGGTACACTTCATGTTTCAAATTTGTTACATAACTTTAACCATACGTGCATGCTACGGGATTTGCAAACTTCAACACAAGAATTTCTCAAATTCATAATCACCCAACTAGCACGACTATGATATTATCACCTCCATATCTCAAAACAATTATCAAGCATCAAACTTATCTTAGTATTCAACGCACTCAAAAGAAAGTTTCACATATCTTGAATACCAAGTATATTAACATTAAGCAAATTACCATGCTCTTAATGACTCTCAAAATAATATAAGTTAAGCATGAGAGATCAAGTTTCTTTAAAACAAATCCACCACCGTGCTCAAAAAGATCTAAGTGAAGCACTAGAGCAAAAAATTATCACGCTCAAAAGATATAAGTGAAGCACATAGAGTATTCTAACAAATTTCAATTCATGAATGGCTCTCTCAAAAGGTGTGTACATCAAGGATGATTGTGGTAGACTAACAAGCAAAGACACAAATAATACAAGACGCTCCAAGCAAAACACATATCATGTTGGTGAATAAAAATATAGCTCCAAGTAAATTACCGATGGAAGTGGACGAAAGAGGGGATGCCTTCCGGGGCATCCCCAAGCTTTGACTTTTTGGTGTCCTTGGATTATCTTGGGGGTGCCATGGGAATCCCCAAGCTTAGGCTCTTTCCACTCCTTGTTCCATAATCCATCAAAAGAATTCACCCTAAACTTGAAAACTTCACAACACAAAACTCAACAGAAATCTCGTGAGCTCCGTTAGAGAAAGAAAACAAAAGACTACTTCAAGGTACTGTAATGAACTCATTCCTTATTTATATTCATGTTAAACTTACTGTATTCCAACTTCTCTATGGTTTATAAACTAATTTACTAGCCATAGATTCATCAAAATAAGCAAACAACACACAAAAAACAGAATCTGTCAAAAACATAACAGTCCGTAGTAATCTGTAAGTAACGCAAACTTCTGGAACTCTAACAATTCTACCAAAATAGGAAGTCCTGGACAATTTGTTTATTGATCAGCAGCAAAAAGAATCAACGCAAAAGCACTCTCCAATAAAACATGGCAGCTAATCTCGTGAGCCCTAAAGTTTCTGTTTTTCAGCAGAATCAAATCAACTATCATCGTAGGTTATCCTATAGGTCCTACTTGGCACAAACACTAATTGAAACATAAAACCACATACAAACAGAATGTAGATGGATTATTTATTCCTAAACAGAAGCAAAAACACAAAATAAAATTGGGTTGCCTCCCAACAAGCGCTATCGTTTAACGCCCTTAGCTAGGCATAAAAGCAAGGATAGATCTAGGTCGTGCCGTAATAATAAGATAGATCTTGAAAGCTCATCTCGTATTCCCTACATTCGGCAGCAAGTTTCCTTTGAGGCAAGCAAAAATAATCAAAAGGGCTAAATTTAGCGGGGAAAAAATCCCCAAGATCAATCACGGGAGGAACGGGTTCCTCCCTTGGCCCTTCATAGTGCACAAATATTTCATCACTGAAAGCATTCTTTTGGCAAAATCTTGTGAGCTTGTACTCGAGAGAGTATCCTAGCTCATTATTTCTAAGGGCAAAATCATTATTAAGCTCATTAATGCAATCAACCAAGACATCGATTGGGACCTTTTTTCTAAGATTTTCATTGAAAGCGACATAGTCCGAAGATTGAAAACGTCTAATTTCCTCTTGATCATAGAGGATTGCTTCTATGGGTGGACGACCGGCGTCCACCCTATAGTGCGAAAAGATTTCTTTGGCTTCTCTTATGATAAATCTAAATTCATGAGCCAAAAAGATAGTAACAACGCGCTTAATAGAAGAGTGCTCAATATTAGAGAATTCTAAGAAATTTCTCTGTATGCAAGGGTGCATATGCATAAATTGCCTTTCAAGTTCAACCACAAGCATAGCTATAGCATCCGCGAGGCTACTAGTTCTATGAAGAATAGAACAGCCCATGGAAGGTAAAGCACCGGCACAAGTAAAGAAATCTTGAATAACGCCTTTGCCAATAATGTTACCACTATCGATTCGAAACTTTTTGGTATGCAAGATAGGAGGTTCATCGGCCGGAGCCTCGCGATTTTCTGTATTATCATTGTTGTCCATATCGACGATAATCTCCCCAATTTCAGACATAGCGGCAGAAAAAGCAAGGCGGAAGAAAGCGAACAAAAGGGAAAGGAGGAGGAGATTGGGAAAGAGAGGGCGAATAAAACGGCAAGGGTGAAGTGGGGGAGAGGAAAACGAGAGGCAAATGGCAACTAATGTAATGCGAGAGATAGGGATTGTGATGTTGACTTTTGCATAAGCCTCCCCGGCAACAGCGCCAGAAATTCTTCTTGCTACGTCTCGAGCTTGCGTTGTTTTTCCCCAAAGAGGAGAGGATGACGCAGCACAGTAGCATAAGTATTTCCCTCACTTTTTGAGAACCAAGGTATCAATCTAGTAGGAGGTCACGCACAAGTCCCTCGTACCTGCACAACACGATAGCAACTCGCAACCAATGCTTAGGGGTTGTCAATCCCTTCACGGTCACTTACGAGAGTGAGATCTGATAGAGATAATATTTTTGGTATTTTTGATAGATAGATGAAAAGTAAAAGGTAAAGGTAAAGTAAAAACAAAGGAAGTAAATAAAGTGATATAGATTGATATGATGAGAATAGACCCGGGGGCCATAGATCTCACTAGTGGCTTCTCTCGAGAGCATAAGTATTCTACGGTGGGTGAACAAATTACTGTTGAGCAATTGACAGAATTGAGCATAGTTATGAGTATACCTAGGCAATGATCATGTATATAGGCATCACGTCCGAGACAAGTAGATCGAAACGATTCTGCATCTACTACTATTACTCCACTCATCGACCGCTATCCAGCATGCATCTAGAGTATTAAGTAAAAACAGAGTAACTCCTTAAGCAAGATGACATGATGTAGAGGGATAAATTCATGCAATATGATAAAAACCCCATCTTGTTATCCTCGATGGCAACAATACAATACGTGCCTTGCAACTCTTTCTGTCACTGAGTAAGGACACCGCAAGATTGAACCCAAAGCCATGCACTTCTCCCATTGCAAGAACTACCAATCTAGTTGGCCAAACCAAACGGATAATTCGAAGAGACTTGCAAAGATAACTCAATCATACATAAAAGAATTCGGAGAAGAATCAAATATTTTCCATAGATAATACTGGATCATAAACCCACAGTTCATCGGTCTCAACAAACACACCGCAAAAAGAAGATTACATCGAATAGATCTCCACAAGAGAGGGGGAGAACATTGTATTGAGATCCAAAAAGAGAGAAGAAGCCATCTAGCTACTAGCTATAGACCCGAAGGTCTGAAGTAAACTACTCACACTTCATCGGAGGGGCCATGGTGATGACGTAGAAGCCCTCCGTGGTGGATGCCCCCTCCGGCTGAGCTCCGGAACAAGCCCCAAGATGGGATCTCATGGATACAGAAGGTTGCGGCGGTGGAATTAGGTTTTTGGCTCTCCTGGGATCATACGGGGATACGTAGGTATATATAGGAGGAAGGAGTACGTCGGTGGAGCTCTGAGGGGCCCACGAGGTAGGGGGCGCGCCCAGGGGGGAGGGGCGCGCCCTCCACCCTCATGACCGCCTCGTGGCTTTCTTGACGGAGGGTCCAAGTCTCCTGGATCTTATCTGATAAGAAAATCACGTTCCCGAAGGTTTCATTCCGTTTGGACTTCGTTTGATATTCTGTTTCTTCGAAACACTGAAAAGGGCAAAAAAACAGCAATTCTGGGTTGGGCCTCCAGTTAATAGGTTAGTCCCAAAAATAATATAAAAGTGGAAAATAAAGCCCAATATAGTCCAAAACAGTAGATAAAGTAGCATGGAGCAATAAAAAATTATAGATACGTTGGAGACGTATCACTCTGCAAAACAAGTACCACACACAACCGTAGAGAGTATAATATTTCACGAGTTCAATCCGCTGACAACTTTCTGCAGCGCGACATCACGCCACTGCCCGGTCATTATTCGAACTGTTTTTTAGCCTGCCCCTCCATACTTCGAGGGGCGGTTTCACTGGCACGTCTTGCCGAAGGAGAGATCGTGTCCCCTTATCACGGGATTCTCATCAATACGGGCATGGGTAACCCAACCATGCCATCTGCACGGCGCTTGGGGAATAGGCGAATTTTAAGGCGAGCAGGGAGGCACATGACTTTTATTACCTTTATAAAGGGATAAGGATTCATGCTTGTCACACCCACGCCTTCTCCTTCCTCTGCCCATCCATTCTCGAGCTCCAGCGCCCAAGCTCTCGCCTTCTCCGCCCAAAAAAGCACTCCAATCATGTCCGGATCCGAAGCTGGAGGCAAGTGGATGGCCTCCTCCGTCAAGAAGAAGGACATCAAGGAGCTCTGGGAGGCCGAGTACCTGGCCAACGAAATCGTTCACCGACTTCCGGCCAAGGGACAGATCGTCCCTACCCCAGAGCCCCATGAGAGGGTTGTGTTCCTCACACACTTCGTCCGCGGGCTGGGATTCCCTATCCACCTGTTTGTCCATGGACTGATGTTTTACTACGGGTTGGACTTCCATGATTTGGCCCCAAACTCTATCCTCAACATCTCGGCATTTATTGTCGTGTGCGAGGCCTTCCTCCGCATCCCACCTCACTTTGGACTATGGCTGAAGACCTTCAATGTGAAGCCGAAGGTGGTGAGCGGCCAACAAGCAGAGTGCAGAGGCGCCATGGTGGGCAAGATGCCCAATGTCACCTGGCCCGAAGGCTCCTTTGTGGAGACTGTCAAAGGGTGGCAGTCGGGGTGGTTCTACATCACCGAGCCATGCGACACCAACTGGGAGGCGGCCGCCGCGTTCCGATCCGGATTTCCGATGCGGCTCACCTCCTGGCAAGAGAAAGGCCTAGCCTGGGGCTCTTCAGACGAGATGACATGGCTCCAGACGTGCGTCCAGAACATGATAAACAAGAGAATCAAGCTCGTCAACGTGATCCAGGTTATGCTCGTTCGCCGGATCCTTCTGTGCCAACGCCGGACTTGCTATCTGTGCGAGTTCGATCCGGCCAAGCTACTAGAGCTCTTAGGCACGACGCACGAAGACATCTGGAAGGTTTTCTTCAAGGTCGGCGAGACACCACCGCCCACGACTGAGGATCGTGGGCTTAGCTTAAAACGCCAGGCTAATCCGGTAAGTTCTTTCATGTTTTTAAGGTATACCCTTCACTCGCATATTTAAGGAAGCAGTTTAAGCCTCCTTACCAATTTTTTCAGGCATGGATAGAGATAGCGGGGCATATTAACTGTCCGGCTCTACTACCCGAAGACCAAGAAACCCCACTTCTGATGAAGACGGCCAAGGGGACCGGAGATGGTCTCCGTCGTAAGGGCACTCCGGACGCAATGTCCGAAGACGTCGAGGGTCACTCCTCCGTTGTCGGAGACGACAAGGAGGAGGAAGAAGAGGAAATCCATTCCCCCCTATTGGGGGAAGAAAGAAGAGGATGGCCTCCACACACGAGGAGGCTGGGGCGTCCAAGAAGGGGAAGACTTCCCTTCCGGACAACTCCGCAGCGGCTACCAATAGCAGCTCGGAGTGGGAGCACAGGGACAAGCCCCTGGCCAAATTGTAAGTGTCCGGACACGGTAATATATCCAGCATTTTTACTTTATTGTTTTTAACATGTTGGATTATGCACCTGCAGTCCGGCATAATCCAACGTCGAGCTATCCTCCTCTTCGGAGGGGTCGCTGGACCCGTCGGCAATGGACATCGGGTCCCTTTCGACGGCGTCCTCACCCAAGGCCCTGGTCAACACCGAGGTGTTGTCTCGAAGGATCCCAGGCCATGGAGAGGCTCAAGAGGCCGTCCCGGTGGTGCCCGAGGGTGAGACCATGGCTGCCGAACACATGGGGGAGCAAACCCTCATGGACACCGATGATGGGGGCCTTATCCAATTCGGCCCCTAGCCGAATACAGCTCTGGAGGTCCATGTGGCTCCGGACTCCGGCAGGCCACCTCTTTCTAAAGAGGGGGGTGAGCCAACTCCATCGCTGACCTCTCTCCATCGAGAGGCACCGGATAGATTGCTGGAAGCGCTGCGAGGCACTTCCATTGTTGAGGAACACCATACTCTTATGAGTACGGTGATTGAGAAGATCCAGTCCACCAAAAGCGGATTGACCGAAGCCTGCACTAGCCTTCTAACAGGCTTTGAGGTAAGTAATATAATTGTAAAAGAATGTCACGGTATAGACAGTAGCCCCTGATGCTCTGTCCGGTGTTCGGAAAGAAAAGCCGAATAGATGATCAAATTTTTTTTGCAGGAGTCTAATCTGATATGTCTACGTGAATAAACAGGCGTCACTGCTGGCTGCGACCACTCACGCTGTGGAAGTCTCCGGACTGAAGCATAATCTAGAGCGGGCCGAGGAGGAGCTCGGCCACGTGAAGCAACAGTTGGAGGATAGCCAAGGTATGTAGTAACCTGTGTGTATATTTAGGAAGGATGAATGGTTCGTGCTGACTAAAGTATCATAAACTTTATTAGGGGCCATGACCGAAGTAGCGGCCCTCAAGAAGGCGTTGGCCGAGGCCGAGGACAAAGCGGCCAAGGAACATGCCACACGCGGGAAGCAGGAGACCCGGGTCAGCGAGGTCTAGCAAGAGCTTCAGGACGCCGTCAAGAAGTACGAGTCCTTGGAGCGTGATTTTAAGGATCGAGAGTCCGAACTTGCAAAGGCCCGCCAGAGTGCACAAGATGCCTGAGGGAGTCCAGGATTAGGGGGTCCTCGGACAGCCAGGTTATATACTTTGGCCAGACTGTTGGACTATGAAGATACAAGATTGAAGACTTCGATCTCGTGGGTTAGTCCATAGGGCGACAACAATCATAATCATAGGCTAGATTCTAGGGTTTAGCCTCTACGATCTCGTGGTAGATCAACTCTTGTAATACTCATATCATCAAGATCAGTCAAGCAGGAAGTAGGGTATTATCTCCATCGAGAGGGCCCGAACCTGGGTAAACATCGTGTCCCCCGCCTCCTGTTACCATCAGCCTTAGACGCATAGTTCGGGACCCCCTACCCGAGATCCGCCGGTTTTGACACCGACATTGGTGCTTTCATTGAGAGTTCCACGGTGCCGTCACGATAAGGCTTGATGGCTCGCCTTGTTGTCAAGGACAACATCACCTCCGGGGGAGCCCTGGCTGTAGGTCAGACTCTCCGGCTAGGCGGCTTCGTCATGACCGCCCATTCGGCGCCGCGCTGACGATGACTTCTCGGGTCATCAAGAACCGCCTCCATGTCAGCTCAGAATTCACCGAGCAAATGGATCCAATGGAGCTATCCTCCCTGAACAAGCTCTTGGATCGCATCGCCGTCCTGGGAGTCGCTACGGGCTATGATCGGATCAGGCTTAAACCCGACCAAAGGGAGATTAACTCTCCGCTGGTCACCCGTTAGATAGCAGTGGTGGAGGAACAATGTAGCAATTCTTCCTCTATTTTGAGGACGAACTATGTCCAGATTCCCGAGCTCTCCGAGCCAGATACCCGTCTTCGGGAGGACATGGCACAGGCTCAGAACCTAGAATCGGACGGCGGGCCAGGAAAATTGGGCAACATCCGGGAGTCCGAGCCGTCAAGCTTGGAAGCTCCTCTGCCCCTAGGTCTCAGATCGGGTCAGGGTTTGGACTTAAATCTACCCACCCACCCAGACACAAGTGATCTTTCCCACATTAGACAAGAGCCCCAAGAGACAGTACATCACTTCTGGGCCAGATTCCTCCTTGTAATGAGCAAGGTTAAGGAGTGTTGCGAGGAAGACGCAATCTCATTCTTTCGCAAAAATTGCACGGACAAGGGAATTCTCAACGCCATAAGTCGCCGTGACATAGCACACTTCGCTGACTTGGCGGCCATAGTACAGAAGTACTGTGCGATGGAAAGCGCATGGAAAACCCAAATAAAAATCTGGGGTCCTCCGGCTCTCACTAAACCCCTCGTCCGAACAAAAAGGGTGTACTCTCACAAGTCACCTAAGCCAATTACAAAGAAAACAAAGCCCACTACAGGGCGTGGAACCGTATTTGAGGGATGGCTCAATGGGCAATGCAAAATTCATAGTACACCGGATACCATACCAACACACAACCTTAGAGTATGTTGGATACTCCAGCAGGTGTCCAAGAGCGGCGAGGATCTCCTCATCAATAATACCGCAGAGCAACATCCCGCAGAAAATAACAATACAGTACTGACAGCCTTCGAGACTTTCGCCTCAAATAATAGGCGTAAGCGAGCACTCCGCAGCCTCGCTGAAGTTTGCCATGTTGCAGCAATAAATCCATGGAACAACACGGCCATAACCTTTAATGCCAGTGACAAACCTCAATTCCGAACAGTCCGAGCACCAGCCGCTTTGGTCCTTAGTCCAATTGTGGACGGCTTCCGGCTTACTAAAGTGCTCATGGACAGTGGCAGCAGTTTGAACCTCATCTATGAGGAAACTCTTAACAAAATGGAATTAGACAAGAGCCGCATTGAGCAAAGCAGCACGACCTTTAGAGGTATCATCCCTAGTCGGGAGGCACGATGCACGGGAAAAATCACACTAGATGTGATATTCGGCACACCGGAGAATTATAGGTCCAAAGATATCACATTCCAAGTGGCCCCGTTCAGTAGTGGATACCACGCCCTTTTAGGGTGGGACGCATTCACGAGCTTCCAAGCTATACCCCATTACGGGTACATGAAGATCAAGATGCCTGGGCCCAATGGAATAATCACTCTAGCTAGTGATCCAGACGTAGCACTCCGCGTTGAAAATAAAACCGCCGCTCTAGCCCTTGAGGCATTATCCGAAGCCGTCGCGGCCGAAGAACTAACTGCGCTGCGCTCCACGATGGACAGGGACAACGTGATACTCGACAAACGACCCAAGTCCACCTCTTTCAAACTAGCGGATGAAATAGTCAAATTCTAGGTCCACCCAACGGACCCTACAAAAACAGCATCCATCGGGGCACAGCTGAGCCCCACAATAGATGCCGCACTGCCAGAACTCTTGCGCGAAAATTGGGACATCTTTGCCAGGCATCCTTCAGACATGCCAGGTATCCCATGCAGACTGGCCGAGCATAGCCTAAACATACTGAAGGGATACAAGCCGGTCAAGCAAACTCTTTGGTGCTTTTCAGAACCTAAGCAACGAGCCATGGAAGAAGAGCTAGCCAAGTTACTCGAGGCCGGATTCATCAGAGAAATAAAACATCTGGACTGGCTAGCAAACCTGGTAATGGTACCAAAGAAGGACAAATCCTGGTGCCTATGTGTCGATTTCAAGGACTTCAATAAGGCTTGCCCTAAGGATCCCTTCCCACTCCCCCGCATCGACCAAATCATCGACGCTACTGCATGACACGACTCATTGTGCTTCCTCGACACATACTCCGGATACCTTCAAATCAAGATGGCAGAGTCCGATCAGGCCGCAATGGCATTCATCACTCCATACGGCCCCTTCTGTTTTAACACCATGCCTTTCGGGCTCAAAAACGCCGGTGCAACCTATCAACGCATGATTCAGACATGCTTGGAAACACAAATCGGCAAAACAGTGGAGGCATACATAGGCGATGTGGTCATCAAAACCAGACACGTCGAATCTTTAATAGATGACTTGAGGCTTACGTTCAACAATCTACGAACATATGACATCAAGCTCAATCCGGAAAAATGCGTTTTCGGCGTACCTGCTGGAAAGCTCTTGGGCTTCATCGTTTCCAATAGAGGAATTGAAGCAAATCCGGCTAAAATCTGAGCTCTGTCACAGTTGGCTACCCCAACAGACCTCAAGCAAATCCAGAAATTAACTGGATGCGTGGCTGCCTTAAGCCGCTTTATCTCCCAATTAGGAGAAAAATGCACTACCTCTTTATCGCCTTCTTCACCGCTCCAAACACTTCGAGTGGACGGATGCGGCTACGGCCGGACTGGAAGAAATAAAGGCCCTCTTGGCCACCAATCCAATCCTGTCCGTACCAAATATCGGCGAACCTATGTTGTTATATATAGCTGCAACACACCAGGTTGTAAGCGCAGTGCTCGTCTTCGAACGAGAGCCGGACGGACATAAGTTCCCGCTTCAAAAGCCGGTATACTACGTATCCACTGTCCTCACTCCATGCAAGTCATGGTACCCACATTATCAAAAGATAGCATACATGGTCTTCATGGCATCCCGGAAACTACGACACTACTTTCAGGAGTGTTCAATCATGGTGGCCTCTGAAGTACCCCATAACGATATAATAAATAACCACGATGCAACGGGCCGGATTGCTAAATGGGCTATCGAGCTCCTCCCATTCGACATAACGTATAAACCACGGTGAGCCATTAAGTCACAAGTACTGGCTGACTTCATCACCGAATGGACAGAAGCCGAACTCCCTAAAGAGTACGGCGCGTACTCCAATTGGATCATGCACTTTGATGGCTCTAAGATGCTAGCTGGTCTAGGGGCAGGCATTGTGCTGACATCCCCCACTGGAGATACAGTCCAATACGTACTCCAAATACTATACACAGACTCCAACAATACAGCCGAATACGAGGCTCTGTTGCACGGTCTTTGGATGGCAGTCTCCATGGGCATTCAACGCCTAGAAGTGTGTGGGGATTCGAACCTTGCAATATCTCAAATAAATGGAGACCTCAACGCCAAGGACCAAAAAATGGCAGCTTACCGCAATACCGTCCTCAAAATGTTAGCTCGGTTCGAGGGGCCCAAATTCCACCATGTGGTCAGGGAAAATAATCAAGCAGCGAATATCCTCGCCCACACCGGCGCCAAGCGCGACCCAATCCCACCTAATATCTTCTTGGAAAGGCTGTTCAAGCCATCCGTGGTGTGAGATGGGGAGACCGGCAATACCAGTCAAGATCCGAACACAACCCCAGATCCCGAACACTCTGACGTAATCGGAGGCTCCGCCACCGAAATAACACCTTCGGCCCACGTGATCATGATTGTCATCGCCCCGTGGACTGAACCCTTCTTAGCCTACTTAAAAAGGCAAGAACTCCCTGAGGACCAAAATGAGGCATGTTGCATTGTGCGGCGCTCTAAAGCCTACAAGGTCCACGAGGGAGAGCTTTATAAGAAAAGCGCGACTGGAGTGCTCCAAAGATGCATCTCCGAGGAGGAAGGGCGACAGCTCTTGGCCGAAATTCATGCCGAACTCGGCGGCCACCACGCTGCAGCTCGGGCACTCGTAAGAAAGGCCTTCCGTACAGGTTTCTACTGGCCAACAGCCCGGGCAGACGCACAGGACCTAGTCCAACATTGCGTCGGTTGCCAACTTTTTGCAAATCAAAGCCATATGCCACCTACCGCTCTCCAAACAATCCCCATAACTTGGCCCTTTGCGGTCTAGGGGCTCGATATGGTTGGAACCCTTAAAGGAGGAAGCCATAAGAAGAAATACTTATTGGTCATGGTGGATAAATTCACCAAATGGATAGAAGCAAAACCAGTTAAAATGGCCGAGTCCGGACCAGTTATAGACTTCATATCCGGGGTCGTACACCATTACGGTGTCCCCCACAGTATTATCACCGATAATGACTCAAACTTCACAGCCGACAAGGTGAAAACTTGGTGCGGCAAAATGGGCATTAAGCTCGATTGTGCCTCCGTCTATCACCCCCAAACAAACGGTCAAGTCGAATGAGCAAATGGTCTTATTATGAGCGGCATTAAACCCAGACTAGTGCGATCCTTGAAGGAATCAGATACGCACTGGGTCGAGGAGCTCGACTCCGTACTATGGGGGCTGCACACCACGCCAAATCGCACCACCGGATATACACCATTTTCTATGGTGTACGGCGCAGAGGCAGTGCTACCCTGCGATATCATTCATGACTCACCTCGAGTGCGCATGTACGAAGAGAGAGAAGCCGAGCTGGATCGGCCGGACAGTTTAGATGCCCTGGAGGAGGAGCATGATGTTGCAAAGGCCCGTTCCACATTCTATCAGCAGCAGGCTCGAAGGTATCAAAGCAGATAAGTACGAGCCAAAACTTATAACGTTGGCGAACTCGTTCTACGCCTACCAGAGAAGAAAAAGGACAAGCTCAAGCCCAAGTGGGAGGGTCCCTTCATCATTGATAAAGTTCTCACCAGGGGAGCGTACCGTCTACGTGATGCATCAGATAATCGACTCGAGCCGAACCCATGGAACGCGGCCAGACTCCAAAGATTTTATGCCTAGTGCCGAACTCTGTGTTCGTCTCCTTACCTCCACATTTCTTTTTTAAGTTATATCCTCTCTCCTTTTCTTTTTTTATATAGCCCTAAAAGCTTCAAGTATGCTTCAACAGCACAGTCCTGCCACAGTATGCGCGCTCAATATACCCGGGGGCTTCTTATACAGAAGTTAATATAATTATCTTCTGGGCTTTATGCCCACTACATATGCGTCATTCCTCCATATGTACCTTTTTTCACCATTATATGCATCGCTATGACGTTAGTTTTGGCCAAGCTGGGTTGCCTGGCTCTTGTGTTTATGCCCTACGTTCCCGTTAATTTGGCTAGGGCATAAGGGGAGCACCTCTGCGATTGTTACTGCCGGGTCAGCCGGATGTGTATCTCAGACTGGGTGAAGCCGAAAGCTAGCGTTCTTAAGAGAATATTCGATCGGTGAACAAAAGATGTTTCTTACTTATTACAATACATGCCCCCAGATGTTTATATCCTGCATCACTTTTTGCAGTTCGGACATACACATTAATGCATGTGTACCTAGGGAAAGGAACCCTTAATGGAACTATTCTCCCTAGAAGATGTTTCTTACTATCCATGTAATATAACATAGCTAGTTGGGTACTTGTCTGTTCAAGCACTTATGACCCCTACGCCTGGTTTCCACGCGTGCCCCGGTTTTTACATAACTGAGCAGGCATTCGGATACACTCCAGACTGTTGGGTCCAGAGGTTGAAGCGAAAAGGTCCGCCAAGACAAATGATTTACAATCCGGCTAGGGACAAAATATGTCCTTTGAAGTACAAAGTCACTTAGACTGACTAAATTCTTCTTCTATACCATCCAACAGGCTGTCTAGACTACAATCCTGTTGGGAATACTTAGCGGCTAATGCTACCTGGTCATATACCAGACTTACAGGGATCTCTTTCCCATCTGACCCTACAGGTCCGACCTCGGCCATGTGGTTTGGGTCAGCCTTGGTGTATCGTGTCTTCACCATGGCCCAGGCTTCCCTCGCACCTTGTCGGCAGGCCGATATCTTCCACAATCGGAAGCGCCGCCGCGCTCCCTTGAGCATCTCTACAAGCTCCCCCATGCCTCCTGGCAGGGACGTGGATGGCCACAAGGCCTGGGCAATGCCCTGCATCACCTGCCGAACTTGTTCCTGCAGTTGTGAGAGCTCCTGCAGAAGATCGCCTGCAGATCCGGGCATCTCCTCTTCGGGATGACCTGTTAACATACCTACATATATAATTCTGTTAGCCCGCTTCTTTGCCGAACTTTATAATGGTTCGTTAGAGCACTTACTAAAAATGCTGCATTGAAGCCTCTTATTCTCCTTCACGGAGTCAGCAAGCTGGGACCGAACATCCTTTAATTCAACGTCTAGTCAGGTGTTCGCGTCCTGGAGTTTTTTTTCTCCCGTATAACCTTTGTAAGCACACGCTCGCCAGCCTTCAGCTGTCATTGAGCATGTCGCTCATCCTCTGGTACGATCTCCGGATTGCCTCTGGGATTATCTGCAGAATCTATTGTTAGATTTGCATTCATGTCGAATACTAACTGCTACATGCCATTACATTCTTTTTGATCAAGACAAGTATTACCAGATGGGGCCTTCATGGACTCCTCCACTCCGGCAACTACGGCCCGTAGCTGGGTTTGCACTCCTCCAGCTCTTTAGATAGCTGGGTGTTCTTCTCTGTAAGAACCTATGCATACAATGATTCTTAAATCAGTTGTGCCAACTATTTCAAGTCTCATGGGCTACTGATATACATACTTATCAAATTTCCTTACCCGTATATCCTTTACATACTGGTCCATGGCTCTGGCGAAGCCATCTTGAGCAGCCCGGATGTACGCGTCCCCTGAGTTGAAGGCATTGAACGCCACTTCAAAGAAATTAGGGTCGCGTAGTGTGGCCCGACGGCGCCTGTGATTCATGGCACTCTCCACTTCATAGTTTGTAGCGGATAATCTGTCTGCATCCTCTGTAGGAGGACCATTCGGTGTTGTCCCCGTGTTGACCTCCGCCCTTGAGTCCGGCCTCGGAGTCCGGCTGGTGGAGGCGTGGCCGGCAGGTTCTCCGGATACAATCCGGCGAGCACTTTTTCTGCCGGGAAAACATGGACATTGTTATATTTCAAAAGACAACAATTACATAGTAGGTTTTTAATCATACCTGTGACGGCGTCTTGGTCCTGACCACCTTCCTTTTAAGCCTACCCGGCTTTGGTGCCCCTTGTTGACGAGTCACCGCGGGTTCGGCAGCGCATCCCGATGGCCTTCCCTGTAAAACGCAATATACGTGCGGTGGGCAAGGCGCAGAGACAGGGATCCTTCTTGGAAGTTGGGACTCTGGTTTTACTTACATGTGATGCAGGGAGTAGGCCAGGATAATCAGCTGTGATGGCCACCAAGGCACCATCACAGCTTAACTTATAAAATGTCCTGTCGACGAGCTCCACAAATATGTCTGGATCTTCTTCACGTTCGGGGTCGAGGGCCCAGTCGGGGTCCTCTGGCTGTGGAGACGGGCTGTGAACCTCCCTCATAGCTTTTCGCAGTTCCTACTATGAATTGGCAAGGTAAATATTTGAGCTAAAGAATGCGAAAAAGACTGGAATAAAAGATAGCAGCTCACCTAGCTTGGGGGGTTGTACATGGAGAATCCATCCCGTGGCTTAATACGGATGAACTCCTCCACTTCTCCTTTGTACAAATCGGACAGTATTTTCACCAGTGCGGCAGCGGAGTCCGGGCCTTTACGGCCGCAGCGGGTGGCATCGTCTTCTCCATTGAAGTGCCACATGGGTTTCCCCCGATATTGAAGTGGCTGCACTCCCCACATTATACATATTGACATAACCTCAATTATTGTCAGCCCTGTTTTGGCCAGCGTCTTTATCCTGTCCATTAGGAAAAGGACCTCTCTGTTACCTTCTCCTGGGGGCTCCGGGGACGCCAGCTGTGGCATTTCTTCAACGGGGCATTTGCAAACTCAGGAAGGCCTAACCGAATAGGATCTGGAAGGGGGGCGTCCTCTATATAAAACCACTTCGAAGACGAGTCTTCGGATGTCTTCTTCGGAGTACCGGACAGGTATCCGGTCCCGGCGATGCGCCATATTTCGGCTCCGCCCACTTGATATATCGATGTCACATCCCTAGCTCCTGGCAATGCACTAGACTAGCACTTGTCTATTGCATCATGTTTAAATTCTTTTGAAACTTGAAATGGGGATTGCCTAAACCCTAGCAACAAAGGAATTCACTAGGTTCAACTAAAATATTTTCAGTGAATCAAAATGGCTTTCAAAAATGTTCATCATTTCTGGAAAATGCTAGAAACCATAACCAAAGGTGTTGCACATTTTTCCAATGACATATTTGGGCTCTGAATTAATTCATATAGTATTTGCATTTGGGCATTTAAATGCTATTAAATATTTTAAATGTCCAAATAATCTTGAACTTAAATGAGGGTTATTGGAAGTAATCCAAACAATGCCACAATTATTTTCAGGAGTTTTAGAAGTGTTCTGGTATTTTAATTAAACCAGAAAAACAAACAACAGAAAAGATAAAAAGAAAACAAGAAAAGAGAGAGAGAGGAAGCCCACCAGGGCCACTTACCTGGCCGGCCCAGCTGGCAGCCCAGCCCACCAGGGGCAGTGCTGTCTTCTTCCTCCTGCCAGGAGGAGAAGCAACTGCGTGCCCGACGCACACCGCGCCACCTCCAGGCTGCCTGCCTGTGCCCCGACTCCTCTGAAGACGCCACGCAGCCGCCCGAAGCCGTCTAGCCCTTCCTCTCTTTCCCTGGAGCTCTTCCCCCCTTCCCTGGCTCTCTCTCCCTTGCTATTCCCCCCACCTCACCGAACCGTGCTGACGCCACCGACGAGCACCACCGCGGCCATCACCTCTCCCTCGTCCTCTCGAGCGGTCCAGGAGCTCCGCTGTGTCTCCCTCGACCTCCCCGCTGAGCTACGCAACACCAGGAGCAGCAGAGCGCTGGCCCCATTGTCTCCATCACCGCCCCTGTTTTGTCACCATCGTCGTTGATTCGCCGACAACATCACTTCCCCGACCTTGTCGTTGCCTTTGCTGGACTCGCTGTGAGCCCCCGCATCTCTCACCCCTCTCCCCGTCGACGTGTTCTACCTCTAGCCGCCGTCCGTGAGCAACCGAGCGCCGCCGTCCGCCATGACTGGTGAGCCCGCGCTCCCGAGCCTCTCCTGCTCGCCCCAGGGGCACTAGCATGTTCCTGGAGCCTCCAGGAGGCTGTCTAGCCACTCTGCTTGCTCGAGCGCTGCAGCCGCATCCCCACACCTGGCCGAACTTTGGCGGCCGCAAAAGAGCTCGCCACTGTCAACTCCGGCCGCCTCAGCCCCTGCCGCTTACACCTATGGATGCGGCGCACATCCAGCAACCCGTAGGACCAAACCACGAGCCAAACGGTCGCCGAACGACGAATCCCGAGCGCCTCCGCCACTCCGTTTGGTCGCCGGCGGCTAACCGCCGGTGCGTCTGACGTGGCAAGGTCATTAGTGGCTAATGACACCCTAACTAACCCCCCTTAGCTCACTGATACCTGGGCCCCACGCCCTAACTAATATAGGTTTTATTTCTATTTAGATTAGTTTAATAAAGCGGGACCCACCAGTCAGAGTTGACTGTGCTGACGTGTTCGTTGACCCGACCCCACCTGTCAGTGTCACTAAACAACACTGGGTCACTGACCAGTGGACCCCACTGGTCAGGTTTGACCTGGACCGGGTCAGTTGACCTGGTGACATCACACTGACGTCAGGCTGACGCAGTAAGTCATTTTCTGGATTTAATATAATCCAGGAAATTCCAGAAAATAGCTAAAACTTCTAAAATTCATAGAAAATTATATGTAACTCCAAATATGATAAATTATATATGAAAAATGATCAGAAAAATCCAATCTATCCATCTGTACAATTTTCATGCATGTTAGAACAACTTATAGATGTTGTTTAGGACAAATCATATAAAGGGAATTTAAACCATCACATATGGAGTTTGAATTGGAATCTTTGATTCAAATCGACTTCATTTAACCTGTCATGATCATGCATCATATTGTGCATTGCATTTATTGTGTTCTTCCTTGTTTTCCGGTGTTTGTTTCCTCTCACTAGACGACATACCGACGACGAGTTCGATGACACTGATGAAGAACTATACTATCTTCAGAAGTGCCAGGCAAGCAAAACCCCCTTGTTCATTCCGATACAATCCCACTCTCTCGCTCCTGCTCTCTTTTAGTGCATTAGGACAACAACGATTCAACTGTTCCATGCTGCGGTAGTTGAACCCCTTTCCTCTGCATGACCTATCATTGCCACAGTAAATAGATGAAACCCACTAGCATGAGTAGGAGTTGTTTGAGTCCTGATGTGCCTACTCATTCATGCTTGTTTGTCATGCCTGCTATGCTTAGAGTTGTGTCAGGTCTGATTCATCGGGGATGAATTGGAACAGTGATGAACATGTCCTACTGTGTGTGAGCTAAGTGTGTGAACACGATTTGGTAAAGGTAGCGGTGAGAGGCCATGTAGGAGTACATGGTGGGTTGTCTCATTGAAACCGTCCTCAGGAACTGAGTTCTGTGTTTGTGATCCATGAACAGCTACTACCACACATTGGGTTCTGGTAACTCGGCCCCTCTCGGCTTATTAATCAACTTGATCTCTGTCCAGGAGTTGCAACTAGTTTTTGGTGTTTGTAGGTAGTGCTAGTAGTCTACCAAGTGGCACCCGGTACAGGTGGGCTTGGGACAGACTAGGCACAGTGGCACGGTGTACCAAGTGGCACCCAGATGGTGGGCTTGGGAACCCTGCTCACATCATTTGGGGACGTGAGCGACACCCCGGCCGGATCTCCTTGCAGATGGAACCCGAATAGGTGATAAACCTGGACGAGAGACTTGTGTGGTTAGTCAGGTCATGGCCGACACCCTCGCTGGGCTTCCGCTTGAAGGTTGCCGAGTACATGTCGTCTAAACGGCGATAAGTGGTGAGAGAATGTGTGAAGAAGTACACCCCTGCAGGGTTAACATTATCTATTCGAATAGTTGTGTCTGCGGTAAAGGACTTCTGGGTTGCCTATACAGTTCATAGACAAGTGAAAGTGGATACTCTAAAATGCGCAAGATAAGCGTGAGTGCTATGGATGGCGTTCTCGTAGGTAGACGGGAGCGGATCCATAGTGGTGTATTGATATGGTGAATATGTGGACTCGTGTGCGCTACCCAAAAGAGTTACTTGCAGTCGTAGTTCAGGATAGCCACCGGGTCAAAGCTGGCTTGCTGTAGTTAAACCCCACCATCTCCTTTGTTGACAATGATGCATATATAGTTAGTTCTGATGTAAGTCTTCCTGGGTACATTTGTACTCACGTTTGCCTATTTTATGTTTTTGCAGAGACTTCCGTCTCACTAGTAATTCCGCGTGGACTTCGACGTTTAGCTTGTTACCTCAGCTACGATCTTGTGCCCTCGGCAGGATCTGGTAGATAGTCAGGCTTCTCAGCCTTTTCATCTATACATGTTTGTTCTCAGACATGATGAGCTTCCGCATGTGCTTTGAATTGTATGCTCTGAATGTTGGGTCATGAGACCCATGTTTGTAATATCTCGCTCCTCGGAGCCTAATGAATAAAATACTTGAGTTGTAGAGTCATGTTGTGATGCCATGTTGTATTTTCACATATCGAGCATATTGTGTGCATGTTATTGAAATGCTTGGTATGTGTGGGATCTGACTATCTAGTTGTTTATCCTTGGTAGCCTCTGTTACGAGGAAATGTCTCCTAGTGCTTCCACTGAGCCATGGTAGCTTGCTACTGCTCTGGAACACTTAGGCTAGCCGGCATGTGTCCTTCTTCATTCTTGTGTCTGTCCTTTCGGGGAAATGTCACGCGGTGTCTACCAGAGTCCTGTTAGCCTGCTACAGCCCGGTTTATCGGAGTCCTGCTAGCCCAATTGCTATAGCCCGGATTTACTCGCTGATGACTGACATGTTCGTTGATGGGTCATGTATGCCTGTCCCTGTAAGTTAGCGCCACTTTGGGTTCACGACTAGTCATGTCAGCTCGGGCTCCTTGCCATATGGATGCTAGCGTCGCTATCATATACGTGTGCCAAAAGGCGCAAACGGTCCCGGGCCTGGTAAGGCGACACCCATGGGAATACCGTGCGTGAGGCCGCAAAGTGATATGAGGTGTTACATGCTAGATCGGTGTGGCATTGAGTCGGGGTCCTGACAATCGACCCCTCCTGAGTGCGGGGTACGAGGCAGAATAACCTCTTCCATAGCTCGAAATGAGCTTCACAGCCCAGAAACAGCTCGCAAAAGGCGACGTAGCCGATGATGTGTAAAACGGAGGCATGGGTGAAGTTATGCAGCTGGAGGCCATAGAACTCCAGGAGCCCGTGGAGGAACGGATGGATTGGAAATCCAAGTACCCTCAGCAAATAAGGGACAAGGCATACCCGCTCCCCCTTGGATGGGTTGGGAAAACTCTCCACTTACTTCCCGCCATTATAAGTGGCTAGTCCGGCTCGGCCGGGGACCATGTACGCAGGCGGGAGAAACCCCTGGGTCTGCAACTCAACCAAACGGCTATGAAGGATGGAACACTTCTCCCAATCGCCTCCCTTAGTGCTATGGGAGCGAGAGGAGGAGCCGCGCCGGCCGGCCATGATGGGATGGATTTTTCTGGGTGCGCTCTGATGGATAGTCGCTGGGAGGATATGGTGTGATTTGGATCTAAGGATCCCCGTCTCTTTAAATAGACGATTTACTTACATGGTCAGGGTGGCAAATGTAAAAAAGCCCCAACTTCTCGCATTCGCTCGACACATGGAGATGGCCATTATTAAAGCACAGAAACCAAGGAGTGCAACATTAATGGGAAGCCGGACACTACTCGTTTCAACAGGTACTCAGGGATTTTGGAGAAGAACCCGCCTTGCAATGCCGAAGACAATCTACGCGCCGGACTCATCGTCATTGAAGCCTGGTTCGGGGGCTGCTGAGGGCGTCCAGGATTAGGGGGTCCTCGGACAGCCGGATTATATACTTTGGCCGGGCTATTGGACTATGAAGATACAAGATTGAAGACTTCGTCCCGTGTCCGGGTGGGACTCTCCTTTGTGTGGAAAGAAAGCTTGGCAATTCGGATATGTAGATCTCCTTCTCTGTAACCAACTCTGTGTAACCCTGGCCCCCTCTGGTGTCTATATAAACCGGAGGGTTTAGTCCATAGGACGACAATAATTATAATCATAGGCTAGCTTCTAGGGTTTAGCCTCTATGATCTCGTGGTAGATCAACTCTTGTAATACTCATATCATCAAGATTAATCAAGCAGGAAGTAGGGTATTACCACCATCGAGAGGGCCCGAACCTGGGTAAACATCGTGTCTCCCACCTCCTGTTACCATCACCTTAGACGCACAGTTCGGGACCCCTACCCGAGATCCGCCGGTTTTGACACCGACAATGCCCGAGCCGAAGCCCAGAGTGCCCTCCAGGAGATCCAGGCGGCCAAGAAAATCACAGCGGGTAAGGCTTTTATAATGCAGAGCAAATATGTAAAGGAGAGGTTCCTTTTACTGACCCGGATTTGGAGTTCTCCAGGGGCGTTTGCGGATCTGTCGTGCAGCGTATCAAACGCTGCCGAATTCTATCGAGTCGAAGAGGGGAGATCTACGGAGAAGCTGTTCTGGTCTCAATACCTTGGGCTAGAACATCCAGTGCCCTTTAGCGATCAGCTGAAACAGCTGGTTGAGCTGCATAAGGCGGCCGAACTAGCCATGAAGGACTTAATAATCCGGCAATGTCCTGTCGAGCTCCTGCCCAGTAGCTACTTCGGACTCGTGAAGCGGCTTGTCAATGCCTGCCCATGGCTTGAAGCCATCAAGCGGTCGGTCTGTATCGAAGGCGCGCGGATGGCCTTTGCCCGCGCTAAGATGCATTGGACAAAGATGGACGCCACAAAGCTGATGACCGAGGGACCGCCTGAGGGCAAAGAGCATCGCCGACCCAAACTGTATTTTGACAATGTCCTGGAGGGATCCCACCTTGTGGCGGAGCAATGTTCCAAGGATATCATATTCCCATGAATACATTCATGTTATCATGTCCTGTAATATGAAACAAGATCTTTATGTAATATAATGCTTGTTTATTTAAAATTTTACCTCCTGTGCGGCCATTTATGAAATCTGAGAGTTGGCAGTCATCGGCTTCTGCCCCCACGTAGATAGTACAAGGGTGTTCGGGATAAATCTAAACACTCTTTACTCCAAATTTTGGTCTTTAAAGGAGGTGTTTAGCGCAACGAACAAGGCAATCAGACTATACGGCTTTATCACCCTCACTTAGCCATAGGAGTTTGACAATGAAATTTTGGCACAGCCCCTGGTGTTCAGAAGTTCGAAATTGGGGCGCTATACACGCCTAATCGGATAAAACCAATTCCTCGCATTATGCG
Source organism: Triticum aestivum (assembly GCF_018294505.1). NCBI lineage: Eukaryota > Viridiplantae > Streptophyta > Magnoliopsida > Poales > Poaceae > Triticum > Triticum aestivum. The sequence continues at coordinate 157,604,744 of NC_057795.1, read as the reverse complement.
GAAAAAATCTCTAGGGATTTGAAACCTCTCGAATAACTGACCAGCTCTCGCCGCATCATGACAATCAGTTTTTGGCTTTCTCTACTGAGGTGGTCATCCAAAAGAATCGGGACACAATCGCAGTAGTTCTCCCTTTACTACCCAAGCCGATATAGTAGAACGTAAGGTAGTAAGCACAGGAGCCGGGCAACCCAACTATTGATCCAAGACATGATTCGGAGCCGATGCATATAATGCTATAAGTTCGGGGTGCCGAATTGTACTATAAAAGTGTTCGAACTTTATTGTCGTGTTATGGGGTATGATAAAGCCCCTGACGAATTAAGGCGTACCAGAGTGTACGGGTGCAACTGATAAAAAATACAAAGACAAGGAAAAAATCAAGTAATAAGCTGACGCCGCAAATATTGAGCCGCAAGTTATTTTCCATTGTAATTTGATTAATACGTCAAGGCATATTTATACAAGTAATGCGATAAGCAAATAAGGCTATTTGACATGCCATGACCAAGGGCGAGTTGCATGCGGGTATTTAAAATAGGTATAATGATCATTAGCAGAGACCACCTGGGGATTCCCTTGTACGTCAAAGCTCCTTGCCTTCTTGGTGTATCCGTCCTGTGATAGGTCCGATGATCGGATTATCAGAAAAGTCTCGGGAAGACAAGAACATGAAATGAAAAAGAAAAAGTGAAGGTTTGCGGATTCAGGGGCGGCTGAGCCGCGTTATGGACCACGGTCTAGTCATGCCTCTGTCCATGCCCATGGTATTTTGAGTGTGTAGTTATGTACGTGCGGCACAAATGTCACCGCTTGATCAGGACTGGGACGGAGGCCGAATTTCTAGTCAAGCTCTGGACGAGGTGGACAGTCCTGTTGTAGAGTAGTTCGGACTCGCTTGACGGTGTCCGGGAGCTTTACTGCCGAATTGAGGTTCTGCCTAAAAAGGCTACTCTGTACTTCTGTTGCAAGGACCGCGGTGTGCTCCTCAGTATGGAGGGAGCGTTCCGTATTTCTGTTGACCGTTATGACACCGCGTGGTCCGGGCATCTTGAGCTTGAGGTAGGCGTAGTGCTGCACTGCATTGAATCGAGCAAATGTGGTTCGTCCGAGCAGTGCATGTTATCCACTGTGAAAGGGGACGATGTCAAAGATTAACTCTTCGCTTCGGAAATTATCCGGGGATCCGAAGACCACTTCCAGCGTGATTGAGCCCATACAGCAGGCCTCTACACCTGGTATGACACATTTAAAGGTGGTTTTTGTGGGCTTGATCCTTGAGGGATCGATACCCATTTTACGCACTGTATCCTGATAGAGCGGGTTCAGGCTGCTGCCACCATCCATGAGGACTCGCGTGAGGTGGAATCCATCGATAATTGGGCCGAGGACCAATGCGGCTGAACCGCCATGACGGATACTAGTCATATGGTCCCAACGATCGAAGGTGATCGGACAGGAGGACCATGGTTGAATTTTGGGGCGACTGGTTCCATCGCGTAGACGTCCCTGAGTGCACGCTTGCGCTCCCTCTTGGGGATATGGGTGGCGTATATCATGTTCACTGGTTTGACTAAGGGGGGGGGGGATTTCTTCTGTCCCCCTGTGTTCGGTGGTCGGGGTTCCTCGTCATCGTCATCGCTTTGCGACTCTTTCTCCTTATTCTCGGCATTTAACTTGCAGACCTGTTTGAAGACCCAACATTCCCTGTTGCTATGATTGGCTGGTTTATCAGGAGTGCCATGGATTTGGCATGGTCGTCTAGTATGCGGTCCAGACTAGACGGGCCCGAATTATTTCTCTTGAATGGCTTCTTCCGCTGACCGGACTTAGAGCCACTGAATCCGGCGTTGACCGTCATGTCTTCGGTGTTATCACCGTTGTTTCGACGCTTATGTCTATTGTATCGGGGCTTGCTGTTGCTGTTTCTGGCTTTAGAAGTGCCAGGTTCGCTTGTATTGTTGTTGCTATGTAACATCCCGATTCTCGGAATGTTTATGAAAAAGTTTACCAAAAATCAGGACGAGAAAATTTCATTTATTTTATTTGGTAAAAAGCTTAAATTGGACTTATATAATTTGGAGGATTTAACTTGATCTAATGCAAACTTAAATTTAAATTGAGTTTTGTTCTTCTCTTTTAGTTGGGTTTTGTTTTTCTCTCTTCATCATATTAAATTATGCGTGTGTGTATATTTCTTTGGAGTTTCCGAAGTCATTTTTTTAGCCTCTATTCTGTTTCTACTTTTTCCATAAAACAAACTCATTTCTTTTTTAGCCTCTATTCTGTTTCTACTTTTTCCATAAAACAAACTCATTTCTTTTCTCCCACACATTATGAAGTCTCTCTCTTCTTAGGTGCAGCCCAAATCTTTGTTTCTTCCATCCAAACTGAATGGGTCTAACCCAATCTGCTCCTCACTTCTTTACTTTTCTCCAAACCGAATTGGCCAAGCCCATTCCTTTTTCCTCTTCTCCCTTTCCACTTTCCCACTTGGGCGTGGCCAAACTGGCCATCTCTCTAGCTAGGGAGCATCTGCTCTCCTTCCTTCTATGTTCACAATGACATGAAGAGAAACAACCACCTACACGTACATAGGAAGCTCCTGCATCCTTCTATAATTCCTCTTTCCTTCCTTATTTCTCTCCACTTTCCATCTTCCAATGCCAACCCAAGGGCTTCTCCTTCCTCACGGCTCCACCCACACTTGAACGTACATGCGCACAAGAAGCTGAAACGTACAGGCACTAGCACCCCTGATTCTCTCCACCGTTCTCAAATCGGTGAGTATATATATGTGTGCCCCTTGCTCCTCTTCCACACCCATATCAACTCCTCCCTTCTCCCTTCCTCAATCTCTCCAAAACTCTCTCCGAACTGCTGTTGTTCCATGGATGCCAGTGCTCGTTTCCAGTGGCGTAGACAATCTCCATCAGCACCCTTCCGCCCCAAGGTCCCTCTCCACACCACGGATCCATTCAGAGAAGAACGAGCACGTTCCGTCGATCACACATGAAGAATTCCGCATGTTCGTCTACACTGTTCTTCAAGTTCTTCACGTCGTTCTGTCAAACTCGGTGAGTCTCTATCAAATTCATGTTGCACGCGTACTCACCATCATCTATGTTGGAATAAGCCACGGCGTGTGTGGTCGGGTTCGTCGGGCGCGTCGGGTGCGCGCGGGACGGGCGGGACATACTGGTGCCGTCGGGCTCGTCGGGTTTGTCGGGCGTGTCGGTGACGCGCGGGACGGACGGGACGTGCGGGACGCAGCAGCGTGGCGTGTGTGTGTATGGGCAGTGTATGGCAAAGTGTGCGTGCGTGTGTGACGTGGTGGTGTGAGTTAGCTAGCTAGACGGGCGTGCATGCATGAATTAGTTGCTGTGTAGTAGTCTGGCTGTTAGCATCGGCGGCCGCGTCGTGCGCGAAGACCGAGTGGATCGCCTGCATGTAGTTGGGCACGTTCGTGCATGCGTAGGAAGCGTAGGCGTTGCGTTGCTGCTGGGCTACAAAGCCAGCCGGTTTGTATGTGTTTGAAATGAGCTAGTGTAGTGAGAAGAAAAAAAAAGACGCCGGGGCACTGAACGCCGGGGCGTTGGTCACTAGAAAGTGTTTCTTTCTTCTACCTCCATCTATCCGTGTGAGAGAGCTGCAACAACAATTGGTATACAGAGCTTCGGTTCGGGCGATCACCGGCGACCATGGCGCTCGTCCCACACGGCGGTGGCGCGGGCGGATCGGCGACGATGGCGATGCCGATGCTGACCGCGGACAACTACACGGTCTGGGCCATCAAGGCGCAGGCGATCCTCGACGTCCACACCGTATGGGAGGCGGTGGCGCCGGGCGACGCGGCGGTGAACGCGCGGAAGGACAAGATGGCGCGTGCGTTGCTTCTCGGGGCGTTGCCGGAGGATGTGCTGCTGCAGGTGTCGACGAAGCTCACCGCCAGGGAGGTATGGGACTCCCTGAAGGTGAGGTTCGTCGGCGCCGATCGGGTCCGTGCGGCGAGGCTGGGGACGCTGCGCGGCGAATTCGACCGGATGAAGATGGCGGACGGCGAGGAGCTCGATGTGTACGGCGGGAGGCTCGCGGCGATGGCGGCGAGGTATGCCAACCTCGGGGAGACGCTGGGCGACACAGCACTTGTTAAGAAGTTGCTGGATACGGTGCCGGATCGCCTCTTCCCCGTCGTTGCCGGCATCGAGCAGTTCCACGACGTGACGACGATGGCGTTCGACGAAGCGCTCGGGCGGCTGCGTGCGTTCGACGAGCGGGTTCGGCGCCGTGGACAAGACGGTGGCGAGCGCGGGGGTGAGCAGCTGCTCATGACGGCGGCGCAGTGGGCAGCGCGGGAGCGTCGACACGGCGGTGCTCGGGACGACGACGACGGGCGCAGCGTGGCGTCGGGGAGCGGCGGCAACAGGCGCAGGCGCTGCTACAAGTGCGGGGAGCACGGGCACTTCCGGCGCGAGTGCCCGCAGCTGCGGAAAGGACCGGCGGCGGAGCAGGCTCTCTTGGCCGGTGCCAACGTCGACGACGACGGACTCCTCTAGGCCGTGGCTTAGGGGGTGTGTGTTGGAATAAGCCACGGCGTGTGTGGTCGGGTTCGTCGGGCGCGTCGGGTGCGCGCGGGACGGGCGGGACATACTGGTGCCGTCGGGCTCGTCGGGTTTGTCGGGCGTGTCGGTGACGCGCGGGACGGACGGGACGTGCGGGACGCAGCAGCGTGGCGTGTGTGTGTATGGGCAGTGTATGGCAAAGTGTGCGTGCGTGTGTGACGTGGTGGTGTGAGTTAGCTAGCTAGACGGGCGTGCATGCATGAATTAGTTGCTGTGTAGTAGTCTGGCTGTTAGCAGCGGCGGCCGCGTCGTGCGCGAAGACCGAGTGGATCGCCTGCATGTAGTTGGGCACGTTCGTGCATGCGTAGGAAGCGTAGGCGTTGCGTTGCTGCTGGGCTACAAAGCCAGCCGGTTTGTATGTGTTTGAAATGAGCTAGTGTAGTGAGAAGGAAAAAAAAGACGCCGGGGCACTGAACGCCGGGGCGTTGGTCACTAGAAAGTGTTTCTTTCTTCTACCTCCATCTATCCGTGTGAGAGAGCTGCAACAACAATCTACTCTATCCCGTAGACATCATCGTTCATCCTATCTATAGCGTTGCTCGCGTTGATGCATGAATGGATGCCATCAACATGTCCGCGTACTTTTTAGTTCCTCGGATGATGTTGTGTTCAACATATGATTTGTTTCTCATACCCATAGTAATCCTATGGTGGGGTTCGATTGCTAGTTTTATCAATACAATTTTAGTATACATTTTGTAATAATCATTTTTCTGCCAAGATTGAAGTGGGTTTGTTCGTCGGTTAAATTTTGTGTAAATATTTATGCTTGTGATATGCCTAGGAGTGCACGATATTTGCCCCATAATTTTTGTGTGTCATATGACTTGCTTGATTTATTTATTTTACCTATTATAGTTATATATTTTCTTTCGTGTGGTACGTAGTCGTATGATATAGCTATATACAGGTTTATGAGAATTATTATCATGGGTAGTAGTTGTTCCATGAACTTTTGTGTTGGTTCGATAATTTTTATAAGTTCATGACATGCCTAGGAGTCGTTCCTAATTATTTTATAATTGTAGGAGTTAGTTGTGACTGACTAGATTTATTGTATGTATTTGTTTTGTTACCCATTATAGTTTTGTACGTTGTCTTGTCTTGTTATTTTTTTTGTACATCATGTAGTCCTCTCTTGTGCATGCCTACAATTTTCGTAAAGGTTCTTAATGCTTATAATTTAATAGGATTATTCTAGACTTTGCTTTGTTTATCGAATCATGAAATACTTCATGTCTTATTTTATTTTTATTTAGCATGGCAATGTTTTAGATATGTTTTCAATATCCATTTACATCCATGTAGTATGTGTGTTTTATATATTTGAAATCATGCCATGCCTATGATAGTGGTCCGCCAGTCTATTCTATTGTTGTTTGGTTTCTTAAAAATAGTTGTCATGAAATGGTATGATAACTTAAAACATAGTCTTGCTTGCAGCAAATTGCTTGTTGATGCATCATGGTTCGAGATGTTGTATTACTTGTGCTAGCCCATATTTAGTGTGACATGTCATGTTTCACGGATCATTTAAGTAGAAACTTTTGAGTAGTCTCTAACTCTATATGTAAATGTTGTTATGCAAGATTGCATGGTTGGTTTCTTTATGTCATGTTTTAAATTTGTATTCCTACATATAGTTTACTTATGTGACATAGAACTTAAGTTATTACATCTTGTTATTTATCCTAAGTGTTTTATTTAGGATGATAACTATGCATGCTTAGTTGATTGTTAGGTCGCGCTAGCATATTCTTAAAGTAGAATACATGTTTTGAGTGTGTCTGTAACGCCCCGGATTCGATGCGCCAGGTGTCTGTCAGTTATTCGTCGTTGTTGCCATGTCATTTGCTTGCGTGTTGCATTTTATCATGTCATCATGTGCATTCCATTTTGCATACGTGTTCGTCTTATGCATCCGAGCCTTTTCCCCATTGTCCGTTTTGCTATCCGGCACTCCTATGCTCTCCGGCGTTCCCCTTTTGCCTCTCGTTGTGAGCGGGTGTTAAACGTTCTCGAAATGGCCCGAGGTTTGCCAAACGGCCTTGGTATAGCATCGGTAGACCGCTTGTCCAGTTTCGTGCCATTTGGAGGTCGTTTGGTACTCCAACGGTTAACCGGGTAACCGTAAAAGCCCCTCTCTCTTTGCAGCCCAACACCCCTTCAAAGTGGCCTAAAACCCATCTAACTCTCCTTCATGCTCTCGGTCGTTCGATCACGATCGTGTGGGCGAAAACCGCTCCTCATTTGGACTCTCCTAGCTCCCTCTACCTATAAAACTAGACCTCCCCCGAAATTCACGGTCAAATCCCCTCGAAACCCTAGCTTCTTCCTCCTCCAGCCGTCGGACATGTCCGCGCCCCACCGGACATGTCCGCCTCCGCCGCCCGCAGCAAACCCGTGCTCGCCACGTCGCCTCCCGCGCCAGACCCCGCCGCCGGGCCTGCTTGGCCCACCCGCGGCCCGCCCCAGGGCCCGACCGGGCCGCCGTCGCCCGATGCGCACCGCCGCGACCTGCGCACCGCCGCGCGCCCCGCCGCCGCCGAAGCCCGCGTCTCCTGCCGGCGCCGACCGCCGCCAGGTCCCGCCTCCTCGTCGTCGTGCTTCTCCGCGCCCGTGCGCCCGCCGCCCCGTGCCTCCTCCGTCGTCCGCCGCCGCCCTAGTCGGCCGGAGCCGAGCTCCGCGCCGCCCCGCTCGCCGCTGACCGCCGCCGCCGAGCGCCTCCGCCGACCCCCGCCATGGCCGCCCGAGCTCGGGGCCGACCCCCTCCGCCTCCCCGCGCCGGGATCCGGCCGGATCCGGCGAGATCCGGCCCGGATCCGCCATCTCCGGCCACCCCGGCGTCTTCCCCGTCGTCTCCGGCGAGTTTCCCGGCCGCCTCGAAGTCCGTGCAAAACTGGAGATTGACCCCGAAATCCCTGTCCCTGTATTTTGCAATAATCATGCCATTTTTGACCTGTTGTATCTCTGCATCTGTAGCTGCGTTTTGGGCATGTAATATGTCAAATTGTTCGTTTTGACGAGTACATCATTTCGTTCCATTGCATGATATTCATTTGAGGTCATCTTGGTGCCTGAAACATTGTTCTAAGAGTGCTTCATGATGTTATCTGCTGTCTGTTATCAGAACGAGCTCTTTTGTCATTTTTGCCATGATTGATGTGTGCATCCTATGAGGTTGATGTCTTCATGTGTTTTGATCTATGCTATGTCTTTTTTACAGAGGTGCTTACCATGTATTTTTGTGATCAATGTGGTGACTAGCATAAGCATGCAAACTAGGCATCGTGATGTTGCTGATTTTAGTCCCTGTTTTGCTGTTATCTTGATGCCATGTAAACATGATGCTACAGAGAGATCCATGCATATTTTGAGATACTTCAGTAAGGGTGTTTTGAACATGTGGTTATTGTCTATCCATTAATGCCCTTGGTTGCAATTATGGAGTAGTCTAGCATGTCATTTTCGTGCTCTACTTTTGCTTCAAAATGCTTCCTGGCAGATTGTTTACATGTTATTCAGTTTAGCCAAGGTTGTTGTAGTTGATCCTTGCATGCTATGAACTTGTTCTTGCCTTGGTTTGTTTCACAAACATGTCTTCTTGATGATGCTATGCTTATCTTGTCATGCAATGACTTGTGGTGAGTGAATCGAGTTTGTTAAGTAGTGTACATGATGTTTCTGTTTTGCTAGGCTGAATCTGTTATTTCGTGATGCCATGTAAACATGTTGCTACTAATCATTCTATGCATAATCTGGAGATGTGCTCTAAATATGTTTTGATCTACATGTCATCCTATAACCATACATTCCCCTGGTTGCATTTATAGCTTGCTGTAGATTGTTCATATCTTGCTCCAAAGTTGCTTCATAATGTTGCTGTCAGCCTGTTAACATTAAGTTCAGTTCTTATCGTGTTTGTTGCTAGTGTTCCATGCACCCTATGGACTTGCTATTGCCATGCTTAGCTTCACAAACATGCCTTCTTACAGTTGGGTGTCTTGCCATGCCATGTTTTGCTCTGTAGTGAGTTGCACAATCTCATCTACATGCCTTCATAATTCTGTTTCTGCCATGTTTGAATCTGTATTATAACTTGCCATGTTTACATGGGTGCCATCATATTTTCTGATCCTTTTTGGCTTATGGTCAGTAAAGGAAATTTGATCTATGCATTTAGTAGATTCATGCCATGTCTTTGTTTGCCATGATAAGTTCTTGTAACATGTTGTTTGATAGCTCTGAACATTGCATCGTGATGTTATTTTCTGCAAAGTCTGAATTGGTATTACTTGCAATCTTACCATGTGTGTTTGAGTATGTTCTAGTGATTTCTGGAGATAGCTCAGTGTTCATGTTTTGTTATGCTTTACCTGTAAATCATGTCCATGCCTTTTGTTTTCATATTGTGGTGCTGTAGTATGTTGTTTTGGTGCTTGCAATATGCCTAGTTGCTGTTTTGGACAGGTTGTTATGACTTGTATAGAGTGTATGTGTTGAACCGTTGCTCCGTTTTGAGTGTGCTCTATATGAAACTTGCTTAGAATTGCATGTAGTTTTATATTATCATGTTGCATCCTTGTTTTGGTGTGTTTGCTTGATGTTTGGGTGCATTTTGCATCAATGTCAGGTTTAACTTGTTTTGCTCATATCTTCTAGGCCGTAGCTCCGAACTAAATGAACTTTATATGTAACTTGACTAGAATCTCGTGTAGATCATCTTTGTGCATCTTAACTTGCTGTTTAACAACTTGAACAAAAGGCTTATTCAGATCTGGACCAATTTCGAAATATGCATATGAGGACTTACCGGAATTGTTATATGTTGTTCCCGGCCTCATTTAAACTTGCCTTGACGTGTTGCTCTTGGTTGCATCATCTCTTGCCATGAGTAGCTTCATGTAGTCTTGTCATGCATCATGCTCGTGTGTGCATCATGCCTTGTTCATGTGTGGTGTGTTTACCATGTTGTATGCTTCTTCTCGATAGTTCCCGTTTCGTTGCGATCGTGAGGATTTGTTCGTCTACGCTTGGTTCGTCTTCGTGGCTTCATCTTCTTCATGGACTCGTTCTTCTTCCTTGCGGGATTTCAGGCAAGATGACCGCTACCCTGGATCTCACTACTATCATTGCTATGCTAGTTGCTTCGTTCTATCGCTATGCTGCGCTACCTATTACCTGTTTATCAAGCCATCCCAAATTGCCATGAACCTCTAACCTTTAACACATTTCCTGTGCAAACCATTGTTTGACTATGTTACCGCTTTTGCTCAGCCCCTCTTATAGCGCTGCTAGTTGCAGGTGAAGTTGAAGATTTCTCCATGGTGGAAGGGATTTTGGTTGGGATATCACAATATCTCTTATATTATTAATGCATCTATATATTTGGTAAAGGGTGGAAGGCTCGGCCTTTTGCCTGGTGTTTTGTTCCTCTCTTGCCGCCCTAGTTTCTGTCATACCGGTGTTATGTTCCCGGATTTTGCGTTCCTTACGCGGTCGGGTGATTTATGGGACCCCCTCGACAGTTTGTTTTGAATAAAACTCCTCCAGCAAGGCCCAACCTTGGTTTTACATTTGCCTCACCTAGCCCTTTTTTCCCTTGGGAGTCGCGCTCTCGAGGGTCATCTTTATTACAGCCCCCCCCCCCGGGCCAATGCTTGTCTAAGTGTTGGTCCAAACTAGAGCACCGTGTGGGACCATCCCTTGGCAACTTGGGTTACGTCGGTACCTGTACGCTTAGCTTATCCGGTGTTGCCCTGAGAATGAGATATGTGCAGCTCCTATCGGGATTGTTGGCGCATCGGGCGGTCTTGCTGGTCTTGTTTTACCATTGTCGAAATGTCTTGTAAACCGGGATTCCGAGTCTGATCGGGTCTTCCTGGGAGAAGGTCTATTCCTTCGTTGATCGCGAGAGCTTGTCATGGGCTAAGTTGGGACACCCCTGCAGGGTATAATCTTTCGAAAGCCGTGCCTGCGGTTATAGGCAGATGGGAATTTGTTAATGTCCGATTGTAGATAACTTGACACCAGATCCGAATTAAAACGCATCAACCGCATGTGTAGCCGTGATGGTCTCTTCTCGGCGGAGTCCGGGAGGTGAACACGGTCTTTGGGTTATGTTTGACGTAAGTAGGAGTTCAGGATCACTTCTTGATCATTGCTAGATTCACGACCGTTCCGCTTGCTCTCTTCTCGCTCTTATTTGCGTATGTTAGCCACCATATCATGCTTAGCCGCTGCTGCAGCCTCACCACTTTACCCCTTCCTTTCCTTTTAAGCTTTGCTAGTCTTGATACCCATGGTAATGGGATTGCTGAGTCCTCGTGGCTCACAGATTACTACAACAACTGTTGCAGGTACAGGTTCATGCGATGATCATGACGCGAGAGCGATGCTTGCTTGCGTTGAGGTTCTTCTTCTGCTTCTTCGATCAGGGGATAGGTTCCAGGTCGGCAGCCTGGGCTAGCAGGGTGGATGTCGTTTGAGTTACTGTTTGTGTTTCATCCGTAGTCGGATGATGCTCTGATGTATTGTGATGTTGTATTCGTGTGGCATTCTATGCCTCTTGTATGTATCCCCATCTATTATGTAATGTTGATGTAATGATATCCACCTTGCAAAAGCGTTTCAATATGCGGGTCTATCCTTGGTGGGACCTTCGAGTTCCTTTTGGATAGGGTCGCATATTGGGTGTGACAGTGTCCTACCATGTGTTATGCATATGCTCACTATTGCTTGGTAGAGATACATGTTAGTAGATACATGCTACTATATATGATTCCTTCTTGATTGATCCATAATGATATGATGTTGTGATTGCATAACATGTTTGTATCGATTCATGTATTAGATGATGCCTAAGTTGTTATCTATGTACTTGCAAGTGTATGACATACTATATAGGAAATACATGGAATCATGTTATTCATGCTAGTATAATATGTTGATTTGGTCGATGAGATGATCTAGTTGTTTACTTTCCCACATGCTTGGTATGCTTCTGTGTGCTTATTTATCATGACTACATGGTATAGTGTTGTATGCTAACATCTTGTTTGATCTTTAGGCTAGTTATTATCAACTAGGTAATCTCACAGTTAGGAGTTGTATTCTATTAGTAGCAATATTGTGGCATCTGTGTGATGATCATCCATGCCTTGCATCATGTCTGGTTTATTTTACTATTCCATTTGTGATATGCTTAAGCCTATGGATCAAGTCATGCTAGTAATTTTTCCTGTCTTATTATGTTCCATATGCTATAGTTGAGTACTTAGACCCTTGTGTTTCTTATAGATGTTCAACTTAGTCTCATGGTAGTATTATGAATGTTTTAATACTTGTCGCTATGACTTATCATATACTTGGTATGAGTCATATGTCATGTTAGTAGAGTTGTACTTTGATCAAACACCAAGTGTGTGTATCATGCCTTGTTATTGTAAGCGTGTGGTGATAATAGTATTGCTAGTAGTCATTGATCACTCGTATGTGTGATGCTTGTGTTATTCATTTGGACATCTAGTTATTCTCCATCCACATGTCTTGTATGATGTGCATCTTGCTATTAATGGTTTGATTGCCTTTCACCTTAGTGTTATTTTGGCTTTTGTTGTGGAATGCTTGCTATTAGATGCTTGGTGGATTCATATCATTTAGTTAATGTTTCACCATTATAAATATTTATAGTTATCTAAATATTTATTTGTGGTTGGCTAGCGCTCTTAATCATATCATGTCTAGGATAGTTGTTCACCCTTCTGTTCCATGTGTTGTATAATTTCTTGTTAATTGTTTGACAAATGAATTGATTTGAAGTTATGTACATGGTCCTACTTTATTTTTAATAATGATTTAGGTCTAGACCTATATCAAGTCATTTCATGTTATTGAAGGATGTTTGATTGCTTGACTAGTACGGTTTATAATGTTGGTTTGGTCATCTTAGGGAATGCTTCTTTTTTTGAATTACCATATAGTTGGCATGTTTGGTTGCTTTTAACCATTATAAATATTTAGTCTATCTAAATGTTTATTTGTGGTTAACTTTCACCTTGATCATGCCATGATGTGATTGTGTAGTTAAATGCATAAGGTGGTTCCATTCCATGTGTGTTGATGCCATCGTGTTTGTTATAGTAGTTTCCTATAGCAGTTAGTCGATATGGGTGATGTGAACTAGTAGTGGTTGTATCATGGTTCATATTAGAACGTTAGTCCTGACCGCCAAGCCTTCCTTAGCTGTGTCAACCTAACCATGTCCCTTCGTTGAATCATATCTACTTACCTTCCAATCATGCTATCTCCTTTTGGAATCTCCGTCTGATCAATATATTGCTATCCATCCACTCTTAATTTGTTTTGGATGTTATTTGGATTTATTATTGTTTGGGTATTTATTTGTTTTCCATTTGCTATCATTACAACGAGTAGGGAGTGACGATGTTGGACAAGGACAAAACAGGTTACTGAAGAAGGACTCAACAACGAAGGCATGCCTCCTTCTTGATCATACTTATCCTATGGTTTACAAAATTGCATTGAGTTTTATTGTTACTATATGCATGCTATTTTAGTTCTCGTAGCTAGCGTGTCGATTGACACATTACCCTGATCTGCTTGTCGCCTATTTACTTGACACCTGAGTAGAAGTACATAATTTCGGTAGAGTAGAAATGCTTAGCCATGCTTATCACCCTATAGGTGCTTTGTTGAATGACCTCTAAGTCATTGACAGTTGAAACTTAACGCTGAGCTAGGCCAGTTGGCCCTTGTTGACCTTCTCTATCCTCTCGGGCGACAGCTGAATCAAGGATTGAAGGAGCGGTTGGCTGCCCTTCACGAGTTGAAGGGGGCGATCAGTCGTCCATGCCGCATGAGGCCTAATAACTCTTGGCTTTGAAGATTGTGATAACAGTACAGCCACATGCTATATGGGCACTGGCTTGGTTAATTAGTTAGTTCAATCTTATTGTCGTCATCGCCGTACCACAGATGGGATAGCTGCCTTGCGAGGAGTATCCTCGGCACAAAGAGGGGCCCGGACTGTGAACTGCAGTTACTTTCGTGTTGAAACCTAGTGGGCTTGGCACAGTAAGTTTGGTCTACTGAAAGACCTCGTCACAATCTCCCTGTCGGTATACCAAATGGTGTACTATGCTAGCGATGGCTAGTGGCAACAAGTCGGGATTGTGTCGTGTGGGTAAAGTGTACAACCTCTGCAGAGTGTAAAACTATTCGAATAGCCGTGTCCACGGTCATGGACAACACATGAATCTTTCTAGACGTACGGGACCTGTCTTTATTCCCTCTTTGCCCCTATTCTTGAAACCTATGAACAACGTGAGTTGATCGAGGATCCTCATTTGAAGAAAGTTATTATTCTGGAGATAAAACAAGTTTTCATCTAAAACTGCTTTCATCCAACTACTTTATTTGTCAAACAAAATTAGCTTTATGCAAATGAGCCATACAGCCTTTCTTTGAAGCCACATGTAGCTATTAGGTCCTTCCCCGTGGGAGGCATGTTGAGTATGTAATGTACTCATGGCAATACTTTTGTTGAACAACAGAGATCTATGAAGACGAGGGCGTCGACTACGACTATTTTGATGATCCTGAGGAGTGAGGACACGTTGACTACATCGACTGCGTGTGGCTGAGATGGAGTCGCTACGCATTGTACTTTCCGCTGTTTTTCTGAATGTAATAAATGGCATGAGACATTTATCTAGGTATGCCTTGTGGCAAGATATATTTAAATTTGTAATACCTTTTACATATTGTGCAATGATATCATTTCACTATGTTGTCAACAATGATCCTGGGGTTGACAAATATACACATGATGGTCTGGAAGTTAATTCCAGGTTCTCACATGCTACGAGCTAGCCAGCTGTCTTCGCCCGCATAAAAGCGGGTCATGAGTGCCGTAAGGGTTGACATGGACTACGGTTTTTCCTGGCCAAGGTGTCTGGCCAGACCATTCGTCGCGGATGTTGTGCTTAAAGGCCGCTAGGGCTTTGGCGTCCAGACAGTCGACGATCTGTTTTTTTTTAGTTAAGAACCGAGTCCAGAATCTCCTCGCTGACTCTCCGGGCTGTTGGATTATGTGACTTAAGTCATTCGCATCCGAAGGTCGGACATATGTGCCTTGGAAGTTGTCGAGGAAGGCTCCAAGTCCTCCCAGCTGCCAATGGAGTTTCCGGGCAGACTGTTCAACCAGTACGTAGCTGGCTCCTTGAGCTTGAGCGGGAGGTATTTGATGGCGTGAAGATCATCACCGCAGGCCATATGAATATGGAGAAGAAAATTTTCAATCCATACCACGGGGTCTATTGTGCCATCATATTATTCGATGTTCATGTGTTTAAACCCTTCTAGGAAATTGTGTCCCATTACTTCGTTAGTGAAGCAAAGGGGGTGTGTGGCACCTTTATATCGGGCCAGGTCGTGACGTAGCTCGGATGGAGTTCGTCTGCGGTTTTCGGCCCGGACGTGATTATGTTTGTCACGTTCAGTCGGATGGCCATTGTCACGCGTCGGTGCATGCCTCCGTGATCCATAGGTCGATCTTATCTGACCTGCTCTATTTTCCAAATCATGCCGCGGGTCATGTGTATATCCCCGAGCTGTTGTATTTCTATTTGTTCGGCGTGACAGTGTGGGCTGGTGTTCGAATCGAGGTGCCGCTTTGTCCCGGCCACGTGGTGGTCGGTCAGCCACATTGTACCTTGGTAGGACAGGCTCCAGCGCCTCGTCATCAAACTGTGATAACAGTTTGCGCTTCGGGTAGCTTTTGGTTGGGCGCTTGAGGCCATACTCCTCGGCTACCAGGACATCAATCCATCTTTCATTGAGCAGATCTTGATCAGCTTGAAGCTGCTGCTGCTTCTTTTTCGGGCTTCTTGCAGTAGCAATTAGCTGATGCTTAAAGCGTTCCTGTTCGGCGGGCTCCTCAGGCACGATGAAATCATCGTCACCGAGACTCACCTCGTCCTTGGAGAGTGGAAGGTAGTTGCTATCCGCCGATTCTTTGTTCATGGCCTGCTCGCCAGGTCTGACTCGCCCATCCTCCCGTTCGTCCTGCTCGGAGGTTGGCTCCACGGGGTCTTCATTGTTTTCGGCATCGTCCGGAGTGTTATTTTCTCCTCTGACGGTACTGCTGTTTTTACGATGGCGTGGCTTAGAGCAGTGCCACTGACGCTGGCGCTTTGGCTGTATCTCAAGAGGTTTATCCTCGACTGGATTTTCATTGTCGCCATTGTTTTCTTTGGCTGTATCCACCATGTATATGTTGTACGAGGAGGTGGCTGTCCAATGCCCTGTATGTGCTGGTTCCTGATCCTCTCCGGCATCATCATCCATACCGTCAATGTCTTCAGAGTTGTAGTCGAGCATGTCGGTTAAGTCATCAACAGTGGCTATAAAGTGGGTGGTGGGTGGGGAGCGAATTTCTTCATCATCCACTTCCCATTCGAACCGGACATAGTTCAGCCAAGAGTCTCCCGACAAGGAGAGGGATTTTAATGAGCTTAGCATGTTGCCAAAAGGCGAGTGTCGGAAGATGTCCGCGGAGCTTAACTCCAAGACCGGCGCCCAATCATGCTCGATGGAAGCGGATGCACGCGGTCTGGAACTACATGGCCGGAGACAAGCCTGGGGTTCCGGTGACACAAGCCCAGCTCAATGTTGGATCTGCGTGCGGCTCGAGCCCCGCTGAGTCTGCGGCCTACGTGGCAGAGCTAAGCTTCCCGTCTTCAGAAGACGCAGTCTGCTCCGGCTCTAGGGTCGGGGCGGTCACAGGCGCTATCTCCTGCGCTCGGCCAGATGACAGATCTAGGTCATGTTCATCATGGTGGCCGGGGACAGCCGTCATGGGATCGAACCCATAGAAGATCAAGTCTCCACGGATGTCGGCCACAATATTCAGGCTTCCAAATCTGACCTGATGGCCAGTGGCATAGCTACCAATCTGCTCTAGATGGCCAAGCGAGTTGGCCCGCACTGCGAAGCCGCCGAATACGAAGATTTGTCCGAGGAGGTAGATCCCCCCCTGGACTGTGTTGTTGTAGATGATTGATGGAGCCATCAAGCCTTCTGGTGACGATGCAGTAGAACTCTCAATGAAAGCACCAATGTCGGTGTCAAAACCGACAGATCTCGGGTAGGGGGTCCCGAACTGTGCATCTAGGGCTAATGGTAACAGGAGGCGGGGACAGTAACAGGAGGCGGGGGACACAATGTTTACCCAAGTTCGGGCCCTCTCTATGGAGGTAATACCCTACTTCCTGCTTGATTGATCTTGATGAATATGAGTATTACAAGAGTTGATCTACCACGAGATCGTAATGGCTAAACCCTAGAAGTCTAGCCTATGAGGTTATGATTGTTGTGGCTAAACCCTAAAAGTCTAAACCCTCCGGTTTATATAGACACTGGGAGGGGCTAGGGTTGTACAAAGTCGGTTACAGAGAAAGGAATCTACATATCCGAATCGCCAAGCTTGCCTTCCACGCAAAGGAGAGTCCCATCCGGACACGGGACGAAGTCTTCTATCTTGTATCTTCATAGTCCAACAGTTCGGCCAAAGTATATAATCCGGCTATCCGAGGACCCCTTAGTTCAGGACTCCCTCATGGACCGCTGTGATCATCTTCTTCTTTGGAGCCATCACGGTGAAGAAATTGTTGCGCCCACTAATAGATCAGAGTCTCACAACTAATCCCCCTACCTGGCGCGCCAAAGATGTCGGGGAAACAAACACCTATGGGATCACAAGAATCCCTTCTATGTTTGGTTGGGAGAGTAGTTGCACGAAGAGCAGGTCTAGCAGTCAACACAAGGGGATTTTACCCAGGTTTGGGCCGCAAAGATGCGTAATACCCCAGTCCTGCTTGTCTGGATATATGTGTTGTTGAGCTTTTGAACTAGCTACAGTGCATCCATAGTCCAAATAGTCCGAATCTTCTCTCTGTACGCCTTGGGCCTCCTTTTATATGTAAAGGGGGCGCCACACTGGCACACAAGACGTGGAAAGCAAGCTACAGTGTATGAGCTTATCGCTCGGCACCATAGGACAAAACGCATTTAATGTGCTGCCTACGTGCCCTCTTACTTTATCGGGGATGGCAATAGGAGCCGTCCCGTCCATCACTACTCCTCCTTGCTTTGACACGCGTCTAGGCTGACGAGGCATGCAGTGCCATGCTGGCTAACTAGCTGCTGTGTTGGCATGATGCTAGAGGCTCCACGAAGATCTACATGCCGCTACGTAGGAGGCTACTTAGTTGGCACACTGGTCGTCTCACTGTAGGGGTGGTGAGGTGTCAAACCCTTGCCGAGCGCGGGCCTGGTCGCAGCCCAGCAATCGTCCCCGGCAAGGCTTGCCGGGAGCCTCACAGTCGTCCCCCGCAAGGATCTTGCCGAGGGTCTTCGTCTTCTGGTCCCACGTGGACCCGTAGGTTATCAATCTCTATGATGATCTGCATGCTACCACGCATGCGTTCCTACGTCTTGGTCTTAAAATTGTCGATGGTGTCAGAACTCTCAGCCTCAGGGATGATGGGCTTGCTGGTGCTGTGCAGGCTGCCCTGGCAAGGGTGTTGCTGGGGGAGGTCCAGCTCGCCTTCTGCTCCTTGTTCTCTGACTCGAGTATCTGCCTTGGTGGTCTTCTGTTCTGTCTTCTGCTGCCCTGCCAGGCCCGGCCACAGGCGCG
Source organism: Triticum aestivum (assembly GCF_018294505.1). Taxonomy (NCBI): domain Eukaryota; kingdom Viridiplantae; phylum Streptophyta; class Magnoliopsida; order Poales; family Poaceae; genus Triticum; species Triticum aestivum. The sequence continues at coordinate 157,586,402 of NC_057795.1, read as the reverse complement.
GCTACGACTGCCCATGCACAAGTAAGGGGTACAAAAAGGACCCATACTTTTGTACACCGACAACTGAATACCTACACAAACAAACACCAACTTGCACCCAACGTGATAAAGGGGTTGTCAATCCCTTCACGGTTATTTGCAAAGTGAGATCTTGTATAGATCGATAAACGGTAAAGTAATATTTTTGGTATTTTTGGTTTATGGAACGAAAAGTAAAAAATACAAAGAAAGTAAATAGGAAACTAAAATTGTAGATCGGAAACTTATATGATGGAAAGTAGACCCAGGGGCCATAGGTTTCACTAGAGGCTTCTCTCAAGATAGAAAATATTATGGTGGGTGAACAAATTACTGCCAAGCAATTGATAGAAAAGCACATAATTATGACGATATCTAAGGCAATGATCATGAATATAGGCATCACGTCTGTATCAAGTAGGCCGACTCCTGCCTGCATCTACTACTATTATTCCACACATCGACCGACTCCTGCCTGCATCTAGAGTATTAAGTTCATGAAGAACAGAGTAACACATTAAGTAAGATGACATGATGTAGCGGGATAAACTCAAGCAATATGATGAAAACCCCATCTTGTTATCCTCGATGGCAACAATACAATACGTGTAGGTTCCCCTTCTGTCACTAGGATCGAGCACCGCAAGATTGAACCCAAAGCTAAGAACTTCTCCCATTGCAAGAAAAATCAATCTAGTTGGCAAAACCAAACTGATAGTTCGAAGAGACTTGTAAAGATATCAAATCATGCATATAAGAATTCAGAGAAGATTCAAATAATATTCATAGATAAGCTGATCATAAATCCACAATTCATCGGATCTCGGCAAACACACCGTAAAAAAGTATTACATCAAATAGATCTCCAAGAACATCGAGGAGAACATGGTATTGAGAATCAAAGAGAGAGAAGAAGCCATCTAGCTACTAGCTATGGACGCATAGGACTGTGGTAAACTACTCACGCTTCATCCGAGAGGCAATTGTTTTGATGTAGAAGCCCTCCGTAATCGAATCCCCCTCCGGCAGGACGTCGAAAAAGGCCCCTAGATGGGATCTCATGGGTACAGAAGGTTGTAGTGGTGGAAAAGTGGTTTCGTGGCTCCCCTAGAAGGGTTTTGGATATTTGAGAATATATAGGCATAAGAAATAGGTCGGAGTCATGAGGGGCCCACAAGGGTGGGGGCGCGCCTCCCGACCTTGTGTCTGCCTCGTGGCTTTCCTGACGTTCACTCCAAGCCCTCTAGATGTCTTCTAGTCCAAGAAAAATCATTGCAAAAGTTTCATTCCATTTGGTATTCCTTTTCTACGAAACTCTAAAACAAGGGAAAAAATAGGAACTGGCACTGGGCTGTAGGTTAACAGGTTAGTCCCAAAAATAATATAAAACAACATATTAATGCATATAAAACATCCAGAACAGATAATATAATAGCATGGAACAATAAAAAATTATAGATACGTTGGAGACGTATCAGTCGGCCCTACCAGGCTGTGGCACAGTGTCGGAGTAAATAACCATGGGTAGCCTTATCCTCTCCCCCTAGTTCTTCAAAAACATCGGGCCGACTGCACCCTCAAACATCCAAGACGAAGGGTCGCCTTCTCTTGGCTGGCTGGCCCAGTAGCCAGCTGCGGGAAGGCGACTAGGTTCAGCAAGCCATCCTGAGATGGGCCGACTCCTAGCAGGCGGCCACCAGAGTGGTCGACTCCTCTCAGGTGGCCTGACATGTACCCTCAAAGTTTGCACCCACATAACGGCGAAAAGATGGGGCGTGGCTACAGTAAAGCCTGCCACCCCCGAATCCCGGAGCAAGCGTGGCCACAGTGCACCATATCGGGCGGCCATCCCTCGTCTGGCGCAGCACTGTTGCCACGTTGACCATGATGTAACCCACGGCGGGCTGTCACTAAGGCCCGCAGGCGGCGGGCCCCTTTTGCCAGAGAGCCACCAGAAGGCGGCTCAACCTGGCTAGTCGGCACAAGGGGAGGCCGGCTCTCAACAGCCGGCCTACCCCCGCCCTAGAAGTTTGTGCTCCATTAAGCAGATAAGACGGGGTAAGGCTACAGTGAGCGCCCGCCAGGCGGCGGCACTGCAGCCATGCTTACCCCGACAAAGCCATCATCATCAAGAGTGAGGCTATAGTAATGAGCAGCCAACAGGACCATGGGCGGTGGGCCCAGCCTGTCGACCAAGAAGCCAGCAGCCGGCGGGACCCACCAGTCGGTGGGCCCCAGCGGCCGGCAGAGAAGCTGGCGACCATAGACATTGATGGTCTGGACCCACATCCAGTCTGATTACCATTGTACCCCTGGGAGTAGGCCTATATAAACCCCCCAGGGCACCCATGCAAAGGGTTGATCCATTAGAACTACACACACCACATAGGGAGAAGAGGAGAACTAGCCTTGACCTTCTTCTTCCTCTAGCCAAACAGCTCAAGGAGCCTCTTGTAGCTACTTACTGATTTAGTGATCATGCGAAGACCCCACAGAGCAGGACTAGGGGTGTTATCTCCTAGGAGAGCCCTGAACCTGGGTAAGATTCGCTGGCGTGCATGTGTTCGCCTTATCCCATTTCCAGGCACCGGCAATGTCTTACTGGCTCCCACAATGATTAGCCACCCGTTGGCATAGGTCGCACCTACCACCCGACATTTGGCGCCCACCATGGGCCAGGTGCACCGTCGTCTTGAGACCTGCTCTGGACGGGAACCCTCTTCCTTCCTAGCGAGCGTAGCCAGCCTGGCACGCCCGATGGCGTTTTCCCTGACGTGCTGCATGCCGTCAACGCCGCCTGCGCAGCGAGCTGCCTCGCCGATCTTCTCGGTGAGGTCAACCTCTCCGACGAGCCCGCGCCAGACGCGGGTGCAACCAGCTCCGAGAGCTGCCTCATCGACCTCCTTGGCAAGCTCGACATCGCCAGCGAGCCCACCTCTGACCTGGAGTTGATCGGCTCCACCGACCCGATGCTCATCGACTCCGACACGGCATCCCTCGATGCCTTCCCCACCAACATGGTGGTCATCGACGACCCTCTTCCTCGTACAGACAGCAGCGGCAGTACCTTCACCGAGGTGTTGGTCATCAGCCACAGTGCTGCATCCGGCGAGAACGCCCACGAGAATCTGCGGACGGCGCTGCACGATCTTTTCGCCCCCAATCGGGCTGACGCCGATGTTGTCGGTGTTCTGGGATCAGGGGTCCCCATACTTGCCTGCCTGCGGCCTGCGGTGTGGCTCAAGTGGGGGCCCAATGCAGCCCAGCTTCATCAGCTCAAGCTCAAGACCCTCGCGAGGGGCCAAGACTCATGGGGCGGACGACAGGAAGCTTCCTCGGGAGCAGCCTCCTCAGGCAGGCTCGCGAGGAGGCGGAGAGATCAAGGCAGGGCACCTCCCGAGGGGTCCGTGACGCAAGCCATGACGATCGAGGACCAGGCGGGCGCCAGGCGGGCGTCGTCCTGCGCAGTGTCCTTGTTTCCCTTTCGGTGCAAAGGGGGCAAGCGCAGGCCAAGGCATCAGGCAAAGGTTACCGTTTCGGTGCATCAAGACCAAGACCAGCAGAACGGCAGGATGGAGGTCATCGTGGAGCCCAGGGCGGCGTCACCGTAAGAGCCTTTGGCAGCCGAAGACCAACTTTAGTCAGGATAAGTGTACCATATGTTCCCTTAAAAATGGCCAATTGTTGGCGCCCTTCCCGCTCATTATTCGGGGAGAGGCCCAGGGCCTCCGCCTATAAATAGGACTAGCCACCCATGGGGTAGAGGCATATAGATCATCGAGAGATCAACCAGAGAGAGAGAGAGAAGCGACTGAACTCACCCAAACAGTTCATCGCACCAGCTCAAGAACAGCCCCTCGCGAGGCTTTTCTCCCTTTGTACTATTCATCATCGGCCCCTGAGGCAATCCACCACACGACACACTGGAGTAGGGTATTACAACACAATGGTGGCCTGAACCAGTATAAATCTCGTGTCTCTTGTGTGTTCATCTTTCTTGCTTAGATCCTTGTGAGACTTCGAGACGTGAGCTGGTAGGGGAGAGATCTTCGTGCGCACCCAGTGTTCGAACCTCAAGGGTCTGTCGGAACCCAAAATCCGACATTTGGCGTGCCAGGTAGGGGTGCACCGGAATCTTTCTTCCGCTGGTCGTGTTTGATCTTCCGCCGTGACCATGGCTGACGCTCACCGAGCCAGCGCCGAGCATCGGGATGCTCTCGCCACCGGCGTCGCCCAGATGGCGCCCGTCGACGGACACCCCCGTCGTTCTCTATCGCCTGCCGCCAACGCCGCCACCGGCCTGGCACGGAACGAGCAGCAGGCCTCGACCCTGCATCCTTCGGTGCGGCGCGATGGCCGCACCACCACCCCGTCGCTGACTCCAGCCGGTTCGTCGTCCCACGCCCGTCGCACCCCTACGGACGCGCATGCCACGCTACTCCTGGCGCGTGAGCTCCTGCACTACCGCCCCGTCAACGACCTCTACGAGGACTGGCTCGCCAACATCACCGAGCTCGTTAGTGCCGTAGGGGGCTCTCCCATGCCATCCCTCTCGCTGCCTCTCCCTCCATCCTACGCAGGAGGCGAGGAGCAGGAGGTGCCTCCTCCACCTCCTCCCCAAGAAGGCGTCGTGGCTCCAAGGCGCACGGCCCCAGGTCGAGACCCGCCGCGTCCGGCGCCTACGTGACAAGAAAGGAGCTGCCAAGAGATCCCTCGCCCCCAAGAAGGTGCTCACGTGCTCCCAGCACCGGTGCGCCATGACCGCATCCCTGCACCGCCACATCAAGACCCATCGTTGCTCGAGCAGCGGCGCGTGATACGTCTCCAACATATCTATAATTTTTGATTGCTCCATGCTATATTATCTACTGTTTTGGGCAATATTGGGCTTTATTATCCACTTTTATATTATTTTTGGGACTAACCTATTAACCGGAGGCTCGGCCCAGATTTGTTGTTTTATGCCTATTTCAGTGTTTCGAGGAAAAGGAATATCAGACGGAGTCAAAACGGAAAGAAATCAACTGGAGAAGTTATTTTTGGAAGGAAAGCAACCCAGGGAACTTGGAGTGCATGTCTGGAGAGATACAGGCTGCCCACGAGGGTGCCCCCCCCCCGGCACGCCCCCTGCCTCGTGGGGCCCCCGTAGCTCCTCCGACGTACCCCATGCACCCATATATACTCTTGTACCCTAAAACTTCCCGAACAGAAGATAGATCGGGAGTTCCGCCGCCGCAAGCCTCTGTAGCCACCAAAAACCTCTCGGGATCCTGTTCCGGCACCCTGCCGGAGGGGGATCCCATCACCGGTGGCCATCTTCATCATCCCAGCGCTATCCATGTCGAGGAGGGAGTAGTTCACCCTCGGGGCTGAGGGTATGTACCAGTAGCTATGTGTTTGATCTCTCTCTCTTGTGTTCTCTCTCGTGTTCCTCTATGGCACGATGTTGATGTATCCCGAGCTTTGTTATTGTAGTTGGATCTTATGATGTTTCTCCCCCTCTACTCTCTTGTGATGAATTGAGTTTCCCCTTTGAAGTTATCTTATCGGATTGAGTCTTTTATGAGAACACTTGATGTGTGTCTTGCCATGATTATCTGTGGTGACAATGGGATATCATGTGCCACTTGATGTATGTTTTGGTGATCAACTTGCGGGTTTCGTGACATTGGGAACCTATGCATAGGGGTTGGCGCACGTTCTTGACTCTCCGATAGAAACTTTGGGGCACTCTTTGAAGTACTTTGTGTTGGTTGGATGAATCTAAGATTGTGTGATGCATATCGTATAATCATGCCCACGGATACTTGAGGTGACAATGGAGTATCTACGTGACATTAGGGTTTTGGTTGATTTGTATCTTAAGGTGTTATTCTAGTACGAACTCTTTTATAGATTGATCCGAAAGAATAACTTTGAGGTGGTTTCGTACCCTACCATAATCTCTATGTTTGTTCTCCGCTATTAGTGGCTTTGGAGTGACTCTTTGTTGCATGTTGAGGGCTCGTTATATTATCTATCTATGTTATTATTGAACTTGCACTAGTGAAAGTATGAACCCTAGGCCTTGTTTCCTATCATTGCAATACCGTTTGTGCTCACTTTTACCACTTGTTACCTTGCTGTTTTTATATTTTCAGATTACAAAAACCTATATCTACTATCTATTTTGCACTTGTATCACCATCTCTTCGCCGAACTAGTGCACCTATACAATTTACCATTGTATTGGGTGTGTTGGGGACACAAGAGACTCTTTGTTATTTGGTTGCAGGGTTGTTTGAGAGAGACCATCTTCATCCTAGGCCTCCCACGGATTGATAAACCTTAGGTCATCCACTTGAGGGAAATTTGCTACTGTCCTACAAACATGTGCACTTGCAGGCCCAACAACATCCACAAGAAGAAGGTTGTGTAGTAGACATCAAGCTCTTTTCTGGCGCCGTTGCCGGGGAGGCTAGGTAAAAGGGCACTCACTCACACCCCATCAACTAAGCTCTTTTCCGGCGCCGTTGCCGGGGAGGTGAGTGCTTGAAGGTATATTTTTAGATCTTGCAATCGAATCTTTTTGTTTCTTGTTTTAGCACTAGTCTAGTTTATAAAAGAAAATTACAAAAAAATGGAATTGAGTTTGTCTCATACGCTTCACCTTTTTAATATCTTTCGTGAGTATGATGGAAAAGAAAATTGTGCCAAAGTGCTAGAAGAAGAACTACATAGAATGCTTGGCATGAAATATGTGAATGATGAGCATGATTACAATGTTGTTAGTATGAATTCCTTGAATATCCATGATGCTAATGATATGCAAAGCCACAAGCTTGGGGAAACTATGTTTGATGAAGATGATATTTTTTGTCCCCCAAGTTTTGATGATCAAATTTACTATGATGAAAGCATGCCTCCTATCTATGATGATTATTGTGATGACACGTATGCTTTAAACAATAATTATAACCATGAAACTTGTCATCTTGATCTTAATTTTCAATCACATGATAGTTATTTTGTTGAGTTTGCTCCCACTAATATTAATGAGAAGAAATTTGCTTATGTGGAGAGTAGTAAATTTTCTATGCTTGTATATCATGAAAAGAATGCTTTAGGTGCTGGTTATGTTGTTCAATTAATTCATGATGCTACTGAAAATTATTATGAGGGAGGAACATATGCTTGTAGGAATTGCAATAATATCAAGTTTCCTCTCTATGTGCTTAAATTTCTGAAGTTATGCTTGTTTTGTCTTCCTATGCTTGTTGATTATTGTTCCCATAAGTTGTTTGCTCACAAAATCCATATGCATAGGAAGTGGGTTAGACTTAAATGTGCTAGTCATGTGCTTCATGATGCTCCCGTTGTGTTTCAATTCTTATCTTTTATGTGAGCATCATTGTCATCATCATGCCTAGCTAGAAAGGCATTAAAGAAAAGCGCTTGTTGGGAGACAACCCAATATTTATCCTTACTGTTTTTGTGTGTTCACATGATTATGCTACTGTAGTAATCATGTTTTATAGCTTTTGTTTCAATAAAGTACCAAGTAAGACCTTTAGGATAGCTTACGGTGATAGTTGTGTTGATCCTGCTGAAAATCAGAAACTTTTGCACCCAGTAAATTAGTTTTGTTAATTCACAGAAACGTGGTAATTATCTTATTCTTTCTTCTCTGGATTGATACACAAATTTATTAGCACTTCCTAATTTGATAGGATTTTTGGAGTTCCAGAAGTATACGTTTGATACAGATTACTACAGACTGTTCTGTTTTTGACAGATTCTGTTTTCTATGTGTTATTTGCTTATTTTGATGAATCTATGAGTAGTATCGGAGGGTATGAGCCATAGATAAGTTGGAGTACAGTATATATTACACCAATATGAATTTAGAATGAGTTCATTACAGTACCTAAGTGGTGGTTTTATTTTCTTATACTAACGGAGCTTACGAGTTTTTTGTTAAGTTTTGTGTTGTGAAGTTTTCAAGTTTTGGGTAAAGATTCGATGGACTATGGAATAATGAGTGGCAAAGAGCCTAAGCTTGGGGATGCCCATGGCACCCCAAGATATTCAAGGATAACCAAGAGCCTAAGCTTGGGGATGCCCCGGAAGGCATCCTCTCTTTCGTCTTCGTACCATCGGTAACTTTACTTGGAGCTATATTTTTATTCACCACATGATATGTGTTTTTCTTGGAGCGTCATTTACTCTTGTTAGTATTTGCTTGATGTTATTTAGATTAGTGTTTTGCATCTTTATTTTCAATAAAAAAGTCAAGGATAGCCTTTTCCATGCTTATTTTGCTAGTATACATGTTGCTGTTTGAAAACAGAAAGTTTACCGCTGTTGCAAAAATTCCCTAGAAACGTCAGAGAGTGGTATAATGTTGAATATTTTTGAATATTGAGTTCTGATAAATTTATTACAGTGGGAAATTTAGTTTATAATTTTTGGGGTTAGGGAAGTATGATGACTCTTGCATTCTTTACAGACTGTACTGTTTTGGAAGATTGCAGTTATGGTTGCATTGTTTGCATATGTTTGCTTGTCTAATGATTCTATTTGAAGATAGGAGTATTAAATATGCAGAGGCATTTAGTATTCAATGTTGAATAATAATTTTAGTGATTTGTTACAGTAGAAAATGATAAGGTTTTGCATTGGTTTATACTAACCTATCTCACGAGTTCTTGTTGAGTTTGTTGTGAATGAAGCTTTTGATAAACAGAGAAACCATGATATGAGAGGAATTAAGGAGTCACAAAAGTTCAAGCTTGGGGATTCCCAAGGCACCCCAAGATAATATTTCAAGAAGTCTCAAGCATCTAAGCTTGGGGATGCCCCGGTAGGCATCCCACCTTTCTTCTTCAACAACTATCGGTTAGTATCGGTTGAGCCTAAGTTTTTGCTTCTTCACATGAGTTGTGCTATCCTTGCAATGTAGTTTTCTTTAGCTTTGCTTGCTGTTTGAATAAAGTATCAATATCTGAAATTATTAAATGGGAGAGTCTTCACATAGTTGCATAATTATTCGACTACTCATTGATCTTCACTTATATCTTTCGGAGTACTATTTGTTATTGCTCTAGTGCTTCACTTAGATCTTTTAGAGCACGGTGGTAGTTTTATTTTTAAGAAATATATGAACTCTCATGGCTTCACTTATATTATTTTGAGAGTCGTTAATAGCATGGTGATTTTCTTAATATTAATATACTTGGTATTCAAGATATGTGAAACTTTCTTTTGAGTGAGTTGAATACTAAGATAAGTTTGATGCTTGATAATTGTTTTGAGATATGGAGGTGATAATATCAAAGTCGTGCTAGTTGGGTAATTGTGACTTTGAGAAATGCTTGTGTTGAAGTTTGCAAGTCCCGTAGCATGCATGCATGGTTAAAGTTGTGTAACAAATTTGAAACATGAAGTGTACCTGGCTTGTGCATCCTTATGAGTGGCGGTCGGGGACGAGCGATGGTCTTTTCCTACCAATCTATCCCCCTAGGAGCATGCGCGTAGTACTTGATTTTTGATGGCTTCTAAATTTTTGCAATAAGTATATGAGTTCTTTTGACTAATGTTGAGTCCATGGATTATACACACTTTTACCTTTCCGCCTTTGCTAGCCTCTTCGGTACCGTGCATTGCCCTTTCTCACCTTGAGAGTTGGTGCAAACTTCGCCGGTGCATCCAAACCCCGTGATACGATACGCTCTATCACACATAAACCTCCTTATATCTTCCTCAAAACAGCCACCATACCTACCTATTATGGCATTTCCATAGCCATCCCGAGATATATTGCCATGCAACTTCCATCATCATCATCATGACATACATTACTTTTGTCATATTGCCATTGCATGATCATGTAGTTGACATCGTATTTGTGGCAAAGCCACCATGCATTATTTTTCATACATGTCACTCTTGATTCATTGCACCATCCCGGTACACCGCCGGAGGCATTCATATAGAGTCATATCTTGTTCTAAGTTTCGAGTTGTAATCCTTATGTTGTAATCAATAGAAGTGTGATGATCATCATTATTAGAGCATTGCCCAAAAGAAGAAGAAGAAAAAAAGAAAGGCCAAAAAAAGGCCCAAAAAAAGGGAGAAAAAAAAGGGGGCAATGCTACTATCTCTTTTTCCACACTTGTGCTTCAAAGTAGCACCTTGTTCCTCATGTAGTGAGTCTCATATATTGTGCTTCAAAGTAGCACCTTGTTCTTCATGTAGTGAGTCTCATAAATTGTCTTTTTATACTAGTGGGAATTTTTCATTATAGAACTTGGCTTGTATATTCCTATGATGGGCTTCCTCAAATGCCCTAGGTCTTCATGAGCAAGCGAGTTGGATGCAGACCCACTAGTTTTCTTTTGTTGAGCATTCATAGCTCTAGTGCATCCGTTGCATGGCAATCCCTACTCCTCATGTTGACATCAATTGATGGGCGTCTCCATAGCCCATTGATTATACTAGTCAATGTGAGACTTTCTCCTTTTTTGTCTTCTCCACACAATCCCCATCATCATATTCTATTCCACCCATAGTGTTATATCCATGGCTCACGCTCATGTATTGCGTGAAGGTTGAAAAAGTTTGAGATTATTTAAGTATGAAACAATTGCTTGGCTTGTCATCGGGGGTATAGAAGTTGGGAACATCTTTGTGTGACGAAAATGAAGCATAGCCTAACTATATGATTTTGTAGGGATGAACTTTCTTTTGCCATGTTATTTTGAGAAGACATGATTGCTTTGATTAGTATGCTTGAAGTATTATTATTTCTTATGTCAATATGAACTTTTGTCTTGAATCTTTCGAATCTGAATATTCATATCACAATTAAGAAGATTTACATTGAAATTATGCCAAAGTATCACTCCGCATCAAAAATTCTCTTTTTATCATTTACCTACTCGAGGACGAGCAGGAATTAAGCTTGGGGATGCTTGATACGTCTCCAACATATCTATAATTTTTGATTGCTCCATGCTATATTATCTACTGTTTTGGGCAATATTGGGCTTTATTATCCACTTTTATATTATTTTTGGGACTAACCTATTAATCGGAGGCCCAACCCAGATTTGTTGTTTTATGCCTATTTCAGTGTTTCGAGGAAAAGGAATATCAGACGGAGTCAAAATGGAACGAAATCAACTGGAGAAGTTATTCTTGGAAGGAAAGCAACCCAGGGAACTTGGAGTGCACGTCAGCGGAGATACGGGCTGCCCACGAGGGTGGGGGCGCCCCCCCCCCCCCCCCCGGGCGCGCCCCCTGCCTCGTGGGGCCCTCGTAGCTCCTCCGACGTACCCCCTGCACCCATATATACTCTTGTACCGTAAAACTTCCAGAACAAAAGATAGATCGGGAGTTCCGCCGACGCAAGCCTCTGTAGCCACCAAAAACCTCTCGGGAGCCCGTTCCGGCACCCTGCCGGAGGGGGATCCCATCACCGGTGGCCATCTTCATCATCCCAGCGCTATCCATGACGAGGAGGGAGTAGTTCACCCTCGGGGCTGTGGGTATGTACCAATAGCTATGTGTTTGATCTCTCTCTCTCTCTCTCTCTCGTGTTCTCTCTCGTGTTCCTCTGTGGCACGATCTTGATGTATCCCGAGCTTTGTTATTGTAGTTGGATCTTCTGATGTTTCTCCCCCTCTACTCTCTTATGATGAATTGAGTTTCCCGGTTGAAGTTATCTTATCGGATTGAGTCTTTTATGAGAACACTTGATGTATGTCTTGCTGTGATTATCTGTGGTGACAATGGGATATCATGTGCCACTTGATGTATGTTTTGAACTAGTGCACCTATACAATTTACCATTGTATTGGGTGTGTTAGGGACACAAGAGACTCTTTGTTATTTGGTTGCAGGGTTGTTTGAGAGAGACCATCTTCATCCTACGCCTCCCACGGATTGATAAACCTTAGGTCATCCACTTGAGGGAAATTTGCTACTGTCCTACAAACTTGTGCACTTGCAGGCCCAACAACGTCTACAAGAAGAAGGTTGTGTAGTAGACATCAGCGCGCGGGAATCCCCAGGAGTAGGCCCCACCTCAACAAATTGCTCCGGTGGCCACTGCAGGCTGCCGCGCTTTCACCTCCGAGCTGCGTAGCGTCGCGTGGCCCGGCAAGTTCAAGCCAGACCTGTCTCCGTGCTACGACGGCACTGCGGACCCTGCGGAGTTCCTCCAGCTCTACGAGTTGGGCATCGAGGCCGCCAACAGGGACGAGAAGGTCATGGCGAATTGGTTTCCCATGGCACTCAAGGACGATGCCCGCACCTGGCTCCTGAACCTGGCCCCAGGCATGATCTCCTCCTGGGACGAGATGCGCACCCGCTTCATCGCCAACTTCCAAGGCACCCGCGACCGGCCCCCGGCCATGAGCGACCTATGCCACATCAAGCAACAGCCGGGAGAGACCCTGCAGAAGTACATCCAGGGCTTCAACAATGCCCGCCTCAAGATTCCCAAGGTGACCGAGGAGGCCATCATTTCAGCCTTCTCCGACGGCGTGCGTGACATCAACATGAAAGAGGAGCTAGCAATCCATGAAGACCTGTGCACATCGCTGGAGCTGTTCAACCTGGCTACCAAGTGCACCAGGGCTAACGAAGGGCGCCTCTCCCTCCTCGAGCTCCCGGCTGCCGACCTAGAAGAGAAGAAGCCCAAGGTCAAGGACATGAAGCGCAAGGGGGCTGCTGTGCTCGCGGCAGAGCCAGACACCAAGCAAGGCAGGGATCAGCCTGAGTCATCTAAGGGCAGCCGATACTGCGTGTACCACGACCTCCACACTCACAACACCAATGAATGTCAGGAGCTCAGGGCCATGCGAGATGGACGTATCAGCCGACGCCCCGACCACAGCGACTGGGGCTATGTCCGAGGAGGAGGAAGAGGTGCAGGACGATGGGAAGACCGTGGCCCTCGCCAAGGGTGGCATGACCGGCCTCGCGAGGACCGCTGGCAGGACCAGCCTTGCGAGGGAAGTTGGAGGGATCAGCCTCATGAGGACCGCCCTTAAGGCAACGCAGGCCTCCCTCCTCTGCCACCACGCCAAGGAGGAATGAAGGCCATCACTAGGACGAGGGGGTTGGGGGCTTCCAGGAGCCGCGCGCAATTGCCTGCATCCTGGGCGGCGCTCAGGCCCCAGCCTCTCAGCGCATCTTCAAGCAGTTTGCTCGCGAGGTGAATGCAGTCCTCCCCAAGCTTGAGGCCACGCGCCCACTCAGGTAGTCTGCGTGTGCTATGATGTTCAGCTCAGCGGATCATATCAAGTGTGCGGCAATGGCTGGGGTCCTCCCGATGCTTTGTTCCCTAGTCATCAGCAATGTGCAAGTCACCAGGACCCTCATCGACGGCGGAGCCGGGCTCAACATCCTGTACGTCGAAACGTTCAACAATCTCCAAGTGCCATACGATCAGCTTCAGCCAACCAAGCCTTTCTCAGGAGTCACTGATGGTTCCACTGTTCCAATAGGGCAAGTTCGTCTTCCCGTCACCTTTGGGCAGCGCAACAATTACCGCACCGAGCTCATTGACTTCAACGTCTCTCACATCCGCTTGCCATACAATGCCATCCTCGGGTACCCAGCTCTAGCCAAGTTCATGGAAGTGACTCACCATGGCTACAATGTCCTCAAGATGCCAGGAAGCGGTGGAATCATCATAGTGTCGTGCGAAGAAAGGGATGCAGTGTGTTCCCTTGAGTGTGCCTTCCAGGCCACGGCAATCGAAGACCCAGATCACAGGAGCGGGAGGCTCCCCGAGGCAGTTCCTAAGAAGAAGAAGGCTTCACCTGGCCCAAAAACTCACGAGGCAGGCTCCTTCGGAGGCGTTGCGTCAGGACCCGCGCCCGTGCAAGGGGCGCCACCCTCTGTCGCATAGGAAGGCGCGCCCGGCGCCGTCCTCGGGTAGGGCTTGGGGGCTCTCTCCTAGAGGGCCACCGACCTCGCCAATGTCACGAGGGAGGCGCTCGGGCACCACTTGGAGGTGTGCTTCAAGGCACGTTTCCCTCAGGAAGGAATAAGGCAAGGAAGGCAAAACCCCCAGGAGTTCATCGTGAGGAACATTCAGGAGTCAAGAGTCATGCGTGGCAGTCACCGCCTACCCACTGTAGCCCCACATCCCGGCGAGGATGGCGGGCTGTGTGTCTGCATTGACATACCAGGGCTCAACCGAGCCGCGTCTCAAGAGCGCCTCTGGCCTTCACGCGTGGGGCACTGTGAGGGTCCACCTCACAGCTACGTTTGCATGCCCTTCTGTCACATCCCTGGTCCTGTTATGTACTAGGCTAGACCTCATGTGAGCATCATGTTTTAATTCAAATGAAATTTGAATTGAGGAATTTTCAAAGCCTCAGAAACCTTCTAAAAATGATCAACATTAAAATCTCCTCAAAGAAGTCCAAGAAAATGTTCCTCTTAGTCTCTGAAAATATTGCAAAGAGGTAAAACTCAAAACAATATTTTTGGTATCTCAGAGTTAATTATTTTGGGCCTTTGAATTAAATAAATAGCTATTTGCATTGGATATATATTTGATATATAAATAGTATATGTCCAATAATTACTGGAACATTTTATGTGGTTTGGTATATTTTAACTCTAGCCACATAACTATTTTTAGGATTTTATAAAATGGTTTAGTATTTTACTAAACTAAAACAACACAGAACAAAATAGATAAATAAAAACAGAAATAGAAAGAGAGAGAAGGCCTACCTGGCGCTCACCTGGCAGCCCACTTACCTGGCCTTCTACTGTAGCAGCCCAGCCCACCATCGCAGCCATCCCTGTCGTCTTCCTCCTCGGACAGTAGGACGCAGGCGCGTGGCCGGACCGCGCGGGCACACGCCCAGGCCACCTCCTGCCTCTCTGCCTGTCTCCCCGTCGCCCTGAGGATGCCACGCACCGCCCTGGACCGCTCTCACTCTCTCCGGTTCCTTCTTCTCCCTTCTCTGGCTCTCTCACTCACGCCACCGAGCACGCTCACCGCCGCCGCTCACTGCTGCCATGGCCATAGCCACTGCCCCGCCTTGCCGTTGCGCTCCCGAGCTCCGCCAGTCCTCCCTCGTCCTCCTCGTCGTCTCACGCGACCAGAAGAGCCCCTGGATGCCTCTAGCCTCGCTGTTCCCCTCCTCGGCCACCGAGGATCGCCGTCATCAAATTCGTCGCCGTTCGGCCTTCCCCGAGCCCGCCGTCCACCTCTACGGGATCCACGTGAGATCCTCCGTCGTTTCCCCCTCTCCCCTGACTCGTTTTCTTCCTCTAACACCGACAACCGTCGGAGCCGAGAGCTCTTCGCCGCCGGCCATGTCGCCGCCGTAGCCACGGTTGCCTAGAGCTGCAACCGAGCACGCAGCCGTGCTCAGTGCACCCCCAGGAGGCCATAGCGCCCATCCGCACCCTCTGTTGTGCTTCCTAACGCCGACTCCGAGCTCACCCGAACTCCGGCCGCCGCCTTGGAGCTCGCCGTCGTCAGCTCCGGCCTCCCCACGACCCAGCAACCGCACCGTTCGACGCGCGGGAGCAAGGGCTCTCCAACGAGCCCAAGCACGGCCTCGCCAACGAGCCCAAGCACGGCCTCGCCCATGCCCTGTAGCGTGTTTCCGACGGCCGCCACCGTCTCGGGCCTCGCCGGCGTCGAGACACCGGTGGGGTTGACCCACTTGACCACGGCGGAACCCCCCCTGGGTCGATGACAGGTGGGGCCAGCCCCTGTTAATTAGTTTAGGTGTTAGATTAGTTAACAATAATTAAGTTAGTTAATTATTTAAGCCACTGACATGTGGGCCCAGCCCTGCTGACATTTCCGTTAGTATTAGTTTAACCCTAATCAACCCAGTTAACTAACCTGTGTCACTGACGTGTGGTCCCCACACGTCAGGTTTGACCGGACCAGCCCTGTTGACTTGCTGACGTCATAGTGACGCAATGCTGACGCAATTATGTTTTCTGGATTTATTTTTATTTAGAAAATTCCAGAAAATTGTAAAAACTTCTAAAAATCATAGAAATTCAACCGTAACTCCAAATGAGATAAATTATATATGAAAAATTATCAGAAAAATTCAAGGAATCCATCTGTACCATTTTCATGCATGTTAGAACAACTTATAGCTGCTGTATAGCACAAATCAATTAAATGGCATTTGAATAATCACATATGGAGTTTGAATTTGAATCTTGTATTCAAACCAACTTCATTTAATCTGTTGCTAGTTGCATTAGCTCAAAACAAATTCATTTTGCCATGTCATGATCATGCATCCTATTGTGCATTGCATTGATTGTGTTCCCTTCTGTGTTGCCGGTATTTGTCCCCTCTCGATAGACATGATACCGATGATGTGATCGTTGACACTGATGAAGACTCAATGCTATCTTCAGAAGTGCCAGGCAAGCAAAACCCCCTTGTTCATTCCAATGAAATCCCACTCTCTCGCTCCTGCTCTCTTTTACTGCATTAGGACAATACCGATTCATCTGTTACTTGCTGCGGTAGTTGAACCCCTTTATCCTTTGCATGACCTGTCATTGCCACAGTAAATAGATGAAACCCACTAGCATGAGTAGGAGTTGTTTGAGCCCTGTTGTGCCTACTCATTCATGTTTGTTTGTCATGCCTGCTACTGCTTAGAGTTGAGTCGGGTCTGATTCATCGTGGATGAATCAGAGGTGTGTGAACATGTCTTACTGTGTGTGAGCTAAGTGTGTGAACACGATTTGGTAAAGGTAGCGGTGAGAGGCCATGTAGGAGTACATGGTGGGTTGTCTCATTGCAGCCGTCCTCAGGAACTGAGTTCTGTGTTTGTGATCCATGATTCAGCTACTACCACGCATTGGGCCCGAAACCAATGGACCCTCTCGGCTTCTTAATCACCCTTGTCCTCTGTCCAGGAGTTGCAAGTAGTTTCTGGTGTTTGTAGCTTACTGGAGGCCGTGGACAGCGCTGACCGTAGGGGTGGGCTGTGATGTGGTAGGTACGTGGCACGGTGTACCGGATGCCCGTTTGGTATCTCGGGAACCCTGTTCACATCGTTTGGGGCTGTGAGCGAAACTCCGGCCGGATCTCCTCATGGATGGAACCCGAATAGGCGATAAACCTGGACTAGAGACTTGAGTGTTTAGGCAGGCCGTGGCCGACACCCACGTTGGGCTTCCGCTTGAAGGTTGCCGAGTACATGTCGTGTAAACGGCGGTAAGTGGTGAGAGCGTGTGTGAAGAAGTACACCCCTGCAGGGTTAACATCATCTATTCGAATAGCCGTGTCCGCGGAAAAGGACTTCTGGGTTGCTTATATCAGTTCATAGACAAGTGAAAGTGGATACCCTAAAATACGCAAGATAAGCGTGAGTGCTATGGATGGCGTTCTCGTAGGGAGACGGGAGCGGTTCCATAGTGGTGTATTGATATGGTGAATATGTGGACTCGTGTGCGCCACCTCAAAAGAGTTACATTGCAGTCGTAGTTTAGGATAGCCACCGAGTCAAAGCTGGCTTGCTGCAGTTAAACCCCACCATCCCCTTTGTTGATAATGATGCATATGTAGTTAGTTCTGGTGTAAGTCTTGCTGGGTACATTTGTACTCACGTTTGCCTATTTTATGTTTTTGCAGAGAGATTTCGGTCTCACTAGTAGTTCCGCGTGGACTTTGACGTTTAGCTTGTTACCTCAGCTACGATCTTGTGCCCTCGGCAGGATCTGGTAGATAGTCAGGCTTCTCAGCCTTTTTCATTTATAGATGTCTGTACCCAGACATGATAGCTTCCGCTTGTGCTTTGACTTGTATGCTCTGAGTGTTGGGTCATGAGACCCATGTTTGTAATATCTCGCTCCTCGGAGCCTATTGATTAAATACTTGAGTTGTAGAGTCATGTTGTGATGCCATGTTGTATTTGCACATATCGAGCATATTGTGTGTATGTTATTGAAATGCTTGGTATGTGTGGGATCTGACAACCTAGTTGTTTATCCTTGGTAGCCTCTCTTACCGGGAAATGTCTCCTAGTGTTTCCACCGAGCCATGGTAGCTTGCTACTGCTCCGGAACACTTAGGCTGGCCGGCATGTGTCCTTCTTCGTTCCTGTGTCTGTCCCTTCGGGGAAATGTCACGCGATGAATACCGGAGTCCTGTTAGCCCGCTACAGCCCGGTTCACCGGAGTCCTGCTAGCCCAGTGCTACAGCCTGGATTCACTCGCTGATGACCGACACGTTCGATGTTGGGTCATGGATGCCTGTCCCTGTAAGTCTGTGCCACTTTGGGTTTACGACTAGCCATGTCAGCCCGGGCTCCTTATCATATGGATGCTAGCGACACTGTCATATACGTGTGCCAAAAGGCGCAAACGGTCCCGGGCAAAGGTAAGGCGACACCCGTGGGAATACCGTGCGTGAGGCCGTAAAGTGATATGAGGTGTTACATGCTAGGTCGATGTGGCATTGAGTTGGGGTCCTGACAGCGTTGGTATCAGAGCTTGACTGCCTGTAGGATTACCAAGCCAAACTGGTCGAAGTTGAGTCTAGAAATTCTTAGTTATATGTAGGGGAATTGATTGTGGGATGGAACGTAAGGCTCTTTTTACTCCTTTATCCTGTGACATTCTGATCTGAGTCAGTCCATTCTTCCACCGGGGGTTAAGAAACTAGGCTTTCTCTTCTTTCTATCAGGATCACGTATTACTAGTCCGTAGACTTATAAGATTGTTCGATTTAAGCTTGAGTCCAGTTCCTACTACTTCTGTATGTTAACTGATGATCTCGAAACCTTGATATTGTGCTTCTGAGTGGTTATGCCACCATTTTGTAGCATGTCTCCAATCTTTTGAGCGTTTACAGCCGTTATGCTGTCCGAGTCATCCCAGGTTTCTAAACAATCTGATGCACTTGCAAATCCTTTCCCTTTAGTTTTGATGTTCCTTTGGGCCAGGTTAATCACACTAAATGCTGAGTTGAGGTATTCTATTGCCTCGACATATATGTTGGAATTATTATTAAGACCCTAGGCATCTTAGGGGATCATCTAGTAATCTAGCCATGATTTGTATCCCAGTGTGAAGATTCTGGCCTTTATTCCCGAAAGCATCCCGTGATGCAATTTAGTTAGTAGATATTCAACTCGTGGGTTTTGAACCCGATATTCACCTTACTCACATCATGTTGATAGTGTTTGCTAGTTCCTTTAGGATATTGGTAACCTTTGCGATAGTTCTCGAGGTCCGTGGTATATCGTTCTTCCAAATACCATGAACCATTATGGCAGAAGTTTGTTGGATCAAAAGATCACAATAGGCCCTGTATGAGTTCTCCATGCTATATTGTGACTCTGCCAGCTCAACCTTTCTGCATGGGTTATCCGGAAGAATTATGTTGAACTTTGTTCGGCATACCAACCCATGTATCCACAATTCAGAAAGTTATATGTTCCTTTGAGTTGTCCCTCTTTAGTTGTCTACTGACCTTCGTCTATCAATTGATAGTCAAGAGTATGCATGCATTCGTTTATCGATGCCTATTACCCTTGTGGTCCGTCAAGCCATTCTGTCCCGAATGACTTGGAGAAACAAACTCCAGTACCTCATCCATATCTAGGATTGGGTCAAAGTAGTTGTATTCCGCAGATCAAATGCCAATCCAGCTTTTGGTTCTGTTCTACTTTGGAGTATTACCCTCTTTATGTCAGGATTTTCATGAGGATTGCACCAACTCTCATGAATTTTGACGTAGTGATACTCCTCGCCATCATTATTCATTTCTCGGCTACCGTGTTGTTGTAACCGGAATGCCGACAAGTGTACCGTGATGTGCGAAATCAATACTCCTAGCAACTCCGTTGCTTGGTAGTTAATGGACAATATTCTCATTCTTAGCATGCTGGTTATTGAATTATCATTCTAAGACTGATCGTGCTACCTAGTCCTTATTTCCGGTGCACTCTTCGATCAATGAGCTAGGATTGTGACAATCCCTCATTCTTTTCTTTTTGATCATATTATCTTGCCCTGAAAAGAAAGATTGTTCTCGAGCTTAGAGACATATCGATGGTTCATGATTTTCTGAATATCTTCTCGGAAGTATCACCAGGTCGTCACCTGACCGTTATGTTGAGCTCTTGATCAAGTTGGTTTCTTGTGAACCACCTTCTCTCCAAGAATCGGTGTTAGATATCCCTGAGCTAGTTGGTTAAGCTAGACAACAACTTGGAGAGTTGGAGGATAAAAGCTTGCCTGACTTAGTTCGTTCCAAAGGGATAATCTTGTGTAGTGTGTGTTGAAGAAAGATGATATCTTCATCGATTGGTCCCTGTGATCAGTTGCTGGACCTATTGTCTTATCAATCCTTTGATTTGAGTGTGGGCTATCGTCAAATCAAATCAGTACCAATGATGCTCGTAATGTTGTCTTATTCGTGGTTGATCCCTCGAGCATACACCATTACATCTTTGGTCTGACCAATGCTATCACCGTGTTCACTTAACTATGGAATTCCTTTTAAAAGGAAACCTAGATGAATTGTTGTTGAGCCCATTGACAACATCCTTATCTCCTCCATGGTCTTGTTGGACAACAAGTTAGTGTTGGAAACTTTTGAAGCATTTTCTTCATGCTAGCTCATGAAGTATTTGTTTGATGAAAGGAGTGACTTCCTCTTATACACGTGCATTTGGTGAAAGTTGCCGCCGTGAATTTGAGAAAGTTAGTTTTGCTTCCTCTGGAATCATTCCAAGTCAGTCATGCATATGTGCGAAGTATTCTATGGTTTGGAGACTTGCAACCTTCATTCCATATGTGTTCCGAGCACACCAAGCCACTGATTGATTTGTTCAAGGAGAAGAAGTTTCTTCTTAAGAGCATGCCTTATGCAAGGACTTCAATATCCTCGATTATGGTTCCCCACCTAAACTCGGTAGTGTTTTGTTGTAAGACTACCATGTGATAATGTTTTGTCTAGGACAACGTGTTCACGTGTTTGTAGCAGAACCAACTCATGTTTTGGAGCTTGCTATCGTAGTTCATCTCCCGAGAATCCCGCAACGTCATCTCGTCGATTTGTGTTGCAAACTTTCATTTTTCTTCCTAGACTCGATGAGTCTGGAATATCCTGACACCAACCAGATCTGAATCTCGGGCAGATATGATGGTTGGAACATTTCCCAAGAACTATAATATTGGTCCCTCGATAACCGGTAAGGTGGATGTCGTGGCCAACACACCCAGCCGAAAGACCTATTATTGTAGTATCTTGATTGAAGAAGTTGGCCACCTTCCCATAAGGATTTCGTAGGATTCACCTCCGTAACTGTTCCTTATGGATTCTATTGCTCCCAAAGTCCGACCTTTTACTTGATGTTCTAGTTATCAAACCATATCTATGAATGGGTACACTAGCACATCAAGGAGAACATTAGAAGCGGAGTGCTAAATGTCTCTCGGTCGATCATCCAGATTTTGTTCCTTGGCTCGCTAAGGTGAAATCTGAGAAAGTGTTATCCTCCTTTGCATCTGCATCGTCCATCGCTATTCATCATGGTAGTATGTTGTGTTGTCAGCACCCTTGACACGGATGTTGATAAAACCTTGATGATTGTGGAAATGCTCAAGTTCTTGAGAGCACGCCCAAGCGCTACGTGTTATCATCGGCACTAACTGGGTTTGCTCTCAGTTTCCTCGGCAATGCTATGACCTTTTCAAACAGTGAATTCACTCTCTATTGTTGAGCCTCTCCCCAGTTACTAGAATCATTCCCAGCATTTGCATTTTGTTCCCAGCTTGCACCGCCAATGTGCCATTCTACCATGGGTCTCTTCCATTTCCGGTGATAAGCAAATTCATCCATTACGTTGTCTTCAACAAGGTAATCCACATCATCCAAGTCCGAGTATGCCATTCTACCGACCCCCTCCAAATGATCGCTTGTGATTGCCTTAGGCTGGTATAAAGAGTTTCAATGATCTTTGAATCAAAGGTAATTCTTTTTGCCACTTAAGGCAATAATCTACGAATCACCCCCCCCTCCAGGATGTTTCGTCGTGGTATCATGGCAACTCAACTCCTCGCTACGTGGGCAACCGTTTACCACCTTCTTAAGCGTGAAATTGTTGTCCACCTAGTGAACCTTCGTCATCCGTTTCTTTCCACCCCTCTTGATGTGTATCTCGTGTCTCAACCCGAGAGATGGTCCTATGTCTCATTCCGTGAGTTGTTCGATCTTCGAGAAGATCGACCCTTCTAGAGTCTCCTTCTTCCCTCCATGTCATGTTGACAGGATTTCTCAGAGCAAGACTTCAAGACAATGATGGTGATCGAATCAACGTTCCTATGACGTGCAACCTGGATCGTGAAGATTGTACTAGTTGCGTTCCCCCTTCACCTTACCCTACGCTCGAATCTCGGGACGAGATTTTTGTTTAGTGGGGGTGAGTTGTCACATCCCTGGTCCTGTTATGTACTAGGCTAGACCTCATGTTAGCATCATGTTTTAATTCAAATGAAATTTGAATTGAGGAATTTTCAAAGCCTCAGAAACCTTCTAAAAATGATCAACATTAAAATCTCCTCAAAGAAGTCCAAGAAAATGTTCCTCTTAGTCTCTGAAAATATTGCAAAGAGGTAAAACTCAAAACAATATTTTTGGTATCTCAGAGTTAATTATTTTGGGCCTTTGAATTAAATAAATAGCTATTTGCATTGGATATATATTTGATATATAAATAGTATATGTCCAATAATTACTGGAACATTTTATGTGGTTTGGTATATTTTAACTCTAGCCACATAACTATTTTCAGGATTTTATAAAATGGTTTAGTATTTTACTAAACTAAAACAACACAGAACAAAATAGATAAATAAAAACAGAAATAGAAAGAGAGAGAAGGACTACCTGGCGCTCACCTAGCAGCCCACTTACCTGGCCTTCTACTGTAGCAGCCCAACCCACCACCGCAGCCATCCCTGTCGTCTTCCTCCTCGGACAGTAGGACGCAGGCGCGTGGCCGGAGCGCGCGGGCACACGCCCAGGCCACCTCCTGCCTCTCTGCCTATCTCCCCGTCGCCCTGAGGATGCCACGCACCGCCCTGGACCGCTCTCACTCTCTCCGGTTCCTTCTTCTCCCTTCTCTGGCTCTCTCACTCACGCCACCGAGCACGCTCACCGCCGCCGCTCGCTGCTGCCATGGCCATAGCCACTGCCCCGCCTTGCCGTTGCGCTCCCGAGCTCCGCCAGTCCTCCCTCGTCCTCCTCGTCGTCTCACGCGACCAGAAGAGCCCCTGGATGCCGCTAGCCTCGCCGTTCCCCTCCTCGGCCACCGAGGATCGCCGTCGTCAAATTCGTCGCCGTTCGGCCTTCCCCGAGCCCGCCGTCCACCTCTACGGGATCCACGTGAGCTCCTCCGTCGTTTCCCCCTCTCCCCTGACTCGTTTTCTTCCTCTAACACCGACAACCGTCGGAGCCGAGAGCTCTTCGCCGCCGGCCATGTCGCCGCCATAGCCACGGTTGCCTAGAGCTGCAACCGAGCACGCAGCCGTGCTCAGTGCACCCCCAGGAGGCCATAGCGCCCATCCGCACCCTCT
This sequence comes from Triticum aestivum, assembly GCF_018294505.1. Lineage (NCBI taxonomy): Eukaryota > Viridiplantae > Streptophyta > Magnoliopsida > Poales > Poaceae > Triticum > Triticum aestivum. Next base: position 157,562,798 of record NC_057795.1, on the reverse strand, counting down.
GTTGTGCTTCCTAACGCCGACTCCGAGCTCACCCGAACTCCGGCCGCCGCCTTGGAGCTCGCCGTCGTCAGCTCCGGCCTCCCCACGACCCAGCAACCGCACCGTTCGACGCGCGGGAGCAAGCGCTCTCCAACGAGCCCAAGCACGGCCTCGCCCGTGCCCTGTAGCGTGTTTCCGACGGCCGCCACCGTCCCGGGCCTCGCCGGCGTCGAGACACCGGTGGGGTTGACCCACTTGACCACGGCGGAACCCCCCCTGGGTCGATGACAGGTGGGGCCAGCCCCTGTTAATTAGTTTAGGTGTTAGATTAGTTAACACTAATTAAGTTAGTTAATTATTTAAGCCACTGACATGTGGGCCCAGCCCTGCTGACATTTCCGTTAGTATTAGTTTAACCCTAATCAACCCAGTTAACTAACCTGTGTCACTGACGTGTGGTCCCCACACGTCAGGTTTGACCGGACCAGCCCTGTTGACTTGCTGACGTCATAGTGACGCAATGCTGACGCAATTATGTTTTCTGGATTTATTTTTATTTAGAAAATTCCAGAAAATTGTAAAAACTTCTAAAAATCATAGAAATTCAACCGTAACTCCAAATGAGATAAATTATATATGAAAAATTATCAGAAAAATTCAAGGAATCCATCTGTACCATTTTCATGCATGTTAGAACAACTTATAGCTGCTGTATAGCACAAATCAATTAAATGGCATTTGAATAATCACATATGGAGTTTGAATTTGAATCTTGTATTCAAACCAACTTCATTTAATCTGTTGCTAGTTGCATTAGCTCAAAACACATTCATTTTGCCATGTCATGATCATGCATCCTATTGTGCATTGCATTGATTGTGTTCCCTTCTGTGTTGCCGGTATTTGTCCCCTCTCGATAGACATGATACCGATGATGTGATCGTTGACACTGATGAAGACTCAATGCTATCTTCAGAAGTGCCAGGCAAGCAAAACCCCCTTGTTCATTCCGATGAAATCCCACTCTCTCGCTCCTGCTCTCTTTTACTGCATTAGGACAATACCGATTCATCTGTTACTTGCTGCGGTAGTTGAACCCCTTTATCCTTTGCATGACCTGTCATTGCCACAGTAAATAGATGAAACCCACTAGCATGAGTAGGAGTTGTTTGAGCCCTGTTGTGCCTACTCATTCATGTTTGTTTGTCATGCCTGCTACTGCTTAGAGTTGAGTCGGGTCTGATTCATCGTGGATGAATCAGAGGTGTGTGAACATGTCTTACTGTGTGTGAGCTAAGTGTGTGAACACGATTTGGTAAAGGTAGCGGTGAGAGGCCATGTAGGAGTACATGGTGGGTTGTCTCATTGCAGCCGTCCTCAGGAACTGAGTTCTGTGTTTGTGATCCATGATTCAGCTACTACCACGCATTGGGCCCGAAACCAATGGACCCTCTCGGCTTCTTAATCACCCTTGTCCTCTGTCCAGGAGTTGCAAGTAGTTTCTGGTGTTTGTAGCTTACTGGAGGCCGTGGACAGCGCTGACCGTAGGGGTGGGCTGTGATGCGGTAGGTACGTGGCACGGTGTAGCGGATGCCCGTTTGGTATCTCGGGAACCCTGTTCACATCGTTTGGGGCTGTGAGCGAAACTCCGGCCGGATCTCCTCATGGATGGAACCCGAATAGGCGATAAACCTGGACTAGAGACTTGAGTGTTTAGGCAGGCCGTGGCCGACACCCACGTTGGGCTTCCGCTTGAAGGTTGCCGAGTACATGTCGTGTAAACGGCGGTAAGTGGTGAGAGCGTGTGTGAAGAAGTACACCCCCGCAGGGTTAACATCATCTATTCGAATAGCCGTGTCCGCGGAAAAGGACTTCTGGGTTGCTTATATCAGTTCATAGACAAGTGAAAGTGGATACCCTAAAATACGCAAGATAAGCGTGAGTGCTATGGATGGCGTTCTCGTAGGGAGACGGGAGCGGTTCCATAGTGGTGTATTGATATGGTGAATATGTGGACTCGTGTGCGCCACCTCAAAAGAGTTACATTGCAGTCGTAGTTTAGGATAGCCACCGAGTCAAAGCTGGCTTGCTGCAGTTAAACCCCACCATCCCCTTTGTTGATAATGATGCATATGTAGTTAGTTCTGATGTAAGTCTTGTTGGGTACATTTGTACTCACGTTTGCCTATTTTATGTTTTTGCAGAGAGACTTCGGTCTCACTAGTAGTTCCGCGTGGACTTAGACGTTTAGCTTGTTACCTCAGCTACGATCTTGTGCCCTCGGCAGGATCTGGTAGATAGTCAGGCTTCTCAGCCTTTTTCATTTATAGATGTCTGTACCCAGACATGATAGCTTCCGCTTGTGCTTTGACTTGTATGCTCTGAGTGTTGGGTCATGAGACCCATGTTTGTAATATCTCACTCCTCGGAGCCTATTGATTAAATACTTGAGTTGTAGAGTCATGTTGTGATGCCATGTTGTATTTGCACATATCGAGCATATTGTGTGTATGTTATTGAAATGCTTGGTATGTGTGGGATCTGACAACCTAGTTGTTTATCCTTGGTAGCCACTCTTACCGAGAAATGTCTCCTAGTGTTTCCACCGAGCCATGGTAGCTTGCTACTGCTCCGGAACACTTAGGCTGGCCGGCATGTGTCCTTCTTCGTTCCTGTGTCTGTCCCTTCGGGGAAATGCCACGCGATGAATACCGGAGTCTTGTTAGCCCGCTACAGCCCGGTTCACCGGAGTCCTGCTAGCCCAGTGCTACAGCCTGGATTCACTCGCTAATGACCGACACGTTCGATGCTGGGTCATGGATGCCTGTCCCTGTAAGTCTGTGCCACTTTGGGTTTACGACTAGCCATGTCAGCCCGGGCTCCTTATCATATGGATGCTAGCGACACTGTCATATACGTGTGCCAAAAGGCGCAAACGGTCCCGGGCAAAGGTAAGGCGACACCCGTGGGAATACCATGCGTGAGGCCGCAAAGTGATATGAGGTGTTACATGCTAGGTCGATGTGGCATTGAGTCGGGGTCCTGACACCTTCGGCCTGCCGAACGCAGTTGCTGCCCACCAGCGCCTGATGAGGAGCATCCTGGAAGCTCAGGTGGCCAGGCACCACACGTTCCTGGAGGAGATGGAGATGGACCTTGAGGAGCCGACCGGACCCACAGAGCCTCCTGAGGCTCAGGGCTCCGAGGGCTCGTGAGGGTTGGCTGCTTCACCGCGCGTCGACAGCTACTCCGACACTCGCTCTGCAATGGTATCAGGTAACATATTTTCAAGTTTTATCTTCAGCTAGGAGCGCCCGTAGGGCCGCATCATTCCCAGGTCGCGTGGGTCCGTCCTTGCGGCATGTATCCGTTCTGCTTGTGTTTTTCATCTGCTTTGTTGGGGGCGCCCCTCGGGCTGCATTATCCCCAGGCTGCTCGGGCCAGACCCAGTGGCCTTTACTTCTCCGCATCTACTTATATGAATTCGCTCCTCCGAGCCTAACCTAGTGTAAGGGCATATTTATCCCCAAGATGTTTTGGTGATTGATGACAATGCTTTTGCGAACTAATCGTGTGCGTTAAGTTCTTTCAGAGATTCATCCATTGGCACGAGACGATTACCTCCCCTTGGTGTTTTATTCAAGACGGTGTAGCTCCTTCGTTTCGTTGTTGGTGGACTAGTTTCGTAGGAGTCACCGTACTATCAAGAGGGGATCCGCTTTGGTAAGGCTAGGGTGGAATCAACACGTACACATCCATATCACACCCAACGTTTTCCTTTTGCTTCATTGGAGCTGCCTTTCCCCCTGTGTCTGCCTTGTCCTGCCCCAGCGGTAGTACCGCGGTCCTCAGTGGTAGTACCGGCGAAGCACTCAAGCGGTAGTACCGCTCCCAGAGCGGTTGTACCGCTCCCCAAGCGGTAGTATCGCTCTCCGAGCGGTAGTTCCGCTTGTGGTCTTCGGCCGTAGTACCGCAGTGGTTCCGGGCTACTACCGCCTTGATTCGAGACCAATGTTTTTCGTGTCGGGTTTTACGGTACTAAGTGCGGTAGTAGTGGCGGTAGTACCGCTCCAAGCGGTAGTACCGCGCCTACTCCCGCGGTAGTACCGCTCTGGGGCTAGGACCCTAACCTCCTCGTCAGCGCGGCAGTACAGCTGGGTGAGAGCGGTAGTACCGCCCTGCCCAAGCGGTAGTACCGCTCTCTGCGTGGCTGTTCAGTGGGGTAACGGTTGGATTGGTTCCCCCACTATATAAAGGTGTCTTCTTCCCCAAATTTGACCTACCTCTTTCCCCAAAAACTCCATTGTTGCTCCAAGCTCCATTTTCGCCCGATCTCTCTCCCTAGCCAATCAATCTTGTTGATTTGCTCGGGATTGGTTGAGAAGGCCCCGATCTACACTTCCACCAAGAGAAATTTGATTCCCTCTCTTATCCCTAGCGGAGCTTGTTACTCTTGGGTGTTTGAGCACCCTAGATGGTTGAGGTCACCTCGAAGCCATACTCCATTGTGGTGAAGCTTCGTGGTGTTGTTGGGAGCCTCCAATTATTGTGGAGATATCCCCAACCTTGTTTGTAAAGGTTCGGTCGCCGCCTTCAAGGGCACCAATAGTGGAATCACGGCATCTCGCATTGTGTGAGGGCGTGAGGATAATACGGTGGCCCTAGTGGCTTCTTGGGGAGCATTGTGCCTCCACACCGCTCTAACGGAGACGTACTTCCCCTTAAAAGGAAGGAACTTTGGTAACACATCCTCGTCTCCACCGGCTCCACTCTTGGTTATTTCGTGCCTTTACTGTTGCAAGCCTACTTGTGTTGTATCCCTTGCTTGCTTATGTACTAGTTGTTTTTGCATCATATAGGTTGCTCACCTAGTTGCATATCTAGACAACCTATTTTGTTGCAAAGTTTAAATTGGTAAAGAAAAGCTTAAAAATTGTTAGTTGCCTATTCACCTCCCCCCCCTCTAGTCAACCATATCGATCCTTTCAATTGGTACCAGAGCCTCGTCTCTTTTTAAGGACTTTACCGTCCGAAGAGTATGGTTGACGTCGTAGATGATGTGGGAGAGCACTCCGGTGCGAATTCGATATCATCTACGGGAGATGGGGGTAACTCGATCTCACATGAGGAATTCAATGTGGTGTTGGACACATTGAAAACCTCCATGACGACCGAGGTCAAGGACATGTTTAAGGATTTCTTAGAAGGGCTTAAACTTTCCACCACGCCCGTGAAAGTGGGTGATCCCGCCAACACGGTGACGGATGCTGACCCCAACAAGGGGGAAGCTACTAGTGAGAAAGCTCCTATGTCTAGTGGTAGAAATGGCACCGGCATCTTTGCCCGTGTGGAACCTCCAATTTATGGAGGGCCGATTCCCTCTACTCATTTAAATCATGCCGGTCCTCCTCCTAAGTATGAGAAACATGAAGATTTTGATTCTTGGGTTTATCGCTTCAAGCGTCATTTAAAACATGTGAATACTAACCTTTGGAGAATCATTGAAGAAGGTTTCTATCCTCATGACCCAAGCAACTTCACCCCTCGAGAAGCCGTGGATAATCAATTCAATGGGAGTGCTCTCTTCATCATCCAAGATGCAATCCTTCTCGAAGATCTCCCTCATCTTCGACCTCATGCCATGGCCAAGGACGCATGGAAATGTGTTGTGTCCCTCTATCGAGGAAGTGCTAGCATTCAACACTCCAACTATGAAGTGGTGCAAGATGAAGCCGATGAGTTTGCAATGAAAGAAGATGAAGAACCTCGTGAGCTCTTTCGAAGAGTGACCAAACTCGCGGTCTCACTCTGAGATCATGGAAGCAAGGACACGAATGACAATTGGATCAAGCGCAAATTCCTCAAGGCCATGATGCCCTACAACAAGGCCATGTCCTCCGTCATTCGTCAAAGACCGGACTTCCACTCCATGACCTCAAGTGAAGTGTTGGATGGGTTCGTTGCTATGAGCATCTTGGACAAGACCGTCGACAATGCGGTGCTCCGTTCTCAAAGGGCAAAGAAGCCCAACCTTGCTTTGAAGGCCAAGGTTATTATGGAAGAAGAGGAAGAAGTGGAAGATGAGGAGAGCAACCCCGAAGACACCAAGTATGAGCATCATGAGCACATGGCCCTTGCTTCAAGACAATTTTGGAGCAAGAAGAATGCAAGACCCAACTTCAACAAGAACAACTCAAGTGGCGTCAAGGGCAAGAAACGAGTGAGAACTTGCTTCAACTATGGCAATGTGACCCACTTCATTGCGGAAGACAATGGTGGCAAGTTCATCCGAAAGGACAAGGCCAAGTCCTTCCCCAACAAGAACAACTTCGCCAAGAAGACTCCCACTCGTGGGTTGGTGGTTCAAGAAGAATACCAAGAGGATGACGACGTTGATGAAAATGGAGAAGCGATGGCCATGGCGTCCGTTGACATTGCTACTCCTCCATGGGTGTCTCTCTTTGATTCACCCAACGAGAACATCACCGCCAAGTGCCTCATGGCTAAAGCTTCAAACAAGGTAACCCCCAACATCAAAACCACCATCATCACTAATCCCTCCCTGGAGGATTGCATTGATGAACATGATGGGTCTAATGAGGAAGTGAATGAATTTGAGTCTTTTATGAGTAAGCTCAAGGGTAAGTCCAAGAAGCATTTTGTTGCTCTCTTGGAACAACTTGGTGAGGCCAATGACATGATCGAGGCTCACAAAGAAACCATCTCTAAGATGGAAGGTCATAGTCGTGACTATGCCGATGAGATATCGGATCTCTCTAATGCTCTTGAGGAAGAGCGTGTTCACCGTTTGACTTTTGAGGAGTCACACAACAATGACCATGCTAAGTTAAAGAAAGATCTTGATCATGCTCTTGTCGTGTCTCGTGTTCTAACTTCCGAGAAGGCTAAACTTGGGGTTGATCATGCTAGACTCAAAGAGGAGTTTGAGATACTTGACAAGGCCCACAAGGTCTTGAAGGGTGCTCACGCTAACCTCAAGGAGTCTCATGATCAACTCCAAGTTAAGCTAACCAAGGAAAAGGCCACCTTCCCTCATATGGTATTAATTGATAATGCATGTGCTACTAACCCATGTTGTGAGCATGTGCATCTTGTGGAGGAGAATGCCAAATTGAAGGATCAACTTGACAAAGGCCTTGTGACATGCATTCAAGGTGATAAGAACCTCAACGACCTTTTGAGCAATCAAAAGGAAGTTGTGGCCAAGGAAGGAATTGGGTTTGCACCCAAGTCCAAGAGCAAGAAGAAGAAGAACGACAAGACCAAACGTCCTCCTCCTCTCAAGCAAACTTTTGTGAAAGAGGGAGAGGGTGCTCCTAAGGAGAAGAAGGAAAAAGTGAAGGGAGTTGACGTCCAAAAGGGCAAAAGCATTTCCTCCAATAAAGCCGGTGACTTTAACCCGTCATATGTGTTGTGCCGTGCGAGTGATGGACATGTTTATGCTAAATTTGTTAGTTCTCCTTATGAGTACATTGAGTGGTCTATTTGGTTTCCTAAGACCCTTGTTACTAACATCAAAGGACCCATTACTAAATGGGTACCTAAAACCAAGAATTGATCTCGTGTAGGTGTTTGCTTCCGATGGGGGATCATGGTTGCTTGATAGTGGAGCAACAAATCATATGAACGAAAGCAAGGACTTGGTGGTGGACGTGCAAAAGATTCCATCTATGCCCACCAATGTTGAGTGGGGTGATGCCTCACATTCTAAGGTATTGGGTCTTGGCAAGGTTGTCATTTCTCATGATCTAACGATCGAGAAAGTCATGCTTGTTGAGTCCCTTGCATACAATTTGCTTTCCATCCGTCAACTTGCACTCATGGGTTTTTCTACTTTCTTTGACATTGATACCGTGGCCCTCTTGTGGAGCAATACTCTTAAAGTAGCCTTTGTTGGGCATGTCGAGAACGGTCTCTATGTGATTAACTTTTTGGAGCGACCCACTAAGACCGCGACATGCCTAATGGCTAAAGTTGACGTGGGATGGCTGTGGCATCGCCGTTTGGCCCACGTCAATATGAGATCTTTGCAAAGTCTTCTCAAGGGGGACCATGTTCGTTGACTAACAAATGTTAGTTTTGCCAAAGATCGTGCTTGCAGTTCTTGTATTGAAGGAAAGCTTCATGAGAAGGCTCACCCTTCCTCGACCATCATCTACTTGAAGAGACCCTTGGAGCTCCTTCACATGGATCTCTTTGGGCCTCCATCTTTTGATAGTCTTGGAGGAAGAAAGTACTGCTTGGTGATTGTGGATGATTATTCAAGATACACTTGGGTATACTTCTTCAAGAGGAAGAGTGAGACTCAACAAACCGTCATCGACTTTGCAAATGAAGTTCAACGTCAACATAATGCAAAGATCTTGACAATCAGAAATGACAACGGCACCGAGTTCAAGAACTACACCTTGGATGAGTTTCTTAGTGATGAGGGGATCAAGCACCAATATGCTGCTCCATATACCCCTCAACAAAATGGTGTGGCAGAGAGGAAGAACCGGACGTTGATGGATGCGGCTAGGACCATGATGGTGGAGTTCAAGTCTCCATACAACTTTTGGGCTGAAGCCATCAACACCGCATGTCATGCATCCAATCGGCTCTATCTCCACAAAGGCTTGAACAAGACTCCTTATGAGATACTCACCAGCAACAAGCCCAACCTCAAGTACTTCCGGGTGTTCGGTTGTAAGTGTTTCATTCTCAAGAAAGGTGTGCATTTGTCTAAATTTGAGGCTAGAGCTCATGAGGGCATATTTGTTGGTTATGCTACAAACTCTCATGCTTACCGTGTTCTCAACAAGTCCACCGGACTCATTGAGGAGACGTGTAACATGGAGTTTGACGAAAATAACGGCTCCCAAGTGGAGAAAAGTGGTACTTGTGATGTAGGTGATGAAATTCCTCCCCAAGCCATAAGAAGAATGGGTATTGGTCATATTCTACCCATTGAGGAAACCCTTGTGGCCGAAGGAGAAGGACAATGCTCCACTCAAGTGGAGCCATCACCTCCCCAAGACCCACACGCTTTCGAAGAACAAAGTGAAGGCCCTCAACCTCGTGAACAAGACCAAGGGCAAGATCAACCTCAAGATGGTGGTGAACCTCTAAATGATGCCCAAGGTCAAGTTCTCCCCCTTGAGCAAGTTCAAGATCATGAGCAAGCCCAAGATCAAGAATAAGCTCAAGACGGCGCTCAAGATGATCAAGTTAACCCTCCTCCGTCCACACCCGAGGAGGAATTAGAGCGTCATGCCGCGAAGATTGCTTCCAAGCTCACCACCCAAGGCCATCTCATGGAAAATGTGGTTGGAAGCCTAAGAAAGGGGGTAAGCACTTGTAGACAATTAGCAAACTATTGTGAACATCACGCGTTTGTCTCTTGTGTTGAACCCCAAAAGGTCTATGAGGCGCTCGAAGACTCGTATTGGCTCAATGCCATGCATGAAGAACTCAACAACTTTGAGTACAACAAGGTGTGGAGATTGGTGCCAAGGCCATCGGGGGACCACAACGTCATTGGAACCAAGTGGATTTTCAAGAACAAGCAAGATGCTCATGGGAACATCGTTCGCAACAAGGCAAGATTGGTAGCACAAGGCTACTCCCAAGTCGAGGGTATCGACTACGGTGAAACCTTTTCTCCCGTTACTCGTCTTGAATCCATACGTTTGTTGATTGCTTATGCTTCCCATCACAACTTTAAGTTGCAACAAATGGATGTGAAAAGTGCTTTTATTAATGGTCCCATTAATGAGTTGTTCTATGTCAAGCAACCCCCCGGGTTCGAGGATCCCTACTTCCCGGATCATGTGTATCAACTCGATAAGGCACTCTATGGCCTTAAACAAGCCCCACGTGCGTGGTATGACCACCTTATCGAGTTGTTACAAGATCGTGGATTTGAAGTGGGGCTAATCGATCCCACTTCTTTTACTAAGAAGGTCAAAGGGGAGTTGTTTGTATACCAACTATATGTTGATGACATTATCTTTGGTTCCCCTAACAAAGCTTTCAATGAGGAATTTGCCGCTCTCATGACCTCCAAGTTCAAGATGTCTTCGATGGGAGAGTTGAAGTTCTTCCTTGGTTTTGACATCAAACAAAGAAGAAAAGGAACCTTCATCAACCAAGCCAAATACACTCAAGACATGCTAAAAAGATTCAAGCTAAGTGATGTCAAGCCGGCTACTACTCCAATGCCCACCAAGTGCCAACTTGACATTGATCCCAATGGTAAAGCGGTGGATCAAAAGGTATATCGCTCCATGATTGGCTCCTTGCTTTACCTTTTTGCATCTAGACCGGATATCATGTTGAGTGTGGGGATGTGTGCACGGTTTCAAGCCGCATCGAAGGAAAGTCACTATGTGGCGGTCAAGCGAATCTTTCGATATTTGGCTCATACCCCAAACTTTGGCTTATGGTACCCAAGAGGGGCAAACTTCAAGCTTGAAGGATTTACGGATTCCGATTGGGAGGGAGACAAAGTGGATAGGAAGTCCACTTCCGGAGGGTGCCAGTTTCTTGGGTGCTCTTTGGTGAGTTGGTCTTCCAAAAAGCAAAGTCGTGTGTCTCTCTCGTCCACCGAAGCGGAATATGTGGCGGCCGGTAGTTGTTGTGCACAACTCTTATGGATGAGGCAAACTTTAAAGGAATATGGTGTCATTTGTGACAAAGTGCCTCTTTGGTGTGACAATGAAAGTGCCATCAAGATTTCTCTCAACCCGGTGTAACACTTCAAGACGAAGCATATTGAGATTCGGTATCATTTCATCCGGGATCACATTAGGTGAGGAGAGATCGAGCTCAAGTATGTCAACACTCATGATAACCTTGCAGATATTTTCACGAAGCCCTTGGATGAAGCAATATTTCACGAGTTAAGGCATGAGCTAAATATCATTGATTCGAGCAATGTGACTTGAACCCTTGCACACCCCACCTCACTCAACTTGGTGTCTAGTTTAGATGTAGGCATGGACATAGGGGAGTGTTGTTCTCTCAATGAACTCCCCCCCCCCATTATGCATAAAACGATCAACTCTTTCACATTAGCCATTTTTTATGGTACTTGTGCTTCAAAGACGAGTTTTGGTCATGGGCCCAAGGATAATTCTTCGTGGTGCCATACCAACTGACTCAAACATAGGTGGCTCCGGCCACCGCCCTCTCTTGAGAGAGGCCAGAGGTCGCTCTGTTTCGTGTGGTTGTTTTGAAAGAGTGGGCTCTGGACCGTTGTTAGTGTGTGTGTTGCCTTGTTGGTCTTTCCTTTTTCTTGGCCTTGCTTTCTCGTCTCTTTGGTGCTTTAGCCATTTGTCTAGAAGTTGTTTGGTTATTGAGCGGTACTACCACTGGTGGCGAGTGGTACTACCGCTACGAGCCGTACTACCGCCCTCCAGCGTGGTACTACCGCTGTGAGGCGCGGGCAGGGGGTTATATCGGGGGTAGGGGGAGTTTTCTTCTCCCCCATACCCATTCGCACGCCCCCTCGCTCTGTTCCTTTCTCTCCATCAACCGGCGCGGCGGGAGGGCTCTGGCGGATCTCCCTCTCCGGGGCGTTCCTCTCCATTTCCTTCGGTGGAGACGATCCCTGCTTTGTCCTCTTGCCATGGATGCCGGTATTGCCCCCGCTCCCTATTTCTTCTTGTCTAGATTTCCAATCTAGCATCTTAGGGGCAATAGCAGTTGCATCTCTAGATTTTTGGCCAAATCTAGGCTTGAGTAGGATGGAGAATGCTTCTAGACAGTTTGGATTGGTGTTTGGTTGGGGTATTTTTGAATTTGGTAGGACGGTAGTGCCGAATCTGACCACGGCAGTAGGAAACTGATGTTTCCCCGTCTCAAGCGGTACTACCGCTCTCTCCAGAGCGGTACTACCGCTCGCAGGTCGCGGTACTACCGGCCTCTACCAGTTTCCACCATGCTCTTACCTCTCAGTGATATTTTTGCTCGTGTTTTGTGGCTTATGCTCGTTCTTTCTGGTTGTTTGCGTGTTCTTGTGTGTGGTTCCAGGTGATGAGCTTCCTGAGCATCAGGCTCGTCGTGTCAACCCCGGTCGTGCCACGTCCAAGCGCTACCGCACCACTGAGTCTGCCGGAGATTCCTCAAGTGCTCCACCTCCACCTCAACTCAAAAAGAATACTGGTGTCAAGCCGAAGCACTCTGGCAAAACCGTGCCAGAAATGCAGCCCAAGGAGTTCTGGGCAAGGCGTCGCCGCAACCCCTATGAGGCAGACCAAGATCCCACTTTGGTCAACCGTCCGTTCTGGAACAGGTTCCAGTTTGCCATCTTCTTTGATGTTCTCAAAGCCAAGAAGAACCTCTTTGTCAACATGCACTCCATCAACACCGACCATATGGAGAACGATCCTGAATACTTTGGTGAAGCTCTTCAGATGTGCACTCAACTGAACATTCTTGGGGTCATGCAATCCAACAAAGATTATGATGCTGATATTGTGGCCCAATTCTATGCCACGGTTCATCTCGGGACTGATGAGGACAGGACACTGACTTGGATGACCAATGGCAAGTTGCTTTCAGTCAAGTGGAAAGCTTTCATGAAGTTGATTGGGGTGCAAGATCTAGGTCTTGAGTCTCCTGTCGGCTTTCTCCCACACCGCAACACCAACGCCACTCACAAGCAAGCTCTATGGCCCTACTGCACTTTGAGGATCAACCCTGAGACGAAGAAGGAAACTTATGAGCTGCCTGCCTTTCTGGATATCCTTCACCGTGTCTTCAGAGAGACTCTTTTCCCTCGTATCGGGAATCTGGATATGGTTCACTCCTATCTCGTGGACATGCTTCTCTTCTGCCAGCGTCAGAAGGAACAGAACACCGGAGAGTCCCTGGATATCTCTCGTGTTATGTGGTCTGAGCTGTTATCTGCTATCTCCGAGCGCAAGTACCCGATTTATGGTCCGTTCATCATGCTTCTTATTGAGAAGGCCTGAGCTCATGTCTATCCCAAGGTGATGCTGGAGACTGGAGAGTTGGTTTCTCACGACATCAAGCGTTTGAGGAAGAAGGATAATTGGGGCACTCAGGCCCCTAAATCTGGAGTTCCTTCGTCTGCTACTGCCATGGAGACCGAGGAGGAGACTAGGGCTGAGGCTGAGGATGATGATGATGGCTACGTGCCTTCTGAGGCAGAGCCCTCTTGGGCAAAGAAGCTCAAGCTCAAGATGAAGAATCTGTTCTGCATGGAGTCTCACGGTCAGTACATGACTCATGTGGCTGAGAAGAAGGCCCGAGGTCGCCACAAGGAGCTCATGCGTCAGTTGGGTGCTACAGTTAACAGTGGATCTGAGGACCAGCTTACTGAGGAGGAGGAGTGGATTCAGCAGCACCCCGTGGACCGATTCTGATGCCGAGCACTTCCCAACTGACGACGGTGGCGCAGATGATCCCACTGAGATCTGATGTGTGTGTCCCTCTATTGCTATCACCTAGAGCCGTAGCAACACTCTCTCTCCTTTTTGGTGTCTCGATGCCAAAGGGGGAGAGAGTTTAGGGATTTGTGCTTTGTGTCTTTGTGTCTTCCATCTTCTGTGTTTGTGTTTTCCTTGCAATTTGATTTGTTTGGTTTGTGTCAGTGAGACCTAACTTCCAGTCATATGGTGTGAGACATATGCTACCTTATCTTTCCAGTATCATTATCTATGTCACTATCTAGCTTATGAGTTGCATGCTTATCCTGTTAAGTTATCTATGCTACTCTCATATACCCTGCTTAGGTGGTTGGTCTCTAAAATGTAGGGGGAGCGTTGATCCTAGTATGTGTGCCATGCAGTCCAAAGCACTTATCTTGATAGCACACATCTAGGGGGAGCCCATCTACATTTTAGGACGGTGGGGTTTTTGCGCTTGTCCTATATCTCTCATGTTGTGCAAATCCCGTATTGTCATCAATCCACCAAAAAGGGGGAGATTGTAAGGGCATATTTATCCCCAAGATGTTTTGGTGATTGATGACAATGCTTGTGCGGACTAATCGTGTGCGTTAAGTTCTTTCAGAGATTCATCCATTGGCACGAGACGATTACCTCCCCCCGGTGTTTTATTCAAGACGGTGTAGCTCCTTCGTTTCGTTGTTGGTGGACTAGTTTCGTAGGAGTCACCGTACTATCAGGAGGGGATCCGCTTTGGTAAGGCTAGGGTGGAATCAACACGTACACATCCATATCACACCCGATGTTTTCCTTCCGCTTCGTTGGAGCTACCTTTCCCCTTGTGTCTGCCTTGTCCTGCCCCAGCGGTAGTACCGCGGTCCTCAGCGGTAGTACCGCCGAAGCACTCAAGCGGTAGTACCGCTCCCAGAGCGGTAGTACCGGTCCCCAAGCGGTAGTACCGCTCTCCGAGCGGTAGTACCGCTTTTGGTCTTCGGCCGTAGTACCGCAGTGGTTCCGGGCTACTACCGCCTCGATTCGAGACCGATGTTTTTCGTGTCGGGTTTTACGGTACTAAGTGAGGTAGTAGTGGCGGTAGTACCGCTCCAAGCGGTAGTACCGCGCCTACTCCCGCGGTAGTACCGCTCTGGGGCCAGGACCCTGACCTCCTCGTCAGCGCGGCAGTACTGCTGGGTGAGAGTGGTAGTACCGCCCTCAGCGGTAGTACCGCCCTGCCCAAGCGGTAGTACCGCTCTGTGCGTGGCTGTTAAGTGGGGTAACGGTTGGATTGGTTCCCCCACTATATAAAGGTGTCTTCTTCCCCAAAGTTGACCTACCTCTTTCCCCCAAAGCTCCATTGTTGCTCCAAGCTCCATTTTCGCCCGATCTCTCTCCCTAGCCAATCAATCTTGTTGATTTGCTCGGGATTGGTTGAGAAGGCCCCGATCTACACTTCCACCAAGAGAAATTTGATTCCCTCTCTTATCCCTAGCGGAGCTTGTTACTCTTGGGTGTTTGAGCACCCTAGACGGTTGAGGTCACCTCGAAGCCATACTCCATTGTGGTGAAGCTTCGTGGTGTTGTTGGGAGCCTCCAATTGTTGTGGAGATAGCCACAACCTTGTTTGTAAAGGTTCGGTCGCCGCCTTCAAGGGCACCAATAGTGGAATCACGGCATCTCGCATTGTGTGAGGGCGTGAGGAGAATACGGTGGCCCTAGTGGCTTCTTGGGGAGCATTGTGCCTCCACACCGCTCTAACGGAGACGTACTTCCCCTTAAAAGGAAGGAACTTCGGTAACACATCCTCGTCTCCACCGGCTCCAGTCTTGGTTATTTCGTGCCTTTACTCTTGCAAGCCTACTTGTGTTGTATCCCTTGCTTGCTTATGTACTAGTTGTTTTTGCATCATATAGGTTGCTCACCTAGTTGCATATCTAGACAACCTATTTTGTTGCAAAGTTTAAATTGGTAAAGAAAAGCTTAAAAATTAGTTGCCTATTCACCCCCCCCTCTAGTCAACCATATCGATCATTTCACCTGGTCCTCATGATTATCATCTGCTGCTTTTCGCGGACCTCTCCGCTTGCATGCAAAGTGCTTGCGCATTAAAAGGGGGCACCTGAGCATCGCGACTCACGGGCTCTTGCTGGCTCTCCAGCCCTCACCCCCTGGCCTTGACCCACAGCATCGCGACCTGTCATACCAGCGGCGGCTGAGCTCGCTCGAGGGCCGGGACCTGAGGACGTAGAGCATTTGCATTCTAACCACCCTGCAGGAACACACCATTGATAAAGGCCCAGAGCCAGGCGCAACCCGCCTCGAGGTAGGGCCTCGTGAGTCCCGCGCTGGCTCACGGGTGCCCAGATACACCTCTCCTAGCCCTACCATGCCAGCCACGTGTCAGGGCGGGGCTGTACACGCCACGGGGGCTCCTCCCGGAGGGGAGCCCCCTCCCACGTACCAGTGGAAGCACCATGCTCCGCGCTGGCTGACGACACTACCGAGGAGCGGCTATGCCCGTACGCATACGAAAGCGCTATGCTCCGCGCTGGTGATAAACAACTGAGGGCGGCCCACGGCCGTATCAACCTCAGGGATCCCAGAGCTCAGTGTCTGGTACCATCGCAACGCCTCCCCTCAGGAGTGCCACGTGAGGGGGCTGGACACAGGGGCTGCACCCGGGCTACGCCCAAACGCACGCCACCCAGCCAGGTCCCTCGGACCTGGTCGTCGCGTGCCTCCCCCCGAGCGGAGCCAAGGTACGAAGACTCGTTTGCGCATCAAGGGGGACTCCTGAGCATCGTGACTCAGGAGCCTAACTGGTCACGTAGCCCCTCACTCCTTAGTCCCGTCCTAGTTTCCAGTCGGGGCTAACGGCGGCTGAGGTATGTGCGGGGCCGGGCCCTGCCGACGTAGAACGACAAATCCACTCCTATGCCCCTTCCCTACTTGCTGTTTGCGCATCAAGGGGGACTCCTGAGCATCGCGACTCAGGAGCCTAACTTGCCATGTAGCCCCTCACTCATTAGTCCCATCCTGGTTTCCGGTCGGGGCTAACGGCGGCTGAGGTATGCGCGGGGCCGGGCCCTACCAACGTAGAACACAGGCGAATAGGAGGGAAAATGCAAATCCTAAGGAATTCAAAAGCAAATATTACAAGCTGTAAAGTGTTTTCACAACACCAAACGAAAGTTTAAATGCCTCCACGAGGCATGGTGCATGTTGCAGGAATTAAAACAGGACAAAGGACGCAAGGGGATCACTTTCCAGTGACGCTGCCGCCTGCGGTGGAGCCACGCTGGACGGCTCCGCCTCCTGAAGCCGCGGAACCGGTGGCGTCGCGTCTAGGCAAGATGCTGAAGGAACGGAACTTCCCCAGCAAAACCTCGGCTCGGCCCTTCACAGCCTCAGCAGCGACGGTGGCAAGGTCGCCGCTCACGGGTTTCATCAGGCTGTTGAGGTCAACGTTGTGGTCGCGAAGGTAGATGTGGCTGAGGACGCGCGTCAGCACTGCAGACGAAAGGGCGTGAGCCTCGGCGTCGGCCGTGAGACCAAGGCCGTCCGCGGCATCTTCAAGCGCACGAACTAGGAAGGGAAGCAGCTTGGTAGGGCCGTCCTCTTCGCCAGCCAACGGGTCCTCTAAGCTGCTCTCATAGAGCATCTTCAGCGCGGCGCGAGCCTTCTCCTCCAGCTCGGCGAAGGCCACCCAGTCCTCGGCCAGGACCTTTGCCTTGCAGTCTAGCTTGGCCCTCTCTACCTTCAGCGCCCGCTCCAGCGTCTCCAACCAGCCATGAAGGTCAACAAGCTCGGCGTCCCGGTCTTTGACGGCAGCCTCCGAGCCTTCATCCCCTCCTCCTTCTCCTGGCGGATGCGGACCTCCTTCGCAAGCTCCTCGTGCAGGTCTTGCAGCTCGACCTCCGACGCCTTGCAGCGGCCCTGGGCATCTGCAGCTTCGCCTTGGACAACATCGCGAGCAGCCTTAGCCTGGCGGGCGGCTTGCTTCTCCTTGTTGGAGGCGGACGCAGCCTGCCTCAGCGCCGCTTGGACAGAGGCAGCGGAGCGGGCCCAGCCGGAGGCTAACTCCAGGCGCCCGACCACCAGGCGGGGGTCCACGCTCTGGAGATCCTCCCAAAGCCGGCTCAGTTCGTTGGCGGCCTTGTCCAAGACAGCAGAGGGATCAGAAGAGACGGGAGCTGGTGGAGTAGGCGGAGAGGACGACAGCGTGATCACGGCTTGGGTGGAAGGAGCCTCCCGAGCCTTGGGCATCTCAGCAGCAGCACCAAGCCCAGGCCCCTCCAGGCTCCGCGGGGCCACGAGGGTTGACTCTTCGCCAGAGTGCCCCTGTTGGGCCCGCGAGGATGACCGGGCAGGGGAAGCACGGGCCTCGGTGCCTCCATTCCCCACAAAAGAAGGTGCTGCCTCGGCAGGCAAACTCGCCTCAAACGGGGCCGTAGAAGCCCCCCTCGACCTCTTCGCCTCAGGTGCCAGCCTGGTCAAGGAGTGCAGATGTCAAGTCTCGGCGGCAGAAACAAAGCAGAGCACGGATCGAGTACTTATGGGTCATCGCTCGCGGGTTCAAGCAGCCTTCAGCCAAACTTGAAGCCCGAGAGCCTGTAGTTGGGGTCAGTCTTGGGAGGCATGGAAGCAGAGGACACGTCGGGAAGGCCGGAGCTGGCCTCAGATCGCCCCGGAGCCAGAGCAGATCCTGGGGCCACCAGCCCCGATTTGTCTTTCCTCGGGACCGGGGGAGAATCCACTCCTCCTCGCCCGCCGTTGGCCTCGTCGTCGTCTGACATGGAGCGGAGGGTGCGAGACCTGCGCCGGGGAAGGACTCCTCCGACTCCTCGCCAGTCGCCTCGGAGTCGAACTCCTCTTCCTCCTCCTCCTCCTCCTCCTCCTCTTCTCCCTCCTCACTCCCGCTGGAGTCGCTGGAGGACACATTCACCGTCGGCAATGCCGTCAAATCCCCGGGAGCCACTGCGGGCGCCAGCTCCTCATCGTTGAAGGTGGGCATGGCGTCCACCGCCTGCTCCCAGTCGACACGAAGAAACAGGGGGACAGGAGCACCATCCGGCCTCGCCACGTCTCCCCTGACCAAGGAGTGGAGGGCCGCGACCAGATCTTCATCGGCCAGGGCTGCAGATCTCAAGCGAATGGCAGCATCTGCTTCCCCGAGCCTCCACAACAGGAGCGAGTGCTCCCGGAGTGGAGCCACCCGGTGCTCCAGAAACTCCCTCAGGAGTGAGGCCCCGGTCAACTTCACCGCCCCCAGGTTGCCTGGCCTCAGGTCCGCGTCCAGCCTCTCCAGCACCGCCCTTGCGTGGGGGTTGACGAGCTCCACGCGAGACCATGCATCGACGACCTTGGGCTGCCCCGTGGGCAGCACAAGTCGGGGGTGGATGCGCCCGGCGTCCACCATGACCCACCTGCTCCGGAAGCCTTCAATCCTCTACCCGGGCTTCGAGATGGCATTGGAGTCGGAGTATGCGACAAAACTCACGCATGCGGAGATGGGGCCACGAGAAACCCGGAGATAAAAGTAATGGCATAGCAAGGCCACCGAGGGCTTTATCACAATGTGAGCCTCGCAATAATAGGCGAAGATCGCCAGGAGAAGAACAGCGTTGGGGTGGAGGTGCAGAGCTTGCAAGTTGTACAGGCGAAGAATAGCAAGGAAGAACTCGGAAAAAGGAGGCACCAGACCGGCGAAGATGGCGCTCACGAACAGCGGGTAAAAGGTGCTCCCCTTGCCTTCAGGCTGGCTGGAGCCGGCCTTGAACGCAGTCGCTCCTGCGTTGCCCTGCGCCACCATCCTTTAGCGCACGAGGGCAAGATTCCTCTCCGACACATTTGGGGGATCCAGAGCCGGGGAGTACCAGGCCTCAGTCGGAGTCTTGTGGGGCGCCATAGCTCGCCGGGCGGGAAGGATTTAGGCAGATCTGGAGGATTTCGGAAGCATGAAGGAGAAGGGCGAGAAAGGGGATCTGGAGCAAGGAAGGTGAGAACAAAGCAGGTCAGTCTGGCCCGGGCACCCTTTTTTGTAAAGTCGTGCGGTTGTCGAGGCATCGTGGGGAAGTGAAGACGCCCACGTCCAATCAACCGCCACGCGGCACCCAAGGCCGCAGGCTGTTGGGGCCCACGGCGCTTCGCACTTGCCCCTTCGCTTCACTGCTAAGCCAAGTCCGGGCGCGCCTTGGGCACGGGGGCTACTGTCGGTGTTATAGGAACGGGGGTCCCCAGACTTGCCTGTCTGCGGCCTGCGGCGTGGCTCAACTGGAGGCCCAATGCAGCCCGGCTTCATCAGCTCAAGCTCAAGACCCTCGCGAGGGGCCAAGCCTCGCGGGGCGGATGACGGGAAGCTTCCTCAGGAGCAGCCTCCTCAAGCAGGCTCGCGAGGATATCAAGGCAGGACACCTCCCGAGGGGCCCATGATGCAAGCCATGACGATCGAGGACCAGGCGGGCGCCGGCCTGCGCAGTGTCCTTGTTTCCCTTTCGGTGCAAAGGGGGCAAGCGCAGGCCAAGGCATCAGGCCAAGGTTACCGTTTCGGTGCATCAAGACCAAGACCAGCAGAACGGCAGGATGGAGGTCATCGTGGAGCCCAGGGCGGCGTCACCGTCAGAGCCTTTGGCAGCCGAAGACCAACTTTAGTCAGGATAAGTGTACTAGATGTTCCTCTTAAAAATGGCCAATTGTTGGCGCCCTTCCCGCTCATTATTTGGGGAGAGGCCCAGGGCCTCCGCCTATAAATAGGACTAGCCACCCACGGGGTAGAGGCATATAGATCATCGAGAGATCAACCAGAGAGAGAGAGAGAGAGAAGCGACTGAACTCACCCAAACAGTTCATCGCACCAGCTCAAGAACAGCCCCTCGCGAGGCTGTTCTCCCTTTGTACTGTTCATCATCGGCCCCTGAGGCAATCCACCACACCACACACTGGAGTAGGGTATTACACCACAATGGTGGCCTGAACCAGTATAAATCTCGTGTCTCTTATGTGTTCATCTTTCTCGCTTAGATCCTTGTGAGACTTCGAGACGTGAGCTGGTAGGGGAGAGATCTTCGTGCGCACCTCAGTGTTCGAACCTCAAGGGTCTGCCTGAACCCGAAATCCGACAGACGCCGAGACGCTGGAGGCCCACCGCCTTGCCCTCATCGAGAATGGCAAGAAGATAGCCTCCATGAGACGCCTCACCGAGGCTTATCAGCGTGAGGTTGATCGTGCCGCCTCTGGCCTGCCGACCACTGGTGGACCTAGACGGCTTGGCGCTATCAAGAAGCGCGGCGCGGCCATCGCTAGCATGCTGGGGGCCGATAGCCCAGTCTACGCGACGCCACTCAAGAACCTGCGTGCCGCTCAGGCGGCAGCAAACGAGCTGGAAGGCTTGGATGATGACGAGCTATGCTGCATGACAAGACACGTCCAGTAGCTCATCCATGCAGCCGCAGAACGGCAAGAAGTCGGCGCCCGCGCCGAGAGTCCCCCCTCTCGTTGAGAGCACGGCGCAACCTCCCAAACGCTGATTGCAGGCGGCGCCCGCGAGCAAAGAGAAAAGGAGCCGGCTGCTAGCTGCAGTCGGACATGCCTCACCATCGAGCGCGATGTCAAAGGCCGCCCCCAAGCCGTGGAGCGGCGAGGCAACAACCCGCCTCCTCCTCCACCCCGCAGGGAGAGATATCCTGCCCCGCCACCTGTTGAGCACCCGACGCTCAGCGGTCGGCTGGGCCGCCACGAAGGAACCGGCGAGAATGATGCCCGCCATCGGATCAACCGCCTGGCGTGATCCCTGGCACTAGAAGAAGATGATGATGTCGGCCCGCCTTGTGTCGGCCCCCGCATTCGCGACGAGCCCTTTCCCAAGGGGTTCTCGCTCCCAAGAGACACGCCCAAGTATAACGGCTCGGTGAAGCCGGAAGACTGGTTGATAGACTACTTGTAGGACCTTGAGAAGAGGTGTCTAGAGGGGGGGGGATTAGACACTAAGTACCAAAGTTGCAGTTTTTAACCTTTTTAAAGTTTAAGTGGAGTTTAGGCACAAGTTTGACATTCACAACACATAGTAAGCAAGCATGCAAGAGTATATGAGCAGCAGAAAGTAAAGTATGCAACTTGCAAGAATGTAAAGGGAAGGGTTTAGAGGATTCAAACGCAATTGGAGACACGGATGTTTTTGGCGTGGTTCCAATAGGTGGTGCTATCGTACATCCACGTTGATGGAGACTTCAACCCACAAAGGGTAACGGTTGCACGAGTCCACGGAGGGCTCCACCCATGAAGGGTCGACGAAGAAGCAACCTTGTCTATCCCACCATGGCCGTCGCCCACGAAGGACTTGCCTCACTAGCGGTAGATCTTCACGAAGTAGGCAATCTCCTTGCCCTTACAAACTCCTTGGTTCAACTCCACAATCTTGTCGGAGGCTCTCAAGTGACACCTAGCCAATCTAGGAGACACCACTCTCCAAGAAGTAACAAATGGTGCGTTGATGATGAACTCCTTGCTCTTGTGCTTCAAATGATAGTCTCCCCAACACTCAACTATCTCTCATAGGATTTGGATCTGGTTGAAAGAAGATTTGAGTGGAAAGCAACTTGGGGAAGGCTAGAGATCAAGATTCATATGGTAGGAATGGAATATCTTGGCCTCAACACATGAGTAGGTAGTTCTCTCTTAGAAATGGTAAGTTGGAAGTGTAGGTTTAGTCTGATCGCTCTCTCCACGAATGAAGAGGAGGTGGAGGGGTATATATAGCCTCCACACAAAATCTAACCGTTACACACAACTTGCCAAACTTGGTGGGACCGAATTGGTAAACTCGGTCGGACCGATTCAGCAAATCTAGTGACCGTTAGGATTTTTGGTGGGACCGAAATGCAACTCGGTAGGACTGATATGGTTAGGGTTAGGGCATAACGTAATCTCGGTAAGACCGGTTACACAAACTCAGTAGGACCGATTTTGGTAATTAGCTAACCAGAGAGTTGGTCAGGCAAACTCGGTGGGACCGATTATTCAAACTCGGTGGGACCGATTTTGATAATAAGTTAACCAGAGAGTTTGCATTGTAATCTCGGTAGTACCGATTGCTCAAACTCGGTGAGACCAATTTTGACAATGGACATACACAGAGAGATGACAATCCCATCTCAGTGAGACCGAGATCCCTATCGGTGAGACCGATTTTGACAATGGACATACACAGAGAGATGACAATCCCATCTCAGTGAGACCGAGATCCCTATCGGTGAGACCGATTTGCCTAGGGTTTGTGGCAGTGGCTAAGACATCCAAACTCGGTGGCGCCAGATAGGAAGAATCAGTGGGGCTGAGTTTGACTTTAGGTTTAGGACATATGTGTGGAAGTGGGAAAGTAGTTGAGGGTATTTGGAGCATATCACTAAGCACTTGAAGCAAGAGGCTCATTAAGCAACACCTCATCCCTCCTTGATAGTATTGGCTTTTCCTATAGACTCAATGTGATCTTGGACCACCAAAATGTAAAATGAAGAGTCTTGAGCTCGAAGCTTGAGCCAATCCTTTGTCCTTAGCATCTTGAAGGAGTTCCCATATCCTTTAGTCCATGCCACTCCATTGTTGAACTTATCTGAAACATACTAGATAAAAGTGTTAGTCCAACAAGAGATATGTTGACATTAATTACCAAAACCACCTAGGGAGCACTTGTGCTTTCAATCTCCCCATTTTTGGTAATTGATGACAACATACATCAAAACTTTAGATAAAGATATAAGGAACATCAAGTAAAGCTTTGGAAAGACATGTAACAAGCATAGGCTCCCCCTACATGTATGCAATCATCTGAATATGGAATATAGAAGCATGTGAGAGCATAACCATGATAGAGCAGGCAATGTGTTACATGTATCTTGGCCATATGCATCAGAGCAAAAAGTATTAAAGGAAATATCTTCATGCCCATGAGTCCTTCTTGCAAACAATATGTACATCAGCAAGAATTCCTCATACTCATGATTGTGATGCATATACTTACCTTGTAGTCTTGAGTTGGCTTAGGATGGAATGAACCTGCGTAAACAAGGTTAGATAACACAGATACATATACTAGCCAGAGCAAACAGAAGAAACCACAAGAATACCAAGATTGGGATGACATGTAGAGAGTGAGTACTAAGTACTACATTGGATTAGACATGTCCCCAAGAGTAAAGATATGCAATGAATTTAGATGATTTCTTTCCCTTAGATGTCTTGCTCCCCCTGAATCTAGCATGGGATACTGGGAGAAGGTAGGGAAAAGAAAATCAGAGCTGAAAGATATAAATGAACAGAGCTAATGCAAGCTAATGCAAATAAGCACATATGAACATGTATTTCCCCTCAAGAAGACATGTGGCATCTCTCCTCTTGAACACCAAGCATCTGGGATCCTTGAGAAATACATTCTGCTAGTATTCTCTCCCCCTGGAGATCTCTCTCCCCCTGAGAAGGTGATACTCTCTCTCTCTGATGTGATCTCTCTCTCTAAATGATAAGCTTTGATGTGATCTCTCTCTCCCCCTTTGACATCAATTTCCAAGAAGGGCTTGATAAAGATGTAATCTCTCTCTCCCCCTCTAGAATTTGTCGTGAATGGGTTTGATCCTTGAGTCACAACATAAAGCAATGATAAAAATGTGATGCTTGTAGAGGACAAGATTCATTGAGTGGAGCTGGATCAGAAGAAACACAGAATAAGTGGCAAACTGTTTTTCCTGTTGTGAAATCGGTGGCACCGAGTTGTAGGCTTCGGTTGCACTGAAAGGATTCGGTTGGACCGAAAACAACAAATCGGTGAAACCGAGTTCATCACAGAGAAAACACTTGTCACCTCAGCTCACTAGACTAGTAAGATCTCACAAAGATTTGCAAGGAATTTACTGAATGATATGCAATGAATTGGATGCAGAAAATGCAGAGCAAATAGAAAGAAATCTAGAAACAAATATGCATGAGACGAATGCAAAAACACAGAAAAGAACACAAGAGAACTTCATCTAGAGATGGTCGGTGACAAGGTCACCTATGTTAGAGTTATATTGACTTAGGAGTCAAGTGAGATCACTTGATCATGGGTCATACTCATCATTTAAGCTCAAAATGGGGTTGCCATTTTTCGTTTAAGCATCTTGTTGTATTCACATCTTGTCGAGTTTCTTTAGCTCATGACTTGGAGTAAAGCTTCTCTAAGATGGAATAACATACCTTGGTTGGTGGTGATGTCCATGTAGTTGAACTTGTGTGGCTTGCTCAAGGTTGATGTAGCTCATCGAGAGTTGGGAGCACCACTTGGAATTTGAGTCCATCTACCTACATGGGTTAGTTCTTGCAAGGAAGAGCACTTGTGTATCCAACAATGACAATCATGGAGCTCAAGGATATGTTTGAATGGTTCCGTGCTTCCTTGTCTTCAACCACCATGATGTAGAGACTTGGTGATGTAGAGACTGCTCAAGATATGAGTAGATTACAACCTCATGGAATTTGATTCAACCAAGTACCTCCATGTGTTAGATAACATGCAAGATACAAATATATCCAAGACATAAGATTTTCATCATAAGAGAAATATCAAGGATTAGGCATAGGCTCATGTCTTGCATGTATCCAATCGAGTTTCTACTCCAAGTTTGAAGCATCAATGATGTTCAATTCTCCTCTTAACCTGCAAAACACTTTCTCATCAAGAGGTTTAGTGAATATATCCGCTAATTGATTTTCCGTGCGAACATGCTTAAGATCAATGTCACCCTTAGCAACGTGATCTCGAATGAAATGATGACGAACTTCAATATGCTTAGTTCAAGAATGTTGCACAGGATTATGACCAATTTTGATAGCACTTTCATTGTCACAAAGCAATGGAACATGTTTCACATAAATTCCATAATCTTTAAGAGTTTGGGTCATCCAAAGTAATTGAGCACAACATGAACCAACGGCAATGTATTCCGCTTCGGCAGTGGATAAGGATACTGAGTTTTGTTTCTTGGAGGACTAAGACACAAGAGATCTACCAAGAAATTGACAAGTACCCGAAGTGGACTTTCTATCAACCTTGTCTCCGGCATAGTCTGAGTTGGAGTAGCCAACAAGATCGAAAGAGGCCCTCTTAGGATACCAAATGCCAAAATTTGGTGTATGGATTAAGTATCTCACTATCCTTTTCACGGCCTTAAGATGACATTCTTTAGGAGCAGCTTGATATCGTGCACACATGCACACACTTAGCATGATATCGGGACATGAAGCACATAGATATAACAATGAACCAATCATAGAGCGATAAACCTTTTGATCAACCGGTTCATCATCTTTGGTTAAGTCAAGATGTCCACTAGTAGGCATGGGTGTAGTCATACCTTTGCATTCATGCATATTGAACTTCTTGAATAAGTCCTTGGTGTACTTCGTTTGAGAGACAAAAGTACCTTCCTTAGTTTGCTTGATTTGCAACCCAAGAAAGAATTTGAGTTCACTCATCATAGACATCTCAAACTTCTCCGGCATTAGCTTCCCAAACTTTTCACTAAAATGAGGGTTAGTTGAACCAAATATAATATCATCAACATAGATTTGGCACACAAATAGTTCACCATTAACCCTTTTAGTAAAAAGTGTGGAATCAATTTTCCCAATTTCAAAGCCTTTTTCAATAAGGAACTTGGTCAAGCATTTATACCATGCTCTAGGAGCTTGTTTAAGACCATAAAGAGCTTTGTGAAGTTTGTAAACATGATCTGGTTTCTTAGGATTGACAAAGCCGGGAGGTTGTTTAACATAAACTTCCTCCTCTATTTCACCATTTATAAAAGCACTTTGATGTCCATTTGGTACAAGGTGATATCATGATGATTAGCATAGGCAAGTAAGATGCAAATGGACTCAAGTCTAGCAACGGGGGTGTAAGTCTCACCATAGTCCATACCTTCGACTTGTGTGTAGCCTTGGGTGACGAGACGTGCTTTGTTGCGAACTACTTGTCCATCTTCATCTTACTTGTTGCGAAACACCCATTTGGTACCGATGATGTTGTGGTTGTTGTCGGGCTTCTCAACCAATGTCCAAACTTGGTTCCTCTCAAACTTGTGTAGCTCTTCATGCATAGCATTTATCCAATCCGGATCTTCTAATGCTTCTTCAACCTTCATAGGTTCAACGCTAGATATGAAAGAATAGTTTTCACAAAAGTTAGCTAAACGAGTTTTAGAGTGAGCGATTCTCCCAGTCTGAATGTCATTGTAGATTTGCTCGACGGGATGATCTTTAGCAATTCTTGCTCGAACTCGTGAAAGCTTTTGCTTGGGTCTTCGTTGAACATCTTCTTAATCTTGTTCTTCTTCTTGGCCTTCTTCATTGTTGGTGTTGTCGTTCTCTTGTCGTGGTGGAGAAGGAGGTTGTTGACGTTCATCTTGATGCACTTCCTCGTTTTCTTCATCTTGGTGTGTCCCACTTGTGGATGCTTCCGTATCAACTCTTGGTTCACCTTGTCGTGAAGTAGAAGCTTCCACTTGGACGGACGAGGTACTCTCCTTCACCTCCGTTGGACGGACCTTGCCAATAGACAAGTCTTGGATTGCTTCTGAAGGATCTTTGTCTCCTACATCAATTGGCAATTGCTCTACTTGCGAGCCGTTAGATTCATCAAACTTCACATCTACCGTCTCTTCAACCTTTCAGGTGAAATTGTTGTAGACACGGTAAGTGTGAGAGTTTGAGCCATAACCTAGTAGGAAACCTTCATGAGACTTAGGAGCAAATTTAGAACGACGATGCTTATCAAGAATGTAGCACTTTGAGCCGAATACTCGAAAGTATCCAACTTGGGGTTTGTTACCGGTGAGGAGCTCGTATGCCGTCTTGCCGAGTAGCTTGTGAAGATACAAGCAATTTGTTGCATGAAAAGCTGTCTCAACCACTTCTACCCAAAAGTGCTTCGGCGTCTTGTACTCATCAAGCATCGTTCTCGCTATTTCGATGAGCGTCCGGTTCTTCCTCTCAACAACTCCATTTTGTTGAGGTGTGTACGTAGCCGAGAACTCATGTGAAATCCCTTCTTCGTCAAGAAAGGTGTCCACATTTGCGTTCTTGAACTCCGTTCCGTTGTCGCTGTGAACCTTCTTGATCTTCACTTCAAACTGATTTTGGGCCTTCCTAGCGAAGGTTTTGAAGATCTTTTGGACCTGCGATTAATCATCGAGAAAGAACACCCACGTAAATCTTGAAAAATCATCAACTATAACTAGACCAAAAGAATTTCCACCAAGACTCTTGTAAGAGTTGGGACCAAAGAGATCCATGTGAAGTAGCTCGAGTGGCCTCTTTGTGGTCATGATGTTCTTCACGGGATGCCTTCCTCCAACCTGTTTACCTGCCTGACAAGCACTCCAAAGTCTATCCTTATCAAATATGACATCATTAACTCCAAGGATATGATTTCCCTTAATAAGCTTGTCAAGGTTTCGCATACCAACATGACCTAATCGTCTATGCCATAACCAGCCTTTTGAGGATTTAGCAATGAAGCAAGTTTTAGGTTGAGCCTTTTTAGTGAAATCAACAATGTATAGATCACCTCTACGCACACCGTAAAGACCATTTTATGATTGCCTCGACGAAACACTTGGCAATCTACTTCAGTAAATAGGACACTGAAACCGAAATCAGCAAGTCTAGATACTGAAAGTAAGTTGTATCCAAGAGATTTAACGAGCATGAAATTTTGTATGGAGCTATCATGTGATATGGCCACCTTACCGAGGCCAACCACCTTACCCTTTGAGTTGTCACCGAAAGTGACATACTTTCGAGGACTATCATTATCAGCAAGCTCACGAAACATGTCTTTATCTCCGGTCATGTGATCGGTACATCCACTATCAAGAACCCATTCCTTTCCTCCTGACATATATCCCCGAAGATTTGCCATAAGACCAAAATGTCTCATTGCATCATCAAGATCGAAGTCACTATCATCATCCTCATCATAGTATACATGTTCAACATCGTCATGTGGTGGATCAAATCCTAGAGAGGGTGATTCGTTAGAGTGAGTTTGACAATGATCTTGCTTATGAATTTTTATAGCTTCGGAAATAATATCACTAATAATACCAACATTTCCTTTGGCACGCATAAGGTTTGTAAGCTCAAATAGACGATCACCGAACATGGGATCACTAGTATTCATCTTACTCAAGGCAATAGACTTATGGAGAATTTCATCTAGATTTTTCAAATGAATAATCTGGAAATCGTTCCTCAAGAAATTTCCATATAGTGTAGGCACACTTAAAAGTACGCAAACATCCAATCAAGTTTCTAGGCAATCCTCTAATGATAAGTTCGGCAGTTCTAAGATTCCTAACCATGTCAATTGACTCATCATGGGTTGGATGCATAGGGTCAACATGAGGCGCACAAGGGCTAGCAATGTACTTGTTCAAATGATCTTGATTGAAAATTACAAGTATCTCATTTTACCACTCATGAAAATACTCTCCATCAAGAATAGGCACTCTATGTCTAAGACTCCCCAAAGTAGACTCATCCATCTTCCTCCAATGGTGATTAAACCAAGGCAATGGAGATCAATGCTCTGATACCACTTGTAGGACCTTGAGAAGAGGTGTCTAGAGGGGGGGTTAGACACTAAGTACCAAAGTTGCAGTTTTTAACCTTTTTAAAGTTTAAGTGGAGTTTAGGCACAAGTTTGACATTCACAACACATAGTAAGCAAGCATGCAAGAGTATATGAACAGCGGAAAGTAAAGCATGCAACTTGCAAGAATGTAAAGGGAAGGGTTTGGAGGATTCAAACGCAATTGGAGACACGGATGTTTTTGGCGTGGTTCCGATAGGTGGTGCTATCGTACATCCACGTTGATGGAGACTTCAACCCACGAAGGGTAACGGTTGCGCGAGTCCACGGAGGTCTCCACCCACAAAGGGTCCACGAAGAAGCAACCTTGTCTATCCCACCATGGTCGTCGCCCACGAAGAACTTGCCTCACTAGCGGTAGATCTTCATGAAGTAGGCCATCTCCTTGCCCTTACAAACTCCTTGGTTCAACTCCACAATCTTGACGGAGGCTCCCAAGTGACACCTAGCCAATCTAGGAGACACCACTCTCCAAGAAGTAACAAATGGTGCGTTGATGATGAACTCCTTGCTCTTGTGCTTCAAATGATAGTCTCCCCAACACTCAACTCTCTCTCGTAGGATTTGGATCTGGTTGAAAGAAGATTTGAGTGGAAAGCAACTTGGGGAAGGCTAGAGATCAAGATTCATATGGTAGGAATGGAATATCTTGGCCTCAACACATGAGTAGGTAGTTCTCTCTCAGAAATGATAAGTTGGAAGTGTAGGTTTAGTCTGATCGCTCTCTCCACGAATGAAGAGGAGGTGGAGGGGTATATATAGCCTCCACACAAAATCTAACCGTTACACACAACTTGCCAAACTCGGTGGGACCGAATTGGTAAACTCGGTCGGACCGATTCAGCAAATCTAGTGACCGTTAGGATATTCGGTGGGACTGAAATGCAACTCGGTAGGACTGATATGGTTAGGGTTAGGGCATAACGTAATCTCGGTAAGACCGGTTACACAAACTCGGTAGGACCGATTTTGTTAATTAGCTAACCAGAGAGTTGGTCAAGCAAACTCGGTGGGACCGATTATTCAAACTCGGTGGGACCGATTTTGATAATAAGTTAACCAGAGTTTGCATTCTAATCTCGGTAGTACCGATTGCTCAAACTCGGTGAGACCAATTTTGACAATGGACATACACAGAGAGATGACAATCCCATCTCGGTGAGACCGAGATCCCTATCGGTGAGACCGATTTGCCTAGGGTTTGTGGCAGTGGCTAAGACATCCAAACTCGGTGGCGCCGGATAGGAAGAATCAGTGGGGCCGAGTTTGACTTTAGGTTTAGGACATATGTGTGGAAGTGGGAAAGTAGTTGAGGGTATTTGGAGCATATCACTAAGCACTTGAAGCAAGAGGCTCATTAAGCAACACCTCATCCCTCCTTGATAGTATTGGCTTTTCCTATAGACTCAATGTGATCTTGGATCACTAAAATGTAAAATGAAGAGTCTTGAGCTCGAAGCTTGAGCCAATCCTTTGTCCTTAGCATCTTGAAGAAGTTCCCATATCCTTTAGTCCATGCCACTCCATTGTTGAACTTATCTGAAGCATACTAGATAAAAGTGTTAGTCCAACAAGTGATATGTTGACATTAATTACCAAAACCACCTAGGGAGCACTTGTGCTTTCACTACTCCACCTCAGTCAGCATAGTGAACGGCAACATGCACGTTGCCGTGAAGTACGTCCCTCTCATGCTTCATGGCATGGCACGTACCTGGTTGCACAACCTCAAGCCTTACAGCGTCAACAGCTGGCTGGACTTCACAGAAGTCTTCATCCGCAACTTCACCAGCATGTACAAGCGGGCGCCCAAGCCACGTCAACTTTCCCTGTGCGTCCAAGGCCCGACCGAGTACAGCCGCGACTACCTGACACGCTGGGTCGAGCTCCGCAACTCCTGTGAAGGGGTGCACGAGGTGCAAGCTATAGAATACTTCACTACCAGGTGCCGAGCAGGCACCCTCCTCAAGCACCGACTTCTCTACGACGAGACGGCCACGCTCGACGAACTGTTGCTCATAGCAGACAAGTACGCCACTGCCGACTCCTCAATGAAGTCAGAGCTCCGCATGGATGTTGGGGAACGTAGCAGAAATTCAAAATTTTCCTACGTGTCACCAAGATCTATCTATGGAGAGGCCAGCAACGAGGGGAAGGAGAGTGCATCTACATACCCTTGTAGATCGCTAAGCGGAAGCGTTCAAGTGAACGGGGTTGATGGAGTTGTACTCGTCGTGATTCAGATCACCGATGATCCTAGTGCCGAACAGACGGCACCTCCGCGTTCAACACACGTACAGCTCGACGATGTCTCCCACGCCTTGATCCAGCAAGGAGAGAGGGAGAGGTTGAGGAAGACTCCATCCAGCAGCAGCACAACGGCGTGGTGGTGATGGAGGAGCGTGGCAATCCTGCAGGGCTTCGCTAAGCACCTACGGGAGAGGAGGAGGTGTCACGGGAGGGAGGGAGGCGCCAAGGGCTCAGGTATGGAGCCCTCCCTCCCCTCCACTATATATAGGGGCAGGGGAGAGGGGGGAGGCGCAGCCTTGCCCCCTCCTCCGAGGAAGGGGTGCGGCTAAGGAGGGGGGAGGAGTCCATCCTCCCCAAGGCACCTCGGAGGTGCCTTCCCCCTTTAGGACTCTCCCCTTTTTCCTATATCTTGGCGCATGGGCCTCTAGGGGCTGGTGCCCTTGGCCCATGTAGGCCAAGGCGCACCCCCTACAGCCCATGTGGCCCCCCGGGGCAGGTGGCCCCACCCGGTGGGCCCCCGGGACCCTTCCGGTGGTCCCGGTACAATACCGATGACCCCGAAACTTGTCCCGATGGCCGAAACAGGACTTCCTATATATAAATCTTTACCTCCGGACCATTCCGGAACTCCTCGTGATGTCCGGGATCTCATCCGGGACTCCGAACAACATTCGGGAACCACATACAAGCTTCCTTTATAACCCTAGCGTCATCGAACCTTAAGTGTGTAGACCCTACGGGTTCGGGAGACATGCAGACATGACCGAGACGTTCTCCGGTCAATAACCAACAGCGGGATCTGGATACCCATGTTGGCTCCCACATGTTCCACGATGATCTCATCGGATGAACCACGATGTCAAGGACTCAATCGATCCCGTATACAATTCCCTTTGTCTAGCGGTATGGTACTTGCCCGAGATTCGATCGTCGGTATACCGATACCTTGTTCAATCTCGTTACCGGCAAGTCTCTTTACTCGTTCCGTAACACATCATCCCGTGATCAACCCCTTGGTCACATTGTGCACATTATGATGATGTCCTACCGAGTGGGCCCAGAGATACCTCTCCGTTTACACGGAGTGACAAAATCCCAATCTTGATTCGTGCCAACCCAATAGACACTTTCAGAGATACCCGTAGTGTACCTTTATAGCCACCCAGTTACGTTGTGACGTTTGGCACACCCAAAGCACTCCTACGGTATCCGGGAGTTGCACAATCTCATGGTCTAAGGAAATGATACTTGACATTAGAAAAGCTTTAGCATACGAACTACATGATCTTGTGCTAGGCTTAGGATTGGGTCTTGTCCATCACATCATTCTCCTAATGATGTGATCCCGTTATCAACGACATCCAATGTCCATGGTCAGGAAACCATAACCATCTATTGATTAACGAGCTAGTCAACTAGAGGCTTACTAGGGACATGGTGTTGTCTATGTATCCACACATGTATCTGAGTTTCCTATCAATACAATTCTAGCATGGATAATAAACGATTATCATGAACAAGGAAATATAATAATAATCAATTTATTATTGCCTCTAGGGCATATTTCCAACAGTCTCCCACTTGCACTAGAGTCAATAATCTAGTTCACATCGATATGTGATTAACACTCAAGGTCACATCGCCATGTGACTAATACCCAAGAGTTTTAGGTTTGATCATGTTGCTTGTGAGAGAGGTTTTAGTCAACGGGTCTGAACCTTTCAGATCTGTGTGTGCTTTACAAATCTCTATGTCATCTCCTAGATGCAGCTACCACGTTCTATTTGGAGCTATTCCAAATAACTGTTCTACTTGGAGCTATTCTAAATTGTTGCTCCATTATACGTATCCGGTATCTCTACTCAGAGCTATCCGGATAGGTGTTAAGCTTGCATCGACGTAACCCTTTACGACGAACTCTTTTACCACCTCCATAATTGAGAAAATTCCTTAGTCCACTAGTTACTAAGGATAACTTTGACCGCTGTCCTGTGATCCATTCTTGGATCACTCTTGTACCCCTTGACTGACTCATGGTAAAGCACACTTCAGGTGCGGTACACAGCATAGCATACTGTAGAGCCTATGTCTTAAGCATAGGGGACGACCTTCGTTCCTTTCTCTCTATTCTGCCATGGTCGAGCTTTAAGTCTTAACTTCATACCTTACAACTCAGGCAAGAACTCCTTCTTTGACTGATCCATCTTGAACACCTTCAAGATCACGTCAAGGCATGTGCTCATTCGAAAGTACTATTAAGCGTTTTGATCTATCCTTATAGATCTTGATGCTCAATGTTCAAGTAGCTTAATCCAGGTTTTCCATTGAAAACACTTTCCAAATAACCCTATATGCTTTCCAGAAATTCTACGTCATTTCTGATCATTAATATGTCAACAACATATACTCATCAGAAATTCTATAGTGCTCCCACTCACTTCTTTGGAAATACAAGTTTCTCATAAACTTTGTATACACCCAAAATCTTTGATCATCATCCAAGCATACATTCCAACTCCGAGATGCTCACTCCAGTCCTCAGAAGGATTGCTGGAGCTTTGCATACTTATTAGCATATTTCAGGATGGACAAAACCTTCCGGTTGTATCAC
Organism: Triticum aestivum; assembly: GCF_018294505.1. Lineage (NCBI taxonomy): Eukaryota > Viridiplantae > Streptophyta > Magnoliopsida > Poales > Poaceae > Triticum > Triticum aestivum. The sequence goes on along the minus strand of NC_057795.1, from coordinate 157,528,861 downwards.
ATACAACCTTTCCTCAAGAATCGTCGAGGAAACAATGTTTTGACATCCTATCTGCAAGATTTCATAAATAATGCAGTAATTGCTAATATAATTCCAACAGACTCTTAGCATCGCTACGAGTGAGAAAGTCTCATCGTAGTCAACTCCTTGAACTTGTCGAAAAACATCTTAACGACAAGTCGAGCTTTCTCAATGGTGACACTTACCATCATTGTCTGTCTTCCTTTCAAAATCCATATGTACCTAACAGCCTTACGACCATCAAGTAGTTCTTCCAAAGTGTACACTTTGTCTTCATACATGGATCCTCTCTCGGGTTTTATGGCCTTGAGCCATTTATCGGAATCCGGGCCCACCATCGCTTCTCCATAGCTCGTAGGTTCATTGTTGTCTAGCAACATGACTTCCAAGACAGGATTACGTACCACTCTGAAGTAGTACGCATCCTTGTCATCCTACGAGGTTTGGGAGTGACTTGATCCGAAGTTTCATGATCAATATCATAAGCTTCCACTTCAATTGGTGTAGGTGCCACAGGAACAACTCCCTGTGCCCTGTCACACACTAGTTGAAGAGACGGTTCAATAACCTCATCAAGTCTCCACCATCCTCCCACTCAATTCTTTCGAGAGAAACTTTTCCTCGAGAAAGGACCCGATTCTAGAAACAATCCTTTATTGCTTTCGGATCTGAGACAGGAGGCATACCCAACTGTTTTTGGGTTGTCCTATGGAGATGTATTTATCCGCTTTGGGTTCGAGCTTATCAGCCTGAAACTTTTTTCACATAAGCGTCGCAGCCCCAAACTTTTAAGAAACGACAACTTAGGTTTCTCTAAACCATAATTCACACGGTGTCATCTCAACGGAATTACGTGGTGCCCTATTTAAAGTGAATGTGGTTGTCTCTAATGCCTAACCCATGAACGATAGTGGTAATTCAATAAGAGACATCATGGTATGCACCATATCCAATAGGGTGCAACTATGACGTTTGGACACACCATCACACTATGGTGTTCCAGGCTGTATCAGTTGTGAAACAATTTCCACAATGTCTTAACTCTGTGCCAAACTCGTGATTCAGATATTCATCTCTATGATCATATCATAGACATTTTATCCTCTTGTCACAATGATCTTCTACTTCACTCTGAAATTACTTGAACCATTCAATAATTCAGACTTGTGTTTCATCAAGTAAATATTCTCAACATCTACTCGAATCATCTGTGAAGTAAGAACATAACGATATCCACTACATGCCCCAACACTCATTGGACTGTACACATTAAAATGTATTACTTCCAACAAGTTGCTATCTTGTTCCATCTTACTGAAAACGAGGCTTTTCAGTCATCTTGCCCATGTGGTATGATTTGCATGTCCCAAGTGATTCAAAATCAAGTGAGTCAAAACGGTCCATCTTCATGGAGTTTCTTCATGCGTATACACCAATAGACATGGTTCGCATGTCTCAAACTTTTCAAAAATGAGTGAGTCCAAAGATCCATCAATATGGAGCTTCTTCATGCGTTTTATACCGATATGACTTACGTGGCAGTGCCACAAGTAGGTGGTACTATCATTACTATCTTTTGGCATGAACATGTGTATCACTACGATCGAGATTTAATAAACCATTCATTTTAGGTGTAAGACCATTGAAGGTATTATTCAAATAAACAGAGTAACCATTATTCTCCTTAAATGAATAACCGTATTGCGATAGACGTAATCCAATCATGTCTATGCTCAACGCAAACACCAAATAACAATTATTTAGGTTTAACACCAATCTCTTTGGTAGAGGGAGCGTGCGATGCTTGATCATATCAAGCTTGGAAAAATTTCCAACACATATCGTCAGCTCACCTTTAGCTAGTCTCCGTTTATTCCGTAGCCTTTTGTTTCGAGTTACTAACACTTAGCAACCGAACCGGTATCTAATACCCTGGTGCTACTAGGAGTACTAGCAAAGTACACATTAACACAATGTATATCCAATATACTTCTATCGACCTTGCCAGCCTTCTTATCTACCAAGTATCTAGGGTAATTCTGCTCTAGTGGTTGTTCCCCTTATTACAGAAGCACTTAGTCTCGGGTTTGGGTTCAACCTTGGGTTTCTTCACTAGAGCAGCAGCTGATTTGCCGTTTCATGAAGCATCCCTTCTTGCCCTTGCCCTTCTTGAAACTAGTGGTTTCACCAACCATCAACAATTGATGCTCCTTCTTGATTTCTACTTTCGCGGTGTCAAACATCGCGAATACCTCAAGGATCATCATATCTATCCCTGATATGTTATAGTTCATCATGAAGCTCTAACAGCTTGGTGGCAATGACTTTGGAGAACCATCACTGTCTTATCTGGAAGATCAACTCCCACTCGATTCAAATGATTGTTGTACTCGGACAATCTGAGCACAAGCTCAACAATTGAGCTTTTCTCCTTAGTTTGCAGGTTAAGAAAGTCATCGGAGGTCTTATACCTCTTGACATGGGCACGAGCCTGAAATCCCAATTTCAGCCCTCAAAACATCTCATATGTTTCGCGATGTTTCAAAAACGTCTTTGGTGCCTCAACTCTAAACCGTTTAACTGAACTATCACGTAGTTATCAAAACGTGTATGTCAGATGTTCGCAACAACCACAGACAACGTTCGAGGTTCAGCACACTGAGCGGTGCATTAAGGACATAAGCCTTCTATGAAGCAATGAGGACAATCCTCAGTTTACGGACCTAGTCCGCATAATTGCTACTATCAACTTTCAACTAATTTTTCTCTAGGAACATATCTAAACAGTAGAACTATAGCGTGAGCTACGACATAATTTGCAAAAACCTTTTGACTATGTTCAGGATAATTAAGTTCATCTTATGAACTCCCACTCAGATAGACATCCCTCTAGTCATCTAAGTGATTACATGATCCGAGTCAAACTAGGCCGTGTCCGATCATCACGTGAGACGGACTAGTCATCATTGGTGAACATCTTCATGTTGATCGTATCTTCTATACGACTCATGTTCGACCTTTCGGTCTCCGTGTTCCGAGGCCATGTCTGTACATGCTAGGCTCGTCAATTTAACCCTAAGTGTTTTGCATGTGTTCTCAGGCCATGTCTGTACATGCTAGGCTCGTCAACACCCGTTGTATTTGAACGTCTGAATAAAACACCCGATCATCACGTGATGTTTTGAAACAGCGAACTGTCGCAACGGTGCACAGTTAGGGGAGAACACTTCTTGAAATTGTTGTAAGGGATCATCTTATTTACTACCGTCGTTCTAAGCAAATAAGATGTATAAACATGATAAACATCACATGCAATCAAATAGTGACATGATATGGCCAATATCATTTTGCTCCTTTTGATCTTCATCTTCGGGGCTCCATGATCATCATCGTCACCGGCACGACACCATGATCTCCATCATCATGATCTCCATCATCGTGTCTTCATGAAGTTGTCACGCCAACGACTACTTCTACTTCTATGACTAACGCGTTTAGCAATAAAGTAAAGTAGTTTACATGGCGTTCTTCAATGACACGCAGGTCATACAATAAATAAAGACAACTCCTATGGCTCCTGCCGGTTGTCATACTCATCGACATGCAAGTCGTGAATCCTATTACAAGAACATGATCAATCTCATACGTCACATATCATTCATCACATTCTTCTTGGCCATATCACATCACATAGCATACCCTGCAAAAACAAGTTAGACGTCCTCTAATTGTTGTTGCATGTTTTACATGGCTGCTATGGGTTTCTAGCAAGAACGTTTCTTACCTACGCAAGACCACAACGTGATATGCCAATTGCTATTTACCCTTCATAAGGACCCTTTTCATCGAATCCGTTCCGACTAAAGTGGGAGAGACTGGCACCCGCTAGCCACCTTATGCACCAAGTGCATGTCAATCGGTGGAACCTGTCTCACGTAAGAGTACGTGTAAGGTCGGTCCGGGCCGCTTCATCCCACAATACCGTCGAAACAAGATTGGACTAGTAACGGTAAGCATATTGAACAACATCAACGCCCACAACTACTTTGTGTTCTACTCGTGCAAAGAATCTACGCAATAGACCTAGCTCATGATGCCACTGTTGGGGAACGTAGCAGAAATTCAAAAAATTTCCTACGTAACACCAAGATCTATCTATGGAGAGACCAGCAACGAGTAGAAAGGAGAGTGCATCTACATACCCTTGTAGATCGCTAAGCGGAAGCGTTCAAGTGAACGGGGTTGATGGAGTCGTACTCGTCGTGATTCAGATCACCGATGACCAAGTGCCGAACGGACGGCACCTCCGCGTTCAACACACGTACAGCCCGGTGACGTCTCCCACGCCTTGATCCAGCAAGGAGAGAGGGAGAGGTTGAGGAAGACTCCATCCAACTGCAGCACAATGGCGTGGTGGTGGTGGAGGAGCGTGGCAATCCCGCAGGGCTTCGCCGAGCACCTACGGGAGAGGAGATGTGTCACAGGAGGGAGAGGGAGGCAACCAAAGGCCTTAGGTTTGATTGCTCCTCCTTTTCCCCACTATATATAGGGCCAAGGGAGAGGGGGGAGGCGCAGCCTTGCCCCCTCCTCCAAGGAAGGGGTGCGGCTAAGGATGGGGAGGAGTCCATCCTCCCCAAGGCACCTCGGAGGTGCCTTCCCCCTTTAGGACTCTTCCCTTTTTCCTTTATCTTGGCGCATGGGCCTCTAGGGGCTGGTGCCCTTGGCCCATGTAGGCCAAGGCGCACCCCCTACAGCCCATGTGGCCCCCCGGGGCAGGTGGCCCCACCCGGTGGGCCCCCGGGACCCTTCCGGTGGTCCCGGTACAATACCGATGACCCCGAAACTTGTCCCGATGGCCGAAACAGGACTTCCTATATATAAATCTTTACCTCCGGACCATTCCGGAACTCCTCGTGATGTCCGGGATCTCATCCGGGACTCCGAACAACATTCGGGAACCACATACAAGCTTCCTTTATAACCCTAGCGTCATCGAACCTTAAGTGTGTAGACCCTACGGGTTCGGGAGACATGCAGACATGACCGAGACGTTCTCCGGTCAATAACCAACAGCGGGATCTGGATACCCATGTTGGCTCCCACATGTTCCACGATGATCTCATCGGATGAACCACGATGTCAAGGACTCAATCGATCCCGTATACAATTCCCTTTGTCTAGCGGTATGGTACTTGCCCGAGATTCGATCGTCGGTATACCGATACCTTGTTCAATCTCGTTACCGGCAAGTCTCTTTACTCGTTCCGTAACACATCATCCCGTGATCAACCCCTTGGTCACATTGTGCACATTATGATGATGTCCTACCGAGTGGGCCCAGAGATACCTCTCCGTTTACACGGAGTGACAAAATCCCAATCTTGATTCGTGCCAACCCAATAGACACTTTCAGAGATACCCGTAGTGTACCTTTATAGCCACCCAGTTACGTTGTGACGTTTGGCACACCCAAAGCACTCCTACGGTATCCGGGAGTTGCACAATCTCATGGTCTAAGGAAATGATACTTGACATTAGAAAAGCTTTAGCATACGAACTACATGATCTTGTGCTAGGCTTAGGATTGGGTCTTGTCCATCACATCATTCTCCTAATGATGTGATCCCGTTATCAACGACATCCAATGTCCATGGTCAGGAAACCATAACCATCTATTGATTAACGAGCTAGTCAACTAGAGGCTTACTAGGGACATGGTGTTGTCTATGTATCCACACATGTATCTGAGTTTCCTATCAATACAATTCTAGCATGGATAATAAACGATTATCATGAACAAGGAAATATAATAATAATCAATTTATTATTGCCTCTAGGGCATATTTCCAACAATGGACGCCTCTGGGAAGGTGCTCACTCCGGCTGCGAAAACGCCAGTTGGCGACACCAATCGGCGCCCGTATCAAAACGACAACAAACGCAAGGCCCCGATGCCGACTTCCACCAGCCGGCAAGTGGCAACAGTTGAAGATCAACAGCCAGAAGGGCAGCCCATACCTAAGCGGCAGAAAGGCGGCAGGCCAGCTTGGCAGCCTACTTTCTCCTATGAGCAAACACTTGACGCCCCCTGCAAGTTCCACAGCGGTGCGAAGCCGTCCAACCACATAACCCGGAAGTGCCATTGGCTCACCCGAACCTCCAAGCGTGAAGGGCTGCTGCCTCCTCTGCCTGCTGGCCAGCCGCCTGCTCAGCAGTCGGAGCCGTCCAAGACGAGTTCCCAGACAAGCATGCAGCCTATGTCGTCTTTACAAGCCAAGCTGATGACAGGCGCAGCCGGCACCGACAGCACCAAGAAGTCAATGCAGTTGCCTCCAAAGATCCAGAGTTCATGCATTGGTCTAAAAAGCCCATCAGCTGGAGCTGAACCGATCACCCAGAGGTGATGCCTTCTCCGGGTTCTTACGCTTTGGTGTTGGATGCCACCTTTGCAACGGAGAAGCGGGCTATTCGTTTCTCCTGAGTTCTGATTGATGGTGGAAGCAGTATCAGCATCCTACACCATGACACCATAGAGAATTTGAACATCAAGACGAAGCAGCTCTTGCCCAGTCGGACCGTCTTCCATGGCATTGTACCCGGCCTGTCGTGCTCACCAATCGGCAAGATCAAGATAGATGTCCTCTTCGGAGACAAAGATCACTTCCACCATGAAGCAGTTTGGTTTGAGGTAGTGGATCTAGAGAGCCCTTATCACGCTTTACTTGGCCGACCTGCCCTGGCCAAGTTTATGGCTGTGCCCCACTATTCCTACCTCAAGATGAAGATGTCGAGCTCCAAGGGCATCATCAGCATAGTCAGAGACTACAGGAAATCCTCTGACTACGCTGCAGACAGCGGTCGGCTAGCCGAGTCCCTCGTGATTGCTGCCGAGAAGAAAATCCTTGACCGGGTTGTGGCCATTGTCGGCAAGCAGCCGGACCTGTCGCCCAGTCCCAAGGAGTCGGAAGCTCGGGGTTCCTTCCAGCCGGCCAAGGAAACAAAGAAGATACCTCTGGACCCAGAACACCCGGAGAGGTTCGCTGTTGTAGGAGCAAACCTGGACAGCAAATAGGAAAGCGAGCTCGTCGATTTCCTCCATGAGAATCGGGATATCTTTGCATGGTCCCCCAGGGACATGTCGGGTGTTCCGACGGATTTCACTGAGCACAAGCTACATGTCCGAGCAGATGACTAGTCAAACAGCCTCTCCGCCAACTGTCGGAGGAGAAGAGAAGAAGAGATAGCCCGGCTACTGGCAGCCGGCTACATTATGAAAGTATTCTTTCCAAAGTGGCTTGCCAACCCTGTCCTTGTACTGAAGAAGAACAAGAAGTGGCGCATGTGTATAGATTATACCAGCCTCAACAAAGCTTGCCCCAAAGATTCGTTTGCTTTGCCTCGAATTGATAAAGTGATAGACTCCACAGCCGGATGTGAGCTGTTGAGTTTCTTGGATGCCTATTCAGGATACCATCAGATGAAGTTGGATCCAGCTGACCGCCTGAAGACCGCCTTCATCACACCATTCGTACCAGACTATGACATTCGTCTTAAGAAATGTCGGTGCCACTTTTCAGTGTTGCATGCAGAAATGCCTCCTCAAGCAACTCAGCAGAAATGCTCACGTCTACGTAGACAATATTGTGGTGAAGACGGAAGCACGGCACCCTGCTGGAAGATCTTAAGGAAACATTTGACAACTTGCGCCATTTTCAGATCAAGCTCAACCCTGAGAAATGCATGTTCAGGGTACCAGCCGACTAGCTCCTTGGCTTCCTAGTCTCCGAACGCGACATTGAATGCAACCCGGTGAAGATCAAGACCATAGAATGGATGGAGATTCCCACCCGGCTGCGAGACGTCCAGAAGTTCACCGAGCGTGCCTGGCTTCCCTTAATTGCTTCATTAGTCATCTAGGGGAGAAGGCTCTCCCCCTGTATCAACTCATGAGGAAATCCACTCACTTTGAGTGGAACGACCAGGCGAACGAAGCTTTTCACCAGTTGAAGAAGATGTTGACCATGCCGCTTGTCCTAGCGGCTCTGACTGACAAAGAGCCTATGCTCCTTTACATTGTCGCAACCAGCTGGGTGGTCAGCACAGTCATCATGGTTTAGCGCCCAGAAGAAGGCAAAGCTTAGCTGGTCCAGAGGCCGGTGTATTACCTGAGTGAAGTACTGTCAACCTCGAAGCAGAACTACCCCCACTATCAGAAGATGTGCTATGGCGTGTACTTTGCTGCCAAGAAGCTCAAGCCCTACTTTCAAGACCACCCCATCACGGTCGTTTGCACTGCCCCACTTACCGAGGTCATGGGCAGCCAGGATGCATCTGGCTGGGTGGCCAAGTGGGCCATTCCGCTGGCTCCTTATACCATCTTCTACTAGCCTCGCACCACCATCAAGTCCCAAGTGCTGGCCGACTTCCTCATCGATTGGGCCGAGACCCAGTACCTGCCACCAGCACCCGACTCCACCCATTAGCGGATGCACTTTGATGGATCCAAGATGTGCACTGATTTGGGAGCCGGCATCGTCCTCACCTCTCCCAAAAGCGACAAGCTCAGATACACATTGCAAATCCATTTTTGCCGCCTCCAACAACGTGGCCGAGTATGAGGCGCTCATACATGGGCTCTGGCTGGCCAAAGAGCTCGGCATCCACTGGATCCTGTGCTATGGCGACTCAGACTTGGTGGCCCAACAGTCGTTTGGTGATTGGGACGCCAAGCATGCAAACATGGCGAGCTACTGGTTCCTCATTCAGCAACTCAGCGGATATTTTGAAGGGTGCGAGTTCCTTCACGTGCCACGGGCTGACAACGAGCAAGCAGATGCCCTGCCATGAATCGGCTCCACCCGACAAGCCATACCAACCAGCGTCTCCCTTCAGCACCTCCTCAAGCCATCTGTCAAGCCGTCTCCAGAATCAGATTCTATCTTCATACTGCCTGACCCTGATGAAGTCGGATCCGACTTGGGGATCACGACAGGCGGCTCAGGGACTTTGGCAGGCAGCTCGGGGACTGCTACGGTCGCACCCGGCCTGGGGGGCTGCAGCAGTTGGCCCGGGAACTTCAACGACACAGCAGGCGGTGGCCGACTCCAACCCACCACCTCCCAACCCAACCGCCCTAGTCGCAGTAGCCGTGTTGGCAGTAGAAGTAGTCGCAGCTCCATCATGGTCCCAGCCCATCCTCTACTTTCTTGTGAACAGCAAGTTGCCGACTGACGAGATCTCAGCAACATAAGTTCAACACCGAGCTGGAGCCTACACAATAGTAAACAGAGAGCTCGTTCGGTGCAGCGTGACTGGAGTCTTCCAGCGCTGTGTTGAATCAGAGAAAGGCATTGCAATCCTCAAAGACATCCATCAAGGTGAGTGCGTTCACCATGCGACCCCAAGATCACTTGTCTCCAAAGCTTTCCGCCATGGTTTCTTCTGGTCGACTGCTTTGGAAGACGCCAAAGAGTTAGTCAAACACTGCAAAGGGTGCCAAGTTTTTAGCTCCAAGCAACACCTGCCGGCTTCCGCACTCAAGACCATCTCCCTCACCTGGCCCTTTGTCGTCTGGGGGGTGGACATGGTGTGTCCATTCAAAATGGCACGCGGTGGCATGACACATCTGCTTGTTGTTGTGGACAAGTTCACCAAGTGGATTGAAGCAAAGGCAATCAAGAAGTTGAACGGGCTGACTGATATGACCTTCATCGTAGATATCACTACCGGTATGGCATACCACACAGCATCATCATTGACAACGGCACAAATTTTGCCAAAGGAGCCTTGGCCCGTTTCTGCGCGATGCAGGGCATCAGACTGGACTTAGCGTCCGTTGCCCATCCGTAGTGAAATGGCCAAGTCGAGCGAGCAAACGGCCTCATCCTCTCAGGCATCAAGCCCCGACTGGTCGAGCCTTTGGAGCGTTCGGCTGGCTGCTAGCTCGAGGAGCTGTCGGCCGTCCTGTGGAGCCTGCATTGTCGGCATTCTGGGAACGGGAGTCCCCAGACTTGCCTGCCTGCGGCCCGCGGCGTGGCTCCACCAGTGGCCCAGTACGGCCCGTCTTCATCAACCAACACTCAAGACCCTCGCGAGGGGCCAAGCCTCGCCAGGCAGGCGACACAAGGCCTCCTCAGGAGTGGCCTCACCAGGCAGGCTCGCGAGGGGGCGGAGAGATCAGGGAAAGGGGTATCTCGCGAGGTTCCTGTGACGCAAGCCATGATGACCAAGGCCAGGCGGGCGCCAGCACGCACAGTGTCCTCGTTTCCCCTTTGGTGCTAAGGGGGCAAGCGCAGGCGCGGGGTATTGAGGCATTAGGCAAAGGTTTCCATATCGGTGCAACAAGACCAAGACCAGCAGGACGGCAGAACGGAGGTCATCGTGGAGCCCAAGATGGCGTCACCACCAGCGCCTTTGACAGGCGAAGACCACCTTTAGTCAGGATAGCTTGTACTAGTTGTCCCCTTTCAAATTGGCCGTTGTTGGATCCCTTCCCGCTCAATATTTGGGGAGAGGACCAGGGCCTCTGTAAATAGGACTAGCCACCACAGTAGAAGGGACTGAAACAAGAACAAGTAGAACACCACCCAAGCACAAGAACACCTCTCCTCAGGAGGATGTTCTTCCCTTGTATTGTTCATCATCATCCCAAGAGGCAATCCACCACCACCACACTAGAGTAGGGTATTACACCACAATGGTGGCCCAAACCAGTATAAATCTTGTGTCTCTTGTGTTGTGAGTTCATCGAGATAAGCTTAAAGATCGCGGTGAGGCTGAGAGCGAGATTCGGTAGGGGAGAATCTTCATGCGCACCCAAGTGTTCGAACCTCAAGGGTTTTGCCGGAACCCTAAATCCAACATGCGTACCACTTCGAACAAGTCAACCGGCTTCACTCCTTTCTTCCTTGTGTATGGTGCCGAGGCCGTCATCCCAACTGACATCGAGTTCGACTCACCTCGAGTCACCATGTACACGGAAGCAGAGGCGAAGGAAGCACGAGAAGACAGTGTCGATTTTCTCGAAGAGGGCTGGCTGTTAGCACTCACCCCGTCCGCCATCTACCAGCAGAGCCTGCACCGCTACCACAGTCGGAAGGTCAAGCCAAGATCCTTCCAAGAGGGCGACCTTGGGCTCCGGCTGATCCAGTGAACAGCCGACCAGCACAAGCTCTCGGCTCCGTGGGAAGGCCCCTTCGTCATCAGCAAGGCCTTGGGCAACGACTCCTACTACCTGATCAACGCACAGAAGCCCAAGGCACGCAAGAGCGATGATTCCGGCAAGGAGCCGGAACGTCCATGGAACGCCAATCTCCATCGAAGATTTTACAGTTAATGCAGTATGTACCATGCTATCTTTTATATTAAGTACAAGACATCGGGTCCCCCGAGGAACACTCGGGGACTACCCTCTTTTTATGTATATGATGAGTATTATGCCTATGAATGTGTTAGTCCACTTGTTCTTTCGTCCTGCACCGGGTTCGACCAGCCGGCCTAGGGACCTGCTGCCTTGAATTATGTCAACACTACCTGCAGTCAGACAAGTAGTGTGCCAGCATCTAAGCCCTCTCTTGCCGAAGGTCGCAGCTTGCAGAAGCGGCTGTTCGACTAGCAAGAGTCAAAGGCAGGAAATGATGCCCACACGAAAAACGGCTAAGGACCAAAGAGCTCACATAACACAAGTCGGCTCCCCACCCTGCCAACCGACTGCTAAGCAGCCGGCTGGCCGGCTTCCCACTCAACTTGCCACAATATAAGAATGTTGAAGTACTTGCCCTCCCAAACGGCCAAGTACTTTCCTAGCCACAGACTGCAGAGCAGCTGTTTGGCTAGGAAGACAACGACCAAGGGAGGGCGGCAAAGGAAAAAGGCGGAAAAAGATTAAAAGCAAGTAAAGTCAGAGACCGACACCAGCATAGCACATGCAAGATAGTATTTACACAAAAGGCCTTTGAAGGCCAGAATTCAACATAGTTTGAATACACCCCCAGTGGGTGGAACTGCACAAATTTAACGGGCATTGTTCAAACGATTAACGAGCAGGAAAGCAAAGATAAAATTGTCCGCTCAGACCAAGGGAGAAACAGGCGAGTATCGGCAGGTTGGCGGAGACAGTGGCGCTGGCTGGTGGAGTGGCCGGGTGGCGAGTCTCGGCATGATCATCACCAGCAGCCGTCGGTGCGCTCGAACGCGCCTTGTTGCTGGAGGCACGGTCCGGCTGAGGCTGGCAGTCTGGTCCACCATCTGGCGCAGCATCTCCACCATCCTCGTCCTCCTCGTCCTCACCCTCGTCGCTGGAGTCGATCTCCTCCGCCGAGTCCTTGCCGTCTATCGGGTTCAGCCCGAACAAGTCCGTCGGCATCTCAGCACCGTCTTCATTCAGCTCAGGGACAAAGATGCTGGTGTCGGTGTAGTCGGCAATCGTTGCGGCACGATGAATGATAGCCGGCTGCACCGCCACTAGCTCCTCATTGGCCTCCTACCAGAACATGGCCAACTGGCTAGATCTAGCCTAGGCTACCACGCTCTGACAAACTCCAACGCCCGCCTGGCGCTTGCCCGGGCCGAAGAAGCCTTCCACGCCTTGAAGCGGCCGACTGCCACTTCGAGCCAATCGACAGTCCGACTGGGGGTACGTGATACGTCTCCAACGTATCTATAATTTTTGATTGCTCCATGCTACTTTATCTACTATTTTGGACTATATTGGGCTTTATTTTCCACTTTTATATTGCTTTTGGGACTAACCTATTAACCGGAGGCCCAGCCCAGAATTGATGCTTTTTGCCTTTTTCAGTTTTTCGAAGAAACAGAATATCAAACGGAGTCCAAACGGAATGAAACCTTCGGGGTCGTGATTTTCCAACCGAACGTGACCGAGGAGACTTGGACCCTACTCCAAGCAGTGCCCGAGGAGGTCACGAGGGTGGAGGGCCCCCCCCCCCTGGGCGCGCCCCCTACCTCGTGGGCCCCTCGGACCTCCACCGACGTACTCCTTCCTCCTATATATACCTACGTATCCCTGAACGATCAGAATAGGAGCCAAATACCTAATTCCACCACTGCAACCTTCTGTATCCTCGAGATCCCATCTTGGGGCCTGTTCTGGAGCTCCGCCGGAGGGGGCATCCACCACGGAGGGCTTCTACATCATCACCATAGCCCCTCCGATGAAGTGTGAGTAGTTTACTTCAGACCTTCGAGTCCATAGCTAGTAGCTAGATGGCTTCTCCTCTCTTTTTGGATCTCAATACAATGTTCTCCCCCTCTCTCGTGGAGATCTATTCGATGTAATCTTCTTTTTGCGGTGTGTTTGTTGAGACCGATGAATTGTGGGTTTATGATCCAGTATTATCTATGGAAAATATTTGATTCTTCTCTGAATTCTTTTATGTATGATTGAGTTATCTTTGCAAGTCTCTTTGAATTATCCTTTTGGTTTGGCCAACTAGATTGGTAGTTCTTGCAATGGGAGATGTGCCTAGCTTTGGGTTCAATCTTGCGGTGTCCTTACTCAGTAACAGAAAGAGTTGCAAGGCACGTATTGTATTGTTGCCATCGAGGATAACAAGATGGGTTTTTTATCATATTGCATGAATTTATCCCTCTACATCATGTCATCTTGCTTACGGCATTACTTTGTTTTTACTTAATACTCTAGATGCATGCTGGATAGCGGTCGATGAGTGGAGTAATAGTAGTAGATGCAGAATTGTTTCGATCTACTTGTTTTGGATGGGATGCCTATATAAATGATCATTGCCTAGATATACTCATAACTATGCTCAATTCTGTCAATTGCTCAACAGTAATTTGTTCACCCACCATAGAATACTTATGCTCTTGAGAGAAGCCACTAGTGAAACCTATGGCCCCCGGGTCTATTCTCATCATATCAATCTATATTACTTTATTTACTTGCTTTGTTTTTACTTTGCCTTTACTTTTACTTTGCATCTATCTATCAAAAATACCAAAAATATTATATCTATCAGATCTCACTCTCGTAAGTGACCGTGAAGGGATTGACAACCCCTAAGCGTTGGTTGCAAGTTGCTATCATTTTGTGTAGGTACAAGGTACTTGTGCGTGGTCTCCTACTGGACTGATACCTTGGTTCTCAAAAACTGAGGGAAATACTTATGCTACTTTACTGCATCATCCTCTCCTCTTCGGGGAAATCCAACACAGTGCTCAAGAGGTAGCAAGAAGAATTTCTGGCGCCGTTGCCGGGAAGGCTCACGCAAGCAAGTCAACCATACCAAGTACCCATCGCAATCCCTATCTCTCGCATTACATTATTTGCCATTTGCCTCTCGTTTTCCTCTCCCCCACTTCACCCTTGCCGTTTTATTTACCCTCTCTTTCCCAATCTCCTCTCTCTTTTGCTTGCCTTCTTGTTTGCTTGTGTCTACATGTACCTTCTTTCTGCTTGCATCTTTGCTTGCTAGAAGTCTATGGATCCTCATCCGCTTGCTAATCTCTTTAAGAGATCCAATTATGTTGAACCAATTGCTAGTTAGTTGCAGACTAAGGCATAGCCTAGTGGTGGGAAGGGGCTGATGCCTTCCCACCCACCCAGGTTCAAGGCATGGTACTTGCAATTTGGGTTTGTTGCACCAATTATACTGTAGGGGGTTCTCTTACAGTCTTTCTGTCAAAAAAAATATTGCTAGTGAGTTTTGTGCACTAGAATATCTTTATGAAGTTTTGCTTGAAATTCGTGAATCTGAAAATTATGATGAAGAAATTTATAAAGAGATTTACGATAACTCTTTTAATAAAAATCATGATTGCAATGATTTTCCTATAATTCTCTTGATGTCAATTGTGCTAATAATATGCAAAACCCTAAGCTTGGGGATGCTAGTTTGGCTATATCTACTACTTGTTTCAATGATCATGATTGGGGTGATTCTTCTTATAGACTTGAAAATTTATTTAAGCCCCATGATGAATATGAGATTGATAATAATGTTTGCAATAATATTGAATGTGGGTTTGGAAGAGTGTCAACTTTAGATCCCACATATTTGGAGTATGTTCAATCTTATGATATTTTTGATAAAAATGGGTTCGGAAAGGTCATGACTTTAGTTAATGTTAATCCCACTATCTTGGAAGAGTGTCAACTTTGCATGCATGTGGATCATGTTGAGAATATGTTATGTGATAGCTATTTTGTTGAATTTTCTTATGATCCTACATGTGATTATTATGAGAGAGGAAAATATGGTCGTAGAAATTTTCATGTTACTAAATTACCTCTCTTCATGTTGAGATTGCTATCATCTCTTTGTTCTTCCTTGCGTATGCTAGTTTTTGCTTGCCTTGATAATTTGTTTGCTTATAATATGCCTATACATAGGAAGTATGTTAGACTTAGATGTGTTTGTCACGTGTTTCATGATGCTCTCTTTGCGCTTCAAATCTTGTCTTTCATGTGAGCATCATTAAAATTATCAATGCCTAGCTAGGGGCGTTAAACGATAGCGCTTGTTGGGAGGCAACCCGGAATAAATAATCCATCTATCTTCTATTTGGATGTGGTTTTACGTTTTAATTAGTGTTTGTGCCAAGTAGGATCTATAGGATAAGCTACGATGATAGTTGATTTGATTCTGCTGAAAAACAGAAACTTTGCACGCACAAATTTAGTTATGATAAATCACAGGAACGTGATTTTGCGTTTATTCTTATTACTGCTGATCCATAAACAAATTGTCCAGGACTTCCTATTTTGGTATAATTTTTAGAGTTCCGGAAGTTTGCATTAGTTACAGATTGCTACAGACTGTTATGTTTTTGACAGATTCTGTTTTTCATGTGTTGTTCGCTTATTTTGATGAATCTATGGCTAGTAAATTAGTTTATAAACCATAGAGAAGTTGGAATACAGTAGGTTTAACACCAATATAAATAAATAATGAGTTCATTACAGTACCATGAAGTAGTCTTTTGTTTTCTTTCTCTAACAGAGCTCACGAGATTTCTGTTGAGTTTTGTGTTGTGAAGTTTTCAAGGTTTGGGTGAATTCTTTTGATGGATTATGGAACAAGGAGTGGCAAGAGCCTAAGCTTGGGGATGCCCATGGCACCCCCAAGATAATCCAAGGACACCAAAAAGTCAAAGCTTGGGGATGCCTCGGAAGGCATCCCCTCTTTCGTCCACTTCCATCGGTAATTTACTTGGAGCTATATTTTTATTCACCAACATGATATGTGTTTTGCTTGGAGCATCTTGTATTATTTGTGTCTTTGCTTGTTAGTCTACCACAATCATCCTTGCTGTACACACCTTTTGAGAGAGCCATACCTGAATTGGAATTTGTTAGAATACTCTATGTGCTTCACTTATATCTTTTGAGCTTGATAAGTTTTTGCTCATAGTACTTCACTTATATCTTTTGAGCTTGATAGTTTTGCTCATAGTACTTCACTTATATCTTTTGAGCGTGATAATTTTTGCTCTAGTACTTCACTTATATCTTTTAGAGCACGGTGGTGGATTTGTTTTAAAGAAACTATTCGATCTCTCATGCTTCACTTAGATTATTTTGAGAGTCGTTAATAGCATGGTAATTCGCTTAATGTTAATATACTTGGTGTTCAAGATATGTGAAACTTTCTTTTGAGTGCGTTGAATACTAAGATAAGTTTGATGCTTGATAATTGTTTTGAGATATGGAGGTGATAATATTAAAGTAATGCTAGTTGGGTGATTATGAATTAAAAAATTTCTTGTGTTGAAGTTTGTGATTCCCGTAGCTTGCACGTATGGTGAACCTCTTTGTGATGAAGTTGGAGCACAATTTTATTTATTGATTGTCTTCCTTATGAGTGGCGGTCGGGGACGAGCGATGGTCTTTTCCTACCAATCTATCCCCCTAGGAGCATGCGCATAGTGCTTTGGTTTTTGATGACTTCTAAATTTTTGCAACAAGTGCATGAGTTCTTATGATTAATGTTGAATCCATGGATTATACGCACTCCCATCTTTCCACCTTTGCTAGACTCTCTAATACCATGCACTTTTCGCCGGTATCATACACCACCATATACCTTCCTCAAAACAGCCACCATATCTACCTATCATGGCATTTCCATAGCCATTCCGAGATATATTGCCATGCAACTTTCCACCGTTCCATTTATTATGACACGCTCCATCATTGTCATATTGCTTTTTGCATGAACATGTAGTTGACATTGTATTTGTGGCAAGGCCACCTTCATAAATTTCATACATGTCGCTCTTGATTCATTGCATATCCCAGTACACCGCCGGAGGCATTCATATAGAGTCATACTTTGTTCTAAGTATCGAGTTGTAATTGTTGAGTTGTAAGAAAAATAAAAGTGTGATGATCATCATTATTAGAGCATTGTCCCAAGTGAGGAAAGGATGATGGAGACTATGATTCCCCAATAAGTCGGGATGAGACTCCGGACGAAATAAAATAAAAGAGGCCAAAGAAGCCCAAATAAATAAATGAAAAAAATGAGGCCATAAAAAAAAGAGAAAAGGCCCAAAAAAATAAAAATAAAATTAGAGAAAAAGAGAGAAGGGACAATGCTACTATCCTTTTACCACACTTGTGCTTCAAAGTAGCACCATGATCTTCATGATAGAGAGTCTCCTATGTTGTCACTTTCATATACTAGTGGGAATTTTTCATTATAGAACTTGGCTTGTATATTCCAATGAATGGCTTCCTCAAAAGTGCCCTAGGTCTTCGTGAGCAGGCAAGTTGGATGCACACCCACTTAGTTCTTTTTCATTGAGCTTTCATATACTTATAGCTCTAGTGCATCCGTTGCATGGCAATCCCTACTCACTCACATTGATATCTATTGATGGGCATCTCCATAGCCCGTTGATACACCTAGTTGATGTGAGACTATCATCTCCTTTTTTGTCTTCTCCACAACCACCATTCTATTCCACCTATAGTGCTATGTCCATGGCTCACGCTCATGTATTGCGTGAAAGTTGAAAAAGTTTGAGATTATTAAAGTATGAAACAATTGCTTGGCTTGTCATCGGGGTTGTGCATGATTAAATACTTTGTGTGATGAAGATAGAGCAACAGCCAGACCATATGATTTTGTCGGGATAACTTTCTTTAGCCATGTTATTTTGAGAAGACATGATTGGTTTGATTAGTATGCTTGAAGTATTATTACTTTTATGTCAATATGAACTTTTGTCTTGAATCTTTCGGATCTGAATATTCATATCACAATTAAGAAGATTTACATTGAAATTATGCCAAAGTATCACTCTGCATCAAAAATTCTTTTTTTATCATTTACCTACTCGAGGACGAGCAGGAATTAAGCTTGGGGATGCCTGATACGTCTCCAACGTATATATAATTTTTGATTGCTCCATGCTACTTTATCTACTATTTTGGACTATATTGGGCTTTATTTTCCACTTTTATATTGCTTTTGGGACTAACCTATTAACCGGAGGCCCAGCCCAGAATTGATGCTTTTTGCCTTTTTCAGTTTTCCGAAGAAACAGAATATCAAACGGAGTCCAAACAGAATGAAACCTTTAGGATCGTGATTTTCCAACCGAACGTGACCCAGGAGACTTGGACCCTACTCCAAGCAGTGCC